>NC_092716.1:62268643-62888160 GCF_047496885.1 Scyliorhinus torazame | reverse complement strand
GTTTTGATTTCAGGGTTTCCCCCAACTGCTGTATTTTGTTTTGTGTTAGGCTCAAATATTCAAGGGACGTGGACTCAGGCCAAGGAGGAGGCAGAGAGCAGAGAGTCTCTCTCTACGTGGATGACCTGCTCCTTTGCATCCCGGACCCACAAAGCAGCATGCAAGAAATCATCACGCTCCTGAAAGAGTTTGGTGCCTTCTCGAGCTACAAACTCAACATGAGCAAAAGTGAGGTTTTCGCGGTGAACCCGCAAGGGGGAGGGGCAGCACTGGTGGGTCTGCCGTTTAAACAAGGCCAACACAGATTCCGCTATCTGGGGAACCAAATCGCTCATGACTGGACAGGGATCCACAAATGGAACCTGACCAGTCTGACAGAGGAATCAAAAAAGACCTGCAGAGGTGGAACACACTCCCACTCTCCCTGGCAGGGAGAATCCAGACGATCAAAATGAGCATACTGCCCAGATATCTCTTCCAACTAAGATCCATCCTGATCTATATCCCCAAGGTCTTTTTCAACTCACTGGACAAATTAATCATGGCGTTCGTATGGGGGGGAGGGGGGGGGGGGGAAAGAATGCTAGCATTACAAAGAAGGTCCTAAAAAAAACAAAATCCAGGGGAGGGCTAGCCCTCCCAAACCGACAATTCTACCATTGGGCAGAGACGGCGGAAAGAGTGATGGGATGGATAAAGGAGCCGAAGGCTGAGTGGGTGCGTGCAGAGGAGGCCTCCTGCAAGGGGACCTCCCTCCGGGCCCTCGCCACGGCGGCACTCCCAACCCCGCCCAAGAAACACTCCAGCAGCCCAGTGTTGATAGCCACCCTCCGGACGTGGAACCAACTACGGTAGAAATTCTGACCAACCAAAATGTCCGACAAAGCCCCCATCTGCAATAACCACAGACTCACACCAGCACTCACTCACGCCACCTTCAAAAGGTGGAGACAGGATAGGGGGACATTGACAGTCAGGGACCTATACACTGACGGTAGGGCACAACACTGGAAGAACTGACACAGAGATTCCAACTAACTTCGTTCTCCCCGTGTCTGCGTGGGTTTCCTCCGGGTGCTCCGGTTTCCTCCCACAGTCCAAAGATGTGCAGGTTAGGTGGAATGGCCATGATAAATTGCCCTTAGTGTCCAAAATTGCCCGTAGTGTTGGGTGGAGTTACTGGGTTATGGGGATGAGGTGGAGGTGTTGACCTTGGGTAGGGTGCTCTTTCCAAGAGCCGGTACAGACTCGATGGGCCGAATGTCCTCCTTCTGCACTGTAAATTCTATGAGTAAAGGCAACAAACATAGAACCTGCAGCTTAAACACTTCTTCCGGAAGGAGACAAGGACATACCCGCGATCACCACAACAGACACTATTAGAAGAGCTACTAGACGCAGACATCCTAGGCAGAGGGATCTGTAGTGACATGTATGAACGGCTGCTAGAGATGGCTGACACCGAACTGGTCATGACAATGAGCAAATGGGAGGAAGACTTGGGGTTCGAAATAGGGTGGGGATTCTGGAGCGAAGATCTGCACAGGGTTAACTCTACCGCCACATGTGCGAGGCTCAACCTAACGCAGCTAAAAGTGGTACATAGAGCCCACTTGACCAGAAACCACGTGAGATACCCTCAATTACAACTCAAGAGAGATGATTGGGAATACAAAGGCTTTAATTAGCAGAGAACCAGACAGCTACCGAGAAGTGTGCTCACTGCACACTGCCCACTGAACATTACCTAATATATGGCTCCCTGGGGGGTGGAGCCGGAGGCCCCCATCCTTCCCTCAACATTTTGCCCCCGAGTTTGAGATGTGGCCGTCTTCTGCGCCAGCCTGGGAGCACGCGCATCACCACCCCCCGCTTGCTGACCCGCGCCAAAACGACGACGGGCACGGTACCCGACGCTGAGGCGTCAATGGGCCCGGGATGAGCTTGAGTGTCCGCGGTGGCTCCCAGGCCGGAGTTCTGGGGCGCAGGGGTCTCTCGGCTGATGGGGTTGGGGTATTTGCAGCCGATCCCCGCCTTGCCTTCTTTCGAGCCTTACAGTCTGATGGATGCTCTCTCTCCTCCACTCCGGCAGCCGACCCAGCCAGTCTGCGCCAGCATGGTGTCTCCCTGTAGGGTCGGGGTGGTAATGCCAATGGAGGGGGAGGGGCCAGTGGTGCCACTCGCAGCCACCTTGGTGTCAATGGTGGCTTTGGAAGCGGGGCAGTTCTTCCGCACATGCCCCACCTTCTTGCAGGCGTGGAACCGCACGCCATCTGCAGACCAGAAGATGCGGCTATGGGAGACCTCGAATCCCCCCCAAATACATCCTCCTGGGCCAAGCGGATGAAAGCCTGGCGCCGGAAGGAGTAGATGTGCCTGAGGGGTGCATCTTTCAGGCCGAGAGGGAGTGGCGCTACCTCAGAATGAACCTCCCCCAGTAGTTCGAGGTGGGGCAGGAGGAGCTCGGTCGGGACGTAAGGCGGGTCATTGGACAATATGACTCGCTCGGCAGTGGCCTCAAAAGGGTCCACTGCCACGTAGGTCCTGCCCGCCGCGGGCCCCTTTTCAAGGACGAGGTGAACCGCCCTCTCAGCCCTCAGGAAGAACACGACTTTCCCGTACATTCGAGAGGCGGCCACAATGGCCGAGGGGCCGATGACCCCGGCCATCGCGTAACCGCACGCCTCTATGGTGACGGTGGGATGAGCGTAGCACTTTACGCCCAGCTTTCGGGTCAGCAACTGAAAAGTTGGCGGGGCTGCGGGAGCAGTGGAGGCCGAGGAGGCTACCACCCCTGCATAGGTGGCTCTGGTCGACCCCGCCACTGGCGTAGGTGGAGTGGCCATCAGGGCAAGTGCCACGCCCACCCCAATGAGGGCTTTGTCACTGTAGGAGCGGTTTCAAGGCCTGGGTATTGAGTTGGCTTCCATGTGGGCTTTTCTCCTGTGGCTCAACTCAGTACAAAGAGTAGCAGACACATCAACAATCTGAAGACGGTTTAATATTCCACAAGTTTGCATTCAGGTATGTGAGAGATAAGACCTGGAAAGCTGTCAAGGTCCTTCTACAGAACAAAGATACAAACTCAGCACATATACAACATTCAAAAATCAATAGCCCTCCCAGTTGGATGTGATCCTATCCCTGAAGCTGCTATGTTTAAATTCACCCAATAGAATTGCAAGCAATGTTTAAACTTCACCCAATAAAATCACAAGCAACCCATAATTGAATCCAGGATTCTCATCCTGACAGCTATGTACAATCGCAACATCCTGTGCTGTTTGTTTGTGAGAAACAGAACAGAACCAGCACCCTGGATTGTTTCACTATTGATTACTTATTACTGCTATGTCCTAAAAATACATGTTTAATGGTTAATAATGATTACTCGGTACTCTTCCTATAATTCATCCCAATCCTTAATAAAGTAACTTATGTAAAACTAATCTAGTGGAATGCTAACTATTTAGTGTTAAGAGGTATCATCGCTGACCCCCCCCCCCTTCAATCCCCCCTTTTGGCCCTTGGCTAGCCCAGGAACAAACCATTAAAGAGACATACAGAATTTGTTGGAGTCTGACCTTGGTGTGGAATGGACAACAGGCAAGAGCTATAACAGTTCCTCTTTAGCAAGGGATCGACAGTCTGTCTGCCATTCCATAATGCGGCATCTGAAGCAACAGAGCGTGATAAAAAAAGACAAGCAATATAAACAGCTACAAAATTACAACAACTTGCGATATAATACGTATCCATGGAAGGATATTGGTATTTAGTCCCCAATTCCATATTTTAGAGAAAAAGATCTGTGACTGAAACTGTTCCGCCGCCTTCTCGGCGTGAGTCTGGATGAGCTCCCACTCCTTGTTCCAGAGGTGGTCAATTTGCGTCGCCTTCTTCTTAAGTCGGCCCCGCAAGTGCGGGATGTGTGGAAGTCCCTTCTAGACGTATCAGTGAGTCCGTTGGTCATTGTCAATTCGCTCAAGGTCATCTGCTTCCACGATGGACACATCCCTGTATGGAGTCAGTTCATGTCGGCCAATGGTAATGGACTCGGATAAATTGGTTAGAACAACATTATGTCCAGGCAACTCACACACAATGCCACGCTTGGTATAATTGTGGTATGAATTCACAATGCAGTAGTTGTCCAAGTATTGAGCACGATTAAATACAGTCTGATTGGTTAATTCGACCGCTAACGTGCAGTTCCCATACGTAGTATACCCACAGTAATCTTCCGTACTAGTGGCTCGCTCTAGGCACAACCAGTTATTTCCCCCACCCCCCTTTGCATACCCGGAGGTCGATAGAGAATATCCTACTTGCCCTTTGGATTGCATGTGCAGGGGCATCCTTCAGTTTAACTAACACACCATTCCCATAGTATCCCAAGTTGTTCACCTGAAGAAGTTCATGAGTACTGTTCTCCTCTACCCTGTGAATATGCAACATCATTCCCACTAGGAGGGTGTGGTTATCATTCGCAAAGGGAATGCGACTGGCCAATGTCAACTCCCTCAGGTGTTCAGGAGCTTGGTGGGCAGTTTTGACCCACGCCATCAATTGATCATTGCTCACCCAATTAGGTACTTGGTGTGCAGCCAGCTAGAGTAGGTTGGCCTGAAGGCTTTGTAATAAGTATGTTGCATACATATTACTTGCCTGCACGCGGTGCACATCCTTCGAGACAGCACTCCGTCTATCAATTAACTCATTAATCGTGGTCTGATATGGTTGCAACCGTTTAAATTCTTTCCACACAAGCTGATTGGCTTGCTGGCTAAGGCCTGTAGCTGTTTCAGCCACCTGGTATATGTCCTTAACTGTAGCTCTCATTTGCCCTTTCGTAACCTCAATCTCCTCACTTATCTCAGCAATGTCAAGGGCATTGACAGTCAAAACTCCTGCCCCATAACATCCAACCGCCAGTTCCACTATGCCTCTCTGTTGTCGCTTACGTGTTGCCAATCCACTCCCATCCAAAATCTCCCTCTCCAAGGCTACAAACAATCCTTGCCATAGCAATAGGCTGATAAGTGTAGACTGGTGAGATTAACCATAATGTTCACATGTTCATATCCAGGTACGATTGTCACTAATTCGTCAGAGGGAGACAGAACTAACCCGTGTCCCACAGTGTGGCTAGTGATGTGCTCATCACATTCGGGCTTAGGGGTTGTCCTTGGACTCGTGGTTGTACTCAAGACGGAGCTTGCCAGTGTCACAGTGGTGGTGGTAGGCTTCTGCCTGGTCCCCACCTGTATCCGGTGGGGTCCCTGCTTCCTACAATATCCCACCCGATTCTTGGGCTCCTGAGCTGACTGGCTGCCTACCGCACTTCGCTGATACAAAGCTGTTGCTCTGTCACATATCATCTCATGATGTTCAGTATGGTTAGGTGCCTGGCAGAGATCTACACAGTGAATTTCCAGACGTTCCCCTATTACTTTATATTTCACAATTGGGCGATTTGGGCCATCGATTGCATTTAACGTTCTCTGATCGGTCATTTTAAAAAAGTGTCATCTTGACTGGGGCAAAGGTCCTCCATCCCAGCTTTCCATATCACCTGTAATTCCCTTGATCCTGGGTTCCCAACTGATCTAGGGCATAGGTATTTCGGAATTGCAAGTAATTTGTATAAGCTGCCCCGCAAGAACATATAGAGTCCTGTTTGTGCATACATCCTGAGTCCCATCACAATAAAAACCTATACCTCTCCTCCCCTTTGCATCTCTCATAACATTTACAGCAGCCCCGCGTGACATTGGTATGCGTGCGATCATTGGTTCCTCTATCCGCAATATCCGGCGCCTTCCGCGTCCCTGGCGAGGTGGTCGATGTTGATGGCTGCAACCAAAACTGAAGTGGGACTCCAATGTGTACTAGCAATAGAATCCTATGGGAATAAACAAACACCTTCCGGCGCTCAATTTGCATTATATTATTCGCATTATCTTCACTCCTTCCTCGGATTTGTCTAATATCCTGAACCACTCTGGTGGCCCATCTATAAATCCAGATAAGTCCCATTACAAGTGCCACAGCTGGCAATGCCATGGCTACCCCCCGCTCCTTGGGTCCGCCGACCTACCGGAGGAATCTTTCAATCCTTGTGATTATGGGACTACTCATGAGGATATGGTTTCAACAGCGTCCATTGCCGCCACCACGGACCGGGTTTCTCGTCTATTAGGGCACATGTTTGTTCAGCAATGATTACTGCACAGGGTCCCTCCCATCGAACCCCTAGTCCCTTTTTACTGTGTTATGTGTTTGACCATGTCCCTATCCCCTGGTGTCGGTAGTTCTGGGGTATCCTTTCCAGTCAGTTTGGTTGAATCTCTATGTTGTTGCTGTGCAATTACCTGATCTTTAAGGGCATGCAGGTGGTTCACCAGATCTTGCATGCATTGGAGTACAGTTCCTTTGCTTACCTCAAGTTCCACCCCTCCAGTTATCACCTCCTCTGGGAGGCGCATTGCTCTTCCTGTCATTAACTCAAAAAGGGTTAGACCCGTGCCCTGCGCGGGGGTGGCTCTTTGACACAACAATATTTCCGGCAGGGCCCGTACCCAATTATTCCCTTCCTGCAATATAGCTTTGGCCAGGCTGTTTTTTAAGGACCGATTCATCCGCTCTACCATTGCCGAGCTTTGAGGATGGTATGGGATGTGGAACCTGTCATAATATACACCAGTATATCATGGTGCAGCCACACACACTGATGGACATACAGCAAGACCAATCAACACACACAACACCGCAGCCAATCGCCAGTTAGAGCACACTCACTATATAGACAGAGGGCATCAGAGTTCCCACTCATTCGGGATGCAGCCTCTCAGAAGGACAGAGCTTACAGCTTACAGCACAGATCTTCACCATGTGCTGAGTGCATAGACTGGTTAGGACAGGCATAGGTCTTTAGTTTAATCTAACATCGTATTAACCCACAGTGAAAGTATGTTCAACAGTTTCTAACTTAATAAAATAGTGTTGCACTATTTTAAGTGTTGGTGGCCTGTATGTGTTCCACGGATCCAGAGCACCCAACACATCATGGTACCAGTAGTTGAGGGATGTTAGAACTTCTTAGACCTACCTGCAAGTGATCTGCCTTCCACCAGCAAACAGCCATCCTGCAAAATGGACAGCGTCCGCCCGCCGCCGCCGCTCCGCATCACCGGTAACCCAGAGGCCAACTGGAAGATATTCAAACATCGCTTCCAGCTCTATCTTGAAGCCACAGAGCGGGAAGCTGCCTCAGACACCAGGAAGATCGCTCTCTTCCCATCCACGGCCGGGGAACATGCCATCCACATTTTTAATTCTCTCAACTTTGCTGATGGTGAAGATAAATCAAAATTCAAGACGGTCCTCCTTAAGTTTGACACTCACTGCAACTTCGAGGTGAATGACAGTTTCGAGTGCTATGTATTCCAACAGCATTTGCAGGGTAAGGATGAACCTTTCCTGTCCTTTCTCACCCACCTCCGCATCCTTGCGCAGTCCTGTAATTACGGGTCCAACTCTGACTCCATGATACGCGACCAGATCGTTTTCGGTGTTCAGTCGGACCCCCTACGCCAGCAGCTCCTCAAGGTAAAGCAGCTCACCCGAGCGATTGCCATCGAGACCTCCGTGCTACGCCAATAGTCGGTATTCCCACATCCAAGCGGCTGAAACGGTGCGGCAAGGTCCCCATGAGGCAGAACAGGTCCAAGCAATCGAGCAACTCCAGGGCCTCAGCCTGGATGAGGGCGGCCATTTCGCGCGCTTTTCGCGGACTCCCGCGCTTGTGCGCACTGAACGAAGGGACGTCGACGTCGACGAACGTATTGCGCAGGCGCGCACCACGTACGACCGCATCACGCATGCGCGGTGGCGCAGAGAACGTACTGACGCTACAACGTGTGGCAACTGTGGCTCCGCCCACTTAAAGCGGCAATGTCCTGCCAAATCCCGGCGATACCTGCGATGTGGCAAACTTGGCCACTCTGCTGTTTTATGCAGCTCAGCTCAGCCTGCCAACTCTCATCACTCCAGCCAGCCTCGCAGGAATGTCCGGGCCATTCAACCCATGGTCACCGAGCCCGATTCGGACCTGCTACCCGATATTGACACTGAGGACCCGAAGGCGCCTTTTCGAGTCGGTATCGTTACAAAAAACAGGGTGTCCCCGAAGCAAAGAATCCAACCTCTATCGGTATACAGAATCGATCCGGACGATGAGTGGTGTGCCACCCTTACGGTCAACCGGTCCTAAATACGATTCCGCCTGGACACTGGTGCTTCCGCCAATCTGACCTCCAAAGCCTTCGTGTCAATCTAGCCATCCTCCCATCAGCCTGCCAGCTATTAGATTATAATGGCAATGCCATTGCTGTCAGCGGCTCATGCCAACTTGAAGTGACGCACAGGTCACGCAAAGCCAACCTTCCCTTTGAAATCGTGGGCTCCTCGAAAGCCTCCCTGCTTGGCGCGCAGGCATGCATCTGTTGAACCTAGTTCAGAGAGTTCACTCTCTCTCTCCTGCTGATGCATCTGCCTTTCAGGACACTGACTTCAGGGCGCAGCTCAACGCCATTATCAACCAGTACTACGACACCTTCGAGGGCATGGGCACGCTCCCGTACACCTACAAGATTTTATTAAAACCGAATGCCACGCCTGTGGTGCACGCACCTCGCAGGGTCCCAGCACCCCTTAAGGACCACCTCAAGCAGCATCTGCTGCAAGGACCTCCAGAACCAAGGAGTGATTTCCAAAGTCACGGAACCGATCGACTGGGTCAGTTCCATGGTATGTGTAAAAAAGCCTTCCGCCGAATTGAGAATTTGTATTGATCCCAAGGATTTAAATCGCAATATTATGAGAGAGCACTATCCAATTCCCAAGCGCGAAGAGCTCACATGTGAGATGGCTCGCGCCAGGCACTTTACCAAACTCGACGCCTCAAAAGGATTCTGGCAAATCCAGCTTGATAAATCCAGCAGGAAACTCTGCACATTTAACAGCCCCTTTGGAAGATATTGTTACAACAGGATGCCGCTTGGGATCATCTCTGTATCAGAAGTGTTCCAGAGGATTATGGAACAAATGATGGAAGGTACTGAAGGTGTTCCCATCTGTGTCGATGACATAATCATTTGGTCCACCACCCCGCAGGAGCATGTTAGTTGCCTCCAGCACGTATTCAGAAGTATACATGAGCATGGCCTCCGCCTCAACAGGGCCAAATGTCCTTTTGGTCAACCAAAATTCGTCGCCCACCTCAGAGACTAAATTTATGAACTTTTCGAATTTATGGACTCTCTAAATTGTTTCGTTGCTTTTTTTGATCGTTTCCCTGGTTTGTATATAGTGTTAATCTCGTTACTCTTGTTACATATTGCTTCTCTGCACCAGGCACCTTCCCATGTAAATAGTTTAGTTCTCATGTACGTAGTCCTGTAAATATGTCTTTGCACCCCACACGTAGTTAGGAACATTCTCACCACACATTATTTATTGCCACACACATACATTTTTTTTAATAAAAGGGGGGATGTCATAATATACACCAGTGTATCATGGTGCAGATACACACACACTGATGGACACACAGCAAGACTAATCAACACACACAACACCGCAGCCAATCACCAGTTAGAGCACACTCACTATAAAGTCAGGGGGCATCAGAGTTCCCGCTCATTCGGGATGCAGCCTCTCAGTAGGACAGAGCTTACAGCTTGCAGCACAGATCTTCACCATGTGCTGAGTGCATAGACTGGTTAGGACAGGCATAGGTCTTTAGTTTAATCTAACATCGTGTTAACCCACAGTGAAAGTATGTTCAACAGTTTCTAACTTAATAAAATAGTGTTGTACTATTTTAAGTGTTGGTGGCCTGTATGTGTTCAACGGATCCAGAGCACCCCACACATCAGAATCTTTGCCGGATTCCCAAAACCTTACAAGCCTCTTTCATGACTTTTCCCGTGAAATGGGCCCCTTGGTCAGAATCCAGTTGGAGGGGCACCCCCCACCTTGGTATTATTTCATTAGCCAATATCAAAGCCACGGTACTAGCGGTGGCGTCCTTACATGGGAATGCTTCCACCCACCGGGTGAATTGATATACAATCACCAACCAGAATGTTTTACCCTGTACCCGAGGCAAAGGCCCAGTAAAATCCAATTGCAAATTTTCCCATGGTCCTTTGGGCCAGGGCTGACTTCCCATTTTTATCTTGCAGGGACGGCCTGGTTCCACCAGGGCGCACTGTATACATCGCTGGCAGAATTTGATCACATCCCTGCCCATTCCCTTCCACCACCAACATTCCTTTAATAGTTTGATCATATTGTCCCTCCCTATGTGCGCTTGTCCATGGTATATGACTAACAGGGATTGTTGCACGGCCTCAGGGGCTATTATCTTTCCCTCTCTCCTCCATATTCCATCATGGCCTATCCGTCCCCCGTTCTTTCTCCACCCCTCCTTTTCCTCCACTAGTGCTCGTTCGTGCACCTCCCCTACATCAATATCAGCATTGCCTGCAGCCTTCACGGCTGCTATTCCTAGAGTCTGCATCCCAACCCATTCCTGCTCTAATAGGTCTTTTGCTGCCTGATCGGCCCAACTGTTACCTCGCTGAGCTGAATTCTCAGTTCCCCGATGGGCTTGGACCTTAATCACGGATGCTTCGAAGGGCTGTCGTGTGGCCAGGATCAAGTCCTTGATTAAATTCTTATGCTGTATGTGTCCTCCGCTGGAGGTCACAAACCCTCGCCTATTCCAAGCTGTCATGTAGTCATGAACTACACCAAAAGCGTACCTACTGTCCATGTACACATTGATTCGCTTTCCCTTGCCCCATTCCAGGGCCCTTGTTAAAGCTATTAATTCAGCTATCTGTGCGGAGTGGTTCCCTGGGATCTGTTCTCCTGTAATCAACGCACCTTCACTATCCACTACAGCCATGCTGTACGGGGCTCTCCTCCTATATATTTCCTTGCTCCATCCACATATAAGTTGCTCACTCCATCTCCCACCAGTGGCTCTTCTGCCAAGCCTCCACTAGTGTCCTCCTCTACTTCCACAATGCATTCATGCTCCGTTCCCTGTATCGTTAATCCCATCGCGGGATTTTCCCTCATATTCGTACAGATTTCCACATGTCTGTCCCCAGGTAAAATATTAGCTTCCCACTTTGAACGTCTACTATCCGAGACACCCTTCAGTCTTCCTGCCTCTAAGAGTTGAACAATGGTCTGAGGGCTATGGAGGATTATCTTACCCATCAGGGTGATGGGTTCTGATGCATTTATTGCCCATGAAGTGCACGCCTAGGCCCGCACACATCGGTGCATGCCTGTGGTTACCGTATCCATTTGGGCGGAGTAGTATCCGACTGGTCTTAATTTATTCTCATGCCTCTGGGCTACGGCAGCGGCCTGCATTCCACTATCCTCTTGGCAGAAGATGTGGAATGGCTTACTGAGTGATGCACTGTCAATTACCACAAAGACGAGATGTGGAGATGCCGGCGTTGGACTGGGGTGAGCACAGTAAGAAGTCTTACAACACCAGATTAAAGTCCAACAGGTTTGTTTCGATGTCACTAGCTTTTGGAGCGCTGCAGCACTGAGGAAGGAGCAGCGCTCCGAAAGCTAGTGACATCGAAACAAACCTGTTGGACTTTAACCTGGTGTTGTAAGACTTCTTACTGTGCACAAAGACGAGAGTAGTGGAATAAAGATGTTGTGCCTCCTGTAGCTGGAACCAGAATGGCTGCAGCACTGACGAGCACACACATTTATATGCCGCCTACTGGGTGGAGCCAGCAGGCAGGGATTTACTCATGTACTTTTACTACACGGGCCTTACCGTAATACATGTAATACTATTAGTGGTGACTACCACATTCACCCCTGTTTAAAAAAACAGTCCGACAGGGGGCGTGGAAAACATTACAAGTTCAGTCTGTCAGGGGCCTTGACCCTCCTCTACCTCAGTCCTGGTGGTGATGTGGGTGGCGACTTGGTCACCTGTGACTCCGGGAGCGTGTTGTCCTCGTCTTCGCCACCCCTGAGTGGTACCGGCGGGAAGACGGATCTTACTGGGGCGGGGGCTACGGTGAGGTTCGCTGGAGGGAGGGTGAGTGGTGCAGGGATGAATGAGGCAACGGGGGGGGGGGGGTGGGTGGGGGGCGGTGTCAGGTCGGGGGCCGTGGGTGGGGATCCAGCGGGTGCCAGGTCCGCGAGGGAGACTGTGTCCTGGTGCCCGTCGTGGTGTGCCACGCAGGCATACTGCGTGTAGGAGGCGGACTCTTTCGACCAAGGGGTCCGACTTATGGGTCAGCACATGCTTGCGAAGGAGGACGGGTCCAGGAACTGTCAGCCATGTTGGGAGCGAGACCCCGGAGGTGGACTTCCTGGGGAAGGCAAACACCCGTTGGTGAGGGGTCTCGTTAGTTGCGGTGCAGAGGAGCGACCGGATGGAGTGGAGCGCGTCGGGGCGGACCTCCTGCCAGCGGGAGACCGGGAGATCCTTAGACCCCAGGGCCAGCAGGACGGCCTTCCAGACCGTCCTGCTCTCCCTCTCCACCTGCCCGTTTCCCCGGGGGTTGTAGCTGGTCATCCTGCTTGAGGCAATGCCCTTGCTGAGCAGGAATTACACACTCATCGCTCATAAAAGAGGATCCCCGATCGCTGTGGAAATAGGTGGGGAAACCGAACAGAGTGAAGATGCTGTGGAGTGCTTTAATGACCGTGGCAGAAGTCATATCGGGGCATGGGATGGCGAAAGGGAACCGGGAGTACTCAGCAATCACGTTCAGAAAGTACGTGTTGCGGTCGGTGGAGGGGAGGGGCCCTTTGAAGTCCATGCTGAGGCGCTCAAAGGGGCGGGAGGCCTTCACCAGGTGCACTCGATCTGGCCGGTAGATGTGTGGCTTCCACTCTGCGCAGACCTGGCAGTCTCTGGTGACGGTCCTGACCTCCTCAATGGAGTCGGCAGGTTGCGGGCCTTGATGAAATGGAAGAACCGGATGACCCCCAGGTGGCAGAGGTCATAGTGGAGAGCCCGGAGTCGGTCCACTTGTGCGCTGGCACATGAACCGTGGGATAGGGCATCTGGGGGCTCGTTGAGCTTCCCCGGCGGTACAAAATCTCGTAATTATAGGTGGAGAGCTCGATCCTCCACCTCAAGATCTTGTCGTTTTTGATCTTGCCCGCTGTGTGTTATTAAACATGAAGGCAACCGACCGTTGGTCAGTGAGGAGAGTGAATCTCATGCCGGCCAGGTAATGCTTCCAATGTCTCACAGCTTCCACAATGGCTTGGGCCTCCTTTTCGACAGAGGAGTGCTGAATTTCGGAGGCATGGAGGGTGCGGGAGAAGAAGGCCATGGGCCTGCCCGCCTGGTTGAGGGTGGCGGCCAGAGCTACGTCCGATGCATCGCTCTCGACCTGAAAGGGGTGCATCATGGCCTTGGCGATGCCTGCCTTGATGCGGTTGAAGGCCTGGTGGGCCTCAGCCGTCAGGGGAAAAACTGTGGACTGAATGAGTGGGCGGGGCTTGTCCGCATCATTAGGGACCCACTGGGCATAGTAGGAGAAAAATCCCAGGCATCGTTTCAGGGCCTTGGGGCAATGGGGGAGTGGGAGTTCCATGAGGGGGCGCATGCGGTCGGGGTCAGGCCCTAGAACTCCATTTTCCACGACATAGCCAAGGATGGCTAAGTGGTTGGTACGGAATACGCATTTCTCCTTATTGTACGTGAGGTTAGGGAGTTTGGCGGAAAGGAGGAATTTTTGGAGGTTTGCGTCGTGGTCCTGCTGATCGTGGCCGCAGATGGTGCTGTTATCTAGGTACGGGAAGGTGGCCCGCACTCCGAAACGGTCAACCATTCGGTCCATCTCTCGCTGGAAGACCGAGACCCCATTAGTGATGCCGAAGGGAACCCTAAGGAAGTGATAGAGGCAGACATCTGCTTCGAACGCAGTGTATTGACGGTCCTCCAGGCAGATGGGCAGCTGGTGGTGGGCGGAATTCAGGTCCACTGTGGAAAAAACTCAATACTGCGCAATCTGATTGACCATGTCAGAGGGGGTACGCGTTGAGCTGTGTGTGCCGATTGATGGTCTGACTGTAGTCAATGACCATAATGTGCTTCCCCCCAATCTTTTCTACTACCACTTGAGCTCTCCAGGGGCTGTTGCTGGCCACAATGACCCCTTCCCGCAGAAGCCGTTGGACCTCCGACCTGATGAAGGTCCTGTCCTGGGCACTGTACCGTCTGCTAATGGTGGCGAAGGGTTTACAATCCGGGGTGAGGTTCGCAAACAGGGAATGTGGATCGACCTGAAGGATCGTGAGGCCGCATACGGTGAGCGAGGGGTTAGGATCCACCGAATTTTAAGGTTAAGCTTTGGAGGTGGCACTGGAAGTCCAGGCCGAGTAACAGGACAGCGCAGAGGTGGGGGAGGGCGTAGAGCAGGAAGTTGCAAAACTCTACACCTTGGACAGTGAGGGTGGCGATGCAATACCCCCGGATTTCCACGGAATGGGATCCGAAGGCCAGGGAGATTTTCTGGGTGACTGGGTGTACCGGGAGGGAGCAGTGCCTTACCGTAGTGGGGTGGATGAAGCTCTGTGCTCCCGGAGTCAAAAAGGCAGGTCGTCTCGTGCCCATCGATTTTCACCGTCGTCGTCGCAGTCGCGAGGTTGCGGGGCCGGGACTGGTCCCGGGTGATAGAGGCGAGCTGCGGAAGGTGCTGGGAGGTCCCAGGCTGGTCAGCGGTGGCTGAAGTAGCGGCAGGCGATGAACGGCCAGACGAGCACGGGTCCTGAGGCGCCGTCCAAAATGATGCCGATGATGGCGGCGCCCACTGGGCGCACATGGCGGGCGGCATCAAAGATGGCGGCGCCCATGGGCCGCACATGGCTTGCGGTGAGGAAGATAGCGGCGCCCACAGGCCGCATGCGGCTTGCGAAGAGGAAAATTGCGGTGCCCCTGGGTCGCTGTGGGGGGTGTAGGACCGCTGGGCCTGGAAACAGTGGCGACCATTCGGGCCTGGCAAACAGGAACAAAGTGCCCCTTCTTCCCCAGCCATTGCAGGTCAGGCTCCGCGCCGGGCAGCGCTGCCTGGGGTGCATGTGCTGCCCGCAAAAATAACACTTGGGCCCCCCAGGGTTGGCTGGCTGCCGCGTGGCGCAGGCTTGCGGTGAGCTGGAGTCGGCAGCTGGTGGGCCCACGATACCCACGAGGGTACCGTGTGGTCAGGGGCAGAGGATTGAACGTTACGGGAGGCCACTTCGAATGAGTTAGCGAGCTGCTAAAGATCAAGTGTACCCCCTTCCAGTAGCCGCTGGCGGACGTATGCAGACTTCATGCCCGTAAAGTAATCATCTCGAATTAAACGTTTGGTGTGCTGGACTGCCAAAACTGCCTGGCAGTCACAGT
The DNA here is from genome assembly GCF_047496885.1 of Scyliorhinus torazame. Lineage (NCBI taxonomy): Eukaryota > Metazoa > Chordata > Chondrichthyes > Carcharhiniformes > Scyliorhinidae > Scyliorhinus > Scyliorhinus torazame. The sequence continues at coordinate 62,872,697 of NC_092716.1, read as the reverse complement.
TCCTACCTAGGATGTGCAGAGCACGTCAGAAATCGTCCAGAGAGTTGCTGTCTCATGGCCAGGAGGTGCCTGCCGTTTACTTGATTGACTGGTCAAACGTAATGTCCCTTCAGGAGCTCCATCGCTTCAGAGTAAGTGGGCGCATCCCGGATGAGAGGAAAAATGTCAGGGCTCACCCGTGAATAGAGGACTTGGAGCTTTTGGGAGTCCGAGGGTTCCTCTGTGGATGTTCGGAGGTAATTTTCGAAGCAGGCCAGCCAGTGGTCAAAGGCGGATGTAGTGTTGGCTGCTTGAGGGCTCAGCTGCAGGCGATTAGGCTTGATGCGGAGATCCATCATTTAAAAGATTTTGCTCAATAAATTGATGCACTATCAATTAGCACAAAGACGAGAGTAATGGAATAATCGAGGCTTTATTGAGCAAAGATGATGTGCCTCCAGTAGCTGTTACCAGAATGGCTGCAGCACCGGCGAGCACACACATTTATACGCCGCCTACTGGGCGGAGCCAGTGGGCAGGGATTTACCCATGAACCTTTACTATACGGGTCATACCGTAATACATGTAATACTACTAGTGGTGACTACCACACTGAGGTCTGGCAACCCCAGGGTGGGCGCCTTCACCATTGCTTGGTTTAGTTTGGAAAAAGGCTGCGTCTCCCCCTCCCCCCACTCGATCCTGTCTTTGCTAGCCTTTCCTCCCTTGGTTAAATCCTGTAGGGGTTTCGCAATGGCTGCGTATCCCTCCACAAAGTTCCTGCAATAGTTAAATAATCCCAGCACTTGTCTGACCCCTTTCACCGTGTGGGGTCTCTGCATGCAAAGCATGGCTTTCTTTCTGTCTTCCGGGTCTTTCCTTGAGCAATAATATGTCCTAAATATGTCACCTGACTGTCCAAGCTGTGCTTGGTTTGGATTTAGTTGGAGTCCAGCGTCTTGGATCGCCTGCACCACCTGGTGGAGGGCCAGGCAGTGTGATGCTGAACTGTTTGAGGCGATTAGAATATCATCCACGTATTGTAAAATAATGGTCCCGACACAATGTAGGGGTTTGATTATCTGGGCCATATTCTTATGAAATATAGCGGGGCTGTTGTGGTACCTTTGTGGTAAGCGGGTCCAGGTGTACTGCTGGTTCCCCACTGTAAAAGCAAACTTGTACTAATGCTCCTCAGCCACGGGGATAGACCAAAACCCGTTAGCTATGTCTAGAACTGTAAATATCAAGTGTTCAGGCCCTATCGTATTTAGAATACTCGCCGGGTTTGCTACTATCGGGTTGATGCATGATCAACGACCACTAAAGCGAGGTTGTAGTACAACTGAAGGCTTTAATAAGCTAGATGTTTCCCCCAGCAGCTCAGGTACAGAAGGGCGGAGCTACCATACATCCTAACCAATACAAAGCATACAGTTTCCACCAATGGTGCTCCAGCTTATCAGGTACCGTAATACCTATAATACCACATTCACCCCCTGTTAAAAAAGAGTCCGGCGGGGGTGGTGGCCTGATACTACAAACATGGCAACGTGGTAGAATTAGTTATGGAGGTACCGTAATACCTCCGTACAGTGTTTTGTAACTATTTACAATTCTGATAGCTATGTACATTTGATGATTTACATTTACAGTTTACAGTTTACAATTTAAAATGGAGCAATCTGCTTCATTTTAAATTGTAAACTGTAAACTATCAGTCGATCGAGGGCCCTGGTCGTCCTCTGTGATCGTCGGAGCTTCGGTGGTGACTCCGGTGGAGGCTCGGGCATCTGTGACTCCGGGAGCGTGGCTTCGATCTCCATGGCAGCTTCGGCACCCCTAGACGGCGCTGGTGGGGAAAACGGTTGACCTGGGAAGGGAGTGCCTGCGGGGAGCGTCGGTGGGTGGGGGGGCTTAGACGGGGCCGGCAGAAGGACCGATCCTCCCGTAAGGTACCCCGGTGGAGGGGAGAGTGGGACTGGTGGCTAGGATGTGCGTGGGGTTCCGGCGGGCGCCAGCTCTCGTAGGGAGACCGTATCTTGTCGGCCGTCGGGGTACGCCATGTAGGCATACTGGGGGTTAGCATGGAGCAGATAGACCCTCTCGACCAACGGGTCCAACTTGTGCGCCCGCAAGTGTTTTCGGAGCAGGATGGGTCCGGGTTCTGCCAGTCAGGTCAGGAGCGAGATCCCAGAGGAGGACTTCCTGGGGAAGACAAGGAGACGTTCGTGAGGTGTCTGGTTGGTGGTCGTACAAAGCAGTGACCGGATGGAGTAGAGGGCATTTGGGAGGACTTCCTGCCAGCGGGAGACTGGGAGCCTCCTGGACCGTAGGGCCAGTAGGTTGGTCTTCCAGACCATTCCGTTCTCCCTCTCTACCTGTCCGTTACCCCGGGGGTTGTAACTGGTCATCCTGGTTGAGGTGATGCCCCTTGCTGAGCAGGAATTGACGCAGTTCGTCGCTCATAAAGGAGGACCCCCTATCACTGTGTATGTAAGCGGGGAACCCGAACAGTGGAAAGATGCTATGGAGGGCCTTGATGACGGTGGTTGCGGTCATGTCGGGGCAGGGGATGGCGAATGGGAACCGGGAGTACTTATCAATCACATTCAGGAAGTACGTGTTGCGGTCGGTGGAGGGGAGGGGGCCTTTGAAGCCAATGTTGAGGCATTCAAAGGGACGGGAAGCCTTTTTCAGCTGTGCTTGCTCTGGTCGGTAGAAGTACGGTTTGCACTCCGCGCAGATTTGGCATTCCCTGGTGGCTGTCCTGATCTCCTCGATGGAGTAGGGCAGGTTGCGGGTCTTGACAAAATGGAAAAAGTGAGTGACCCCCGGGTGGCAGAGGTCCTCGTGGAGGGCTTGGAGGCAGTGCACTTGTGCGGTGGCACATGTGCCGCGGGACAGGGCGTCAGGAGGCTCATTTAGCTTCCCGGGACGATACAAGATCTTGTAGTTGTAGGTGGAGAGTTCGATCCTCCACTGCAAGATCTTGTCGATTTTTATCTTGCCCTGCTGTGCATTATCAAACATGAAAGCAACCGACCGTTGGTCAGTGAGGAGAGTGAATCTCCTGCCAGCCAGGTAATGCCTCCAATGTCGCACAGCTTCTACTATGGCCTGGGCCTCCTTTTCAACTGAGGAGTGGCGGATTTCGGAAGCATGGAGGGTACGAGAGAAGAAGGCCACCGGTCTGCCCGCTTGGTTGAGGGTGGCCGCCAGAGCTACGTCGGACGCATCGCTCTCGACCTGGAAGGGGAGGGACTCGTCGATGGCGTGCATCGTGGCCTTTGCAATATCTGCTTTGATGCGGCTGAAGGCCTGGCGGGCCTCTACCGACAGGGAAAAAGCTGTGGATTGGATCAGGGGACGGGCCTTGTCCGCATAGTTGGGGACCCACTGGGCGTAGCAGCTGAAAAACCCTAGGCAACGCTTCAGGGCCTTGGAGCAGTGAGGGAGGGGGAACTCCATAAGGGGGCGCATGCGTTCAGGGTCGGGGCCTGTAACTCCATTTCGCACTACATAGCCGAGGATGGCTAGGCGGTCGGCGCTAAACATGCATTTATCCTTATTGTATGTAAGGTGAAGGATTTTTGCGGTCTGGAGGAATTTTCGGAGGTTGGTGTCGTGGTCCTGCTGGTCGTGGCCGCAGATGGTGACGTTATCCAGATATGGGAATGTTGCCCGTAAACCGTACCGGTCAACCATTCGGTCCATCTCACGCTGGAAGACCGAGACCCCGTTGGTGACACCGAAGGGGACCCTTAAGAAGTGACAGAGCCGCCCATCTGCCTCGAAGGCAGTGTATTTGTGGTCACTAGTGCGGATGGGGAGCTGGTGGTTGGCGGACTTGAGATCCACCGTGGAGAAGACCTTATAATGCTCCCATTGGTCCTGTTTACCAGGTCGGATATGCGGGGGAGAGGGTACACGTCCAGCTGCGTAAACCTGTTGATGGTCTGACTGTAGTCGATGACCATCCTATGCTTCTCCCCGGTCTTTACCACCACTACTTGAGCTCTCCAGGGGCTGTTACTGGCTTCAATGACCCCTTCCCTCAGTAGCCTTTGGACCTCTGACGTAATGAAGATCCGGTCCTGGGCACTGTACCGTCTGCTCCTGGTGGCGACGGGTTTGCAATCCGTGGTGAGGTTCGCAAACAGGGAAGTCGGGTAGACCTTAAGGGTCGTGAGGCCGCAGACAGTAAGGGGGGGTATAGGGCCGCCGAATTTGAAGGTTAGACTTTGGAGGTTACACTGGAAATCTAAACCCAGGAGTGTAGACGCGCAGAGGTGGGGAAGGACGTAGAGACGGAAATTTTTTAACTCCCTTCCCTGGACTGTGAGGTTTGCTACACAAAATCCCTTTATCTGCACTGAGTGTGAACCGGAGGCCAGGGAGATTTTTTGATCAATGCGGTGGATGAGGAGAGAACAGCGCCTTACCGTGTCGGGGTGTATGAAGCTCTCCATGCTCCCAGAGTCGATTAGGCAGGACGTCTCGTGCCCGTTGATGAATACGGTCGTTGTAGCAGTTGAGAGTGTTCGAGGCCGGGACTGATCCAGGGTCACCGAGGCTAATCGCAGCAGTTGAGAGTTCTCTTCGGGCAGTGCGTGTTCAGCCGAGCTGGGGTCCTGGGGGTCCTCCAAGATGGCGGCTCCCATTGGTCGCACTTGGCTGGGGATGGACAAAATGGCAGCGCCCATCCCTCCAACGTGGCATCCGCGGAACAAGATGGCGGCGCCCGGGGGCCGCACGTGGCCCTGGAATAGGAAGATGGCGGCGACTGCTGGCCGCACGGGGACCGTGGAGAAGTTTGTGGTTGCGGTCCACATTCGCCGCCGGCGACCGCGGCAACCGCACGGGCATGACATGCCCCCATGAAATGGCCCTTTTTGCCGCATCCCTTGCGGGTGGATGCGCGGGCCGGGCAGCGCTGGTGGGGGTGCTTGCAAAAGTAGCAGCAGGGCCCCCCGGGGTTGCCAGGGCGCCTTGCAGCACAGGCCTGTGGGGGGATGGGGGAAGTCTAAGGGTCGGCCGTGGACGGGTTGCACGCTGCCCGGGGGGCTGCCGCGCGGTCGGGAACGTAAGGTGGGCATTCCTGGAGGCCACATCCAGGGAGCCTGCGAGGGCCCATGCCTCCCTGAGACCCAGAATGTCTTTTTCTAACAGTCGCTGGCGGATTTGTGAGGATAGCATACCTGCCACGAAAGCGCCCCGGAGTAAGAGTTCAGTGTGTTCGCTCGCCGAAACTTGCGGGCAGCTGCAGTTTCTCTCCAACACCAGGAGTGCACGGTAAAATTCTTCCAGCCATTCCCCAGGGGTTTGTCGCCTTGTTGCAAGCAGGTGCCGGGTGTAGACCTGGTTTACCGGGCGAATATAGTGTCCTTTTAGCAGCTCTATTGCTGCATCTAAGTCTTCCGTTTCCTCGATGAGGTTGTAAATCTCCGGGCTCACCCTTGAGTGCAGGACTTGCAGTTCCGGCCGTCCCGAGATACCCTTTAAAACATGCCAGCTAGTGCTTAACGATTGCCGCTGAGTTCGCCGCGTGGGGGCTGAGTTGTAGACACTCCGGCTTGATTCGGAGCTCCATCATTTCTTCTTAAAAACTAGCTTATTAAATTGATGCACGATCAATGACCACTAAAAGGTTGTAGTCCAACTGAAGGCTTTAATAAGCTAGATTTTCCCTAGGTATCAGCTCAGGTACAGAAGAAGGCTGCAGGGGTGGCACGGGCTATTGTACCCCGCCTAGCAGGGCGGAGCTACCACACATCCTAACCAATAGAAAGCATACAGTTTCCATCAATGGTGCTCCAGCTTATCAGGTACCGTAATACCTATAATACCACATGGGTATTCCCTGGTTGCATGTCTATTTAGGGCAGTGTACTTGATGGTCAGTCGGTAGCTGCCATCCGTTTTTTTAGCGGGCCATATAGGTGAATTAGTACTGGAGGAAGTTTTAGTTACAATCCATTGCTGTTCCAGACCAGCAATGATGCCTTTGACGGTTTCCAATGCTTCCAGTTTAACAGGATACTGCTTGTGTGGAGGGTGAACTCTTCCAGTGATTGCTATGGGGGTGACGGCAAGCTAACCGCAATCCTGCTTGTGCGTGGCCCAGACCTGGGGGTATTGGGAGGCTAGGTTTTGGGAGACCAGATGCCCTCGCCTCTGTACCAACAGAAGGGAAAGGATGGGGTGGTGGGGAAAGAGGGGAAAGGAGGGTGATGGGGAGGGAGGGAGACGAAGTGTTGGTGAAGGGGGGGCCCAATTGGGCACTGCCTGAACTATCTACAGAAGCAGAAAAACAAAAGAACCTTCAATTATGATGTGGCAGATTCTGGGAGTTCCCCAGAGGGGGTGAGGGATGACATAGTGTCAGGCACCAGTGAGACCTGCACCCCGCTACAGAGTGTCCCGTGCACCCTGCACTCTCGACACTGGACGGCTGACAGCCTTCGGACAGCTGCCCTCCGGGCCCAAATCCTCCACCACACTGAGTGCGGCCGGCGACACGGGCCCAACTCAGGGGCTGCCTTGATCCCGCCACTGGGATCATCGACAGGCGAGATCCCCTCAGGCTCCTCCCGGGGTCCCCGGCCAGCGGGAGGCGGTGGTGCAGATGCCTGCTCCGCCCCCACCGTCTGGTCACTGGAAGGCCCTGAAAATAACTCCGGAAACAGGTCCGGGATGGTGGCAGAGGTGCCCGAAGACAGCGGTTGGGACAGAGGGTCTTCCAAACCATAACCCGCTAAGAACCTAAGAAGCAGGGGGTTATCGCTGACCCCCTCCACTGAGAAATTGAACAAGTCCGGGGTTACAAATTGTACTGGGTGGAAAGGGCCCTCTCGGGTCCCGTCCGACCCCAAACACACTGCTCGGGGAACAGCGGCAGCTGCTGGGTTTGCCTCACTAGAGCCTGCCTCTTTTCTTTCGGGGACTGGGCATGACATCTACGGAAAAGAACCTGGAGTGACGCTGTTTGCAGGGGAGAGGGTCACACGCCGGGGAGACCTCTATCTCTGGAGTCCCTTCCAGGCTGACTCCTTGTCCCTCAATGCTTTTCTCCAGGATTTGTGGCTGGGACAGAGCACCCTCTGGTTCGAGGTCGCGCATCTCACTACTGCCACCCAGAGGGGCCCGCACAGACATGTCGCTGGGCCCGGCATCCAATGGTGAAATGTCACCGGGCTGAGGGTGTTGCTGGGTGATGGTGGGGTGAGATGTAACAGCTGCACCTGGGTCAGTAGCCAGGGGGACTGGGTCAGTCAGGGTCAGAGGGTCAGAAGGATCCAAACCTGATCGCTGGCGAATCGCCCTGTTGGTCTTCCTCTCAGCCTTCCGGCCACGTGGCTGCCTCTCACCTTCATGCCAGTGGAAGTAGAGGGGGCGGCAGCACCATCAGCGGCAGTGTTAGAGGTGGGGTAATTTTTTCTAATATGACCCACTTTCTTGCAGGCGTGGGAATAAAAGGCAGGACATTAGAGAGGATAACTCTCTCGGCAGTGGCCTCCAGCGGGTCCACCGCCAGGTAGATCCCGCCCACCGTGATCCCTTTTTCCAGGTGGACCGCCCGCTCAGCTCTCAAAAAGAAGACAGCTTTGCCATACACCTTCGAGGCTGCAACTATGCCGAAGGGCCAACAACCTCGGCTATAGCACAGACTCAGGCCTCGATTGACATGGTGGGGTGGACGTAGCACTTAACTTTGGGTCATGAGGCGAAACGGTGACCTAACCCCAGGAGCAGTGGGGAGGGTGGAGGCCACCACTCCCGCATAGGTGGCTGTAGAGGACCCCATCACTGGCGTAGGTGCTGTTGTTGCCATCCCGATCAGTGGTGGGTGACAGGGCAGAAAGGGGAGGGAGAGAGTAACTGAAGGGGAGGAGGGCGTGTGGGGGAAGGCACAGAAGGATGGGGCACAGGGGGACGGACCACGGTGTGCCCCGAGTACAAGGGAGGGAAGGGAAGGGAGGAGCAGGAAGTTAAGGCACAAAAGGTTGGCCGGCGCCGAGGAAAGTCTTGCGGGCTGGTCCCCCAAAAGGTCTTCAATCCATCAGCGGCTGGGTGGGTAAGGGACAGGATCTTCAGCCCAGCAAGGGCCCAGAAAAATAGTCCAGGGATATTATCCTGTTTCAGTGTTATCGGCAGATGAAAACAAGATAAAATCCAGTTGCACCAATCTTCTTCTCCTCTTCGTCCCCTTCCAAGTGTTGCAGCAACCTCCTGTTTGCTGGGAGGCCTTAGGCCCGAGGGCTCTGTAGGTGAAACAGGCAGCAAACTGCAAACAGTCCCAGCTCCAAGGGCCCTGTAGATGGAACAGGCAGCAAACAGTCCTGGCCCCTCCTCCTCTCTTTCTGCTGCAGGCTCTGTAAATGCAGGGAGGCAGGCAGTGTTTCAATCCAGTCCCAGGCTGGAACTCTATCCACTCCAGGCCAGGCCAAACCTTCACTCGTGAAGACTGCTTTGCCTCTCTTGCAGCTCCCAGTAACATCCGGTGAGCTTCAGATAAACCAGGCAGCAGCAAATGTCATCCTCCCTCTCGCCTTTCTCCTTCATCCAGGCAATTCAGCAACCACCAGCTCTGCACACAGCAGCAAACAGAGCAACAAAGAGAGCAACTGCAGCCACTCAAGGTGGATTGGCCATGCTAAATTATCCCTTAATTGGTGATGCACTATCAATTACGACGAGACAAGAGTAGAGAGTAATCGAGGCTTTATTACACAGAGATGTGTGGCCTCCTACAGCTGCTGCCGAAATGGCTGCAGTTCGGAGAGCACACACATTTATACTCCGCCTACTGGGCGGAGCCAGCAGGCAGGAATCTAACCCCATGCCTGTAGTTCAGGGGCCTTACTGTAATACCCTTGTATGCAGTGCAGTATACACGATATAATACAACAGTGGTGACTACCACAGTTGGAAAAAAAAATTATTGGGTACTCTAAATTTTTTTCTTTTAAAGTAGATGAGGAGGTAGGTAACTAGGTAGGGTTGGTGAGGTATCTGGGTAAATGAGGAGGTGAGACGGGTAGATAGGTGGGTCAGGCTGTAGTCAGGCCAGGTTGGTCAGAAACTAGTCAAATCTGGTTGGACGGGTAATCGGGTGGTCTCGGTGTAGTCAGGTCTGGTCGAGAGGGAGTTGGTGCTGGTGTTGGGAGGTAAACAAGGGGTCAGAGTTTTAGTCGTGTCAGGTCAGGTTGGGAGGCAATAAGGAGAGGTTGTCAATAGGTCGGGGGAGTAGTTGGTGGGGGATGGGGTGGGCATCAGTGTGAGGTGATGATTGGGAGGGTTGATTGTGGAGCTACCCAGGAGTGAGGCTATGATTTAAACTGTCTGACATTTCCTGGATAACTATTCAGCTAAGTATATCGTAACTGTACCAAGTATCCAACTCTGAGTTAGAGACATTCGCCGAGGGTTCTGGTGAAAGGGGGGATTGCCTATTGGACATTGAAACTTCCCGGGCATTTCCAACATAGGTCAAAGTGTTAGAGCTTCCACAGATGAGTACCAAAATGTGTTTGCAAACAATACTCTCCACTGAGCTTTACAATCACATCCAGCCATTCAGGAGTGAATTACATTCATACTGCAAAATGCAGGATTTTATCTCCATTTATGCCATCCGAGCAGGTTACTTCAGGAATTGTCTAAGAGGGATTAGCTGTAAGTTTTCTTGCAGCAGATTATGCTGCCCTTCTCTCAGCAATCAATCGATGGGGCAAATGCCTGAGTCAGAAAGTAGAGGGTTCAAGTCTGTGGTGGTATGTATTAGGGGTAATGTGGTACCTGTGAAGCCGAGAGGCTATTGGCTGTCAGGTCCCGGGTCCTGGTTGGATCTGCCGAATTCTGGCTCCGCCCTGAAGGCGGAGTATAAGAGCCCGAGCTTCTCCCCGCAGCCTTATTCTGTTGCTGAGCTGCTGGGGACAAGTCTTGCTTAATAAAGCCTACTTCGACTTCATCGCTTCTCGTCTCGCGTAAGTCATTGTGCGCTACAATTTATTAAGCGAGCTTAAAAGACTATGGAGCTTCGGATCGCCCCGGAGTGCCTGCGGATCAGCCCCCTCGCAGCGAACTCAGCAGCCGTATTCAAACACTGGCAAGCATGCTTTGAAGGCTACCTCCGAACGGCCCCCGGCCGGATCACAGAAGAGCTGAAAACGCAGGTCCTGCATTCGAGGGTAAGCCCGGAGATTTACTCGCTTATAGAAGACACAGAGGATTTCCCGACGGCGCTCGCATTGCTGAAGGGCATCTACGTTCAGCCCGTAAACCAGGTCTACGCGCGCCACCAACTCGCGACGAGACGGAGAATCGCTCGAGGAATTCTACGGCGCGCTGCTAATTTTGTGACGAGGCTGCAACTGCCCGCCGGTGAACGCGATCGAACACATGGACCTGCTAATTTGTGATGCATTCGTGGCAGGTATGAACTCTCCCCAAATCCGTCAGAGACTTTTAGAAAGAGAGTCGGTAGGACTCTCAGAGGCACGGGCCCTCGCAGCGTCCCTTGATGTGGCCTCCCAAAACGCCCGCGCCTACGGCCCCGACCGCGCGGACCCCCGTCGCGACCAACTCCCCAGCATCCCCACCCCCCCCCCCCCCCCGGCAAGCTTGCACGGTTAAAGCGCCAGACCATCCCGGGCGGGCCCGCTGCTATTTTTGCGGACAAGTGAAACACCCCCGGCAGCGCTGCCCGGCCCGCGCAGCTACTTGTAAGAGCTGCGGCAAAAAGGGCCATTTCGCGGCAGTGTGCCGGTCACGGGGGGTCGCCGCAATCCCCGGAGAAGAACGAGGACAACAGATCCCGAACACTCCCCAACCCCCCCAGCCCACCCGCGGGCGCCGCCATTTTGGGTCCCGGGCACCACGAGGGGAGGATGGGCGCCGCCATGTTGTGACCCCCCAGCCACGTGCGATTCATGGGGGTGGCCATTTTGTCCACCCCCGACCACGTGCGATCCATGGGGGCGGCCATTTTGTCCACCCCCGGCGACGTGCGATTCATGGACGCCACCATCTTGGTTGACAACAAAGGACCCCAGCATCGACGGCTCCACGGCGTCCGACGAAGACGCCGCGACACTACTACCACGACTGGCTTCGGTGACACTGGATCAATCGCGGCCCCGGACGCTCCAGACGACGACAACAACGGTGCTGGTCAACGGATACGAGACGCCATGCCTGATCGACTCCGGGAGCACTGAAAGTTTTATTCACTCAGACACGGTAAGACGCTGTTTTCTGACCATCAATCCAAGCACGCAAAAGATTTCCCTAGCTGCAGGATTCCACTCAGTGGAGATTAAAGGGTTCTGCATCGCAAACCTAACGGTGCAAGGGAGGGAGTTTAAGAACTACAGGCTCTACGTCCTGCCCCAACTCTGCGCGCTCACATTACTGGGATTAGACTTCCAATGTAACCTCCAGAGCCTAACATTCCAATTCGGCGGCCCAATACCCCCACTCACTATCTGCGGCCTCGCAACCCTCAAGACATTTATCCGGTCTGAAGTCCAGCGGTTGCTGAAGGAAGGCATAATCCAGGCCAGCAATAGTCCCTGGAGAGCCCAGGTGGTAGTCGTAAAGACCGGGGAGAAGCAAAGGATGGTCATAGACTATAGTCAGGCCATCAAGAGGTACACGCAGCTAGATGCGTACCCTCTCCCCCGCATATCCGACATGGTCAATCGGATTACTCAGTATAAGGTCTTTTCCACCATGGACCTCAAGTCCGCCTACCACCAGCTCCCCATCCGCCCAGGTGACCGCAAGTACACCACCTTCGAGGCAGACGGGCGGCTATACCACTTCCTAAGGGTTCCATTTGATGTCACGAACTGGGGTCTTGGTCTTCCAGCGGGAGATGGACCGAATGGTTGACCAGCACGGGTTGCAGGCCACGTTCCCGTATCTCGACAACGTAACCATCTGCGGCCACGATCAGCAGGACCACGACGCCAACCTCCAAAAGTTCCTCCAGACCGCTAACGCCCTGAACCTCACATATAACAAGGAGAAATGCGTTTTTAGCACAAACCATTTGGCCATCCTGGGATACGTAGTGCGCAATGGAGTAATAGGCCCCGACCCCGAACGCATGCGCCCCCTTATGGAATTTCCCCTCCCCCACTGCTCCAAAGCCCGGAAACGCTGCCTGGGCTTCTTTTCATATTACGCCCAGTGGGTTCCCCAGTTCGCAGGCAAGGCCCGCCCGCTAATACAGTCCACTACCTTCCCCCTGTCGACAGAGGCTCGCCAGGCCTTCAGCCGCATCAAAGCGGATATCGCAAAGGCCACGATGCACGCCATCGACGAGTCCCTCCCCTTCCAGGTCGAGAGCAACGCATCCAATGTATCTCTGGCGGCCACCCTTAACCAAGCGGGCAGACCCGTGGCCTTTTTCTCCCGGACCCTCCACGCCTCAGAAATCCGCCACTCCTCAGTGGAAAAGGAAGCCCAAGCCATAGTGGAAGCTGTGCGACATTGGAGGCATTACCTGGCCGGCAGGAGATTCACTCTCCTAACCGACCAACGGTCGGTAGCCTTTATGTTCGATAATGCACAGCGGGGCAAAATTAAGAATGACAAGATCTTAAGGTGGAGGATCGAGCTCTCCACCTTCAACTATGAGATCTTGTACCGTCCCGGAAAGCTGAACGAGCCGTCCGATGCCCTATCCCGTGGCACATGTGCCAACGCACAAATAAATCCGCTCCACCGACCACAGCGCGTACTTCCTGAACGTGGTGGACGAGTACTCCTGTTTCCCCTTCGCCATCCCCTGCCCCGACATGACAGCGGCCACAGTCAGTAAAGCTCTTAGCACCATATTCACACTGTTCGGTTTCCCCGCGTATATCCATAGCGACAGGGGGTCCTCCTTCATGAGTGACGAGCTGCGCCAGTTCCTGCTCAGTAAGGGCATAGCCTCGAGCAGGACGACCAGCTACAACCCCCGGGGGAACGGGCAAGTAGAGAGGGAGAACGGCACGGTCTGGAAGACCGTCCTACTGGCCCTACGGTCCAGGGATCTCCCAGTTTCCCGGTGGCAGGAAGTCCTCCCGGATGCTCTCCACTCCATCCGGTCGCTAACCAAACGCCTCATGAGCGCCTCCTTGTCTTCCCCAGGAAGTCCTCCTCCGGAACGTCGCTGCCGACCTGGCTGGCGGCCCCAGGACCTATCTTGCTCCGGAAACATGTGCGGGCACACAAATCGGACCCGTTGGTCGAGAGGGTCCACCTTCTCCACGCGAACCCGCAGTACGCCTATGTGGCGTACCCCGACGGCCGACAGGACACGGTCTCCCTGCGGGACCTGGCGCCCGCCGGCAACACACACATACCCCCGACACCAATCACCCCCTCCCTGCCACCGGCGCACCCCGCGACCGCCCCCTTCCCGGGGGGATCGGTCCTCCTCCCGTGCCCGCCCAGGAGTAAAACAGGAACAAACAGCGAAACGCTCCCGGAGACGACAACGCCCGAGCAGGCACCTGCTCCACCACCGGGGCTGAGGTGATCGACGAGAAAGACCAGACCACCCGATCGACTCGTGGAATCCGCATGACACCAAGAAAAGCAAGAATGTTGTTGTAACAAAATTTTTTTTGCTCGTATTGTAAATAGTTCTCACAAACTTGTACATAGCCCAGTGTAGGGCTGAAGCTGTATTAACAGTCCGAAATCTGTTCCAGGGCCAGCCTTGTAAAGCCCTACCACCATGCGAACCACCAACCCGCCGGGTTCTTTTTTAACAAGGGGTGAATGTGGTGATATGTATTAGGGGTAATGTGGTACCTGTGAAGCCGAGAGGCTATTGGCTGTCAGGTCCGGGCTCCTGGTTGGATCTGCCGACTTCTGGCTCCGCCCTGAAGGCGGAGTATAAGAGCCCGAGCTTCTCCCCGCAGCCTTATTCTGTTGCTGAGCTGCTGGGGACAAGTCTCGCTTAATAAAGCCTAGGTCGACTTCATCGCTTCTCGTCTCGCGTAAGTCATTGTGCGCTACAAAGTCCCACTCAGAGACTTAAGTATAAAAATCTAGGCTGACACTCCAGTGCAGTATTGAAAGTGCTACTCTATCAGAGGATCTGGCTTTTTGACGAGAAGTTAAACCAAAACTGCATCTATTTTCTTCGATAGATCTAAAGAATCCCATACCACAAATTTAAGGAAGAAGAAATTCTGCCTTGTTCTTGGCCAATATTTATTTCTCAAAGAAAATAATTAAAAAGATTTTCTGGTTATTATTCCTTTGCTGTTTATGGGACCTTGCTGTTCACAACTCAGCTGTTGTGTTTCCTACATTACAATAGTGACTACACTAGAGAAGTATTTAATTTATTGTAAAGTGCTATGGGTTGTCCTGAAGTTATGAAGGATGCTAAACATGGAAGCAATTCATCTGAACAGTGGCAGGTAGGTAACAAGAGTCTGTACCAGAACATTTGCGTAACGGCAGCAAGTTGTGACACTCATGACACGGTGGATCGGGGTTCGATCCCGGTCCCGGGTCACTGTCCATTTATAGTTTGCGCACTCTCCTCATGGGTCTCACTCCATAACTCAAAGATGTGCAGGGTAGGTGGATTGGCCACACTAAATTTCTCCTTAATTGGAAAAAAAGAATTAGGTACTCTAAATTTAAAAAAAAGAAGTTTGTTTTTTAATCTGATGCAGATATACCCACAGTTCTGCTAGCTTGAAATTCTAGTGAAGGAACAGCAAAGTAGGTCCTAGTCAGGACAGTGTGTGACTGGGAGGGGAACTTGGTGGTGTTCCCATGCGTCTGCTGCCCTTATCCTTCTAGGTGGTAAGAGGTAAGAGGTTTGGAAGGCGCTTTTGAAGGAACCTTGGTGAGTTGCTGCAGTGCATCTTGTATAGGATACACACTGCTCCCATTGTGTGATGGTGGTGGAAGGAGCAAATGTTTAAGTTTGTATCTGGGGTGCCGATAAAGCGGGCTGCTTTGTCCCGGTGTTTCTCAAGGGTCAGTGCTAGGACTACTGCATATATATTACTTGGATATTGCTACACTAAGTAAAATTGTAAAATTTGCCCATGATTCAAAACTTAGAGGTGTGGCTGGCAGTGAGAACGATACCAATCTACTGCATAAGGGCATACATCAGTTAGTAGAATGGGTAGGCAAGTGGCAGGTACAATTTAACACGGAGAAGTGTCAGGTGATGCATCTTTTAGAAGGAAGTGAAAGCAGAAATGTAAACTTAATGGCACAGTTTTGAAAAAATGTTCAGAGACAGACGAACCTGGAGATTCATGTGCTAAATCTTTAAAGATGGCAGAACATATTCAGAGAGTAGCTGGCAAAGTTTATGGTATCTTGGGCTTCATAAATCAAGATATAGAGTACAATAATAGGGACGTTATACTGAACCTGTATAAAGTTTTAGTTAGGCCACAATAAGAATATTGCCTCCAATCCAGGGAATTGGAGAGTGGCGAATGTCGTGCCCCTGTTCAAAAAAGGGACTAGGGATAACCCTGGGAATTACAGGCCAATTAGTCTTACTTCGGTGGTAGGCAAAGTAATGGAAAGGGTACTGCAGGATAGGATTTCTGAGCATCTGGAAAGACACTACTTGATTAGAGATAGTCAGCACGGATTTGTGAGGGGTAGGTCTTGCCTTACAAGTCTTATTGAATTCTTTGAGGAAGTGACCAAGCATGTGGATGAAGGTAAAGCAGTGGATGTAGTGTACATGGATTTTAGTAAGGCATTTGATAAGGTTCCCCATGGTAGGCTTTTGCAGAAAGTAAGGAGGCATGGGATAGTGGGAAGTTTGGCCAGTTGGATAACGAACTGGCTAACCGATAGAGGTCAGAGAATGGTGGCGGATGGCAAATATTCAGCCTGGATCCCAGTTACCAGTGGCGTACCACAGGGATCAGTTCTGGGTCCTCTGCTGTTTGTGATTTTCATTAATGACTTGGATGAGGGACTTGAAGGGTGGGTCAGTAAATTTGCAGACGATATGAAGATTGGTGGAGTTGTGGATAGTGAGGAGGGCTGTTGTCGGCTGCAAAGAGACATATGTAGGATGCAGAGCTGGGCTGAGATGTGGCAGATGGAGTTTAACCCTGAAAAGTGTGAGGTTGTCCATTTTGAAAGGACAAATATGAATGCGGAACACAGGGTTAACGGTAGAGTTCTTGGCAATGTGGACGAGCAGAGATCTTGGGGTCTATGTTCATACATCTTTGAAAGTTGCCACTCAAGTGGATAGAGCTGTGAAGAAGGCCTATGGTGTGCTAGCGTTCATTAACAGAGGGATTGAGTTTAAGAGCCGTGAGGTGATGAGGCAGCTGTACAAAACTTTGGTAAGGCCATATTTGGAGTACTGTGTACAGTTCTGGTTGCCTCATTTTAGGAAGGATGTGGAAGCTTTGGAAAAGGTGCAAAGGAGATTTACCAGAATGTTGCCTGGAATGGAGAGTAGGTTGAGGGTGCTAGGCCTTTTCTCATTAGAACGGAGAAGGATGAGGGGCGACTTGATAGATGTTTATAAGATGATCAGGGGAATAGATAGAGTAGACAGTCAGAGACTTTTTCCCCGGAAGGAACAAACCATTACAAGGGGACATGAATTTAAGGTGAATGGTGGAATATATGGGGGATGTCAGAGGTAGGTTCTTTACCCAGAGAGTAGTGGGGGCATGGAATGCACTAACTGTGGAAGTAGTTGAGTCGGAAACATTAGGGACCTTCAAGCAGCTATTGGATAGGTACATGGATTACGGTAGAATGATATAGTGTAGATTACTTTGTTCTTAAGGGCAGCATGGTAGCATTGTGGATAGCACAATTGCTTCACAGCTCCAGGGTCCCAGGTTCGATTCCGGCTTGGGTCACTGTCTGTGCGGAGTCTGCACGTCCTCCCCGTGTCTGCGTGGGTTTCCTCCGGGTGCTCCGGTTTCCTCCCACAGTCCAAAGATGTGCAGGTTAGGTGGATTGGCCATGATAAATTGCCCTTAGTGTCCCAAATTGCCCTTAGTGTTGGGTGGAGGCGTGGGAAGGAGTGAGCAAATATGTTTAAATTGAAGTCCAATGGTCAATGTAATTGGTAGTGAATAGGGTGGCTGTCGACTCCAGAATTAAATCAATGGTTTGGTTACGTGGGCGGAGAAGTGCCAAATGGAATTCAGTCCCGAAAAGTGTGAGGAAATGTATTTGGGGAGGGCAAACAATGCAAGGGAATGCTCAACAAATGGGAAGATACTCAGACGGGCTGAGGGAGTGAGAGACCTTGGATTGCATGTCCTCAAGTTCCTGAAGATTTCCGGACAGGTGGACAACGTGGTCAAGAAAGCATTTGGAATGCTTTCCTTTATTCAACGAGGTGTTGAATGCAAAGCAGGGATGTATGCTGGAACTGGATAAAATGCTGGTTAGGTCACAGCTGGAGTTTTGTGTACAGCTCTGGTCACATTACAAGAAGGACATAAATTGCTTTGGAAAATGCTTAGGAGATTTACAAGAATGTTGCCAGGGCTTGAAAATCGCATCTATGAGGAGAAATTGGATAGGCTAGGATTGTTTTCCTTCGAGTAGAGAATGTTAAGGGGTGACCTAATTGAGGTGTACAAAATTTTGAGGGGCCTAAACAGAGTAGACAGGAAAGACTTGTTTCCCCTAGCTGAGGGGCGAATTGCCAGTGGGCGTAGATTTAAGGTGATTGGTTGAAGAATTAGAGGAGACAAGAGAAAAACCTTTTTCACTGAGAGAATGGTGGACATCTGGAATTCACTGTCTAAGTTGGTGCTTGAGGCTGAAACACTCACCTCATTTAAAATATACCTGCGCCTGCATTTGAAGTGCTATAACATGCAGGGCTATGGACCAATGCTGGAAAGTGGGATAAATGAGTAGCTGCTTATTTTTATCCAGCATAGACACAATGGGCTGAATGGCCTCTTTCTCCACCATCTCTTTGCTGTGGTTCTATGGCTCCACAGTTCAATTACAACAAAAACAGCATTTCCATGTTAGTCTGTGCAGCCGTCACTGCTTAAAAAAGACCCCTGCACAACATTGCTTCTCAGGGCCAGGAAATGACCATTTTCAATGGTATTTAAAAGTACATTCTCCTGCTCTAATTTACATCATGTTTCACAGATGTCTCATTTGCATCTTTAGTTGGATTTTGGTACAGAAACAAACGTTTTTACTTGTGGAAATTCCTGCAAATGAGCTTGCTGCCTTTGTGAATTGCAAATGTGTCCTGTTCAGGGGAAAATGTGATGTTGCCATATCGTGTTCAGAGTAAGAGAGATATGAAGAGGAGCCTTATCATTTCAGTGCTGACAAAGGCATCAAACATTTTCAGGCATTGCAACCAGGGTCTGCAAGTGATGCGGGAGGCACTAATCCACTCCCCTCCTCTCTCCTTACCTGCCAGCTTCATTGTTGTGGCAGCCATCAGGAAAGAAAGTTTCGTTCCCAGCCCTGACCTCTCACTCACACCTCCAGCAGCGTATCGGAAAACTAGGATGCTCTGGGATTGGCACTGGTTCTGCTGCTCCACAAATGAGCTGTTAACAGACCAACAATCAAACCTATTCCTCATCTTCAAGTCTGGCTTTAAGCAGCAGCAGGTCTACTGGATTTTCCTTGCTCTCAAGCAGTGGGCTCCCTTTAAGCAGCACGATCAGCACAGGCACATTGCCGTTCATGTTTAAATGATGTTTGATTACAAAAATGAATTGGTCCACCTGCCAATGTCAGTAACCAGCAGGAATTCCTCACGGGCAGAACAGTGTGCTGCACAATTAATTAATAAACTATGTGAATAAAGTGCCATTCTCCTGGCACAGTATGGATATCCACCCTCGTTACACCAGCTGGCTTGGTACGCTCCAGCTGCTTAATTCTGTGAGCTCTGGATGCACGGCCATATGTTCTCACACCTGATTCTCAGGTAATGTCTGCCAAGTGTATTCATCCTAATTCCCAGAGTTCCCTCACCAGTATATGACAAACATCTGCTTTCAGTGTAGTGGAAATATATAAACAGGGCTGACTGCAGTAGTCCAGCCAGTTGGTGATGTTGTCAATCAAGTTCAGTGACAATAACAAGGTTTTCCCATCACCATTGCTTGATCCAGGTCTTCGCATGAAGGATTTCGGCTTGTTCAGTAACTGCACACCATCTGTCGATCAAAAAACACAAAGTAGACTTCCGGTGGCAGCCATGGTGTGAGCGGTCGCACATTTGGCAGCTCCCGCTCGAGGCTGTTTTGATCAGACCTTTTCCCCACAGGGAGGGTGGATGTGTAGTTGACGAAGGTGTAGGGCTGGACAGAGGGAAGTCTGACTCCACTGGTGAGACTGGCGGATGGATCCATGGACCAGAAGTGGGTCGAGAAGAAGGGAGCAGCTGGAGCAGGAGAATCTGTGTGCACCACAGCTTAAGATGGAGAGAAGCCCATGAGGACGTAGCCAAGGCTGTAGATCTGTTGAAGTCGGGAATCGATCGAGTGGAGCAGAGACTGGAGTCCCAGGGCCACGCTATCCAGAAAGTGGAGGAGGCGGTGGGGGAGCACGAGGAGCAGTTAGCTTTGTTGGCAGCCGAGGTGTGAGTAATGCGAGAGACCCAGAAGCGGCTACAGGAGAAGGTCGAAGGCCCTGAAAACCGCTCCCGGAGGCAGAACTTGAGAATTGTAAGGATGTCTGATGGCATCGAGGGAGCAGACGCTGCCACTGTGTGGCCAGAATGCTGGAAAAGCTGCTGGGCGAGGGGGCCTTTGACTGGCCTCTGGAGGTTGACCGAGTGCAAAGGCCGCTGATGAGGAGACTGCAGGTGAACGAGCCTCTGAGGGCAATGGTGGTGCGTCTTCACCGGTTCCCAGATAAGGAAAGGATTCAGAGATGGGCGAGGCAGGCGACGAGATGGACCTGGGAGGGGAGTGAGCTGCGAGTGTATCAGGATCTGGGCCCGGATCTGGCAAAGGGGAGGGCCGGGTTTAACCGGGTGAAGGCTGCCCTCTTTAAAAAGGGGTTGAAGATCGGGATGTTGTACCCGGCTTGCCTCTGGGTGACCTTTCACAGCAGAGAGCACTATTTTAGGACATCAGGGCAGACGATGGAGTTTTTGAGAGACAATGGACTGGCAGGTGAAGGAGAACATTGGACTGTGGGGGAGGGGTATGGAGATAAATGTTGTTTCTTTTATTTCCTGTTTTTTGGTCATCTCTGTATATTTTGTTCTGTTGTTGGTTGCAAAGTTTTTCTCCTTCGAGGTGTTTTGATGCGATGAGGGGTTTACTTTCTTTGTTGTTGTTTTTGTGTTGCATTGTTGGTTGCGAGGTTGTGCGAGTGGAGGTGTCGGGGAATCAATGGAGGGTAGGAGGTTTAGGCGCATTGGGCGGGGGCTGCCAGGCTAGCTGGACAGGATAGTTAACGGGAGCACAGTGGGGGCTGAACAGGTGGTTAGTGAAGTTGAGGGGATGGGGTTGTTGATTTGTTTAGGGGAAGGGAGAGTTGCCGACGAAGGTGTTGTTGCTGTGGCATTATATGGGAGGGAGTGGTGACGGTGGACATCTGGGGGTGGGCCTGGAGGGTCGCATGGCATGGGTGGTGATGTGTTGGGTGCTCTGGATCCGTGGAACACATACAGGCCACCAACACTTATAATAGTACAACATTATTTTATTAAGTTAGAAACTGTTGAACATACTTTCACTGTGGGTTAACACGATGTTAGATTAAACTAAAGACCTATGCCTGTCTTAACCAGTCTATGCACTCAGCACATGGTGAAGATCTCTGCTGTAAGCTGTAAGCTCCGTCCTTCGAAGAGGCTGCATCCCGAATGAGTGGGAACTCTGATGCCCCCTGTCTTTATAGTGAGTGTGCTCTAACTGGTGATTGGCTGCGGTGTTGTGTGTGTTGATTGGTCTTACTGTGTGTCCATCAGTGTATGTGTCTGCACCATGATACACTGGTGTATATTATGACATCCCCCCTTTTATAAAAAAAATGTATGTGTGTGGCAAAAAATAATGTATGGTGAGAATGTTCCTAACCAAGTGTGGGGTGCGAAGACATATTTACAGGACTACGTACATGAGAACTAAGCTATTTACATGGGAAGGTGCCTGGTGCAGAGAAGCAGTATGCAACAAGAGTAACGAGATCAACCCTATATACAAACCAGGGAAACGATCAAACAAAGCAACAAAACAATTCAGAGTCCATAAGTTTGCAAAGTTCATAAATTTAGTCTCTGAGGTGGGCGACGAATTCTGGTTGACCGCCTCAAGGGTGGGTCGAGAGCCGCCGGTTCAGGAGCGGGCTGGACTGCGTCAGAGTCAGTGGGATGCAGAGTGACAAGGAGCTCTGCATAGTCCGTGGCAGGGTCAGCAGGAGGGCGAGGCGAAACTGGAGGATCACGTGGCAAGCGTGGAACGAGATGAAGGGCGCGTCGATTGTGGCGCAGAATAGAGCCATCCGGTAGACGAACCAGGAATGAGCGGGGTGACACCTGCTGAAGGTCCACAGCGGTTGCAGACCAGCCACCATCCGGAAGATGGACGCGGACGTTGTCATCTGGAGCCAGAGCAGGGAGATCAGCTGCACGGGAGTCATGAGCCGCCTTGTGCTGTGCACGAGACAGCTGCATCCGGTGAAGGACCGGAACGTGGTTGGGGTCTGGGACATGGATGGACGGCACCGTCGTCCTCAGGGTGCGACCCATGAGTAACTGGGCTGGCGACAGGCCAGTGGACAGTGGGGCGGAGCAATAGGCCAGCAAGGCAAGGTAGAAATCGGACCCAGCATCGGCAGCCTTGCATAGGAGCCGTTGGACTATATGTACTCCCTTCTCTGCTCTGCCGTTGGATTGAGGGTACAGGGGACTGGACGTCACATGGGCAAAATTGTACCGCCTGGCAAAGTTGGACCATTCTTGGCTGGCGAAGCAGGGACCATTGTCCGACATAACCATGAGCGGGCTGCCGTGGCGAGCAAAGGTTTCTTTACATGAACGAATGACTGCAGACAAGGTGAGGTCGTGCAACCCTATCACATCCGGGTAATTCGAAAAGTAGTCCACGATCAGGACATAGTCTCTACCCAGCGCTTGGAACAGGTCGATGCCCACCTTGGTCCATGGTGACGTGACCAACTCATGGGGCTGCAGGGTCTCACGTGGTTGGGCCGGCTGGAAGCGCTGACAAGTGGGGCAGTTGAGCACTGTGTTGGTTATGTCCTCATTAATGCCGGGCCAGTACACTGCCTCTCGGGCCCGTCGGCGGCACTTTTCCACGCCAAGGTGGCCCTCGTGTAGTTGTTCCAGGACAAGCTGGCGCATGCTATGCAGGATGACAATGCGGTCCAGTTTTAGAAGAACCCCGTCTACTACCGCCAGATCATCTCTGACATTATAGAATTGAGGACATTGGCCCTTGAGCCACCCGTCCGTTAGGTGGCGCATGACACGCTGTAGCAAGGGGTCAGCCGCCGTCTCGCGGCGAATTTGGACGAGGCATTCATCTTAGGCAGGTAGATTGGAGGCCGCGAATGCCACATGGGCGTCAACCTGGCAGACAAATCCCGCTGGGTCACATGGAGTCTTGACTACCCTGGAGAGGGCGTCAGCAATGATTAGGTCTTTGCCTGGGGTCTATACCAGCTGGAAGTCGTATCGCCGGAGCTTGAGAAGAATACGCTGGAGGCGAGGCGTCGTGTTGTTCAAGTCTTTCTGTATTATATTGACCAGCGGGCGATGGTCGGTCGAGACGGTGAATTGAGGAACTCCGTAGACATAATCGTGAAACTTAACCACACCGGTCAGAAGGCCCAGGCACTCCTTTTCTATCTGCACGTAGCATATGCAATGGGGGCCCATGATGAGGCCTCATCACGTTGAAGGAGCACTGCCCTAATGCCGGATTGACTGGCATCGGTCGAAAGTTTGGTCTTCTTTGCTGCATCAAAGAAAGCTAAGACCAGGGCCGTGGTCAGTATTGTTTTGAGTTCTCTCCATTCGTGCTCGTGGGCAGGGAGCCATTGGAAGTCTGTTGTCTTCCTAACCAGGTTCCTGAGAGCTGTGGTATGAGAGGCGAGGTTAGGGATGAATTTCCCTAAAAAATTGACCATGCCCAGAAATCGGAGGACCGCCTTCTTGTCCTCTGGTGTTTTCATAGCTGTGATGGCAGCGACCTTGTCCGCATCCGGCTGCACACCCAATTGGGAGATGTGGTCCCTGAGGAACTTGACTTCCGTCTGACCAAAAGAGCATTTGGCCCTGTTGAGGCGGAGGCCATGCTCATGTATACGTGTGAATACACGCTGGAGGCGACTAACATGCTCCTGAGGGGTGGTGGACCAAATGATTATGTCATCGACACAGACGCGAACACCTTCAATGCCTTCCATCATTTGTTCCATAATCCTATGGAACACTTCTGATGCAGATATGATCCCAAACAGCATCCTGTTGTAACAATATCTGCCAAAGGGGGTATTAAATGTGCAGAGTTTCCTGCTGGATTTATCGAGCTGGATTTGCCAGAATCCTTTTGAGGCGTTGAGTTTGGTAAAGAGCTTGGCATGAGCCATCTCACATGTGAGCTCTTCGCGCTTGGGAATTGGATAGTGCTCCTTCATAATATTGCGATTTAGATCCTTGGGATCAATGCAAATTCTCAATTCGCCGGAAGACCTTTTTACACATACCATGGAACTGACCCAGTCGATCGGTTCCGTGACTTTGGAAATCATTCCTTGGTTCTGGAGATCCTGCAGCTGCTGCTTGAGGCGGTCCTTAAGGGGTGCTGGGACCCTGCGAGGTGCGTGCACCACAGGCGTGGCATTCAGTTTTAATAAAATCGTGTAGGTGTACGGGAGCGTGCCCATGCCCTCGAAGATGTCGTGGTACTGGTTGATAATGGCATTGAGCTGCGCCCTGAAGTCAGTGTCCTGAAAGGCAGACATGTCAGCAGGAGAGAGAGAGTGAACTCTCTGAACTAAGTTCAACAGCTTGCATGCCTGCACGCCAAGCAGGGAGGCTTTCGAGGAGCCCACGATTTCACAGGGAAGGGTGACTTTGCGTGACCTGTGCGTCACTTCAAGTTGGCATGAGCTGCTGGCAGCAATGGCATTGCCATTATAATCTAATAGCTGGCAGGCTGATGGGAGGATGGCTGGTTTGACATGAAGGCTTTGGAGGTCAGACCGCGCAATGAGATTGGCGGAGGCACCAGTGTCCAGGCAGAATCGTATTTGGGACCGGTTGACCGTAAGGGTGGCACACCACTCATCGTCTGGATCGATGCTGTATACCGATAGAGGCTGGATTCTTTGCTTCGGGGATACCCTGTTTTTTGTAACGATACCGACTAGATAAGGTGTCTTCGGGTCCTCGGTGTCAATATCGGGTAGCAGGTCCAAATTGGACTCGGTGACCGTGGGTTGAATGGCCCGGACATTCCTGCGAGGCTGGCTGGAGCGACAAGAGTTGGCAGGCTGAGGTGATCTGCATAAAGCAGCATAGTGGCCAAGTCTGCCAAATCTCAGGCATTGTCGGGATTTGGCAGGGCATTGCCGCTTTAAGTGGGCGGAGGCACAGTTGCCGCACGTTGTAGCGTCAGTACGTTCGCTGCGCCACTGCGCATGCGTGGTGCGGTCGGATGTGGTGCGCGCCTGCGCAGCACGTTCATCGACGTCGCCGTCCCCTTGTTCGGTGCGCACAAGCGCGTGAGTCCGCGAAAAGCGCGCAAAATGGCCGCCCTCATCCAGGCTGAGGCCCTGGAGTTGCTCGATTGCTTGGACCTGTTCTGCCTCGTGGGGACCTTGCTGTGCCGTTTCAGCCGCTTGGATGTGGGAATACCGACTAGTGGCGTGTTCGTGTAGCACGCAGGTCTTGATGGCGGTCGCTTAGGTGAGCTGCTTTACCTTGAGGAGCTGCTGGCTTAGGGGGTCCGACTGAACACCGAAAACGATCTGGTCGCGTATCATGGAGTCGGAGGTGGGCCCGTAATTACAGGACTGCGCAAGGATGCGGAGGTGGGTGAGAAAGGACTGGAAAGGTTCATCCTTACCCTGCAAACGCTGTTGGAATACATAGCGCTCGAAACTGTCATTCACCTCGAAGTTGCAGTGACTATCAAACTTGACAAAGACCGTCTTGAATTTTGATTTATCTTCACCATCAGCAAAGGTGAGAGAATTGAAAATGTGGATGGCATGTTCCCCGGCCGTGGATGGGAAGAGAGCGATCTTCCTGATGTCTGAGGCAGCTTTCCGGTAGAGCTTCAAGGTAGAGCTGGAAGCGATGTTTGAATATCTTCCAGTTGGCCTCTGGGTTACCGGTGATGCGGAGCGGCGGCGGCGGGCGGGCGCTGTCCATTTTGCAGGATGGCTGTTTGCTGGTGGAAGGCAGATCACATGCAGGTAGGTCTAAGAAGTTCTTTTTCTTTTTTTAAAATATATTTATTCAGATTTTTCACCAGATTTTCAACAAAAAGAAAGAAACAAGAACACAACAATCAAAAATTATACAAAAATTATACATTGGATTTCCCCCATATACAATAACCCCCCATATGACATTTAAAAGCACCAATAGGGAAGCCCCCCCCACCCAAACGCCCCCCTAAAAGAAACCGCCCCCCCCCCCTCCGCCCCTGGGCTGCTGCTGCTGCTGACCTCCTCCTAACGCTCCGTGAGATAGTCTAGGAACGGTTGCCACCGCCTGGAGAACCCTTGCACAGACACTCGCAAGGCAAACTTTATCCTCTCCAGCTTGATGAACCCTGCCATGTCATTGATCCAAGCTTCCACACTAGGGGGCTTTGCATCTTTCCATAATAGCAAAATCCTCCGCCGGGCTACCAGGGACGCAAAGGCCAGAATACCGGCCTCTTTCACCTCCTGCAGTCCCGGCTCGTCCGTTACCCTGCTGTGAATCCCTACTGTGCAGAAGATGGCCATTCGGCCCATCAATTCTACACCGACTCTCGGAAAGTGCACCCTACCTAGGCCCACTCTCCCCCCCTATACCCACAATCCTATAACTCCATGAAACCTGCAAATCTTTGGACTGTGGGAGGAAATCGGAGCACCCGGAGCAAACCCACGCAGACACAGGGAGAAACTCCACACAGGCAGTTACCCAAGGCTGGAATTGAACCTGGATCCCTGGTGCTGTGAGACAGCAGTGCTAACCACTATACCACCGTGCCATCCTATCCTATGGAGCTCCTGAAGTGATGTCCCGGAGCTGAGATGGTTGATATCCAACAACCGCAACTATCTTCCCCTGTGTTCGGTATGACTCCAATCAGTGGACAGTTTCCCCCCAATTCCTATTGATTACAATAAGGCTCCTTGATGACACATTTGGTGAAATGCAACCTTGATGTCAAGGGTTGTCACCCACACCTCACCTCTGGCATTCAGTTCTTTTTTTCATGTTTGAACCAAGGCTATAATGAGGTGATTCTGAAACTCAGCGTCAGTGAGCAGGTTATTGCTGAGCAAGTGTTAGATTGAACTGTTGATGACCTCTTCCATCACTTTATTCATGTTCAAGAGTAGTCTGATGGGTCAGTAATTGACTGAGTTGGATTTGTCCTGCTTTTTGTGTACAGGACATACCTGAGCAATCTTCCACATTGTTGGGTGGATGCCAGTGTTGTAGCTGTACTGGAACAGTTTGGCTATGGGTGCAGCAAGGTCTGGAGCTCAAGTCTTCAGTACTGTTGCCAGAATATTGTCAGGCCCCACATGATAGGAATAGAGGTTCTGTGGTGCAGTGGCTAGTGTTCCTGCCTCTGTGATGGAAGATCTCGATTCAAGACCCATTCCAGGACTTGATGGCCACAGAAGCTGGGTTCATAATATTGATTATGAACCTGCAAACCTTCCAATATACAGATGGTAAGCGCAGGCGGGTCTTCTGGTCAGCCATGCTTGTTATGGAGTGGCACCCCTCAACTCTGGCAACAGGCTTGTGACCTGTTCCAGGAAAAACTAGCTATGGAAACAACAGTAAACATATGCTTTGTCTGCCTCGTGGTGACTAGGTGAGAGGCAGAAGAATACAATAATGGGAATATAATGCCATTGTTATAATGAATGGAGAATTTCTCTTTTGTTGTAAATTACTTGTAAATTACTTTCTTTAATTGTATTTATATATTTGCGTATATTAAAATGGAAAATAATGGGCAGCACGGTAGCATAGTGGTTAGCACAATTGCTTCACAGCTCCAGGGTCCCAGGTTCGATTCCCGGCTTTGTCACTGGCTGTGCGGACGATCTCCCCGTGTGTGCGTGGGTTTCCTCCCACAGTCCAAAGATGTGCAGGTTAGGTGGATTGGCCATGCTAAATTGCCCGTAGTGTCCAAAATTACCCTTAGTGTTGGGGTGGGGTTATTGGGTTATGGGGATAGGGTGGAAGTGTGGGCTTGGGTGGGGTGTTCTTTCCAAGAGCCGGTGCAGACTTGATGGGCCGAATGACCTCCTTCTGCACTGTAAATCCAATGAAATCTAAATTGCATGTGCTTTATTTTTGTAGAAGTATGAAGTGATGCATTTTGCAAGAAAGAATGAGGAGTGGCAGTATAATTTAACTCATACAATTTTATAGGGAGTGCAGGAACTGAGAGACCCAGGGGTTCACATCGATAGGGCAGGATTCTCTGAGCCCGCGCCGGTTCAGCGAATCGCCGTTCCCGACGGTATTTTGTTATTCTGGCAACAAGAGAAAACGGCATGGTTGAGATCGACGCCGAGCGGCCCGGAGAATCGCCTGAGGGAATCCGTTTAGCGAATCTCCGGGCTCCCGGCAATTCTGCAGCCCGGATGGGCCGAAGTCCCGATGGCATGGCCCCAGGTCACACCGGCGCCGTTCTAATCTGCTTTTAAAAATCGTGAACCAGTCATGCTGGCTCACGATGCGGAAGCAGGATGTGAGGGGTCGGTGTGGGGGGGACATATGGCTAGCGGGACGGTCACGGCTGTGGCTGGGGCCTAGGGGGTGAGGGCCTCCAGGTTCAGGAGGGGGCATGGGGAGGACAACCCCGCCGGCCGGGAACGGCGCGCCATGGCAGGGAGGTGCCAAAGCCACGGCCGCCATTACAGCGGCCAGGCCGATGGGCACCAACCCCGGGCGCTGGTTGAGCACAAGCCTCCCGGCCGTGCAGATGGGTGCCGGACCCCCCAGTGGGAAGCCCACCCAGCCGGCGGCATCCACTGGCGGGTAGGTCCAGGGCTGCACCCATGGCAGCCCCCAGTGAGGGCAGTGCCATCCAACAGTGGCGCCGAGCAGGAGGGACGGGCGACAGGAGTCGTGGCACAGAGGGTGCGGCCAGGGGTGGATGTGCAGGCGTGGCTGTGGCGCAAACAGCCAACCAGGGCGGCCATGTAGCCCATGGCATCTGGTTGTGGAAGGGGCCATGCGCCATTGTTAAACCTGTTGTCCGACAGGTGCATGAGGAGGACAACGACGAGGCACAGGATGAGGATAACGATGTGAATGAGGAAGGGGAGGAGGAGGAGAGGGTGAGGGGAGAGGAGGAGGTGGTGGTGCCACGGCGCCGGAGGCGCCTGATGAGGCCTCGTGTACCGGCGCTGCATGTCCTTCGAGGACCTGCCAGATAGAGCATGCAGGAGGAGACTCCAGATGAGCCGGGAGACCGTCGGCCATATCTGCCATCTGATGGCACACCTGGCACCGCGTGGAACTGGGGGAGGACATGCTTTCCCAGTGGCCGTCAAGGTGACAGTGGCCCTGAACATTTATGCCACAGAGTCGTTCCAGTCGCCGAGTGGGGACCCATCTGGCATCTCCCAGCCATCGGTACAGTGGTGGATCCGTGCAGTGACAGACGCCCTGTACGACATCGCGGAGCGCTGCATCCAGTTCCCTGTGGACCGGGCCCACCAGGATGCCCAGGCAGCGGGATTCGCTGCCGTGGCTAGGATACCCATGGTACATGGGCCGATCGATGGGGTGCACATCGCCATGTGGCCATCAGCGGATAACATGGCCGTCTTCATGAACAGGAAGGGCTCCTACTCCATGAACATTCAAGTGGTCTGTGACCACCATGATTTGTTATGTTGTAGATGTAAATCCTCAAATCCAAAGAACGAATCCACGTCTGCGTCGGATTCAATACGGGGTCGTCAATGTGCAACGCGTCTAGTTGCGGTTTGGATTTGGTACTGGGGTAGCCTCCCAAGGTGAAAGGTTTGTCCGCGTCGTAGTCTTCTAGGACCATCTCATCACTGTTTGCGTCGGAGCTGGCATTGGGCTCGCGAGGTCCAGAGAAAATGTAAAGGTCGGTATCGAAGTATTCAAGGTCAGAATCATCGGTTTGGGCGTAGGTAACTGCTTATTGCAGGGTTCTTCGGAGGTTAATTTAATTTCCTGGTTCAATTTGAGGCATTGTGCTGTCATTCCAGGTGAAGGAAGGGTGTTTTACGGCTTTAAAAGATTTTTTCTTTGATTTGGGATGTTTCCCCTTTAAATGGGCGTGGTCCGGGACCTCTGACGTCATGACGCATGTGACATAGCGCGTAGGAAGTGATTGCGCATGCGCAGATTCATGTTCCTTTTCTTTGGGCCTTATTCTCATTTGCGCATGTGCGGCTTCGCGCAACTGCGCAAGTGCAGTACCTTTAGAAAGATGGCCGCCGATCAAAACTGTTCTCTGCTCCGGCATCTCGGCCTCGTGGTGAATATTGGCACTTCTCTCACCTTTTCTTGCTGGTTGGAGTGTGTTTTCCTCACAGTATTTGCCAAATTTGTCCAGGATTGCCTGCAGGTCGCTCCTGTTTTGCCCTTTCGAGATCTTGAATTTTTAAAAGATTTCTTCTGCTCTGGCACCGGCCATGGTGAGGAGAAGCTCTGTTTTTTCAGGATAGGCCACTTCTTCTAGTTTGGCTGCCACCAGGAAGATTTCAAACTTTTGCCGGAATGCCGGTCAGTTTTCGCGGAGATCTCCATGGCACTGGAGCTGCCGCGGAACCCGGACCTCGAACATTTTGCCTGGGTATTGCTGGTTGTCACTGTACGCTGAGATATTGCTATGTGGATTGAAACAGTTCACTCCTGGTATCATGATTTGTTATGTTGTAGGTGTAACATAAGCGGCTTCCTTGTGGTGCACTTGACAAAGGAAGGTTCAGACGTGGAGATAACTTCAACACATTTATTAAACTATTTACACCTCTATTACTCGGGTTCGACATACTGCTAAACCTACTATAGCTACCCAGACTGACTAACCAGCTGCTGCAATCCACGTGGTGGGTGTAATATTGAATCAACCCTGTGCCTGTACTCACTGACTGTCTCCACTGGAAAGAAGCAGATCATGTGTGTGGTGTCCTTTATATATGGGTTGGTGTAATGCCCCCCTGTGGTCGTGTCACCTCCGTGTGTATCGTGAATGTCTATTGGCCGTGTCCTTTCTACTTGATCTATTGGTTGAGTGTGTGTGTGTGATGTTACTAGTCCTCCCTCTAGTGTCTAGCTAGCCTACATGTATTTACATTGATGCACATCACCACACATCAGATGAAGATCCTGCACATCTGCGCCCGTTACTCGGGCAGTGTACATGACGCGTTTATCCTGACACAATCATTCATCCCCGCCATATTCGAGGGACCCCCCCCCCCGGCTGAGGGGCTGGTTGCTGGGCACAGGGGTTACATGTTGCGGTCATGGCTGATGATGCCTATACGGAGGCCACAGCCCGATGCGGAGACCCGCTACAATGTGGCCCATGCAGCAACCAGGGGTGGGGTCGAGAGGTGCTTTGGGACGCTGAAGATGGAAGATGCCCTTCAGATGCCTGGACCGCTCTGGAGGGGCCCTCCAGTACCCGTCGAAGAGGGGCGGCCGCATTGTTGTGGTCTCCTGCGTCCTGGACAATATAGTCCAGCAGAGGGGCGATGTGCTGGAGGAGGAGGAGGAGGGAGAAGGGGAGCCCGAGGAATGGCACGCCTCCGCAGATGAGGAGGATGGGGAGGAGGGGGGGGGGGGGCAATCGACGGGACAGGGGGCTGGATATGGACGGGAGGCTGCACGACGCCACCAGCTTGGCCAGCGAACACGGGACACGTTGATCGCCGCACGTTTCACCAACTAGGGGGTAGGGGCTCGCTGATCATGGGCACTGACCCCACTACACGACACCACCTCACCACCCCGCACCTCCACCTCTTACAACACCCATGAGACGCACCTCCCCCACCACCCACCACGCTTAGCTCCCACACGACCACATGCACAACACCCCTCCATTACACATCCACCTGCGGCACAACGGGCTTGGCTCACACGGTTGCCTGTGGAAGCGGGTGTGGTCGATGTCATGGAGGATGATGACAACCCGCTGTGCGATGAGCTGTGAGACTCGTGGCCATATTTACACTCTCCATCTGGGGGGTCCCTGTATGCCGCCTGATCACTGCATCACATGGCCCTGTTGAATGGCTGGGGGCGGGGTGGCATGGACATCAGGGGCGGCAGGGGAGTGGGAGCGCACATTACACTCACCGAGGCTCAACGTACTATCGCCCCTCAACCACAGTGGCACTCAGTCCCCTACCTGACCCCGCATCGGACACATCACAGAGTCAGCTTGCATTGGTGTAACAGCGAGATTAATTAGGATGTTTACATACTCGTACCCTAGCCCCTATAACTAATCCGTGCCCTGCACCAGTGCCAACTTACTAGGTAGATATCTTTCTGGCTTTACGGACCCTACCACCACATTTCTGTGCCTCCCCAGATGGTACAGTAGGAGTGGAGACTCCTGCCCTGCGACCTGGCTTCCCGTTTGCGCTCATTTTCTGGGGCGGCCCAGCTTGGATGGACCAGGCTCCTCTCTGGGCGTGCTGGATGGCGTGGTGCCATCCTATTGTGCCCGCTGCCCACCAGATGCACCAGGGACGGACCGGGGGGAGTCCGAGGTGCCGCGGTGTTCCGGGGCCGCCCCTGCAGGAGTCACTGGAACGTGCTCCAGTACCTCTTCCTCCCTCGGGGTGCCTGTTGGCCCCCGGGCCTCTCTATGCCACAAGGGGTGCGAGCAGAGGCAAGCCCCGAGGCACCACCGACACCTGGCACTGCCAGTCCTGGGGGCCCGCTGTGGTATCGACTAGAGTCCATACGTCAGCTGCGATGGAGCCCAGGGAGTGAGCCATCCCTATCTGGGACTGCGCCACCTCCCTCTGGGCTTGTGCGACGCCATCCAGAATCTGGGTGTGGTGAACGTATTATGGCAACCATTCACCACTGTATTGCATTGTACTATGTTGTTGTCCTTGTGGGATCCACCTATGGACCATTGTACTGTATTACACCGCTTGTATCATGTTGGTGCCCTTGTGGGCTCCGCCCCTGGCTCCGCCCCCTTGAGGGGAGGTATATAGAGCAGCTGCCCTGGAGGCGGCTCTCAGTGCAGAGCAGTCGCAGGCAGGCACTGTTCTAGTTGATTAAAGCCACTGTTCACTCCCACTCTCTGTCTCGTGTGAATTGATGGTCGCATCAATTTAATCAACTACAACATCGCGATGGAAGCAGCCCTCAAATCTGACCGACTGGAACTCGACCCACAGGCCACGGAAGCCAAAGAGATTTTTTCGCACTGGCTCCAATGTTTCGAGACCTATCTCTCCGCCTCCTCCTCGCCCTCCATCACCGACGAACAGAAGCTGAGCCTCCTCCATGCCCGGGTGAGCCATCGAATCTCCGTGCAAATCGAGGAAGCGACCACATACACAGTCACGCTCGCGATCCTGAAGCGGCAATACGTGAGGCCGGTGAAGAAGTGTTCGCGCGGCATCTCCTTACCGCCCGCCGCCAACGCCCCGGGGAATCGCTGGAGGAGTACCTACGTGAACTGAAAGTCCTCGCGGGAAGCTGCAACTACAAGGCCGTCACGGCCTCACAATACATGGAACTCGCCATCCGGGACGTCTATGTGGCTGGAGTCCGGTCCAACTACGTCAGACAGCGCCTGCTCGAGAAGGACACCCTCGACCTAGAAGAGACGGTAAAACTAGCCACCCCCTTAGAAGTAGCGTTTCAGAGCCTCAGCGCTTTCCCCTCCGACCACGCGACACCCTCGTGGACACCCGACCAGAGAGCACCCCAGGCCTGTGCCGCGCGGCTGCCCGCCCAACCCGGGGGGCTGCCCTGCTACCTTTCCGGCCAGAACCAGCACCCCAGGCAGCGTTGCCCGGCTCGGAATGTGAACTGTAGCGACTGCGGCAAGGAAGGACACTTTGCCAAAGCTTTCCTGGCCAAGTCCATGTCCTCCAACTCACAGGCCGACTCTCAGACTCACAGCATGGTGGCTTCCGCAGGCAACGGGATTCTCCATCCCGCCAGCCCCGTTTTCCAGTGCGGCGATCCCCACAGGCAACGGGATTCTCCATCCCGCCAGCCCCGTTTTCCAGTGCGGCGATCCCCACAGGCAGCGGTATTCTCCGTCCCGCAAGCCCCGTTTTCCAGTGCGGCGATCCCCACAGGCAACGGGATTCTCCATCCCGCCAGCCCCGTTTTCCAGTGCGGCGATCCCCACAGGCAGCGGTATTCTCCGTCCCGCAAGCCCCGTTTTCCAACGTGGCGGCTCCCATAGGCAACGGGATTCTCCATCCCGCCAGCCCCGTTTTCCAGTGCGGCGATCCCCACAGACAGCGGGATTCTCCGTCCCGCAAGCCCCGTTTTCCAACGTGGCGGCTCCCACAGGCAACGGGATTCTCCATTCCGCCAGCCCCGTTTTCCAGCCTGGCGGCTCCCACAGGCAGCGGGATTCTCCATTCCCACAGCCAGCCAATGGGTTTTCCTATTGTGGCCCCCCCACAATGTCGGGAAACCCGCGGGCATTGGTGCGCTGCTGGGGAAGCGGCGGATTCCGCCGACAGAGAATCTCGCAGCCTCTCTTTCAGGGTCCTACTTACAGAAACATACAATAAATAGGAGCAGGAGAAGACTTTTCGGCCTTCAAGCCTGCTCCACCATTCATTTTGATCAAGGCTGATCATCCAGCTCAATAACGTGTTCCCATCTTCCCCCTCATATCCTCAGATCCCTTTAGCCTCAACAGCTATATCTAACTCCTCTTGAAAACAAATATTTTGACCTCAATTGCATTCTTTGGTAGAGAATTCCACAGGCCCACCACTCTTTGGGTGAAGAAATTTCTCCTTAACTCAGGCCTAAATGATTTATCCTGGGCCCACAGAGTGTGACCACTGGTTCTGAACTCCTCTGGAATCAGGAACATCCTTTCTGCATCTACTCTGTCTAGTTCTGTTCGAATTCTATAGGTTTCTATGATATCCACTCTCATTCTTGTGAACTTTAGTGAATATAATCCTAACCGACTCAATCTCTCCTCATACATCAGTCCCACCATCCCAGGAAACAACCTGGTAAACCTTTGCTGCACTCCCTTCATAGAAAGAGCATCCTTCCTCACATAAGGAGACCAAAACTGCACACAATATTCCAGGTGTGGTCTCTCCAAGGCCCTGTATACTGGCAACAAGACAGTCCTGCTCCTGTACTCGAATCCTCTCGCTATGAAGGCCAGCATACCATTTGCCTCCTTTACTGCCTGCTACACCTGCATGTTACCTTCAGTGGCTGTTGTGCAAGGGCACACAGGTCTTGTTGCACATTCCCCTCTCTCAATCCAAAGCCATTCAGATAATGTTCTGCCTTCCTATTTTTGCTACCAAAGTGGATAACCTCACATTTATCCACATTATACTGTATCTGCCATGCATTTGTCCACTCAATCGACTTGCCTAAATCACACTAAGCATCTCTGCATCCTCCTGACATCTCACCCTCTGGTGAATCTCTGTGTCTAGTCGGAATCTATGCGATATCCCCTCTTAGTTCCCAAAGAACAGAGATTCAGGCTGTGCTTTTTGGCAAAGTTTTGTTGAACTTTATTTGTCAGCTTTAGGGTCTACTGGTAAACTTTGGTTGCAATACTAAATTAGGTCAGATTGATTGTTTTTAGCGAATACAGTAGTTGAGTTTAAAACACAATTACAGATCGGGGTAATTTCTTCAAATCATGATACACAGTAAAAAATTACTGAGTGATTTAAACAAAAGAAAAATTGTGATTTGGCAACAGCAGCAGTAAGGAAATAGGTTTCAGAAAGTGATAGATTGATTCCGGAATGGATTTTTCCATCCCAACAAGTGATTTTCAAGGAGATTATTATCTTAAAGTCTTGCCTTCTTTACAGTCCAGTCCAGTCCAGACAGATTGTTGCATACATTAAAAAACATAGGACATTCAAAAATACACAATGTAAATACATAGGCACAGGCATGGGTTGAGCATATGGAGTGTGGTACTACTTAGTGGAGAAGATGTGTGCAGAGATCATATCAGTCCATAAGAGGGTCATTCAGGAGTCTGACTACAGCAGGGAAGAAGTTGTTTTTGAACCTGTTACACTGCGTGTTCTCAGGCTTTTGTATCTCCTGCCCGATGGAAGAAGTTGGAAGAGAGAATAACCCAGGTGGGAGGGGTCTTTGATTATGCTGCCTGCTTTCCCAAGACAGAGGGAGGTGTAGACAGAGGGAATGGATGGGAGACATGTTCACGTGATGGACTAGACTGGGCTTTATTCACGACTCTCTGTAGTTTAGTATGGTCTTGTGCTGAGCAGTTGCCATACCAGGCTGTGATGCAGCCAGATAGGATGCCAGGTGATCATTGCCTTCAAGGCTTACTGCAGCTGTAGAAGTTTCTGCCACATTCTTTATGTTATGGAAATAAACCCTTCAATCACAATCCAAGATTTCTTGAAGGAATTCAACATCCTTATGTTATGATCCCAGTTGATATTATAACTGGACTGGAAGACCCCAGAATGGAACACAGCCTCAAAAACCGTAACTATTCCTTTTTAAAAATAAAACATGGAGGAACAGAGTCACAGGACCACTAATTAGTTTTAACAACAAGAGAAAACATTTATCAAACACGAAAAATTGGATTTTAATACAAGACTCCTTCACCCCCCCTCCCACCCTGAGCTTAACAAATACAGACAGATTTAAAGATTAACATGAATTGCAAAATACATCTTCAGGTACAATGGTCTGATTAACACAAAAAGTCCCTTTTCAGCACAAAAGATGACTGTGGTCAGATACACACTCCGCTCTAAACCTATGTTTGTGTCTGTGGTTTTCTGCTCAGAATCCCCCCAAAATGACTGTCACATGGGAGTTTCCAAACTCCACTCCCCAAAACAGGCTTGAAATTGTTCTCTTATAATCATGTTTTCCCTTGGTGGTTCGCATCCCGAAACCCAGCCCAAGGGTTACAAATGACACTTTCAAACAAAGCTTCTTCTCCCCTTTTATTGATAAATCCAGTGCAGGATTTCACACCAAACCCTTTTGGATTTCTTTGCCTTAACTGCTGTGCAAACTGCTCACAACTGCTTTAACGTTCAATGCCCAGATGGTATTAAAAAGGCATCAACATTTCATCCACCTCTGAAGTGTACAAATGATCTGTTCTGAGCTGCACGCAGAACAACACTTTTCACTGTACCTCAGTGCACGTGACAATAAACAAATCTAATCCAAGAAGTCTGCTGTCCTACTTTAAGTTCACCACACTAGCAGAAGGGTGTGATTGCACTGGAGAGGGTGCAGAGGAGATTCACCAGGAGGTTGCCTGGGCTGGAGTGTTTCAGCTATAAAGAGTGATTGCATAGGCCACGGTTGTTTTCCTTGGAATAGGAAAGGTTGAGGGGGGACCTGATTGAGCTTTATGAAATTCTGAGGTGCATAAATAGGGTGGATAGGAAGGAAGCTTTCCCCCTTGCAGAGGAGTCAATAACTAGGGGTCATCAATCTAAGTTTTGGGACAGGGGGTTTAGAGGGGTTGTGAGGTAAACCTTTTTCACCCAGAGGGTGTATGGAATCTGAAACTCACTGCCTGAAAGAGCGGTAGAGGTGGGAACCCTCACAACTTTTAAGAAGTATTTAGATGAGCATTTGAAATTCCATAGCAAACAAGGCTACGTGCCAAGTGCTGGAAAATGGGATTAGGATAGGTCGTTGCTTGATGGCTAGCTCAAACACAATGGGCTGAAGGATCTCTTTCCATGTTATAAACTTTATGAATCTAAACTAATTACTGTGATTGTCTCTTGAACTCAGAACACCTTGTTTACTCTTCTTTGAATTCTTCTGAACAATACTTTGGTCTATGTTCACTTAACTCCAGACTTCTTGCACATTCCTTCTGTCCCAATTGGTTATCTGGACTGTAACGTGTACTTTAGGAAGCCTGCCTATTTGCAGCTCCCGTCCTGCTCAATCTTTCTTTTGGCAAAGTTGAAAGATGTTCATTCCCTGAGATTCTATCCCCAACTGTTCTCAAACTACCTAAACTAAAACTTAAAAGCTTTTTACCTTACAAGGACTTCCAGTTGCTATGCCATGCCCGCCTGCTTATGCATTTTATTTATTTTTCACACCATAGCCCTCTCTAAGCACAATAGAAACTCAGTTGGGACTTAACCAAACCCCACACATACAAACATCTTTGTCCAGCATGAATTTAACTATAGGTTTTACTCTTTCAGTCACAGAAACATTAAATTAATCCCACCTAAAACTATACCTTATTTCTAACATTTACCAATACAAATATTAATCCGTTTAACCTAACCTTTGTTTACCTAGCACTCAAAACAATAGACGTAATGATGCACTCATGGGATGAGGTTAGAGTTTCAACCATAAATGCCTGCTGGAAAAGGTTTGGTCTGAGGCTGTGAATGATTTCACAGGGCTCCCCAAAGTGGAGGCTGAAGTGTCCAGGATTGTTAAATTGGCAATATAAGTTGCGGAGGAGGGATTTGAAGACCTAGCCATAAATGAAGTAGAGGAAATGCTTCAGTCTCACCAAGATGGACTCTCTACAGAAGAATTGGTCAAACTGATTAAATTAAATTAAATTGAACAGTGGCATAAACGCAGGAAGAAGAGCCTAAAATGTCTAGTTTTACAACCAAGATAAAGGCACATCTCTTAAGATCAGCTGAAGATTTAAGTAAACAGACGACAGTACATGATGCAATCATGGAAAGAATCATTGCCTTTAGTTTCACGATTGACACCGCAATTGCTCCTTATTGAGAACTTTACAAAACTGGAAAGTAAAAGCCGAAGCAGTCAACAATAGCATTGCTCTTTTTTATCCACATCAACATCTACTTCACCCATCCCTTCCACCTCCAAATTCAAGTAATCTGTACTGTGACAAATTGACATTGTTCTTATTTTCCTACTTTGTTAAACAATTTCTCCAATAAAGTTGTCTTGAATTAACGCAAAAATATGGATTTTAAAAAGTCAAATTTTGAGATAGCTGGAACCTATCTAATTCACTCCCATTATAAAGTATTTTCACCATTTCATATTTCTTACTATGCTAGAATTTGAGGGAACATAAACCCTGTGAAGAGCAGGGCTTATTATATGTTGTCTAACTCTGGGTATCATTATTTAGTAAAGATGTGAAGGCTTTGGACAGGGTAGAGAAGATATTTACTGGAATCATTCCAGTGATGAAGGATTACAGTTGAGTGGGGTAAACTTGAGAAGCTAGTGTTGTTTTCTCTAAAGCAGAAAAAAGCTAAGAGATTTGATAGAAGTCATTCAAATTATGAAGGCCTTAAGCAGAATAAATAAGGATAAACTATTTATTTATCAGGATCTATTTTGGGACCTCTGCTCTTTGTGGTTTTTTTATAAATGACTTGGATGAGGAAGTGGAAGGGTGGGTTAGTAAGTTTGCCGATGACATAAAGGTTGGGGGAGTTGTAGATAGTGTTGAGGGTTGTTGCAGGTTACAACAGGACATTGACAGGATGCAGAGCTGGGCTGAGAAGTGGCAGATGGAGTTCAACCTTGATAAATGTGAAGTGATTCATTTTGGAAGGTTGAATTTGAATGCTGAATACAGGGTTAAAGGCAGGATTCTTGGAAGTGTGGAGGAACAGAGGGATCTTGGGGTCCACATACATAGATCCCTCAAAGTTGCCACCCAGGTTGATAGGGTTGTTAAGAAGGCATATGGTGTCTTGGCTTTTATTAACTGGGGGATTGAGTTTAAGAGCCGCAAGGTTTTGCTGCAGCTTTATAAAACCCTAGTTAGACCACACTTGGAATATTGTGTCCAGTTCTGGTCGCCTCATTATAGGAAGGATGTGGGTGCTTTGGAGAGGGTACAGAGGAGATTTACCAGGATGCTGCCTGGACTGGATGGCATGCCTTATGAAGAAAGGTTGAGGGAGCTAGGGCTTTTCTCACTGGAGCGAAGAAGGCAGAGAGGTGACTTGATAGAGGTGTGCAAGGTGATGAGAGGCATGGATAGAGTGGATAGCCAGAGACTTTCCCCAGGGTGGAAATGGCTGTCACGAGGGGACATAATTTTAAGGTGATTGGAGGAAGTTATAGGGAAGATGTCAGAGGTAGGTTCTTTACACAGAGAGTGGTGGGTGTGGGGAATGCACTGCCAGCAGAGGTGGTGGAGTCAGAGTCATTAGGGACATTTAAGTGACTCTTAGACAGGCACATGGACAGCAGTAAATTGAAGGGGTGTAGGTTAGGTTGATCTTAGATTAGGATAAATGGTCGGCACAACATCGTGGGCTGAAGGGCCTGTACTGTGCTGTACTGTTCTATGTTCTATGTTCTATTTCAGTGTCTGAGGGGTCAGTTACCACAGAACACAGAGTTAAGATAATTCTCAAAAGACCCAGAAACACCATGAGAGAAAACATTTTTCATGCAACAAGTACTAAGATTTGAAATAGGGCATTGGATATAGACTCAAAGGAAGCCTTCGATAGGAAATTGAATAAAATGATAAAAAGTTGCAGAAGTTTAGGAAAGAACAGGGGAGTGAGACCAACTGAGTTGTTCTTTGAAAAAGTCGGTATGGACTGGATAGCTGAAAGGCCTCTCCAGGTGCTGCATTAATCTATAATCTTATGACTAAATGGCTATAATTCTATGACTAAATAGCTATTTAATTAAAGTCACTTTGAATCTGCTCCCACCAGTCTTTCGGGTAGTGAATTCTAGATCCCAGCAATTCATACTGATCCTATGGATCCCACTCCAGCAATGATTCCACAGTATTGCTCCAGAATACCCATCTCCAGTGCTGTCAGACATCAAGACGTCAGCCAGACTGCCAGCACCCCAAATAATGTCAGATCGGATGCCTAACATTTCAAACCGCTTTCTGCCCATTGTTACCCAATCTTCGGTCACCCCCAGTGCTGTTACACACCAACATTCTCCAGTCCTAATAATAACAGGCCCCAATGCCAACCCCCAACATTCCTGGATAACTGGACCCCTTCACATAAATAACAAAATCTGTAGTACCAAAAACAACTTTCTACCAGTGCTGGCTATCGACTATCCCATAATTCCGCAAGAAGGAACTGGCCCTCTGCTCAAACACTTCCCACGACACGCTTTCAGTGTGCCAGACACAAGGTGCTGGATTCTCCGCTTCTCAGGCTATGTCCTGACGCCGGCATGGGCATAGTGGCCTTTTCCGACCAAATATTTGGCGCAAAACGCCAAACAATCCTCCATTTTGCTGGGGGCTAGCAGGAAGGCAGTGTGGAGCACCTGGCTCTAGCTGCCGATATGCCCCGGAGAATTTGGCAGCAGCTTGCAGCGGCCGCACCATGCAACATGGTGCTGGCCATGCGCGGATCCGGCTTGCAAAATAGTGCCCTCCTTTGGTCGGTTCGCGAGCCCCGGACCGCCCCTCAACAGTGCCCCCAGCCCCTGCCAAAGTTCCTCCTGCATGCAAATCGGCTCTCACCTGACTGTGGCGGCGCTGGACTGAGTCCGCAGCCGCCACGCCGTGTTCCCGATAGGCAAGACCATGAGAGACCCACGCCGCCGGGAACTCACTGGTCGGGAGCGGAGCATTGGGGGGTGGGCCTCAGGCAATGTCCTGGAGAACGCCGCTTTGGAGGGAGCAGAGCATTGTGAAAGCAGCACCGCCCCCAAACGTGATTTCGGCGTCGGCGACCAGAAAATCCCGCCCAAGAAATCCACTCAATTGCTGTCACATTGATAATCACTCTGAGGGATTTTCGTTCCCTCCTAATGTCGCTGTGATCTTGAATCACTATTTGAATGGCTGGTGGAAGTAGATTCAATTGTAATTTTAAAGAAAGAATTTTGATATGCAATAAAGTCCCACCATTCATGGGGGTTACGTTCGTGCAAAACTTCTCAAATGGCAACATCGAGAAAGTTGAACATGCTTTTCAATGAGAGTCAGTTAGATAGGTTCCAGCAATGTGAGGGCAGCATTGGTTTGTACTGTAAATTGTGGTGCAGTACCTTTACACGATAGATAGTGGGAGCCACTGAGCAATACATGAACGTCTTAAAACGAGACTATCCTCATTTAAAGAAAAAAGGAATCACCTCAAAACAGCCAATAAAATTGTTGAACAGATCCGTTATTGTAGCTCTAAACCGAGAGATTAGAACATTTCCAGGTTAACCTCTCCGTTCGGGCTGTACTCCCACTGCAACCATTCCAGGCACCACTACCCTGTCGGAAAGCTGCTTAAGAAAAAGAGAATTAAATGCCACGGCCTCGATGAATGGAAGGAATCCGCTTCAAGAGGCTTCAACATCACGTCCCCGTTAAAATGTGAAGAGGTCTTTGCTCTGTCATGGCTGCCATCTCTTCAGGGAAAGAGGAGAGAGGGAAACAAAACACGGGTAAGCAAACAATTGCTCGCGACGGGCAATGCAATGTACAAAGGCTTTAGCATGGGTAAGTGAATAGGAAAACAAGGAAATTGTAAAAGGTGAAATTTGATTGTATACTTGAAAAGGAAACCTTGCAGGGCTTTGAGGAAAGAGCAGAGGAAAGAGGACAATTAGATAGCTTTCTCAAAGGCTTTGTGGACTGAATGGCTTCTTTCCATCTGTAAGATTATTAATATATACACAATGTTCCCTGATTCTATCACCAATTATCAGAAATCTGAGTTATTTAGCTAATGACCATCCCTGCCAGTGGAATGTTTCTCCCTATTAACTCTTTGCTGCCATGAACCTTATCAGTAACTTTATATTTTTGAACATCTCTATTAAACAACTCAGCTCTTGAGTCTCTTCATATCACTGAAGTTCCTCATCCCTCATCAGCATGATAGTAAATCTCCTCTGCACCCCCTTCCGAATATTGACAAATCTCAGGGGCAACCAGGGGGTTTGGAGAGTAATGTTATCCTGCCATTGGTATGCAGTGGAAGAGAAGACAAAATGTTATTTAGATGTACATCTAATTTCCCAACCTTCACTTCAGTGTACCTCTCAGTTATTTACCCACCTGTCCGAAACCTACTAAATGCACTGGTACGATTCAAAGTAGCAGCAGGTTAGAGTGTTGGTGGGTGTTGGGATTGTCATTTTGTAGGTGGGGGGGGGGACTGCTGTCAGGGAGGGGCTTTTGAAATGGGGTTTGGGGAGGGCCGATGACGGTGGACATCCGAGGTGGGCCCTGAGGGGGTGCGCGACGCGAGCTGGAGTTTGCCCGAACTGGGATGGTGTAGAGTTCATTAGGCGGGTGTCGGTGAAGATCCCGGACCTGGACTCGCGCCAGTTGGTAATGCGGGGGGGAGGATTTTAGCACAGTTTTGGATCCAAAGTTGGAATGGTCGAGTCCGATGTCAGGAAGAGGATCGGCGGTGGCGAAGGATCTGAGTGGGTTTATGGAGCGCAAGGCGGGGGTGGATCCGTGTAGGTTTGGTAGGCCAAGGGCGAAGCAATTATCGTTTTTCTCCCACGTGCATAGCGTGTACTTCCGAATCGACTATTTTGTGTTGCAAAGGACGTTGCTAGCGGGGGCGGTCAGTTCCGAGTGCTCGGCAATTGTAATATCGGACCATGCGGGTGGACTTACAGGTGAATCGGGGTGGGGAGGGCCAGTTTCCGCAGGGGTGGTTGGATGTGGGACTCTTGGCAGATGAGGAGGTCTGTGAGCGAGTGAGAGCAGCCGTTCGGGGATATGTAGAGCTGAATGACACGGGTGAAGTTTCGGCCACCGCGTTGTGGGAAGGGGATGGCCCATGAATATGGGGAAAAGACGAGTAGGATGTTGGCACATCAACTGAAGAAGCAGGATGCAGCGAGGGAGATCGGAAAAGTGAAGGATAGAGGGGGAAAACATGGTCTTGGACCCGGTGTGGATGAATGGGGTGTTTGGGGATTTTGTAAGAGGCTGTATGGGTCGGACCCCCAGCCGGGGTGGAGGGAATGAGCTGATTTTTGGAGAGGTTGGAGTTCCCGAGGGTGGAGAAGGACCTGGTGGAGGAGCTGAGAGCCCCCATGGGGCTGGTGGAGGTGATTGAGGGTCTTGGGGCAATGCAGGTAAGGAAGGCGGGTTTCCAGTAGAATTTTTCAAAATGCGTTTGGGGGTCCTGGGGCCCTGCTGGTGAGGGTGTTTAATGAGGTGAGGGAGCAGGCGTACTGCCCCCGACACTATTGCAGGCCTCAACCTCCTTAATTTTAAAGAAAGACAAGGAT
This sequence comes from Scyliorhinus torazame, assembly GCF_047496885.1. NCBI lineage: Eukaryota > Metazoa > Chordata > Chondrichthyes > Carcharhiniformes > Scyliorhinidae > Scyliorhinus > Scyliorhinus torazame. Next base: position 62,829,079 of record NC_092716.1, on the reverse strand, counting down.
CCGGAGCAGTGTGGGTCCTACAGGCCAATTTCGAACGTGGACACCAAGCTACTGGCCAAGATTTTGGCCTGAAGGATCGAGTATTGTGCAGTGAAGTGCAAGTGGGAGGGTGAATGCATCCTCATTGTGTGCTAGGCTTAGCCTCATCCAGTTCAAGATGGCCCACAGGGCACATATGACTGGCCAGGAAGAGCAAGTTTTTTGAAGGAGTTGAAGACAGGTGTGGGCGGTGTGCGAATCATGTCCACATATTTTGGGCATGTCCGAAGCTTGGGGGGTTCTTGCAGGGGTTCGCCGATGTTATGTCAGAGGTCCTGAAGGTGGAGGTGGTCCTGAGTCCAGAGGTGGTGATCTTTGGTGTATTGGAGGACCCGGAGTCCAGGGGGCAGAGAGGTCAATGTCTTGGCCTTTGCCTCCTTGGTAGCCAGGAGACGGATATTGTTGGAATGGAGGGACTCGGGGCCCCCAAAACCGGGGGTGTGGGTGAGTGACCTGGCAGAGTTTCTTAGATTAGAAAAAAGAAAGTTCGCCTCGAGGGGTCCTGTGGATGGGTTTGCCCGGAGGTGGCAGCTGTTTATCGACTTCTTTGAGAAAAGTTAAGATGTCAGCAGTTGAGGGAGGTTAAAATGAGGAGGCAGGGGAGTTGGGAAGTGGGGGTGGGATAGTGGAGTATTTTGTTGAATTTGTTAATTGCAGCCCTGTCGGTTTGTTTTGGTTTGTGATTATGTTTGTTGTGTGAAAATATAAATGCCTGAATAAAATATTTTTCAAAAAAAGATTCACAGTAGCACAAGGCCGTTTTTCTGTGGGGCAGAAATTGAAGTGGAAAGAGAATGCAGGGCTATGGGGGAAGAGCAGGGAGTTGGTCTAATTGGATAGCTCTTTCAAAGTGCTTGGTCAAATGACATCCTTCTGTGCTGCTGGGCTGCAAAATTCAACTTAATAGTGCATTTCTGAAAATTATAGTTTCCATTTTGGGTACAAAATGGGGGCTGGTTTAGCCCAGTGGGCTATACAGCTGGTTTGTGATGCAGAACAAGGACAGCAGCATGCGTCCAATTCCCATACCAGCTGAGAATTCTAAATTCGCCCTCCGTGTACCCCAACAAGCACCAGAATGTGGTGACTAGAGGCTTTTCACAGTAACTTCATTGCGGTGTTAATGTAAGCCTGCTTGTGACAATAAAGATTATTGTTAAAATTAAAAATGGTGTCCTCGCTGTGCCTATACAGTTCAGGTGTGGGCTGTGGTAGTTGCCATTTTGGGTAGGTGAGTGGTGTGGGCATTAAGTGGTACCTGTACCAGGCGGATTGTGACATCTGCCAATGTGTATTGCCGATTTGTCTCTAGAGGTTCCATTTATGACTTCAGTCCTCTTGGTAGTGCTGTCCCTTAACCTTGCACATCTGAAAATGCATTCAGCATCGGGAAAGATCCCATCGATTAAGCTGTTGCTGCTGGTGCACAGCTCATTGTGTCTCCTTCACCCTCCCCGCCCCGCCCCTTTTGTTGCACAATGATGAGACTCGAAGGCCAGTTCTAAACTAGGTGGTAGTATAGTCCTGGAAATTTGGAAACCGCCCTGAGCATGGTGGTGCTGCTGTAGTCTTTCTCAGACTGGTGTCCTCAGTGTGGACAACCTGGAGTGTTCCGTCAATTGGGAAGGCAGAGGCGTAGTGGAATTGTCACTGGTCTAGTTAAAAGAGACCCAGAGTGATGCCCGGGTACCCAGGTTCAAATCCTGCCACTGCAGATGGTGGAATTTGAATTCAATACAAATCTGGAATTAAAAGTCGATTGATGAAACTATTGTTGATTGTCGTAATAGCCCATCTGGTTCAATAATGTCAATTAGGGAAGGAAATCTTCTGCCAATACCTGGTCTGGCTTACATGTGACTACGCCCCCAACCGCGCGGCCCACTCCTCTTACGCTTCATGGGCCCCACAGGCAGCCGCCCCAGCGGGGGCGCTACCCACCCAGTACGCCTGCGCTACGCGCCAGCCAGTGATCTCTGGGGGGCCCCGATGCTATTTTTGCGGCCAACAAAGACACACCCGCCAACGCTGCCTGGCCCACGCTGCCCTTTGTAAGGCCTGCGGGAAGAAGTGCCACTACGTAGCGGTGTGCCAGGCCCGCTCAGTGGCAGCGGTTGCCCCCACCCCCCCTGGTCACGGACAATGGGCGCTGCTATCCTCCCCTCCTGCAGCGGTGTGCCAGGCCCGCTCAGCGGCAGCGGCCCCCCCCCCCCACCCCCACCCCCCCCGGTCACGGACAATGGGTGCCGCTCTCCTCCCATCCTCCCCAGGCCATGTGTGAGCAATGGGCACCGCCATCTTCTCCCCCGCACAACACGTGCGTTTCATGGGCACCGCCATCTTGCTCCACCCCCGCAATGTGTGTTCCATGGGCGCCGCCATTTTGTAACCCCCCAGGGCCTCCGGGCGCCGCCATCTTGTCCACCCCGCAGCACACGGAGACCAATGGCGTTTCAGGACCCCGATGCAGCGGCCGCCTCACTACCCGACGATCAACCACGACTCGCATCCATGGTAATCGACCAGTCCAGACCACACACTCTGACCAACGCATCCACCAGCGTGAAAGTCAATGGCCACGTGACCTCCTGCCTACTGGACTCCGGGAGCACCGAGAGTTATGTACATTCAAATATGGTAAGGCGCTGCTCCCTTAAGGTACACCCTACCAATCAAAATATCTCCCTGGCCTCTGGATCCCATCGCGTAGCGGTCCGGGGGCACTGCACGGTCACGCTCACAGTCCAAGGCGTAGAGTTCCACGGTTTTCGCCTCTACGTCCTCCCTAATCTCTGCGCTGCACTTAACCTTGGCCTGGATTTTCAGTGCAACCTCCAGAGCCTAACCCTTAAATTCGGCGGACCCTTACCACCCCTCACTGTGTGCGGCCTCGTGACCCTAAAGGTCGATCCTCCTTCCCTCTTTGCCAACCTAACTCGAGATTGCAAACCCGTCGCCACCAGGAGCAGACGGTACAGAACCCAGGATAAGGCCTTCATCAGGTCCGAGGTCCAGCGATTGCTTCAGGAGGGAGTCATCGAGGCCAGCAACAGCCCCTGGAGAGCTCAAGTGGTAGTGGTTATGTCTGGGGAGAAAAATCGAATGGTCGTGTACTACAGCCAGACCATCAACAGGTACACGCAGCTCAACGCGTACCCCCTCCCATGCATATCTGACATGGTTAACCAGATTGCACAGTACCGGGTCTTCTCAACGGTGGACCTGAAATCCGCTTACCACCAGCTCCCCATCCGTAAATCGGACCGGCCATACACCGCCTTCGAGGCAGACGCCGGCTATATCACTTCCTTAGGGTCCCCTTCGGCGTCACCAATGGGGTTTCGGTCTTCCAAAGGGAGATGGACTGAATGGTCGACCGGTACGGCTTGCGGGCCACTTTTCCGTACCTAGACAATGTGACCATCTGCGGCCATGATCAGCAGGACTACGATGCCAGCCTCGCTAAATTTCTCCGCACCGCCACTCTCCTCAACCTCACGTATAACAAGGAGAAGTGTGTGTTCCGTACAAACCGCTTAGCCATCCTCGGCTACGTGGTCCAGAACGGAGTCCCGATCCCGACCGCATGCGCCCCCTCATGGAGCTTCCCCTCCCCCACTGCCTCAAGGCCCTCAAACGCTACCTGGGGTTCTTCTCGTATTACGCTCAGTGGGTCCCAAACTATGCGGACAAGGCCTGCCCACTCATACAGTCCACTCATTTACCCCTGACGGCAGAGGCCCAACAGGCCTTTGCCCGGATCAGAGCTGATATTGCCAAAGCTGGAATGCACGCTGTAGACAAAACACTTCCTTTCCAAGTAGAAAGCGAAGCATCGGACGTCGCCCTTCCGCCACCCTCAACCAGCCAGGTAGGCCCATGGCATTCTTTTCCCGCACCCTCCAGGCCTCCGAAATTCAGAACTCATCCGTCGTAAAGGAGGCCCAGGCTAGCGTTGAGGCTGTGTGACATTAGAGGCATTACCTGGCCGGCAGGAGATTCACTCTCCTCATTGACCACGGTCGGTAACCTTCATGTTCAACGACACACAGCGGGGCAAGATCAAAAATGACAAAATCTTGCGGTGCAGAATCGAGCTCTCCACCTATAACAACGAGATTAAGTATCGCCCTGGCAAACTCAACGAGCCCCCAGATGCTCTATCCCGAGGTACATGTGCCAGCGCACAGGTAGACCGACTCCGGACCCTGCACGACAGCCTTTGTCACCCAGGGGTCACTCGGTTGTACCACTTCATTAAGGCACAAAATTTGCCCTGCTCCGTCGAGGAAGTAAGGACGATCACCAAGGACTGCCAGGTCTGTGCAGAGTGCAAACCACACTTCTACCGGCCTCAGTGGATTTCACCGGCTGAGCTGTGCAGCACAGGAATCTGTGCAGTCCCGTGCACATTTCTCTAGAAGATGCTTAGCTGAGTGAAACACCTATTCCGCCAAACATTTGACTGAATATTGAGGGCTGCAGTGATATGCTCAAAGTTCCTCGTGTGTGCAAAGTTTTGAAATTCAGTGGAGATGAATTGGCAAGCGTTGTCTGTCATGAATCTGTGGGATGCCATGGTGAAGTGTCTTTTAAGCTTGATGATGACCGTGGTATTTATCTTTTATTTTCATGTACTAAATGATCTGTTTGAGCTTCTTGCAGTAAAATACTTTTCAATGCACCTCGGTACAGGGGACAATAAACAATTCCAATCTGATCCAACTATCATAAAATTCATTTTGGTTCAGTATCACAGAAAATAGTTTCAAGACCATAGTTATTACCATAGTTTTTACCCTGAACCATTAAACTCCTTAGTTCTTCATGTGAATCGCTCATTTGGGGATTCAGATTACTTTCTTTACATACACAGTTTACCAGGAGGAGAAAAGTATTTCTACTGGTTTACCTGCTGCCACCATACAGCTGAACCACTTTCCTGAGTCCAAGGCTTCTGTGGCTTGGTGTTCATTAACATTGATACTGCAGTATCCAATATTCTAGCAATTAAATATACAGCAGCATTATTTCATTTGTTTAACTGGAAAGCCATACCAAGATCTCTGCTGTAACACTCAACTGGTGTAAAAGCTATGATATTAGAATCTTCTTCTATTTACATCAACAATTAATCTGTGACTCTTTAACCTCAACAGCAATCCTCCCAATATTATAATACATTCCCAGAAATGGAATTTCCAGATTCCTATGGTGGAGATCCACAGAATAAATACTCCCAGAGTTTGAAAACAATGATTCCTTTTCGTCCAAAGCCAAAGTAAGTGGGAAAAGAATATTTTCTACAATGCAAAGTCCTCATGATTTTCAGAATTAACCATCCTTTATCATGTGCATTTTGCAGGAATCCATCTCCATCCCCAGTGGATGATGCTGGTTTATTTTCATTCATCTTTTTCTCATGGCTGACACCAATCATGATAAAAGGGTTGAAGAAGGAACTGAATCAGGACAACGTGCCTCCCCTGTCCCACTCCAATTGTTCAGACGTGAATGCCAGAAGGTGTGTCAATTTGGAAAGATATTTTGGGTGATCAGAATGTGTATATAATTATGCATAAAAACAAACTAAAAATTCTTTTGTCATTTTGCTGAAAATGTTTATAGATTCTTGCGTCTTTGGAAGAATGAAGTGGAGAGAATGGGCAGTGAGAAAGCTTCCTTGGAGAAAGTGGCTCTGCAGTTTCAGCGGACAAGGCTTATTATAACTACAATTTGCTTTGTTATGTGTATGATTTGTAGATTTTTGGGACCGGTAAGCAGTCACATGTCTATTAGTTTAAATTAACTGATTGTTTATTAGCAGAATGCTTTATTTGCTAATTTCAATAAACTTGAAATAACATGGCGTTTAGATAAACAACTGACGTATGATTAATAAACTACCATTTCTTCAAGCAAACCCTCTTATGATGGCTTGTACTTTGTCTTTGTCTGGCTTGATACCATTGGCTGCAATGTTGTCACCTAAGAATTTCAAAGAAGAGGCGGCAAACATACATTTAGCTTGGTTCAGCTTTAAACCGTAGCTGTGTATTCTTTCGAACACTTTTCTAAGATGATTTATATGTTCTTCTGGCGTTGTGGACCAGATGCTTATGTCATCTACATAAACACGAACACCTTCTAGATTTTCCGTCATTTGTTCCATTGTACGGTGAAAAATTTCCGAAGCAGATATGATTCCAAAGGGCATTCTGTCAGAACAATATCTTCCGAAAGGTGCGTTGAAGGTACAGAGGAGCTTGCTGGAGTCATCTAGTTGCATCTGCCAAAAACCTTGCGAAGCATCAAGTTTGGTAAAAATTCTGGCATTTGCCATTTCAGACGTGATTACCTCACGCTTTGGTATTGGGCAGTGTTCTCTTCTAATATTACGATTGAGATCTTTTGGATCCATACAGATTCTAATGTCAACAGTTGTTTTTTTGACACAGACGAGGGGGCTAACAAAACCAGTCGGTTGCAGTACCTTTGATATTATTCCTTGTGCTTGTAATCTTGCTAGTCCTACCTTCAATCTGTCTTTGAGAGGAGCAGGTACACGTCTGGGTGGATGTATCATAGGCTTGGCATCTTTTTTAAAAAGTATCTTGTATTTGTATGGTAGTGTACCCATGCCTTGAAATACATCAGGGCATTCCTGTAAAAGTTGCTGGATGTCTTCTGTAAGTGTAGCTGATTCACAAGTATTGAGAAAATACTTTGAATGAGTTGCAAATCCTTACAAGCTTGAGCACCCAATAGTGAAGAACGATTGCCATCCACTACCTCGAATCTGATTTGTTTGTGAATGTCCCGATTAGTGACATTCAAATAACACGATCCATGTGATATAATTGGATTGCCATTATAATCTTTCAAAGAACACTCTGGAAGAATTATGTCATGGTGACTTTTAATCATAGACAAATCTTTGGAATTAAGAAGATTCGCTGAAGCACCAGTGTCTAATTTGAATGAGATTGGAACATTATTAATACGGACAGTCGTCATCCATTCATTGCTGACAACGTTGACTTCTTGATCTTTTGTTGATTGAAGATCCTTTTTATTTTCATGTAGAGCTTTTTGTGTTGCATAAAGATTATTTTTGCTTGCTTGCAGAGTCGTCTGCGTAGAAGCCTCAACCACTCCAACGAAGAAAGTATTTTCTAACAAGAAAATATCATAATCTTTTGTTGAAATCTTGGTGAATGTTGATTTGTTCATCCTTGTCAACAGCTCTCATATTGTAGTTCTTTTTATGTGCAGGAGGAGGATAACTTGCAGATGATTGACATTGAGAAGCATAATGGCTAAGCTTGGAAGATCTCAGAGAGCGTTTTCCAAAAGCAGGGCATTGTGCCTTTAAGTGGGCATGACCACACCTATGACACATCATCACATTGTCATTGTGACGTATGTTTGACGTTCACACATGCGCAGACCTCTTTTTCGATGTCTCGCATTTCTGTGCATAGTGCGCATGGCCCGAGCTTGAGAATGCGTGCGCTGGGTAGTTGTTGTTCCTTACAGTCTTCTATACTGCCTGTGACACCATTTTTATTTTTTCAGCCCCGTGGAATACTTTGCGCCTTTTTCCTTGGGATAAAATTCTAAATACTGACTTTTGGTCTGTTCACTGGAGATGCATTTCTCTATCGTGATTTTCAACGTTAAATCGTTTTGCCGAATTAAAGCTTCTCGCACAGTATCATCAGTAATTCCATAAACAATTTGATCTCTCACAAGAGAATCATGAAGATCCGCATGGTTGCATGTTTTAGCTAAGAGTTTGAGATCTGTAATGACGTTATTCACCAGTTCACCAACTTTTTGAACACGCTTATGAAACCTGAATCTTTCTAAAATTTCATTAGTTTGCATCTTGCAATGGTCATCGAATTTTGCAATAATTTGATCAAACTTTGACTTATCTTCAGTAGCAGCAAAATTAAATGAATTATATATTTCAATCGTTTGCAGTCCTGCTAGGGACAGAAACAAAGCAACTCGTCTTGCATCAGACACAGTGTATAAATCACTAGTTCCAGATAGAGTTGAAATTGTTGTTTAAACAACTTCCAATTTAAATTCAGATTACCAGTGGTCTTTAGATGTCTTGGAGCTTGAAGTTGGTCCATCAATACTCTGTTTTCATTGAAGATTCCGATTTTTCTAATTTTATTGTTCAAATTTCTGTACTAGTCTTTCTTAAAAGCTTAATTTATCCTGGTACCATGTTATATTACCTGACATAATATATATATTACTCTCCTGAACCAGCCGAATTGTTGAAATGAGCAGTAGTCTTCATGTAAACATAAACTAATTTATTGAGTAATCTAAATAAATATTGTGAGTTCTTTTACTTAATACTCAACGAGTGAAATAACAAAACAATTGTAGAGATAACTAATTCAATTATACAGTACAATGCTTTGATAACAAATAACTTCTTCTCCCTCTAGCTTTACTATGTCTGTTCACTCTTCACTCCTGATTCACACTCTCATCAGAAAGAGTGGGAAAACTATTAATATAGGTTCTGATAGTGAGACCTCTAGTGTTCAATTGCCTGTATTGGCATTACATATATTGATCATGTATATTGATATACAGAGATCACTACGCTCATGACACTAATAAAGATTATTAACACTGCTCCAAACTCTGGTTCTGGATCGATTTGTAGACCATGATTTCCTTTTCATATCGGGCAGGATAGTGGCAGAAACAGGGAGAAAATGAGGTTGCAACACCCTCCACAATGTTCCTACCCAACTTTAATTTTACAGTCCCCACCCCATCTCCACATCGACTGCTGGGGTGGAGGATGGGGGGAATGTAAATTATGGTGAAGGTGTGAGGCTCAATGGACCATCTTATTTTCTTGACTTCGATTGCTGTCGGATCCACCAGGATAGGAATGTTGATAATCTTTGGGAGACGGGAAGAATGTCTCTAATAAACCCTATTGAGAGGAGCAGTCCCCATAGTAAACTTATTTCCTTCAAAGAATCCCATCATAGAATCCTTACAGTGCAGAAGGAGGCTATTCGGCCCATCGGGTCTGCTTCGCCCCTCTGAAAGATTACTCCACCCAAGCTCACTCCCCGCTCTATCCCAATAGCCCCTGAACCTAACCTACAAATCTTTTATGGACACTACTAAGGGGCAATTTATCATTATCAATCCACCTAACCAGTACATCTTTGGACTGTGGGAGGAAACTAGAGCACTTGGAGGAAACCATGCAGACACGGGGAGAATGTGCAAACTCCACACAGTCACCCAAGGCCGAAATCGAACGGGTTCCTTGGCACGGTGAGGCAGCAGTGCTAACCACTACACCACCATGCCACCCTTCTCAGTATGCTATGTATCTTACCATGTGTAGGTTCTTTTTGCTATTGCACCCCCACACCCCCACATCTTGCGTCCCCTATCAAAGTAATCTGCCCCACAATAAGTCGGCACTGGGCGTACGGTAGCACAGTGGTTAGCACCGCTGCTTTGTAGCAGCAAAGAGCTGGGTTAGATTCCCGGCTTGGGTCACTGTCTGTGTGGAATCTGCACTTACTCCCCGTGTCTGCGTGGGTTTCCGCCTGGTGCTTCTGTTTCCTCTCACTAAGTCCCAAAAAGACATGCATGTTAGGTGAATTGGACATCCTGAATTCTCCCTCAGTGTACCCGAACAGGCGCCCGAGTGTGGCGACTAGGGGATTTTCACAGTAACTTCATTGCAGTGTTAATGTAAGCATACTCGTGACAATCATAATGATTATTATTATTATAAGTCCTGTTCACACATCAATGCTGATCTTGACTGCATTGGATCCCCATTCCCTTAGCCTTAAACCTAAAATCCTTGCAAACTTTGTCACTCAGTGGCCTGACTCCAGCGTATTTCTATTAATGTCCTCCAACTTGACGTTCCTTCGTCCATGAACATTCCATTCCACTGACACCAGCCTTTAGTGATGCTCTGCTGTTTGCTCCAACAGTAATGGTAAAGTGTCAGCCAGTGGTGTTTAAAGGTCTGGAACTCTCTTCCTAGCTTTCTACCTCTGCTCCGCTGCCCTTTAAAAGCCCTGGAAACTAACTCAACCCAAGTTTTTGCTCATCCCTTTCAATGTCCTCTTTCGTGCCTGTTATCCATTTTCTTCACACTCACTGTCACTTGCCTTTGGAGTGTTTTTTCACATTCAAGGAATTACATTGATGCAGGTTGCAACTGTTATTCTTGTAGAAACCTCAAATAGATGTGTCCCATTCGGCATCATATTGAGCACAAAAATGTCATGGTATTACTACTGCTTAACTACTACTTCTGTTTCTTATTTTACAGGCAGTGCTAGTTCATGCCATACTCCAGTATGTTGAGAAAAAATCAGAAAATCTTGCTTACGGTGTTGGTCTGTGCTTTGCCTTATTTACTACAGAGATGGGGAAAAGTATTTTCTACTCTGCCTCCTGGGCTATCAACTATCAGACTGCCATCCGACTAAAAGGTGCCATTTCTACATTGGCATTTGTTAAGATGGTTCATCTTAAAAGTTTAAACAGCATTTCCATTGGTGAGGTAGGCATTTATCTATAATGTAAGATTATTGTAGTTGTTCTTTGTTGTTTGTCCTCAATGCTCATACCATATTAAACTAGCTGGAGCAGATATGCCTTGACCCAACATTATTCTGGCAGGCCTGTGGCTGTGTTTAAAGTTAACAAATATAATGTGATTTTAGGTTAGGGAGGATTTTGATAGCCACCTCCCACATTATAATAGTGACTACACTTCATTGGTGCTGAAGCACTTTGGGATAATCTGGTGTCATGAAAGGTGCTATATAAATGGAAAGACTGATTTTATTTTTTAATGAGAGGCAGAAGACAGATTTGAGCAAATTCTGTTTGGTCTACCTCCCCAACCTAAGTACTTTTGGATCCCAGGACTCTTCTCACTGCTTCCAGAATCAGGGAGCCTCAGGTAAAACCTTCCAGGCACATGCGCAGAAACCAGTGCAACCAGGCTCCAAAAGCCTTTCTTGTGCTTCCAAACACCACCACTTAATTTTCCCAGTTCTGAGATGCCTTGTCTCCTGGCAGATCTCCGGAAACATTACTTATTCCGAGATCCACTCCAGCACTGGTCATCCCACCTGAACGCATCCTGTGTGGTCAACACTGAGATCTCAGCCAGACTCTAAGCACCCCCAAATGTCACGGAACTGATGTGATCTAATTCCAGCACTACCCCTGCACTTCTCTCTCCATTGTTACCCAATCATCCCATGACGCTAACAGTCTCACATCCTCCAGTCCAAGTAATAATAGATTCCAGTTCCATCCGCCAATGTTTCCAGACAACCGGACTTCTCCATGTAATACTGTATTACCTTACGCCCCATCGCTGCCAGACTGTATTATCATCACTCAGTAATTCCACATAACAGAATTAGCCCTCTGCTCAGAAATCTGCAGTGTGCCAGACACCAGAAACCCATTGGTCCACTGAAAACCTTTTTGTCAAATATTGCTCCCAGCTTTTGGTACTTTGTCTATTTTACACAACACAGGAAACATGCAGTCCTGCTATATCCTGGTACTCAACACACACTACTGCTGGACTCTAGAAATTCCACAGTGTTAAGGAAAGGGTTAAGAGGCATTCCAATTAAATGTCTCGTTTATGTTAAGTATCCAATAATTGACACTGATATGTAAAGAAGCTTCAGGTGGCCTTTGGGGCATGTGATGTGATGATAGAGTTTTTGTACAGAGTTGTGTTAAAGGAAAATAAAGGTGTTTGTGAGAAGGAGCAGAACTTTTGACTCTTTATACAACAGCAGCTAAATGGCTAACAGTGGTAGCAGAGGACGGTTGCTGTGCAAATGTGAAGGGTTGAAAGCAAGGAGTGAGTGAGAAAAAAAAAAGTATATATAATTGCTGAACCTAGGATAAAGATGGCCGGATATGCCTATCCATCCTTATTTTCTGAAATGGGATCGTACAGCCAATGGAGAAGTGCAGTTGTTATGTGGACTAAGGCAACTGCCTTGGGAAAAAGGAAACAAGGTATGGCATTGGCTCTTTCCTGACCTTATGAGAGTAAAATCTGAAGCAAAGTGTTTTCTGAGCTGGAATTGGACGAGTTAGACTCAGAAGAAGATCTGGAGACTCTATTACGGTATATGGGTAAGATTTATGAAAAGGATGACTTGTTAAGTGTGTATGAAGCCTGGTCAGATTTTGATAGATTCCGGAAAACAGAGGATATCTCCATTGAAAACTATATAATGGAATTTAGCAGACTATATGAAAAGCTACAGAAGCACAGCCTGAAATTTCCACAATCTGTGTTGGCATTTAAATTACTGGATTGTGCTAGAGTGAGCAAAAAGGATAGGCTCCTGGTTTTGACAGGAGTTAAGTTTACGGATAAGGATTCCTTATTCGATCAGATGACAGAGGCCTTAAAAAGTTTTCTGGGGAAACATTTGATTCCTATGGCTCTGATGACCCAAATGGGCCAGTCTGCAATAAAGCAGACTATGGAAGATACACCACTGACAGGATGGCAAAATCGTACGGCTACGAACAGGTTGCAAGAGGATGGAAGGAGACCGGAAATTTATGAGGACAGAAACCCATTTAGAATCTATAATAGGAGGAGGGACATGGAGAATGGAAATAGGAAGATGAACCCCAGAAATGCCCGGGGTATGATAAATCGATGTTTTCGGTGTGACTCTCAATACCATTATGCTTTTAACTGTCCAACACGTTATAATAGAATGTTTGAAGCTACACATAAAACGGATGAGTCGGAAGAGGAAAAAGATAGTGACCAGAAAGAAGGCATTGTCCTATTAACAAGCAGTTTTACTCTGGTAATGAGAGTGTTGGTTGCAGAATCCTTCAATTGTGTTGTATTGGATAATTGCTGCACATCTACTGTGTTTGGAATTGACTGGTTAAAATTTTACCTGGACTCTTTGAATGCTGAAAATCTTAACAAGGTTAAGGAATTTGAAAGTTCCACAAGTTTCAGGTTTGGGGATGATAATACTCTGAAGTCGCTGAAAAGAGTGGTGATCCCTTGCAATAGTACCGGAGTGAACCATTTCATTAGCACAGATGTTGTATCAAGTGAGATACTTTTGCTTTTGAGCAGACCGTCGATGACGAAAGCACACATGAAACCGGATATGGAGCAGGATAAGGCAACAGTTTTTTTGAAAGACGGTGGACTTACGATTTACACAGTCGGGTCACTGTTGTATTCCATTACTGACAAATAATATTTCAGGTGCAGTTGTTAAGAATGTGTTAATGGCAGTTGGAAATAGCACTTTAGCTGATAAAAAGATTGTTGTATTAAAACTGCGTAGGCAATTTGCGCATCTGTCTCCATGGAGGCTGAAATGTTTATTAAAGGATGCAGGGGTAAGGGATGAAGACTATACTAAGCTGATGGAAAAGGTTAGTGATCGCTTTGAAGTTTGTAGGAAGTACAGAAGGACACCATCATGACCGATAGTAACCCTATCTTTGGCCAGGGATTTTAACAACATTGTGGCCATGGACCTTAAGATCTGGGATAAAGCTAACAATATATTTATTTTGCATTTTGTAGATTTAGCAACCAGATTTAGTCAATCAACTATTGTACGAAGTAAAGAAAAGAGAGCAATTCTGGATCAAATCATGGAAAAATGGATAGGGACAGGAATGGGCCCACCGGCAAATTTCCTTACGGACAATGGGGGAGAATTTGCTAATGATGAGTTTAGGGATATGTGTGAAAACGTGAATATCACAGTTATGAACACAGCTGCGGATAGCCCATTTAGTAATGGTGTGTGTGAAAGAAAGCATGCTGCAATAGATGACATACTCTGGAAAACTTTGGCAGATAGACCAAATTGCAAGTTAAATTCAGCTTTAGCATGGGCGGTACATGCAAAGAATTCATTGCAGATGGTTGGGGGCTATAGTACCTATCAATTAGTGTTTGGTTGAAATCCTAAAATTCTGTCCATTTTGGATGACCAGCCTCCAGCTTGCGAAGGGACTACAATTTTTTTTAAAATAAATGTTTTTTATTGGGTTTTTGAACAAAGTATATTTACTGTTATGTACACAGAATAAGATACATATATAACATACCAAAAAAAAAGTAATAATAAAAAATAAAATAAAGTAACTGGCAAGGTATTATGCACCAGTTCAACCGCAGCAACTCTGTACAATTGGCAATATTATTTACAATACATAAGTAGGCATCTGTTTGTGTGGAGGGAGGCGGGGAGACTAGGGAGGTAGATACACATTTGGGTGTCGGAGAGACAATTACAGAGGGCAATACTCGAATGGGCCTGGTGTTGGTGTTGTCACTTGCTTCTCCAGGACGGATTTCGCTGCCGTTGTCATCTCGCGTTCACCTCCGCTTCAGCCGTTTGTCCCGTCTTTCGCCTGGATTCTCCTTGCTCTCTGTTCCTGTATATGCCAAGTTTGTTATCATTTCCTGTGCCCTCCTTCCGGCTATCATTTCCCTGCCTCCCCCCTACCCCCCCCCCCCACCTCCCTGGTTCTCCTCTATTGTTCCCTGTCTCTTCACTCTTCCCCCCCCCCCTTCTACTCCCCCCCCCCCCCTCCTGTGGTTTGCCTTTCTTTCCTCTTTGGTTTAACAGTCGTCGTCCCCCTCTCCGGTCTATCTCTCCCTCTCATGCCTTGGCTACTTTCCCCTGATTCTTGGCTACCTGGCTATTCTTCTGCTTGTTCGTTGGCCACAAACAGGTCCCGGAACAATTGGGCGAATGGCTCCCACGTTCTCTGGAAGCCGTCGTCTGACCCTCGGATGACAAATTTAATTTTCTCCATTTGGAGAGATTCTGAGAGGTCGGGCAGCCAGTCTGCAGCTTTGGGTGGTGCTGCTGACTGCCAGCCGAACAGGATTCTATGGCGGGCGATCAGGGAGGCAAAGGCAAGGGCGTCCGCCCTCCTCGCCATGAATAGATCTGGCTGGTCTGATACCCCGAAGACTGCCACTTTTGGGCATGGCTCCACTCTCATCCCCACCATTTTGGACATTGCCTCGAAGAAGGCTGTCCAGTACCCCACAAGTCTGGGGCAAGACCAGAATATGTGGGCGTGGTTGGCCTCCTTGGCACCGTTCACATCTATTCTCCACCTCCAGGAAGAACCTACTCATACGGGTTCTTGCTACGTGGGCTCTATGTACCACTTTTAGTTGCGTCAGGCTGAGCCTTGTGCAGGTGGAGGTGGAGTTGACCCTATGCAGTACTTTGCTCCAGAGTCCCCACCCTATTTCAATCCCCAGGTCCTCCTCCCATTTCATTCTTGTTGCATTCAGTACGGTGTCGGCCATTTCTAGCAGTCGATCATACATGTCGCTACAGTTTCCTTTGTCTAGTATGCTTGTGTCCAGTAACTCTTCCAGTAATGTCTGTCGTGGCGGTTGTCGTGGCGGTTGTGGGTATGTCCTTGTTGCCTTTCGTAGGAAGTTTTTGAGTTGCAGGTACCTTAGCTCATTCCTTAGCTCATTCCCCCTAGCTTGCTGGAATTTCTCTGTCAGTTCGTCCAGTGTTGCGATGCTGCCGTCCGTGTATAGGTCACTGACTGTCAGTGTCCCTCCGTCCTGCCCCCACTTTTTGAAGGTGGCGTCTGTCAGCGCTGGTGTGAACCTATGGTTGTTGCAGATGGGAGTTTTGTCCGACATTTTGGTCAGGCCAAATTGCTGCCGTAGTTGGTTCCAGGACTGGAGGGTGGCGATCACCACCGGGCTGCTGGAGTGTTTTTTGGGTGGGGATGGGAGTGCTGCCGTGGAGAGGGCCCGGAGGGAGGTCCCCTTGCAGGAGGCCTCTTCCACGCGCACCCACTCAGCTTCTGGCTCCTTGATCCATCCCCTTATTCGTTCGGCCATCGCCACCCAGTGGTAGAATTGTAGGTTTGGAGGGCTAGCCCCTCCCTGGATTTTGTATTTTGTAGGACCTTCTTTGGGATCCTAGCATTCTCCACTCCCCCGCCTCCCCCCCCCCCCCGCCCCGCCATACAAACGTCATGATTAGTTTGTCTAATGCTTTGAAAAAGGCCTTGGGGATGGAGAGCGGAATGGATCTATGTGGGAAGAGGTACCTGGGCAGTACGTTCATTTTGATCGTCTGGACTCTCCTCGTGAGAGAGAGTGGGAGTGTGTTCCACCTTTGCAGGTCCTTTTTTACTTCCTCTGTCAGACTGGTGAGGTTCCATTTGTGGATCCCTTTCCAGTCATGTGCTGTTTGGATCCCCAGGTAGCGGAATTTGTGTTAGGCTTGTTTAAACGGCAGTCCCGTTAGTGATGCCCCACCTACTTGTGGGTGTACCGGGAAGATCTCGCTTTTGCTCATGTTGAGTTTGTAGCCCGAGAAGGCGCCAAACTCTTTCAGGAGCGTGATGATTCTGTCCGTGCTGCTCTGTGGGTCCGAAATGTAGAGGAGGAAGTCATCGTCATAGAGTTAGATTCTGTGCTCTCTGCCGCCCCTTCGGATCCTCCTCCAGCTTTTTGCTGCTCTGAGTGTCATAATATCCACTCATATATATAATGAGATTCAGACAGGCAGTGATTGACACACAGGATGACCAGTAAGCATACAACACAGCACAGCCAATCACCAGATAGGACACCACCACTATAAAGCCAGAGGGCACTAGGTTTCCCGCTCTCTCGGGACCCAGCTACTGAGACAGTCAGAGTCCACGAGCTAGCAAGCACAAACACCATGCGGTAGCTAGTAAGTCTGGTCAGGCTACTACAAGGTCACTAGACAGATCAGTATAGTGTCGACCCACAGCTGAATATGTATAGCAGTTCATCTAGTTGAATAAAACAGTGTTGGATCTTCTCCTGTGATAGACGTCTGTTTCCACCTTCCCTGCATCGAGTGCAGTCCACACCGAACCAACCTGCCTAACACATCACTGAGCAGAATTGCTTGTGGCTCCTTCGCTCGAGTGAACAGCAGCGGGGACAGTGGGCATCCTTGCCATTGCCCCTGTGCAGCTGGAAGTATCGGGAGTTGGTGTTGTTGGTCTGTACGCTCGCCATGGGAGCTTTGAATAGGAGTTTTACTCAGCAGGCGCCTGATGTTCGAGGTTAGCTGTCTACCTTTGACAAAGCCCATCTGGTCCTCTGCGACCACCTCTGGTACGCAGTCTTCTAGCCTTTTGGCTAGCATTTTGGCCAGTATTTTGGCATCTGCGTTCAGCAGTGAGATGGGTCTGTATGACCCACATTCCGTTGGGTCTTTACCTTTCTTAGGTATCAGCGAGATTGAGGCCTGTGCTAGCGTGGGTGGCAGTGTGCCCCTAGCTAGCGAGTCTGTGAATATCTCCCGCAGGTGCAGGGCCAGTGCTTTTGCAAACTTTTTGTAGAAGTCCACTGGGAACCCGTCTGGTCCCGGCGCCTTCCCCGCCTGCATGGAGCTAATGCTGTCCATGATCTCTCCCAGTGCTAGTGGTGCTTCCAGGCCCCGTTTTCTGCCCTCCCCACGACTGGTATATCCAGTCCCTCAAGGAACCGTTTCATCCCGGACTCCCCCAGTGGGGGCTCTGAGGTATACAGCACTTGGTAGAAGGCCTTTGAGGTGTTGGGTGCTCTGAGGTACAGACAAACCAACACGGTTGAGATTGGTACAACGCAGTTTTATTCCATCTAACTATTTATACATCAGACTTGGTACTCAGCATGCTGTGACTGTGTGAGTGTCTTGCTATGAGGTCCTGGCCCTGTGCTGTCTCCAGATGGACTGCCCAGGAAGTGCCGTGTTTCTTGTCTTGTACTGTGTCTGCTCTTGTCTGTGATTGGCTGTCGTGTTGTGTGCTAATTGGTCCGTTGGTCTGTTTATCATTATGTATGTGTTATGACGTATGTTTGAATATTATGACAGTCCCCTTTTTTACAAGATTATGTGCCTACGTGGTTATAAATATAAATGTGTCCTGAGTGCAGCTAAAGGTGTGTGTGTGTGCGCGTAATATTTACATCATGTACATGGGGCTTAACTATATACAAGGGGCGATGTCAGGTGTGACATGCTAACGAGGTTGTACCATAACAAAAGAAGAACAACGTGGAAATTTGGAATGATCAACGAGGCCTGTAACGATAAAACAGTGACATGTTATAAAACAGTGGTTGTAAAAGTTTGACGTGTGAACAGTCTCATAAGTCCAGTCTAGTAGGTGGGCGACGAATTTGGGTTGACCGCCTCAAGGGTGGGTCGAGAACCACCGGCTGAGGTGCGAACCTGGCCACGGGCAGCGACAGAAGGGGCATGGTATATGGCAGCTCCACGGAGTCGCTATCAGGAACCAGTGGAGGACACTGTGTCTGTGTAGGGTCCCGTTGCGAGCGTGGAAGTAAGCGAAGGGCTCGGCGATTGCGCCTACGCATGGATCCAGGAACGAGCGGGGAGCCACGCATCGGAGAACTTCGGCAGGTGCTGACCAGCCACCGTCTGGTAGGTGGATGCGGACGTTGTCTCCAGGGGCCAGGGAGGGAAGATCAGTTGCCCATATGTCGTACGATCTCTTCTGGCGATCGCACTGCAGTTGCATCCTATGCAGTAGCAGAGCATGGTCTATTGTTGGTGCCAGGATGGAAGGCACAGTGGTTCTGAGGGCGCGACCCATCAGCAGCTGTGCTGGTGAGAGACCAGTGGCTAGTGGGGCCGAGCGATAGGCCAGCAGGGCAAGGTAGAAGTCCTACCCGGCAGCAGCAGCCTTGCAGAGGAGCCACTTGGCAATGTGAACGCCCTTCTCCGCCTTTCCATTGGACTGGGGATGCAGAGGGCTGGACGTCACGTGTGTGAAGCCATACGAAGCAGCAAAGGACGACCATTCATGGCTGGCAAAACAGGGCCCATTGTCCGACATGACAGTCATCGGAATGCCGGGGCGAGCAAAGGTGTCTTTGCAGGCCCTGATGACAGCAGACAACGTCAAATCGTGCAGGCGTATGACTTCTGGGTAGTTTGAGAAGTAGTCAACTATGATGACATAGTCCATGCCGAGCACGTGAAATAGGTCGACACCCACCTTCGCCCAGGGGGACGTCACCAGCTCATGGGGCAGAAGCGTCTCAGGAGGTTGCGCCGGCTGAAACCTTTGGCAGGTTGTACAGTTGAGCACCATGTTGGCAATATCGTCACTGATGCCCAGCCAGTATACCGCCCCTCGAGCCCTCCGTCTGCACTTCTCGACCCCCAAGTGGCCTTCATGTAGTTGGTCGAGAACCAGCTGGCACATGCTGTGCGGACTCACAATCCGGTCCAGCTTCAGAAGGACACCATCAATGATGGCTATGTCGTCTCGTACATTGTAGAATTGTGGGCACTGCCCCTTGAGCCACCCTTCCGTCATGTGGTGCATCACACGTTGTAGAAGGGGGTCAGCCGCAGTCTCACGGCGAATGTGGGCCAGACGTGCATCAGTAGCTGGCAGCTGGCAGATTGGCCGGTGTGAAAGCCACCTGTGCCTCGACCTGACATACGAACCCCTCCGCATCTGGCGGCGTGCTCACTGCTCTGGATAGGGCATCCGCCACGATGAGGTCCTTCCCTGGAGTGTAGACCAGTTGGAAGACGTACCTCCTGAGTTTAAGTAGGATGCGCTGGAGGCAAGGGGTCATCTCGTTCAGGTCCTTGTTTATTATGCTGACCAGGGGGCGGTGGTCAATTTCGACCGTGAACGGTGGAAGACTATAGACGTAATCGTGGAACTTGTATAAACCGGTTAGCAAGCCCAGGCATTCTTTTTCGATTTGCGCGCAGCGCTGCTCTGTGGGGGTCATGGCCCGCGATGCATAGGCTACTGGGGCCCATGATGCCGTGTCATCCCTCTGCAGGAGCACTGCTCCAATGCCGGATTGGCTGGCATCAGTTGAGATTTTGGTGGCACGAGACGTGAGTTTGCGTTTGAGCTCCTCCCATTCCAGCTGGTGCGTGTATTGCCACTGGAACTCTGTGGATTTTCTGACGAGGTGGCGCAGAGTCGTCGTGTGGGAGGCAAGGTTGGGAATGAACTTCCCCAGGAAGTTGACCATGCCAAGGAAGCGTAGGACAGCCTTCTTGTCGGCCGGCTGCGGCATGGCTTTGATGGCGCTCACCTTGTCTGCATCCGGACGGACCCCTGACCGGGAGATATGATCCCCCAGGAACTTCAACTCGGTCTGGCCAAAGGAACACTTGGCTCGGTTGAGGCGCAGGCCGTTTTCCCGTATGCGGGCAAAAACGCGTTGGAGACGATATATGTGCTCCTGCGGTGTGGTGGACCAGATGACGACATCGTCCACATATACGCGCACCCCTTCGATGCCTTCCATCATCTGCTCCATGATTCTATGGAAGACCTCGGATGCCGAGATGATGCCAAATGGCATCCAGTTGTAGCAGAACCTGCCGAAAGGGGTGTTGAAGGTACATAGCTTTCGGCTGGACGGGTCCAGTTGGATCTGCCAAAATCCTTTAGAAGCATCCAGTTTCGTGAATATCTTCGCCTGGGCCATTTCACTGGTGATCTCCTCCCGTTTGGGTATGGGATAATGTTCCCTCATAATATTATTATTGAGGTCTTTGGGGTCAATACAGATGCGGAGCTCGCCAGAGGGCTTCTTGACACACACCATGGAGCTGACCCATGGCGTGGGCTCCGTGACCCTGGATCGGACCCCTTGGTCCTGGAGATCCTGCAGCTGCTGCTTGAGGCGGTCTTTAAGTGGCGCAGGAACCCTGCGAGGTGCGTGAATGACCGGGATGGCGTCCGGTTTGAGGCGAATTCGGTAGGTGTATGGCAGTGTTCCCATGCCTTCGAATGCCTCCTGTTGTGGGCAAGGAGAGATTGGAGCTGTGCGTAGAAATCTGCATCCGGGAAGTCAGACGTGCCATCAGGAGAGAGAGAGAGAGGAGTTGTTGCACAAGGTGGAGAGCCTTGCATGCCTGTGCGCCCAGCAGGGAGTCCTTCAATGAGCCAACTATCTTGAACGAGAGTGTGGCCGTGTGTGTGTTGTGTGTCACCTGGAGCTGGCAGGATCCCATGGCCCAGAAAACGTTCCCGTTGTAGTTGACCATCTTGCACCGGGATGGCTGGATTGGTGGTCTGACCTTTATGGCGTAGAAGGCTGACCATGCTATGAGGTTGGCGGAGGCGCCAATGTCCAGGCGGAAAGTGATCGGCGATCAGTTGACCGTTAGGGTGGCACTCCATTCATCACCCGGATTGATGGTGTTGACCCGGTTCGCATCAATGACCGCAACCCGGAAGGCGTCTTGGTCATCTGTGTCGTCGGTTTGGATGTCATGATGTGGAGGCTGAAAGGTCCGCACATTCCTGCGAGGTTGTCGGAGATGTGGAAGATCAACAGGTTGAGCCGCTCGACAGTAGGCAGCGTAGTGGCCCATCTTGCCACAGCGTAGGCATTGTTGGGTTTTTGCAGGGCATTGCCCTTTTAAATGTGCAGCTCTACAGTTGCCGCACGTCATGGCGTTCGTTACGCCACTGTGCATGCGCAGTTCGGTCTTGCGCCGGGCGCGCCTGCGCAGCACGTCCCTCAGTGTTGCCGTAGGTTTTGGCGCACACAAACGCGGGAGGCCTTAAAAAGCGCGCAAAACGGCCGCCCTCGTCCGGGCCGCGGGCCGGGAGAAACTCGATTGCCTGGACGCGTTCGGCCTCGTGGGCGGCCTGGCTTGCCGATTCGATCGCATGGGACCCCCTCCATGCCGATTCGGTCGCCTGAAATTGGGCATATCGGCTAGTCGCATTCTCATGCAGGACACAGGCTTCAACTGCAGATGCTAAGGTCAGGCCTTTAATTTTTAGAAGCTGCTGGCGTAGGCCACTGGAGGCAACGCCAAAAACGATCTGGTCCCAGATCATGGACTCTGAGGTGGTGTCGTAACCGCAGGACTGCGCGAGTATGCGGAGGTGCGTCAGGAAGGACTGAAAGAGCTCATCCTTACCTTGCAGGCGCTGCTGAAAGACATACCTCTCAAAGCTTTCGTTGACCTCAACGTTGAAGTGCTTGTCGAGCTTGAGGAGGATCGTGTCATACTTAGCTTTGTTCTCACCTTCCGCGAACACCAAGGAGTTGTATACATCGATGGCGTGCTGACCTGCGTCAGTGAGGAGCATGGCAATCTTTGTTTCGTCCGAGGCGCCCTGTTTTTCATTGGCTTGCATGCAGAGTTCGAAGCGCTGCTTGAAGAGCTTCCTTTGTGCCCAGGTTCCCAGCGCTTGCAACGGCTGCGGTTTGTTGTGGGTGTCCATGGCTCAGGATGGCAGATTTGCCGGTAGGTGATGGGTGCTCTGAGGTACAGACGAACCAACACGGTTGCGATTGGTACAACGCAGTTTTATTCCATCTAACTATTTATACATCAGACTTGGTACTCAGCACGTTGTGACTGTGTGAGTGTCTTGCTATGGGGTCCTGGCCCTGTGCTGTCTCCAGATGGACTGCCCAGGAAGTGTCAAGTTTCTTGTCTTATACTGTGTCTGCTCTTGTCTGTGATTGGCTGTCGTGTTATGTGTGCTAATTGGTCCGTTGGTCTGTCTATCATTATGTATGTGTTATGATGTATGTTTGAATATCATGACAGCCTTGAAGGTTTTGTTGATCTTTCTGGTTCTGTTTCTAGCGTGCCTCTGGTATCCCTGATTTGTGCAATTTCTCTGGTGGCTGCCTGCTTTCTCAGCTGGTGTGCCAACAGGCAGCTGGCTTTGTCTCCGTGTTTGTATAGGGTCCCACGTGTCTGGCGGATCCCACGTGTCTGGCGGAGTTGGTGCACTGCTTTTCTGGTGGAGACCAGGTCTAAGTTCCTTTGTAGCTCTTTCCTCTCCATCAGGAGCTCAACGGTTGGGGCCTCGGAGCATTTACGGTCTACCTCCAGTATGGAGTCGACCAGCTGCTGCCGAGCCACCCTTTCCTCCCTATCTCTTCGCGCTTAAAAAGCGGTGATTTCCCCTCTTAGTACGGCCTTTAGCGCTTCTCAGAATGTGGAGGGTGAGACCTTCCCGTTCTGGTTGTTCTCCGTGTACTCTGCTATGGCCTGCGATATCTTTTCATTGAAGGCCTTGTCAGCTCGTAGGGCGACGTCCAACCTCCATGTGGGGCGTTGGGCCCTGCCCGTCTCCAGCCTCACGTCCATGTAGTGTGGAGCGTGGTCTGATATCACAATTGCGGAGTATTCCACCTTGTCTATCCCCGGAAGCACCGTTTTCCCCACCACAAAGAAGTCAATTCTGGTGTATACGTTGTGTCCTGGGGAGAAGAAGGAGAACTCCTTCTCCCCCAGGTGGGTGAACCTCCAGGGGTCCACCGCTCCCATCTGTTCCATAAAGTGACCGAGTTTCCTTGCCATGCTTGAGGTTTTCCCCGTTTTGGGGATTGATATGTCAGTCGTTGGATCCTGTACACAGTTGAAGTCCCCCCCGCCCCCCCCCCATGATTAGTCGATGCGTCGCTATGTCAGGGATTTCTGCCATGATCTTTTTGATGGAGCTCGTGTCGTCCCAGTTGGGCATGTACACGTTAACTAGTACTACCGGTGCCCCATCCAGGGCCCCGCTGACCATGATGTACCATCCCCTGGGTCCGTAACCATTTTCGTTGCCCTAAACATCGTCCTCTTGCTGATCAGTATTGCCAACCCCCCCCCCCCCCCCACCGGCCCATAGCAGGAATGGTAGGTTTGTCCCACCCAGCCCTTTCTTACCCGCAGTCGGTCCTGCTCTCTCAGGTGTGTCTCTTGGAGGAAGACTGTCGGCCTTCATATTTCTTAGGTGGGTGAGGGCTCTGGATCGTTTCACTGGGCCGTTGAGTCTCCTTGCATTTGAGATGACTATTCAGGTGGGGGGCTTCTGCCCCCTCGCTCCTGTGAGATTAACCATATTTACCTGATGGACGTGCCCCTGCCCCCCGGGGTTCCCCTTTGTTAGGGGGCCGTCCAGGATGGCCGCTGTCACTGCTCTCTCCATGCGGTCGGGTCTCTGCGCTCCGGGGTTTCCCTTTGTCCAGGGGGCTCCCGACATGGCCGCCCACTGTGCATCCACCTTTGACAAAGCCCGGATGGTCCCCTGCACTCTGTGATCTCCCTTCGCCCAGAGACCGTACTGGGTGGATGCTTGCAGTGATTCCTTGTTCTGAGCCATTGGTTGTGGCACTTTGTAGCCCTATTGCTATTCCCTTTCTAGCCTTGCTTGTCCCTCCTTCCCTGTGTCTCCCTGCCAGCCACCACCCCCCCCCCCCCGGTCCCTCCCTTTTCCCCCCATTTTTCTCCCCCTCTCCCGTATACCCCTCTTTTGTCCCTCTTTCCCCTGTTCCTATCCCCATTTGCTCTTCCGCCTCTGTTGAGTGGTCAGTCACCCCCCCCCCCCCCCCCCCCCCGGGCCTGGAGCCTTCCCCCCTGTTGGGGGCGCGCTGCAGCCCTTCTTTGTTGCATGTCCCCGGCGCTAGCTTTCCTGCTAGTACGGTGGTCCCCCTCTCGGGAGTTACTGTCTTGCTTCTCCTCTGCCCAGCCTCTGCGGTTTTCTGCCAGCCCTTCCCCTATCCTACCTTGCACTCCTCTTGCTTGCTCTCCCTTCTCTGCTACTCTCATTCCCTCGTGCTGGGGCCTGGCCTCCCACCTGAAGCGGTCCCTCAGACAGTGGTTTGTTTTTTGTTCAGGATGTGCTCGCCGTGGCGGGTGTGGGGGCGGGGGGCCTGGCGTTGCCTCACCCCCACCCACTGTCGGCGTGTTGTTGCCCCTTGCCAGGGACCCCTTATTTCTACCCTAGCTGTTAGTTTTCCAGCCCGTGTTCCTTGACAAACTTGTTTGCTTCGGCGGGGGCTGTGAAGAAGTGCTCTCTTTCTTGGTATGTGACCCAGAGTTTCGCTGGGTACGGCATACCAAAACGCACGTCGCTCTTGTGAAGAGCTGCTTTCGCTCTATTGAATTCGGCCCGTCTCCTGGCTAGGCCTGCCCAAATCTCCTCGTAAACTCTAATGAAGTGTCCTTCCCATTTGTAGGTTCTGTTTTGCCTGGCCCAGCGCAGGATTGTTTCCCTGTCTTGGTACCGGTGCAGTTTAGCTATAACTGCCCTCGGGTGGTCCCCTGCCTTGGGCTTTGGGAGCAGCGACCGGTGTGCTCTGTCCATTTCTGGTGGGTTGGGGAAAGGTTTCCTCCCCACTAAGTTGCCCAGCATCTCAGCCGCGTATGCCGTGGGGTTTCTTCCCTCGATCCCCTCTGGTAGGCCCACTATCCTGACATTTTGCCTCCTCGAGCAGTTTTCCTGATCGTCCACTCTGCCCTTCAGGCTCCCCATGCGGTGTGTCCAGTCTCGCCACCTCCTTCTCCAGGGCCGTGATCCAGTCGCTCATGTCAGTCGCGGATTTTTCCTGCTCCTTTAATGGTCGCCTCTTGGGCTTCCAGTTTTTCCTCTTGGGCTTCCATTGTCTCCTCTGCTCTGCGCAGGGCGAGCTGCACCTCCGCCAGGGCCTCTAGCTTGTTTTCCTGCAGACGTTCCCTCAGCGCCTCGGCAAAGGCTGCCTTAAAGTTCCAGTTCCCCCCGGCACAGGTGGAAAATGCTCCTGTCTGTCGAGTTCTTTTTGTTGCGGCGAACCTTCAGTTCTGCCGCTTTGTGCGCCGATTAGCTCATCTGAACGGGCTCACCCATTGTCCCGTCTGCTTTTGGTGCCCTTTCTCCCTCTGTTTTGACTCCCTTCTGGCATTTTTTTCCTTCCCCCCCCCCCCCTTTTTTTTCCTCCTTTCTGTTTTCCCCCCCCCCCCCCCCCGTTTTTTCTTTTCCCCTCCCTTCTCTCCCTTAACACTTTTTTTTCTAAAACTCGTTTCAGGAAAAAATTATTTGAAACAAAAAGTGAAAAAATTCTTTCTCTTTAAAAGTTTTCTTTTCAAAGTTTTTTTTTGAGAAAGGGGAACTTCTTTTTTTTCCCCTCACGTCGAGAGAGAGAGAGGCTTCTGGGCCACCGCTCGTCTTGCCCCGCGTTCTGCTGCCGTGCGTGGGGGGGGGGGGGGCGGATAGCTTTGCTCCCGAGCGCCCAGGTCTCCCACTTTAATTCGCTTTGGAGTCCGGGTTCTTCTTTGTCGCCACTCTCTTGTTGCGGGGGACCCAAACGGATAAACCTGCACGCTTGGGTGCAAGTTCCCGGCGAGGAGCGGGACGCAACTTTGTTCCCCCCCCCCCAGGAAGCCAGAAGCCGACCCCCGGGAAGGGACTACAATCAGCTCTGTCTTTGCTGACCACTTAAATGCATTACGTAGCAATAGAAAAGCTTTTTTGGAAGCAGAAGTCTTTGAAAGAATTCGCAAAGCACTAAGGCATAATGTACGGCCATCAAATACCGTTGTTCAGCAATGAGACATAGTATACTGTAAGAGAGACAATTTTAATAAATGGAAAGGCCCAGCAAAGATCATCGGCACAGATGGCAAGCCAATTATTTTGCAACATGACAATCAAACTGTTCGGGTGCATTCATCAAGGATAATGGGTACAGATTACAAATTTTCAAATTGAGACAGAGCAAACAGACATGACGAGGAACCAGGGTCATCTGATACGCATGTGTTTCAGAACTATGAGGAACAGTTAACTGATATGGACAGGGTTTCTGTAGAGGAACACAATACTTCTGATGAATTAGAACAGGCCATTTTCCTGAAAGGACGACTGCCAAAGGTAGGTACAAAAGTAACATAGTTGCCTGAAGAGTCTAGTCAATAGAAGGATGCAACTGTTATTAGTAGAGCAGGGAAGGCCAGTGGAAAATATAAACATTGGATGAATGTACATCATTCAGGGGAGGGTATCAAGGCAATGGATTGGGAACATGGGGTGGGATTCTCCGACCCCCCGCCGGGTCAGAGAATCGCCGGGGGACGGCGTAAATCCCGCCCCCGCAGGCCGCCGAATTCTCCGGCGCCGAAAATTCACCAGGGGTGGGAATCACGCCGCGCCGGCTGGCGCCCCCCCCCCCCCCCCGGTGATTCTCCGATCCGCGATGGGCCGAAGTCCTGCTGCTATCATGCCAGTCCCGCCGTCGTGAATCAAACTACCTACATTACCGGCGGGACTGGTGGCGCGGGTGGGCTCCGGGGTCCTGGGGGGGGGAGGGCGCAGGGCGATCTGGCCTTGGGGGGTGCCCCCACGGTGGCCTGGCCCGCGATCGGGGCCCATCGATCCGCGGGCTGGCCTGTGACGTGGGGGCAGTCTTTTCCTTCCCCCTCGGCCATAGCCTCCGTGATGGCCAATGCGGAAGTGACACTGATGCTCCCGCGCATGCGCAGACTTCTGCCGGTTGGCGCAGTCCCTTCGGCCCCAGCTGGCGTGGCGCCAAAGGCCTTTCCCGCCGGCCGGCAGAGCGCCAACCACTCCGGCGCGGGCCTAGCCCCTCAAGGTGAGGGCTTGGCCCCTAAAGGTGTGGAGAAATCCGCACCTTTGGGACGGCCCGACGCCGGAGTGGTTCCCACCACTCCATCACGCCGGGACCCCCCACCCCGCCGGGTAGGGGAAAATCCCGGCCATGACGTTCAAAAATGGAGGGCACAGAAACGCAGTGCCAGTTCAATAGTACATCGGATAGTGAACAGGTTTGCAGGAAAAGGTCGGGAACTATTGAAAGGACATCCCACAAAGCAGAAGGGAAAGATCAAGCAATAGCAGGGCAGCATGAGATACCAGGCGGGATAGGGGACGTAGTTTATCAAGGTCTCGGAACATGGGTAAGACTATAAATACTACTAGGAGTAGAAGCCCACATGCATGTGAAATTTTGGTGGCTTCCAATAAATTAGATGAAAATGTTATAAAAGATGGCAAACAGCAAGAACTGCATAGTTGGAGTGAATTTGGGGTATACACGGAAGTACCGGATAGGGGACAAAGAGCTCTATCCCACAGATGGATTTACATGGAAAAGGTTCTTCTGGATGGAACTTATAAGGCAAAGGCCAGGCTTGTGAGACTGGGGGGATTTGAAGAAAACTTAGAAGATCAGGATTTTAGGGAGATTCACCTACCGCAGGAAAGGTTATTTTAAAGATCTTCTTGGCTCTATTAGCCACAAAGGCATGGGAATGCAAATCTATGGATATAAAAGCTGCCTTTTTGCAGGGGCATCAGCTTCAGAGAGATTTTTCTCCTAAAGAGGCAGCCAACACAGAAGGGGTAATCTGGAAGTTGAACAAATGTATATATGGATTAAATGATGCATCTATAGTCTGGTATTTTTCGGTAAGGTCAGTTTTGTTAAAGTTAGGCTGTTGCCAGTTGAAAGCAGATCCGGCAATGTTTTACTGGCACTATAAAGGGAATCTTTCTGGCATCTTAATGATGCATGTCGATGATTTTTTGTGGGGTGGGACGAGTGATTTCAAAGCTATTGTAATCTCTGGTTTGAGGAAAGGATTCAGGGTTGGGCTTCCGGTGCATTTAAATATATTGGACTGGAAATCGGACAGACTAAGTTAGGGGCAACTTTACATCAGCAATATTATTTGGAGAGCATCAGCCCAACAGCAATTAGTCGTGGTCGGGTTTCACAACAAGACACAGAGGTTTCAAAGATGGAAAAAGAGCAACTGCGAAGGTTAATTGGGGGTAGACAGACTAGACCGGATATTAGTTTTGATGTCTTAGAGGTGAGTACAAAAATGAAAGAATAACAAAGTGGAAGACTTAATAAGAGCAAATAAAGCATTAGTCAAACTAAAAATGCAGGAGTGTGTTTTGAGGTTCCCGGCTTTAGGTGACCTTAGGCAAATGAAACTCGCAGGGGCGGGATTCTCCAACCCCCTGCCGGGTCGGAGAATGTCTGGGGGGCCAGCACGAACCCGCCCCGACGCCGGCTGCCGTATTCTCCAGCGCTGTTTTTCTGATGGGGTTCATGCCACGCCGGCTGGGGGCCGTTGGCAGCGACTCCCCCGGCAATTCTCCGGGCCCCGATGGGTCGAGCGGCCGTCTGTTTTTGGCCAGTCCCGCCTGCATGGGTTACGCATGGTCCCACACGGCAGGACCTGGCAGGTAGGTCGGGTGGTGCGGTCCTCGGGGGGGGGGGGGGGGCGCAGGGGGATCCGACCCCGGGGTAGGCCCCACGGTGGTCTGGCCTGCGATCGGGGCCCACCGATCTGCGGCGGGCCTGTGCCGTGAGGGCATTCCTTCCTTCCGCGCCGGCCATGGCGGAGCCCTACAGGGACCGGCGCGAGAAGAGAACCCCCCACGCATGCGACAAAACATGTCGGTGGTTCCACGCATGCGCAAGATCATGCCGGCCCTTTGGCGCATGTTTGAACTTGCGCAGTCCCTTCGGCGCCGGCTGGAGCGGCGGCAATTCCTCCGCGAAAGTGGAGGTAAGTGGTGAATTCCTCACTTTAGGGGGCCGTTGTTGCCGGAGTGGTTCATGCCGGTTTTCACGCCGGCGTCGGATCATTTCAGCGTAAAACGGAGAATCCCCCTGATAGTTTACAGTGATGCGTCCTATGCAAATTTATGTGATAAGGTTTGAAGCGCAGGAGGTTTTATAATTTTCCTTTTGGGGAACAATGGTAAATGTTGCCCTCTTGTGTGGGAAGCAAAGAAAGTAAGGAGAGTGGTCAAAAACTCTTTGGCCGCTGAGGCATTAAGTCTTGTAGAGGTGGTGGATATGGCCTTTTATATATCCCAGATATTGACAGACATTTTGGGATTAGGGGGTTTGGAGAACACACCCATTGAGTGTCACATTGACAATAAATCCCTGTGAGAAAATGTGCACTCTACAAAAAGTGTGAATGAGAAAAGGTTAAGGATCAACATCACAAGTTTGAAGCAGATGTTGGACAAAGGGGTGATAGCAAAAATTAAATGGGTCGACAGCAGCTATCAATTGTTTTACGAAAAGAGGGCTAGTTCACAGAAACATTTGGATATTGTTAATGAAGGGTGCCTTTTTCTGTGACTTTGGTTTTTTTTTCTTCCAAAACTGAAACAAAAAAAGAAGGGGGGGAAATTGCATATTTGTTTTTGAGTTTCTTGTAATTTTGTTTTCACCAAATTATTTTTTTCTCCAAGGAAAGGGAGACTGTTAAGTAATGGGTTAAGAGGCATTCCAATTAAATGCCTCATTTATATTAAGCATCCAATAATTGACACTGATATTTAAAGAAGCTTCAGGTGGCCTTTGGGGCATGTGATGTGAAGATAGAGTTTTGTACAGAGTTGTGTTAAAGGAAAATAAAGGTGAGAAGGAGCAGAACTTTTGACTCTTTATACAACAGCAGCTAAACGGCTAACACACAGTAACTTCAACCACATTGAAGTTGAAAACTCACCACTATTCTTAGAATTCCCCCTATACCAAAAAGGGCCGACATTCTAAATGGTGAACAGGGATTCTCACTCCCTGACTGTTATGCAGGCTTAGGTGGGTGCTATTCAGGTCAAACTATATTTTCAAGTTATCCCCCGGTATAACCCATACCTTCACAGAAGAATTTTATCTACTTACCACTTAGTCGCATCGATCCTGGGTCCCGCATTGCTAAGTAATTAAAATACACTTTGTAATAACCATTGTTTCAGGTTAATACTTTGAAGTTATTTCATTATTATATTTTTTCTTTTAAAAGATGCTATCACTGTCTTTACAGAAAAGTAAAAAGATCTTGCTTCTGGATTCTCCTGGTTGGTTGAAGAGATCTTCAGGTCCACCTTGACAATCAATCTTCTTTAGCTTTTGGTCTTTCGGGATTCACTGTTCTGCTCGGTTGCTGTGCTCTATCTTTCCCATGACCGAGCTAACTCTTCTGGCTGTCCCCTTTCTTAGGGTGTATATCCCCCTTCAAGCAGTTATTAAGTTTTTATGACATTATTGTAAAGTAACTTTATTTCACTTGGATTGCAATAGGTACCTTTAATCTAAATTTTTCTAACACAACTAACTATTCATTTTGAGCATGACCTCATCTCATAGATCTGATTACATTGTATCCTTTGTGATGTTCAAAAATGCTTTGATTTCAAAGTGGTGTGACTTTTGACTCCTGTCATTTCTATAGTTTTATTATTATCAAATTGTGTCCCCAGCTCATAATTTTGACTTTGATTTGGGGCTAATTTGTGTTCTTGTAGACAGGTTGTCTCCAGCTTTCTTTAATTTACCTGATGTCAGCAGAACTTCACACCTACACATTTGTCACCTAATTCAACGGAAAACCTCATCCATTCTTTTCCATCTGCTTACTTAGATAGCTAACTGCAAGAAGGTGCGAAACATTGCTTTTAGCTGTGTACTAAAATTCACTCGATTGTGACTTGAAAGACCTCCCTGTTTTGTTTGCTAAGCCTGTTTGACAAAGGCTATCTGCATTTCACAGTCCTCTCCTGCAGCTGCTGTTAACCCTTCGTGGGATTTTTCCCTACATTCTCTCATGCACTCTTAGATCAGGTATTGTCAGACTTCCACGTTTCAAATGACATATCTTTCCACATTTTCAATTACAACATATTTCAGCCCAAAGTGCAGCTGCAGTTGTAATGTAGGAATAGCAGTGGTTAATTTGTGGGCAGCAGTATTGGACGGAGTGACCGTTGCACAGTGCTTGTGGAGACAAAGCCCCGTCTTCACGCAGAGCAGAATCCTCAGTGTGTTGTGTGGCAATATCACCGTGCTAAATGGAATCGATTATGAACAGACCCAACAACTCAAATCAGGGCAGCAGGTGTGGACCATTAGCACAATCAGCCACAATTTGTAAACTCATGCCCCGGCATATCCCCCACTCTACCATTACCACAGGATCAAGTGACAGCATTAATCCTAGTTCAATATAAAGTCCAGGAGAGCATCCCAGGAGCAGCACCAAGCAGACACAACCTAAAAACGAGCTGCCAACCTGAAGAAGTTACAATATAGGACTACTTACACACAAACAATGGTCGCATGATGATCCCACATCTATGGATCAGGTATAAGCTCTGTGGTCTTGTCACATCCAGTTGTGAATGGTGGTGGACATTTGAACAGCTCACCGGAAGAGGTGAAGATTTCACAAATATTTCATCCTCAATGATGGGGGAGCTCGGCTACTCATGTGGTTAGTTCTGGAGCACATCAGTGTAAAAGACGAGGCTGAAGAATTTGCAATCATCTTCAGTCAGAAGTGCCAAGTAGATGATCCATTTCAGTCTCTTCCTGAGATCCCAGAATGAAATATGTCAGTCTACAGTCGATATCAAAAAATGGCTGAAAGCACTGGATACTGCAAAGACTATGGGCCTTGAAAACATTCCAGCAATAGTACTGAAGACTTGTGCTCCAGAACTAACCACATGAGTAGCCAAGTCCTTCCATTGCAGCTACAACACTGGCATCTACCCTGCAATATGGAAAATTGCCCAGATACGTCCTGTCCACAGAAAGCAGCACAAATCTAACCTGGCTAATAACTGTCCAATCAGCCTACTCTTAATCAACAGCAAAGTGTTGGAAGCAGTTGTCGACACTGCTATCGAGCAGCACAGATTCAGCAATAAGCTGACACCAATGCTCAGTTTGGGTTCTGCCAGAGCCAATCAGCTTCTGACCTCCTTACAGCCTTGATTCAAACATGGAGGAAAGAGGTGAACTCAAGAGATTATAATAATTGCCATTGATAGCATGGCAGAATTTGACTGAGTATGGCATCAAGGAGCCCAAATAAACCTCAAGTCAATGGGTATCAGGGGGAAAAGTCTCCACGGGTTGAAGGCACAACTCACACAAAGGAAGACGGTTGTGGTTGTTGGAGGTCAATCATCTCAGCCCCGGGACTTCGCTGCAGGAGTTCCTTAACGTCTTCGGCCCAACCATCTTCAGCTGCTTCATCAATGATCTTCCCTCCTTCATAAGGTCAGACGTGGGGATGTTCACTGATGATTGCACAATGTTCAGCATCATTCGCAACTCCTTAGATATCGAACTAGCCTGTGCCCGTTGCAGCAATCAACTTGGATTGAACAGTAATATTCATGCCACATTTGTGTCAGGAAATGAGCATCTTCGGGCGGCACGGTGGCGCAGTGGTTAGCACTGTTGCCTCGCGGCACCGAAGATCCGTGTTCAACCCTCGCTGGGGGTCACTGTCCATGTGGAGTTTGTACATTCTCCCCGTCTGTGTGGGTCCCACCCCCACAACCCAACAAAGATGTGCAGGGTAGGTGGATTGGCCACGCTAAATTGCCCCTTGATTGGAAAAAATAATTGGGTAATTTAAATTTAAAAACAACATAATGAACATCTCCAGCAAGAGAGAATCTATCAATCGATCTCCCCTTGAGATTCAATAACATCGCTGAGTCCCCCACCATCGACATCCTGGGGGTTACCATTGGCCAGAAACTGAACTGGACTAACCATATTAATACTGTGACTATAAGAGCAAGTCAGAGGCTGGAAATTATATAGAGCAGTGTTTTCCAAACTTTTTTGTCTGGGGCCTATTTTTACCAACTGGCCATCCTTTGGGACCCACATCGTTCAGCCAACCTTCGCGACCCATCCAGGCCAATCTTTGTGACCCATGCTGACTGAACTTTGTGACTATTTTGCTTATGTGACAGGTGAGCCTGCTTTGTCCTAAATCAAGAGGTTCAGCCTCGAACTCACCTTGCTTATTCTTGAACTGCTTTTGAAGTTTTGAATGTTTAATCTTTCATTTGCTAGTACTTCCCTGCACATAAGCACATGGGCATTACAACCTGATTTGCATTGGCACAATTAATAAAGCCATACCTCAAGAAAACATCTTTATACTGCTTTGTTTCTAATTTCAGCTTCTTCTTAATGGGTTGTTTATCAGAGGCCCTGGAGCTCACACCAGCACTGCTTTGTCCTGCCGTAGAGTCTCCTGAAAAGTTCTGTCCAGCAGATTCAGTTCTGAGTTCCTGGCCTGTTTGTGTCTCTCATCCTCTCTTCCTTAATTCAAACTGATCCATCTTCAGTTATTTTCACACTCCTGTTTCTTGCTTGCTGGCAGCTACAAAGTGGAGGAATCTCTCCTTCAGGATTTTGCGGCCAAACACAGATCGCATGGCGTATGTGCCGGGCGCGTGACCTGCTCTCTCACCACTTCTGGTGCGCTGACATCAGGAGGAGGTGGTACTAGGACAGCGCGCTGATGTTCGAATGAGACAGTTCTGGGATAGCACGCTGGCGTATGGAGGTAGCATTGTGCCCCGCAGAGCACTGGGCCTGTGCACTGCCGGAACTGCCTGAGGGGGCATGCATATGAATGGCATTTCCTTTTTATTTTAAACAGTACATGGTGTCTCATGAGTTTTATTTGTGAAGACAGAGGGCAGTAGAGCGGAGATGCTGATTGGCTGTTGTGGGGTAAATTTGCATACATCCGTGTGCTCACCCTAACTTGAAGGTGTACCTCAGCAAGAGACGCTAGCTGTTCAAGTGAAGACAAGCAGCCAGCAGAGGGCAGTAGAGCGGAGCTGCTGATTGGCTGTTGCGGGTAAAGTTTGCATACATCCGTGTGCTCACCCTAACTTGAAGGTGTTTTGTAGAGGAGCTGTTGTCAAGTGATACTTAAACCCGAAACACTTCTTCAGTGTTTCCCTCCGTACCCCCTCCTCTAACCAAAAAAAACCCAACCGCTGTTAAGATCAAGAGGAAGGCTTGAAGGCAGGTAGAAGTCAAAAGAAGTTGAACCGTAACATCACAGCCTGCAGGTAAGGGACTGGCTGGTGACTGGTAAGTAGTTTTTCTTTTATTTTCCCAGAGGTTGCTGAGTGAGTGCTTGCTGAGAAGGGGAGTGAATAACAGGTAAGCTCTTTCTTTCTTTGTCTTTTTTTATCTAGAGGCGATGGCAGGGAAGGGAGTGCAATGTTCCGCCTGCAGAATGTTTGATGTGAGGGATGCCGTCAGTGTCCCTGCTGATTTCATCTGTGGGAAGTGCACCCATCTCCAGCTCCTCAGAAACTGCGTTAGGGAACTGGAGCTGGAGCTGGATGAACTTCGGATCATTCGGGAGGCAGAGGTGGTCATAGATAGAAGCTTCAACGATGTAGTTACTCCGAAGAATAAAGATAGATGGGTGACGGTGAGAGGGGCTGGGAGGAAGCAGTCAGTACAGGGATCCCCTGTGGTCATTCCCCTTAGTAACAAGTATACCGCTTTGGATACTGTTGGGGGGGGGACTTACCAGGGGTAAGCCATGGGGTACAGGTCTCTGGCATAGAGTCTGTCCCTGTTGCTCAAAAGGGAAGGGGGGAGAGGAGTAGTGCATTAGTCATTGGAGACTCCATAGTTAGGGGGATAGATAGGAGATTCTGCGGGAACGAGAGAGACTCGCGGCTGGTGTGTTGCCTCCCAGGTGCCAGGGTGCGTGATGTCTCGGATTGTGTTTTTGGGATCCTTAAGGGGGAGGGGATCAGCCCCAAGTCGTGGTCCACATAGGTACCAACGACATAGGTAGGAAAAGGGATAGGGATGTAAGGCAGGAATTCAAGGAGCTAGGGTGGAAACTTAGATCTAGGACAAACAGAGTTATTATCTCTGGTTTGTAACCCGTGCCACGTGATAGCGAGACGAGGAATAGGGAGAGAGAGGAGTTGAACACGTGGTTACAGGGATGGTGCAGGAGGGAGGGTTTCAGATTTCTGGATAATTGGTGCTCATTCTGGGGTCGGTGGGACCTCTACAAATGGGATGGTTTACACCTTGCCCAGAGGGGTACCAATATCCTGGGGGGAAATTTGCTAATGCTCTTCGGGAGGGTTTAAACTAGTTCAGCAGGGGCTTGGGAACCTGAATTGTAGCTCCAGCATACAGGAGGTTGAGAGTAGTGAGGTCATGAGTAAGGTTTCAAAGTTGCAGGAGTGTACCGGCAGGCAGGAAGGTGGTTTAAAGTGCGTCTTCTTCAATGCCAGGAGCATCCGGAATAAGGTGGGTGAACTTGCGGCATGGGTTGGTACCTGGGACTTCGACGTTGTGGCCATTTCGGAGACATGGATAGAGCAGGGACAGGAATGGTTGTTGCAGGTGCCATGGTTTAGATATTTTAGTAAGCTCAGGGAAGGTGGTAAAAGAGGGGGAGGGGTGGCATTGTTAGTCAGGGACAGTATTACGGTGGCAGAAAGGACGTTTGATGAGGACTCATCTATTGAGGTAGTATGGGCTGAGGTTAGAAACAGGAAAGGAGAGGTCACCCTGTTAGGGGTTTTCTATAGGCCTCCGAAAAGTTCCAGAGATGTAGAGGAAAGGATTGCAAAGATGATTCTGGATAGGAGCGAAAGCAACAGGGTAGTTGTTATGGGGACTTTCACTTTCAAAATATTGACTGGAAACGCTATAGTTCGTGTACTTTAGATGGGTCTGTTTTTGTCCAATGTGTGCAGGAGGGTTTCCTGACACAGTATGTAGATAGGCCAACGAGAGGCGAGGCCATATTGGATTTGGTACTGGGTAATGAACCAGGACAGGTGTTAGATTTGGAGGTAGGTGAGCACTTTGAGGATAGTGACCACAATTCGATTAAGTTTACTTTAGTGATGGAAAGGGATAGGTATATACCGCAGGGCAAGATTTATATCTGGGGGAAAGGCAATTATGATGCGATGAGGCAAGACTTAGGATGCATCGGATGGAGAGGAAAACTGCAGGGGATGGGCACAATGGAAATGTGGAGCTTATTCAAGGAACAGCAACTGCGTGTCCTTGATAAGTATGTACCTGTAAGGCAGGGAGGAAGTGGTCGAGCAAGGGAACCGTGGTTTACTAAAGCAGTCAAAAATCTTGTCAAGAGGAAGGAGGAGGCTTATGTAACGATGAGACAGGAAGGTTCAGTTAGGGTGCTCGAGAGTTACAAGTTAGCTAGGAAGGACCTAAAGAGAGAGCTAAGAAGAGCCAGGAGGGGACATGAGAAGTTTTTCACAGGTAGGATCAAGGATAACCCTAAAGCTTTCTATAGATATGTCAGGAATAAACGAATGACCAGGGTAAGAGTAGGGCCAGTCAAGGACAGTAGTGGGAAGTTGTGCTTGGAGTCCGAGTAGATAGGAGAGGTGCTAAATGAATATTTTTCGTCAGCATTCACACAGGAAAAAGACAATGTTGTCGAGGAGAATACTGAGATTCAGGCTACTAGACTAGAAGGGCTTGAGGTTCATAAGGAGGAGGTGTACTAGAAGGGCTTGAGGTTCATAAGGAGGAGGTGTTAGCAATTCTGGAAAGTGTGAAAATAGATAAGTCCCCTGGGCCGGATGGGATTTATCCCAGGATTCTCTGGGAAGCTAGGGAGGAGATTGCTGAGCCTTTGGCTTTGATCTTTAAATCATCTTTGTCTGCAGGAATAGTGCCAGAAGACTGGATGATAGCAAATGTTGTCCCCTTGTTCAAGTAGGGGAGTAGAGACAACCCCGGTAACTATAGACCAGTGAGCCTTACTTCTGTTGTGGGCAAAATCTTGGAAAGGTTTATAAGAGATAGGATGTATAATCATCTGGAAAGGAATAATTTGATTAGATATAGTCAACACGGTTTTGTGAAGGGTAGGTCGTGCCTCACAAACCTTATTGAGTTCTTTGAGAAGGTGACCAAACAGGTGGATGAGGGTAAAGCAGTTGATGTGGTGTATATTCAATAAAGCGTTTGATAAGGTTCCCCACGGTAGGCTACTGCAGAAAATACGGAGGAATGGGATTCAGGGTGATTTAGCAGTTTGGATCAGAAATTGGCTAGCTGGAAGAAGGCAAAGGGTGGTGGTTGATGGGAAATGTTCAGACTGGAGTCCAGTTACTAGTGGTGTACCACAAGGATCTGTTTTGGGGCTACTGCTGTTTGTCATTTTTATAAATGACCTGGAGGAGGGCGTAGAAGGATGGGTGAGTAAATTTGCAGATGACACTAAAGTCGGTGGAGTTGTGGACAGTGCAGAAGGATGTTACAAGTTACAGAGGGACATAGATAAGCTGCAGCGTTGGGCTGAGAGGTGGCAAATGGAGTGTAATGCAGAAAAGTGTGAGGTGATTCATTTTGGAAGGAATAACAAGAAGACAGAGTACTGGGCTAATGGTAAGATTCTTGGCAGTGTGGATGAGCAGAGATATCTCGGTGTCCATGTACATAGATCCCTGAAAGTTGCCACCCAGGTTGAGGGTTGTTAAGAAGGCATACGGTGTGTTAGCTTTTATTGGTAGAGGGATTGAGTTTCGGAGCCATGAGGTCATGTTGCAGCTGTACAAAACTCTGGTGCTGCCGCATTTGGAATATTGCGTGCAATTCTGGTCGCTGCATTATAGGAAGGATGTGGAAGCATTGGAAAGGGTGCAGAGGAGATTTACCAGAATGTTGCCTGGTATGGAGGGAAGATCTTATGAGGAAAGGCTGAGGGACTTGAGGCTGTTTTTGTTAGAGAGAAGAAGGTTAAGAGGTGACTTAATTGAGGCATACAAGATGATCAGAGGATTGGATAGCGTGGACAGTGAGAGCCTTTTTCCTCGGATGGTGATGTCTAGCACGAGGGGACATAGCTTTAATTTGAGGGGAGATAGATGTAGGACAGATGTCAGAGGTAGGTTCTTTACTCAGAGTAGTAAGGGCGTGTAATGCCCTGCCTGCAACAGTGTACTCGCCAACACTAAGGGCATTCAAATGGTCATTGGATAGACATATGGACGATAAGGGAATAGTGTAGATGGGCTTTAGCGTAGTTTCACAGGTCGGGGCAACATCGAGGGCCGAAGGGCCTGTACTGCGCTGTAATGTTCTATGTTCTATGACTAATAACTTATAATACACCATTATAATGACACAATTGCAGAGGTTTCAAACACTCACACAAATTTCACATGCTGAAATCCCACTTGCCCTGCCCCAGAGGAGAAACACACACAATTTATTTTCTGTGATTGCTGCTGGTGCCTTCTTCTTGGATCTCTGATTGAAGACCTAACAGATTGCTCCAATCCCTGTTTATTTAGCTATCATATAATTCCTCCTCTCTCTGATGGTGTAGGAATTGAGGTACTTGTGGAAGCCAGTGAACTGGTTCTGACTGCTAGCATTGTAACCCGCCATTCACATCCCTCGCATAAACTTCACTCGGCCTCTCTCCTTGTCCTTCACAGGCCCCGAGCTCCATCAGTCTCACCGCCAGAGGTACCACCCCCACCTCCTGTTCTCCTCCTATTGGTCAGCAGAACAAGTAGATGTTGGATGTGACGTTAGGAAAGCTAATCACCCATTGGATAATCTGGGTGGCAGTCGGATGGAGCAAGGCAAAATGCTGCGGCTGCTGGCAGACGGGGCTGGAATTCTCAATCGAAAAGCCGGTCGCTCCTCTGTTGGGTGCTCCTCTGCCTTAAGAAGTGCCATGACCGATCGCTCCGCGACCCTCCCGACACCTACCCGTGAGTCACGACCCTGGGTTTGAAGAACCTTGATGTAGGATAACTAACCTCCTGATTCGCCAAAGCCTGTCCAGCCTCTACAAGGCACAAGTCAGGAGTGTGATGTGTTTTGGGCCAGGGCATAGAAACTCCAAAGTGCATTATGAAGTTCACCTGACCTATAACTTTTAAGTTGAATTTGGCTAGGATGAGCACACGAGCCTTCACTTCAGGTGTGACATCCTAGCACTTTTATCAAAACAAAGTTTATTATAAGAATGTAGTTAACATATATAAAACACAGCAAGAATTTGTTATCAATTACAAACCTAAAGAAAACACACCAGCTACAGTAATCTATGTATATAACTCTTAATGAATCCCCCCTTAGTAGCTGTTCCAATTCAATACAAGATCCAATAAACCAAAACCACTTTCAAGGACGTGGTGCAGCACACTGTAATCTCACTTGAAAAGGACTGGTCCTTTCCCTGAAATTCTGATCCAGTTCCAACCAGCAGATTCAAAATTCCTTCTGGAAAGCAACTCTATCTTTAAAGTTACCAAGGCAGTTTGCCACACCCAATGTGCTTTCAGTTCCCTGGATCAGCTTTGAAATGAAAACAGGGAAACACTGTTTCTCTTCTGCAGTCCAAAGCAACAAACCGAAACTGAAACCCAAAAACCTAAACCCCCTTCTCACCTGACAGCCACAGCCCAGCTCCACCCACAAATGACACCACTGAAGCCAGGCTACAAG
Source organism: Scyliorhinus torazame (assembly GCF_047496885.1). NCBI lineage: Eukaryota > Metazoa > Chordata > Chondrichthyes > Carcharhiniformes > Scyliorhinidae > Scyliorhinus > Scyliorhinus torazame. The sequence goes on along the minus strand of NC_092716.1, from coordinate 62,788,866 downwards.
TCATGTGGTAAGACCAAAGCTTTCTTAAAGGGGCACTCCTATGACAGATTGAATACTCTCCACTTGCCTGGATGAGTGACACCGTGCAGGACAAAACAGCCCGCTTGTTTGGCACCCCTTCCATAAACATTCACTCCCTTCACCACCAATGCAGAGTGGCAGCAGTGTGTGCCTTATGCAAATTAGCAGCAACTCACCAAGGCTTCCTCAACAGTACTTTCCAAACCCACGACCTCTACCACTAAGAACAACATCAGCAGATGCATGGGAACACCACCACCCTTATGTTCCACAGCACATACCATCCTGCCTTAGAAATATATCACAGTTCCTACACTCTCACTGGGTTAAAGTCCTGGAACTCCCTGAACAGCACTGTGGGTGTACCTACATGGACTGCAGCAGTTCAAGTTGGTAGCTCACCACCACCTTCTCAAGAGTAATTAGGGATGGGCAATACATGCTGGCCTAACCAGCGATGCTCACAGAAAGGAATGAAAAATCTCCCACAACAGTAATATTTTAATGATCAGATAATCTGTTTTTAATTGTGATGATTGTGGGGTAATTATTGTCAGGGAACTGAAATACACAGGTGTAGGAACATATAAGAATAACGAAGGCCACTCATTTAGTTTTATGGAATAATAGAGGGAGGTGCAAATCAGTCTCCAAAATATCCCAAAATATTCCTCGGTAAAAATGTGAAACTTATCAAGTCACAGTGAATAGGCGGATCTGACAACACATTGAGCATACTTATATTGTGACAGATTGGGCGAGTGAGAGATTGGGTGAGTTTTTATTGAAAGGAGATCAGGAAACACATTTGCCTAAAAGTGAGTTTAGCAGGCATACAGAGTGAGCTTGAACAAGTAAGGCTACGCAGGTAGGTGTGTGCATACTGACTTATTTGGACAGGGCAAGTAGATTGTGCATGTGAAGTTCAGCTGAAGGCGAAGGCAGCTAAGTGATTGCAGAGAATTTGGCATCAACTGGCACTCGGTTTCGAAGGGCTGGACTTAATGGGCCGCCACAGTCCTCACTTATCACCTTGGTTAAAAAGTTGGGGGGAGCCCACCGACGATCCCGATAACTTAGTAGTCCTGTAGTTCTGGCAGTGCCAGCCGGGAGCAGTAGTCACTGCTGGGACTAATGGCAGTCCCAGCATGCTGCGAAGCTCAGGTCTATCAGGGGTCAGGGTTCTTGGCAAGGCTAGTGGTGAGGTTGGGGGCCTGGGTTCAATAGTCCATAGGGAGGTTGAAGGGGGAGATGACCTCGGCAATGCCTCTAAAGGGCCCAGACAACCAGCAGAGGAGGTTCCCATCCTCCACTTGCCCAACATCAGCCGACGCAGTTGAAGTTGCCGATCTTCTTAGATGGTGTAGGCCACCTCTGCCATGGTAAAATGCCTGTGGCAGCAGGTTAAGGCCCTTAATTTACCATTAATTGGTCAATTGAGGGTTTCAATAACCCAAGGGTGGGTAGGCCACCCAATGCTCTCCCATAAAATTTCGGACAGGTCAGGGTGGCAGGTAAGTGGCGGAAAGGCCACCACTTGGACTTTAAGTGCCCTAACTTCAAACCCACCAGCGAGGGAACAGAAAATCCATCCCAAAGTGTAGTTGGCTTGAAAACTACTTTCTGAATATTTTAAGTATTTGAGTTTCCGAGTCCTTCAAGCCTCGTTAATATGACAGGATCTTGCAGGAAATGGGAGTTTCTGGAAACAATAACAAATTTAATTGTGCCCAATATCTGAGAAATATTTCACTCAACAACAGGGTGGAGAGTTCCTGGACCACCTACGTTTCTAGGGCATTCAGAGCACAGGTAGAAAGAAATGGTGAGGCTGAGGAAAGGTAGCAGATGATCAACTACTCGAGGAAAACGGAAAAAGACTCAGGCAAGAGCAGCACAAGAAACATTCGGGAACTACCAGCAATGAGTGCTATTCAGGAGAGAATTCCAGGAATCAGCAGTGATGAAGGAATGGTGAAATATTTCCATGTTGGGATGAAAAACTTGCTGCTGGTGGTGTTCCGATGCATCTGCCACTCTTGTCCTTCTAGTAACTGGGCAAGTTTGGAAGGTGCTGTTGAAGGTGCCTTGATGAGTTGCTGCAGTGCACATTGTTTGATTGTACATCCTGCTGCCACCATGCGCCAAAGGTGAGGGAATTGATGTTTAACGAATTTGAATGGGTGCCGATCAAATGTGCTGCTTTGTTCTGGAGCTTCTTTTAGTGTTGTTGGAGCACACACATCCAGGCAACAGGCAGTCCTCTCTCAGACTCCTCACTGGTGCCTTGCAGATGCTGGGTCACTTCCCATAGAATACACAGCCTCCATCGGAACTGTTCTTGTTGTCATAATCCTAAGGTGGCCAGTCCAGTTAAATTCTTGGTGGCCTCAATGGTGGCCTCCTGGATGTTGGCAATGGGTAATTCAAATATGACAATGTCAAGGGGAGATGGTTAGATTCTCTATTGTTGGACATGGTCATTGCTTGACAATTGTGTGGCATTAATGTTACTTGCCACTTATCATCCCAAGTTTGAATGTTGTCCAGGCTTGCTGCTTGCAGGCACACACTGCTTCATTATCTGAATAGTTGTGAATGGAACGGAACACTATGTCTTCATAAGTGGCAGCACAGTGGCACAGTGGTTATAATAATACTAATCTTTATTGTCACAAGTAGGCTTACATTAACACTGTAATGAAGTCACTGTGAAAAGCCCCTAGTCGCCACATTCCGGCGCCTGCTCAAGTCCACAGATGGAGAATTCAGAATGTCCAAATTACCGAACAGTCCGCCTTTCGGGACTTGTGGGAGGAAACCGGAGCACACGGAGGAAACCCACGCAGGCACCAGGAGAATGTGCAGACTCCACATAGACAGTGACCCAAGCCGGGAATCAAACCTAGGACCCTGGAGCTGTGAAGCAACATGTGCAAACCACTGTGCTACCGTGCTGCCAAGCCCTGCTGCCTCACAGGGACCCGGATTTGATTCCGATCTTGGGTGACCGTGTGGAGTTACATTTTCTCCCTGAGTCTGTGTGGGTTTCCTCCAGGTGCTCAGGTTCCCCCCCAACAGTCCATGATGTGCTGGTTAGGTGGATTGGCCATACTAAATTGCCCTTAGTGTCCAAAAGATGTGGAGTTTGGGTGGGGTTACAGGGATTGGGTGGGAGATTGGGCCAAGGTGGAATACTTTTTCGGAGGATTGGTGCAGACTCGGTGGGTTGAATGACCTCCTTCTGCACTCTAGAGATTCTTTAATTCTATGACTGCTTCCATTTCTAACTTCATTTGTGTTATGACTCCAGCCAGTGGAGAGTTTTCACCATGATAGCCATGGACCTAAGTTTCACTAAACTTCCTTGATGCTGCACTCAAATGCTGCCATGATGCTAAAGATAGACTTTCTCGTCTTACCTGTGGAATTCAGTTCTTTTGTCGATGTTTGGACTAAGACTGCAAGGTGGTCAGGAGCCAAGTAGCCCTGGTGGGACCCAACCTGAGCATTGATATACAGGTCACTTTATAGTGCTGTCAGTGACATCTTCCATGACTTTGCTGATATATGGATGGCAGATGATGCGGTAGCGATTGGATTTGTCCTGCTCCTTGTGAACTGAACATGTTCCACTTTCTCAGGTAGATGCTAGTTTCGTAGATGGGTTAGTAGTCCAGTACCTTCACCACTATATTACCATTCTCCTTTGTTCCTTATTGGTCATATTCATGATGTATTGTGTTTGGCTGGGGTCTCTATATAAGTGAGTTAATACAAATGTTGTTTGGATATCTAATATTTAAAAGCTAAAGGAATTAGAATCAGTGTAGAAATTTTGTTCAGGCAGACTGTGATATTTTGTATTGGCACCTAGCTGAGGGAACAACTCCTATATGGGTTTTGTGGCAGAGCCAACAAGCTGAAAATGCTGAAGCAGAGCTTTATTCATCAAATTTACAGATCTTCAAATTTAAATGATGTGATTCTGAAAAGGATTCTGTAATCCATTATAGTCTTGCTTTTGTATTGCATTTTAATTATTTGTTAATTATTGTTTGTCTCATTATTAATAGGTGCATAAATGTATTTGTTGTTTAAATCAGATTTTATGACCATCAATTGGGCACACACTTATGTTTGCGGGCTGAAATAGCATGGTTGGGACTGAGCGAACCATTCACTTTCTTTTCTGCCTCCTCCACCCTGCCGAAAACTGTAAAGCCCGGTCCTATGTTAACTCAAGTAATCAGGTTAATGCAAATTGTGCAATACCTCTCTCCAGAAAGAAGAGAATATCTGGGGCGTCATTCTCCGACCCCTGCCGGGTTGGAGAATGGCCGTTGGCCGCCGTGAATCCCGCCCCCGCCCCCGCCGAAGTCTCCGGTACAGGAGATTGGGCAGGGGCGGGAATCGGGCCGCGCCGGTTGGCGGGACCCCCCGCTGGATTCTCCGGCCCGGATGGGCCGAAGTCCCGCCCAGAAATTGCCAGCGTAAATCAAACCTGGTATTTACCAGCGGGACCAGGTGGCGTGGGCGGGTTCCGGGGTCGTGGGGGAAGGCACGGGGCGATCTGATCCCGGGGGGTGCCCCCACGGTGGCCTGGCCCGCAATCGGGGCCCACTGATCCGCGGGTGGGCCTGTGCCGTGGGGGCACTCTTTCCCTTCCGCCTCCGCCACGGCCTCCACCATGGCGGAGGCGGAAGAGACTCTCCCCACTGCGCATGCGCGGGAAACTGACAGCGGCCGCTGACGCTCCCGCGCATGCGCCGCATTTCCGCGCCAGCTGGCGGGGAGGAAATCCCTCCGGCGTCGGCCTAGCCCCTCAATGTTGGGGCTAGGCTGCCAAAGATGCGGAGCATTCCGCACCTTTGGGCCGGCGCGATGCCCGTCTGATTGGGGCCGTCTTTGGCGCCAGTCGGCGGACATCGCGCCGTTGGGGGAGAATTTTGCCCCAGATATCTTATTGGTTATATTTATGATGTATTGTGTTTGGCTGGGGTCTCTATATAAGTGAGTTAATACAAATATTGTTTGGATATCTAATACAGCATCAGGCTGACCTGCAGAGTACCAAACCTGAATGTGGAAGCACAACTACCCGCTTCTGAAAACCTTAAAATCATAAGACCTATTAGTTTGATTAAGAAATTAAACATGCAGCCGCCATAAATAAAAGGCGTACGTGTCTTCTGAGCTTTGTACCCTAAATGTACCTTGTATGTCCTGAAGCTACTATATACATGGCAAGAGTATAAATCTCTCTGAAACATCTTAATGAAAATTATATTTGCTCTTTTGAAACCGTGGGACTAAAAATCTCTCCCCAAAAATGATTATTTTTCTCTTTTTAAATGGAAATGGCACATCGGATTTAAGTTTTGTATTGCAAAAAAGGGAAAATGTGTGCCAGAAACAACACTGTTCAAAGCATGAAAACAAAGGGAGGTTTGCAATCTTAGTGTTAGATACAGATCGATTTGAAATCAGATTCAGAGAACGAAAAACGTGACTTGGAATTAATTTATTCATTTTTTTTTGCAGATTGTGAACCTGCTGTCAACTGATGGTGAACAACTCTTTGAAGCTGCTTTGCTTTGTCCTTTAACACTTGGTAGTCCAGTATTGCTGATCAGTTGCACAATATATTCCTACATTATCCTTGGACCAACAGCCTTGTTGGGAATTGTTGCCATTATTTTATTGATACCTGTTCAGGTATGACATTGCAATGAAATGCTCAACAAAACATATGATCACAAATTTTAACACCTCAAACAAGTCATATGTGTCAGTTAATTTTGAGAACCCTTACTTTTGAGTTCGATGATTGGGAGTTCAAGTTTCACATTCTGAGTTTGAACTTATAACCTAAATTAAAAGGAATAACTTGCATTTATTTAGCATCTTATTATGCTTAGGACATTACAAATAATGGATTATTTTTAATGTGCAATCACTGCTATTTTGCAGGTATGTTTGGCAAACTCCCACAAAATTGAATTCAAAAGATCTCTGTACTATTTAAATAGTGACATTCGATCTTTTATATCCGCTTGAGCATGTAGATAAGGGCCCGGATTTAGATGGGACATTTCCTGGCTTCACCAAATCTGAACCGGTAAAAAGAGTCCACAGATCGGGTTTTCATTCCGGGGTGGTGGGGAGGACAGTGGTGAGCTGGAACAGATGCCACCCCTGGAATTAGTGCACAGGCTGCTAGGTGCAGGGTCGGGCTGGGCAGAAGGCCTGACTCTGTGCTCTGGCATTTTGTGGAGGATATTTAAAAAATGATGAAAACAAAATAGAGCCCTCCATCATCTCAGCCATCACCCCCTCACTCCCCACGTACCCTATGGGGTGACCCCATGCACCATCCATGCCAGCCCATGCCATGTCACCCCTCTCCACCCCATGGCCCCTTCACTCTATTTTACCCCATGCCACTCTACCCACCCCCAAAGGCCCCTCATGTCCCTCTGCCACCTCATGCCCCCACTCACCACCTAATGTCTCTCATACCACACTGATGACCCACCCTCTATCTACACTATAAACCCTCATGTCCCACACTCATCCTTTAATTGCCCCAATGCCAGTTTTGTGCCAACTCATTCCAACCCTTATTCGCCATCCACTATGCTTTTCCCTTACTCCTCCATGCTAACTCATCTAGCAACCACCATTGGCGAACTTCAGGAGCCATGCTGACATAAAAGAAATTGATATGTCTATTGATGACAGTACTATGCAAAAAGCACTTCCATTGTCAAAACAATAATTCCGTGTGAAAACAGACATTTCTATTCCATAAACACTTGGAGCTATCAATGGAACTGTTCACTTAATAGGCACAATCACTATGATAATGTTAGGTTGTATAATCAGCCATGCAGCACAAATCCTATAATGATAACCCTCAGGCTGATGTCAACAGATGAAATGTCAGGCATTGATTTTTCTTAAATAGCACTCGTGATTTTTTCATTTTAAAGTCCAGCAGAGTTAAATCCTTTGACAGCTTTGACAGTTCTAATGAATTTTAGCAGTTGTTAAAAATTGGTGTTCATATTTGTTTATCTCTGGGAAGATTATTGTTAGGAAGGTAAGATAATGTTGGGCTTTAGAGATTGTTGGAACACCAAAATGAACCCGGCAATTCAGAAGGTTACGGGTGGGATTCTCTGGCACCCAGCCACGTGTTTCTCGGTGGTACGCCATTCGCTGGCAGTGGGATTCTCTATTCCTACTATTTGCCAATGGGACTCCCCATTGAAGCCACCTGATGCTGCCGGGAAACCGGTGGGCAAGAAACATGAATCCCAATCACTGGAAAATTCCAGCCTACGTGTTTGTTTAATAGAGTCAGAATGGAAGAGATGGAACCATAAAACTTACTTAACTGGTCAACTAGAGACATGAGGCATGATTTACCGGCTGTTCACGCCGGCAGGATACTCTGGTCCCACGCTGGCACACGGGTTTCCCAGCACCAAAGGGTGCAGTCACCGGGAAATCCCATTGACAAAGGTGGGATCGGTGAGTCCCGCTCACGCGGTGGGTTAGTCGGTAAATCCCACCCATGATGTTCGCACTGCTTTCAAAGAGGTGCAGTCCAGAGAGATATTCTGTTTTGATTTTGGAGTAATAGCTAAATTAGCTTAAAATCATTCTGTGATCTTGGTCAGCATGGAGATGGGTGAAGCTTAAGTAGATTCTCTGGTTTCAATTTATCTGCAGTGGGGAAGGAGGTCCAAATCAAAAAGGTGTTGGCAGGCTCCAGGTAATTAGGCCTGAGAAAGTCTTGGGAATTGTTCAGTACAGCTGGGCTCAGGCAACTCCTGGGGTACTGGGATACTGGCGGGAGGTTGCTGGTTCTGAGCTGGTGACAGATAAAGCTCAGAAGACTTCGGAGCCATTTACAGCTTGTTGCAGCCAGGAGACTGAAACTCAGAGAAATCTGGTGCAGTGCCAGATGAGCGAAGTTAAGCAATCTGTGCTAGATTAGGAAGGGTCCAGCAATTAGGGATGGGAGTGCAACTTTGTGAATCCCATAGAACACCATCTCAGGAGAAGAGATTAAATCATCTGGAGGCGATAAGTTATTAAGGCAGTCAAAGTTGGAGTTCTCAAGATTTTGTGATTCGTAGTTGTTACTGACGTCTCGGAGGTCTGCTGAGAAATCCATGGGATCTGTTTGGGTAGCATCAACCATTTAATGTGCAGTATGGCATGTTTGACCACAGTATGACTGTTAGTTCATATCTACCTCAGATTTGAGTGTAAAATAGATATTGAAGATTTTTTTTTTTTTACTTTGTCTGGTATAGTTTATTTTGTTTGTTTAAAACCATGGAATAGTGTGGCTTTATTCACCTCGTAGGTAACTAGGATTTTAAACATTGTCTACTTTAAGCAAAATGTTACTAGTCCCTAACTGGATAATTTTATTTATTTTGTGAATGAAAAGTCCCTAAGCCAAGCATTTTCTTGCAGTCCTGCTGTGTTGTGTGGATAGTCCTCCACTGAGTCTGTGGATTGAACATTCTTTTATGATGTGGTGAAAGTATGCTCTCTCCCATAGGCACTTAGGGGACTAGGACTAATGCCCCATCTGTGGCGGTTGGCTAAGCAGGGGCCTTGGCCAGTCCTAAATCTGAACTCTTTCCTCAGAATGTTGAAACCAGGTAGCTGTTAGGTTGGGTTTGAGACCAGGTACTTCTTTACCATGTCCAAAGATTCCCATTAATTTTTCCAGGTGGAATATGCATTGAAGTCCTGTGTGGGAGGGATCATAACCCAATGTGTTCCAATGCGTTTTGACAAATTCGAATGAGCTTTGACAGTTCTTTGGTAACTTTGGTAGTTCTTTGACAGATTGACAGTTTTTTAACAGCTTGACAGTTCTTTGACAACAAGCCAATTCCAATGAGTTGATATACTTTTTACGCATAATTAGGTCTACTTTTAAATATCCCGAATGGCACCAAATCCCAAAGGGTGCCTTATCCCTCCCAAAGGAAGTCTTGACTCTCCCAATGTTATCCTGGGACCATTTCCAAAAAGAAGCCTCTTACCTCTCCAAAAGGGTACCCTGGCTATTCAAACAAATCCACAAGGTTCATGCCTACATCTACCACATCTAATGTGCACACTTTGGGTTCCAGGCACCAACCTCATCAAAATCAGACATAAGTGGAGGCAGCTGTGACTTATATGGACAGCTGCTTCCGAGAACCACAGAAGTGTGATTTCTAATCCATCCTCCTCCCCCACCAACCTCACCCCTCCCACAATCACCCCCCCCCCCCCCCCCCCCGCCGCCCACAGACTCTGTGGTCAAACATTGTTTAAATGCAGAAGTATTTCCTGAACTTGTCGTTTACCAGTTTGTGCCTCTGCCTGTATTTTCTGTAGTCATTGCTTAATTTGAAATAGTGTTTGACATTAGTCTTTTCTGTATCACTTAGAACCTTAGGTTCTTCTTCAAGACCCTGTCTCATATATCTTTTTAACATTTCCTCACAACTTGTCTTCTTGGCATCACTTCAAGTGTCTGAGTATGTTATTTGTGTGTGGAGGGGCGTTTGTTGCGCGAATGGCCATACTTTGATTTTTTTTGGGGGGGAGAAAATCCAATTTTCTCGGGACTCCTGACCACACGCCATTTTCCTCTGGCCTTTCTTCAATCAGTAATCCCTCGTGTGCAAACAACTCCCCCTGCTGAGGTTGAGTTCACCATTTTAAATGGGGGGTGAAAAAGCAGATTTCCTCCCCTGAGCCGAAGTTGCCTGATGGTGCGGGGATTTGGAGGCCCTTAAAAGGACTTCAGGTTTCGGAGTTTATGAAAAAACTGGAAAGCTGGCAGAGTTGCAAAAAACATCCTGAAAGGTAAAACGTTTTACACCTTCAAATGTTGCCATCAGGTGCTGAAATGTAATGTAGGTGTGTTTTCAATGTCGTGAATCATAATTGGGGTTTGTCCTGCAAAGGCAAGTTATTCCATTGGCCAGCACTGACAGCAAGCATACAAGTACAGCAACCAGTTAGGAAGGTAACTAGTATGTTGATCTTTATTGTGAGAGAACTTGAGTTCAGGAGAAAGGGTGTCTTACTGCAGCTGCACAGGGCTTTGGTGAGATTGTACCTGGAGTACTGTGCAGTTTTGGTCTTCGGAACAAAGAAACTCCACAGAGGGAGTTCAGTGAAGGATCACTAGACTGATTCCTGCAATGGCAGGATTGTCGTATGAAGAGACTTTGGGTCTAATTGAAATGTATAGAATTCTAACAGGGTTGGACAGACTGGATGCAGGGATGTTGTTTCCTCTAGCTGGGCGAAGCTGTCTAGAACGAGGGGTCACAGTCTCAGAATATGGAGAAGGACATTTAGGACATGAGATGAGGGGACATTTCTTCACTCTTATGGTGGTAAACTTACAGCCCAGTCCATCACACGAACCTGCCTCCCATCCATTGACTCCATCTATGCTTGCCGCAGCCTGGGAAAAGCGGGCAGCTTGATCAAAGACCCCTCCCACCCAGCTTACTCACTCTTCCAACTTCTTCCATCGGGCAGGAGATATAAAAGTCTGAGAACACACACGAACAGACTCAAAAACAGCTTCTTCCCAACTGTTAACAGATTCCTAAACGACCCTCTTGTGGACTGACCTGATTAATACTACACCCCTATATGCTTCACCCGATGCCGGTGTTTATGTAGTTACATTGTGTACCTTGCGTTGCCCTATTATGTATTTTCTTTTCTTTTCATGTACTTGATAATCTGTTGAGCTGCTCGCAAAAAAATACTTTTCACTGTACTGTACCTGTACGTGATAATGAACAAAATCAAATCAAACCACAGAAGGCTAAAGAGGCCAAGTTGTTGAATATATTTAAGAAGAAAATAGATTGATTTCTAGACTCAAAAGGTGTCAAGGGGCATGGCTCTGGAGTATGGCGTTGAGATAGCGGATCAGCCATGATCATGCAGAATGGAGGAGCAGGTTCAAACAGCCAAATGGACCACTCCTGCTCCTATTTCCTATGTTTCTATGTAATTATTCACATACATTATAGTACTTTTCCTGTTGAGAAAGTGCCATAATGTATTAAAAAATGTCCTCTGATGTTATGATTTTGTTTTCTGATTTAATTGGACTCGCAGATTTGGCTGTTTAAAAAAAATCTTGCTTCTGAAGACAGAAAAAATGGTTTGCAGCGGCTTCCTCTCTATTGTTTGACAAAACAAATGTATATCTGTTTTTGTAATGAAAACTGTTCCATTATGAATGCTTGGCTGGTTTTCAAAGGTTTTAGCTCAGTCGGTGGTCTTATTGATACAAGATCTATTAAACCATTTACGAGCCTATAAACACCAATTATGCCTTTAACATGGTTCAATGTTTTGTTTACAAACCTAATAGGTACTGGAGGGATTTCAACATTTTTTCCCTTGGGTTCTTTGGTTCAGTACCAAAGGCAATGGGTTTGAATTCAGGGTTGTCTTAGGTTTCTAGAGGTTTCATGGTTTTTCAATGATGTTAAAATAATTTCTATTATTATTGCATAGATCCTGAGAACTGTACAGAAAGATACATGGTGACATGGAAGTGCCTTGGGGTGGCATGGGGAATGTGAGGAGGCATGGGAGAATGTGAGGTAGCATGGGGGATTGGTGGATGGTGAGGTACGAGGTTTAGAGGGCTTTAAACAATGTTGGGAGCCGGGTTGCTGTTTAGGAGAACTGAAGTAGACATTTTAACAAGTCTGCCTCTGCACCCAAACTGCTCTCACACTCCATAACAATTTGTAAAATGCACTGCAAACCTGACTCCGTGTGAAAAGACACAATTCCCTCCTAAAGTCACATTTGGGTGAGGTTTGCATTTTGCTAGCCACCCAAATGTGCAGGTTGGGTTTATATGATCCCAGATGAAAATTTGTCCCTGGAATAGGATGTCGGAAATTTAAAAATTATGGATAATAAAAATGGCAAGGCAGGTGATATGTTACGACTGCAGAATGATGTTTGGTCGCTGGATACCAGGGTGATCCAGGGCAAATATGTCTGCATGGACTGTATATGCTTTGCGGACTCCAAATCATTGAGATAAGAAGTTGAGCTGCAGACGTTCCAATGCATCAGGGAGTGATAAGGTTCCCTGGACACTTAGTTGTAGAAGGCAGTAACATCCCTCAGGAGTGGGCCTTCTGACTTGGTCAGTGGTCAGGGTGCGACTGCGAGTGTGGCTGATAAGAGGATTTAGAAGGTAGAAGTGGGACAGCCTCAGCATTTTCAATTGTCCAACAGGTTCAAGGTTCTGGCAGTCTGTAGAATTGAAAGTGGTGGCTGCAGGGTTGGATGAGTGACCTGACCTCAACACCATTGTACAAGAAGTCATTCAAGCAGCGTAAATTTAGAGGAACGTGGGGGTAGTTACATTAATTAATGACCTCATGGCGAAGGTACCCTGAAGAAACAGTGATCATATTGTGATGTAATTTGTGAGGCACGATCAATGACCACTAAAGCGAGGATGTAGACCAACTGAAGGCTTTAATAAGCTAGATGTTTCCCCCAGCAGCTTAGGTACAGAATGAAGGCTGCTGGGGTGGCATGGGCTCTTATACCCCGCCTAGCAGGGCAGAGCTACCATACAGCTTGATCAATAGGAAGCATACAATTTCTACCAATGGTGTTCCAGCATTACCAGGTACCATAATACCTCTACGACCACATTCACCCCCTGTTAAAAAAAAGAGTCCGGCGGGGGTGGTGGCCTGATACTACAAACATGGCAACGTGGTAGAATTAGTTATGGAGGTACCATAATACCTCCGTACAGTGTTTTGTAACTATTTACAATTCTCGTAACTATTTACAATTGATGATTTACATTTACAATTTAAAATGAAGCAATCAGTCGATCGGGGGCCCTGGTCGTCCTCTGTGATCATCGGAGCTTCGATGGAGGCTCGTGCGTCTGTGACTCGGGGTGCGTGGCCTCGTGGCAGCTTCAACACCCCTAGACGGCGCTGGTGGGGAAAACGGTTGACATGGGAAGGGAGCGCCTGCGGGATGCATCGGTGGGCGGGGGGGCCTAGACGGGGCCGGCGGAAGGACGGATCCTCCTGTAAGGTGCCCTGGCAGAGGGGAGAGTGGGACTGGTGGCTGGGGTGTGCGTGGGGCTCCGGCGGGTGCCAGGTCTCGTAGGGAGACCGTATCTTGTCGGCCGTCGGGGTACGCCACATAGGCGTACTGGGGGTTAGCGTGGAGAACATGGACCCTCTGGACCAACGGGTCCGACTTGTGCGCCCGCACGTGTTTTCGGAGCAGGCTGGGTCCAGGAGCTGCCAGCCAGGTCGGGAGCGAGGTCCCAGAAGAGGACTTCCTGGGGAAGACAAGGAGACGTTCGTGAGGTGTCTGGTTGGTTGTGGTACAAAGCAGTGACCGGATGGAGTGGAGGGCATCTGGGAGGACTTCCTGCCAGCGGGTGACTGGGAGATTCCTGGACCGTAGGGCCAGTAGGACGGTCTTCCAGACCGTTCCATTCACCCTCTCTACCTGTCCGTTACCCCGGGGGTTGTAACTGGTCATCCTGCTCGAGCCAATGCTCTTCCTCAGCAGGAATTGACGCAGTTCATCGCTCATAAAGGAGGACCCCCTATCAATATGTCTGTAGGCGGGGAACCCGAACAGTGCAAAGATGCTTTGGAGTGCCTTGATGGCGGTGGTTGCGGTCATGTCGGGGCAGGGGATGGCGAATGGGAACTGGGAGTACTCGTCAATCATGTTCAGGAAGTGCGTGTTGCGGTCGGTGGAGGGGAGGGGGCCTTTGAAATCCACGCTGAGGCGTTCAAAGGGACGGGAAGCCTTTATCAGGTGCACTTTCTCTGGCCGGTAGAAGTGCGGTTTGCACTCCGCGCAGATTTGGCAGTCCCTGGTGGCTGTCCTGACCTCTTCGATGGAGTAGGGCAGGTTGCGGGTCTTGATAAAGTGGAAAAAGCGAGTGACCCCCCCGGGTGGCAGAGGTCCTCGTGGAGGGCTCGGAGGCGGTCCACTTGTGTGGTGGCATACGTGCCGCGGGATAGGGCGCCAGGAGGCTCGTTTAGCTTCCTGGACGATACAAGATCTCGTAGTTGTAGGTGCAGAGTTTGATCCTCCACCGCAAGATCTTATCGTTTTTTATCTTGCCCTGCTGTGCATTATGGAACATGAAAGCAACCGACCGTTGGTCAGTGAGGAGAGTGAATCTCCTGCCGGCCAGGTAATGCCTCCAATGTCGCACAGCTTCTACTATGGCCTGAGCCTCCTTTTCGACTGAGGAGTGGCGGATTTCGGAAGCATGGAGGGTACGTGAGAAGAAGGCCACGGGCCTGCCCGCTTGGTTGAGGGTGGCCACCAGAGTTACGTCAGACGCGTCGCTCTCGACCTGGAAGGGGAGGGACTCGTCGATGGCGTGCATCATGGCCTTTGCAATGTCCGTTTTGATGCGGCTGAAGGCCTGGCAGGCCTCTATCGACAGATGCTGTGGATTGGATCAGGGTACGGGCCTTGTCCGCATAGTTGGGGACCCACTGGGCGGAGTAACTGAAAAACCCAAGGCAGCGCTTCAGTGCCTTGGAGCAGTGAGGGAGGGGGAACTCCATAAGGGGGCGCATGCGTTCAGGGTCGGGGGCTATAACTCCATTTCCCATTACGTAGCCGAGGATGGCTAGGCGGTCGGTGCTAAACACTCATTGATCCTTGTTGTATGTAAGGTTAAGGATCTTTGCCGTCTGGAGGAATTTTCGGAGGTTGGTGTCGTGGAACTGCTCGTTGTGGCCGCAGATGGTGACATTATCGAGATACGGGAATGTTGCCTGTAAACCGTACCGGCCAACCATTCGGTCCATCTCGCGCTGGAAGACCGAGACCCCGTTGGTAACACCGAAGGGAACTCTTAAGAAGTGATAGAGCCGCCCGTCTGCCTCAAAGGCAGTGTATTTGCGGTCACTAGTGTGATGGGGAGCTGGTGGTAGGCGGACCTAAGATCCACCACGGAGAAGACCTTGTATTACGCAATCCTGTTTACCAGATCAGATATGCGGGGGAGAGGGTACGCGTCCAGCTGCGTAAACCTGTTGATGGCTGACTGTAGTCGATGACCATCCTATGCTTCTCCCCGGTCTTTACCATCACTACTTGAGCTCTCCATGGACTGTTGCTGGCTTCAATGACTCCTTCCCTCAGTGGCCTTTGGACCTCTGACCTAATAAAGATCTGGTCCTGGGCACTGTACCATCTGCTCCTGGTGGCGACGGGTTTGCAATCCAGGGTGAGGTTCGCAAACAGGGAAGACGGGTAGACCTTAAGGGTCGCGAGGCCGCAGACAGTAAGGGCCGCCGAATTTGAAGGTTAGACTTTGGAGGTTACACTGGAAATCGAAACCCAGGAGTGTAGCCGCGCAGAGGTGGGGAAGGATGTAGAGACGGAAATTTTTGAACTCCCTTCCCTGGACTGTGAGGTTTCCTACACAAAATCCCTTTATCTCCACTGTGTGTGAACCGGAGGCCAGGGAGATTTTTTGATTAACGGGGTGGACGAGGAGAGAACAGCGCCTTACCGTGTCGGTGTGTATGAAGCTCTCCATGCTCCCAGAGTTGATTAGGCAGGACGTCTCGTGCCCGTTGATGAATACGGTCGTTGTAGCAGTTGAGAGTGTTCGAGGCCGGGACTGATCCAGGGTCACCGAGGCTAATCGCAGCAGTTGAGAGTTCTCTTCGGGCAGTGCGTGTTCAGCCGAGCTGGGGTCCTGGGGGTCCATCCAAGATGGCGGCTCCCATTGGTCGCACTTGGCTGGGGATGCACAAAATGGTGGCGCCCATCCATCTAGCGTGGCGACCGCGCGACAAGATGGCGGTGCCTGGGGGCCGCATGTGGCCCTGGAGTAGGAAGATGGCAGCGCCCGCTGGCCGCGTGGGGACCGTGGAGAGGTTTGTGGTGGCGGTCCGCATTCGCCACCGGAGACCGCGGCAACCACACGGGCCTGGCATACCCCCACGAAATGGCCCTTTTTACCAGATCCCTTGCAGATGGATGCGCGGGCTGGGCAGCGCTGCCGGGGGTGCTTGGCCTGCTCGCAAAAGTAGCAGCGGGGCCCCCCGGGGTTGCCAGGCTGCCTTGCAGCACAAGCTTGTGGGGGGATGGGGGCTGTCTCGGGGTTGGCTGCGGAGGGATTCCACACTGCCCAGGGGGCTGCCGAGCGGCCGGGAATGTAAGCGCGTGCGTTTTTGGAGGCCACATCCAGGGAGCCTGCAAAGGCCTGTGCCTCCCTGAGACCTAGAGTGTCTTCTTCCAGCAATCGCTGGCGGATTTGGGAGGGCAGCATCCCTGCCACGAAAGCGTCCCGGACCAAGAGTTCGGTGTGTTCGCTCGTTTAAACTTGTGGGCAGCTGCAGTTTCTCCCCAACACCAGGAGTGCACGGTGGAATTCTTCCAGCGATTCCACAAGGATTTGTTGCCTCGTTGCTAGCAGATGTCGGGCGTAGACCTGGTTTACCGGGCGAATATAATGTTCTTTTAGCAGCTCTATTGCTGCATCGAAGTCTTCCGCTTCCTCGATGAGGGTGTAAATCTCCGGGCTCACCCTCGAGTGGAGGACTTGCATTTTCTGTTCTCCCGTGGGTGTGTTTTCGGCCGTCACGAGATATCCTTTAAATCACGCCAGCCAGTGCTTGCAGATTGCCGCTGTGTTCGCCGCGTGGGGGCTGAGTTGCAGACACTCCGGCTTGATTCGGAGCTCCATCCTTTTATATCTAGCTTATTAAATTGATGCACGATCAATGACCACTAATGCGAGGTTGGAGTCCAACTGAAGGCTTTAATAAGCTAGATGGTTCCCCCAGCAGCTCAGGTACAGAATGAAGGCTGCTGGGGTAGCCCGGGCTCTTATACCCTGCCTAGCAGGGCGGAGCTACCATACCGCTTGACCAATAGGAAGCATACAATTTCTACCAATGGTGTTCCAGCATTACCAGGTACCGTAATACTGGGGCTGTTTAGCACAGGGCTAAATCGCTGGCTTTGAAAGCAGACCGAGGCAGGCCAGCAGCACGGTTCAATTCCCGTACCAGCCTCCCTGAACAGGTGCCGGAATGTGGCGACTAGGGGCGTTTCACAGTAACTTCATTTGAAGCCTACTTGTGACAATGAGCGATTTTCATTTCATTTCATTTCACCTCTACTACCACAATTTGACATTCACTTTGAGGGAGAGAGGCGTGGATCGGAAACTAGTGTTTTATGCTTAACTATGTGCAATTATGAAGGCATGAAGACAGAGCTGGCTGAACTGGAAAATTAGATTAAGGGATAGGTCTATAGAGGTTCAGTGGCAGACATTTAAGGGGGTATTTCAGAATACACAGAAAAGATACATTCCAGTGAGAAAGAAAGACCCTCAGGAAGGACACATCATCCATGGCTGACTAAAAAAGTTTCAAATTAAATGAAAAAGTGTATAATTCCGCAAAGGTGAGTGGCGGGTAAGAAGATTGGCCAGAATATGAAGGACAACAAAAAATAATTAAGAGATTAATGAGTGACAAAATCGGCGGAATCTGGAGCCCACTCTCGCCACCCGCAGGATAAGTGGTGAGGACAGTAAACATTGCGAGAATTAGGAAATGCGATTATCGCTGGAGCAATCACGTTTCCAAATTTTCCCCACTCCTCACCGACGATGTCAAGAGATTCCCGCCTCATATCAATGAATTTGAACACATTTTAATATTATTCGCTCCCCCCTCGCTAAATGATCCCCCCTCACTAAGTAGTCATAACTCGCTGACATAATGTTACATTGACCAGGTTCATAAGAGGTTGGGCCAGACAGGAGATGATAGAGGGGATTCCTCGGGGGTGCAAAGGCAACTGCAGCCCCCCAGGGGGGAGAGGGACATGCTCAGGCAGTGCCATGACACAGTCCCCGGCATACGTAGACACTGTTCCAACCTTGCAATGCCAACCTGTACCGGGGCTGGTGCCAGGATAGACCCGAGCAGAAGAACTCTCTTATCAGATGCAGTCCATGTACGACGAATAGGCATCATTTCCCATGTCTTCATGGGTTCCCATATCATCCCAGGTGCGAACCCTCCATGCATTGAACTCTTTCAATTATATCTGGTATATGTGTGATGGTAACCTTCAGATCAAATGACATTGGATGCCCTCCATGTCCCTGCTATGTGAGTTCCTTCTGGACAATGTAGCAAATATGAGCTACCACATCCCCCGACAAGTGAAGGTGCCGACAACACCGTCTTTCACTTACCATAATCACACCAAAATTCTTTGTGGATTTGGCCCCTCTCTCATATGCCTCTGTAAGGATCAGGATCCAATTAAAACAATGTGTACCGCAGCACCTCAACTTAATGGATTCTCGCCTGAATGCACAGCATTAGTAAATGAGCCAAGCTCATTGTTCATTAAACCCCCAGGTCCAGCACACAGCTGAGCCATGCTGACCATGGTTTGAGCAGAACGGTTGCAGGGTGCCTCTTCAACCAAACAAGGGTTTGTGTGCTGCACTCCTCCCACACGCCCAGAGCCCATCCCCAATCAATTGTTTCTCATTTGTTTTTCGAGTTGCATCATTGTGAAGTCAGTTTAAAAATGGTACTGCTGACCTTCGTCTGGGAGGCCAGCTTCCAACCTCCCCCCATCACCCATCATGTTCCTCCCATCTTCCTCCATACTCACTACCTCCTAATTCCCCTTTCTCCAATTACAATCCAACCTCCCACTTTGCTCATTATTCATGTGGATATTCCTGTTCTCACCCTGATCTCTTCAATGTTGATGCCCTCAAGATCTTTGTCAACTTAACCCCTTCCTTCTCCAGGCCAAATGCACGCTGACTTTACAGGAAAACCGCCACCATCCAATAGCCCTCCCCATGACATTTCAGCCACATACAGGATACAAATGCCTCCCCTGGCTGTGACTGTGTTCTGTGCCTCACACACGGCTCTAATCCCCAGGCAGATTCCTTAGGCGACTGACCACACCATATCGTCACAGCCCAAAGAGAGACCTTGCTCTGCCTAAGACTTATATGCCGTGCAGAGCCCTCTATCATGGCCCACACAGCCCTGGAAAAGTATTTTAAATATGCCCCAGCAGCATGGCTTCTGCCCCAGGACAGCCTTTTACCGCTCCACCCACTTCTGTAGTCCTGTTTCTGTCTACTCCCCACCCCTTCCCTAGTCCCCCTCCCCCCCAGGCCTGTGTCTGACTTCTTTCTTCCCTCACATAGTCCTGCCACCATCTGCCCCCTCCCCACATGTTTTACCACCTGTGCCCAGTCTTCGTCCATCTTGTGAGACAGGCAGAAATGCTATTAAAGGTGGGCAAAAACTGCATCTACTGAGCTCCAAATCATCTCTAAACTGAAGCTCATCAGGTGCATAGCACTTGTATTGAGTTGGGAAACAAACCTTTCTAATTATTTTGTGGTCCAGTATAACTTGGAGAGGGAACATAATGCCAGAGAGTTGGCCTTTTCATGAGATACAAATGTGATCAATATGTGGCGAGATTCTCTGACCCCCCCGCCGGGTCGGAGAATCGCCGGGGGCTGGCGTGAATCCCGCCCCCGCCGGTTGCCGAATTCTCCGGCACCGGAGATTCGGCGGGGGCGGGAATCACGCCGCGCCGGTTGGCGGCCCCCCCCCCCCGCGATTCTCCGGCCCGGATGGGCCGAAGTCCCGCTGCTAGAATGCCTGTCCCGCCGGCGTAAATTAAACCACCTACCTTACTGGCGGGACAAGGCGGCGCGGGCGGGCTCCAGGGTCCTGGGGGGGGCGCAGGGCGATCTGGCCCCGGGGGGTGCCCCCACGATGGCCTGGCCCGCAATTGGGGCCCACCGATCCGCGGGCGGACCTGTGCCGTGGGGGCACTCTTTCCCTTCCGCCTTTGCCACGGTCTCCACCATGGCGGACGCGGAAGAGACTCCCTCCACAGCGCATGCGTGGGGATGCCGTGAGCGGCCGCTAACGCTCCCGCGCATGCGCCGCCTGGCAATGCCATTTCCGTGCCAGCTGGCGGGGCACCAATCAGTCCGGCGCGGGCCTAGCCCCTCAAGGTTAGGGCTCTGCCCCCCAAGATGCCGAGGATTCCGCACCTTTGGGGCGGCGCAATGACCGACTGAGTTGCGCGGTTTTTGGCGCCGGTCGGCGGACATCGCGCCGATACCGGAGAATTTCACCCATGGTTCCCAACATGGATCAACAGGAAACTCGACTCGTCTTTAACCTGCCATTAAGTTTAGAACAAAACACCAAACTAATTTCCTGCTGGCAGGAAACAGATTTTCTTCGATCATGCTGAACGTTATGCCAAGCCATTGGCAGGAACAGAAAACTCCACCCAAGGGACAACATTTTCGGCAAAGACCGATGGCAAGTGGAAAAAGCGGTGTTGAAACTGCCAATGTCAATGGCACCCTGGAACCAATCCGGTGCCCTCCCAGCACTGCCTGGGCACTATCCCTGGCACTGCCCCCAGCATTATCTGTGCACAGCCTTCCGGCACTATCTGAGCACTGCTCCCTGGGATTACCCAGACATTGCCCCTAGCACTATCTGAACATTGCCTCTTGGGATTACCCAGACGCTGCCTCCTGGCACTATCTGAACACTGCCCCCGGCACTATCAGAGCACTGCCCCCTGGCGGTATCTGAGCACTGCCCCCTGGTATTACCCAGGCACTGCCCCCGGCACTATCTGAGCACTGTCCCCTGGCATTACCCAGGCACTGCCCCTGGCACTATCAGAGCACTGCCCCTGGTGGTATCTGAGCACTGCCCCCTGGTATTACCCAGGCACTGCCCCGGCACTATCTGAGCACTGCCCCCTGGTATTACCCAGGCACTGCCCCCGGCACTACCAGAGCACTGCCCCTGGCGGTATCTGAGCACTGCCCCCTGGTATTACCCAGGCACTGCCCCCGGCACTATCAGAGCACTGGCCCTGGCGGTATCTGAGCACTGCCCCCTGGTATTACCCAGGCACTGCCCCCGGCACTATCAGAGCACTGCCCCTGCCGGTATCTGAGCACTGCCCCCTGGTATTACCCAGGCACTGCCCCCGGCACTATCAGAGCACTGCCCCTGGCGGTATCTGAGCACGGTCCCCTGGCATTACCCAGGCACTGCCCCCGGCACTATCAGAGCACTGTCCCCTGGCATTACCCAGGAACTGCCCCGGCAATATCTGAGCACTGCCCATTGCGGTATCTGAGCACTGCCCCCTGATATTACCCAGGCACTGCCCCCGGCACTATCTGAGCACTGTCCCCTGGCATTACCCAAACACTGCCCCAGCACTAACTGAGCACTGTCCCCTGGCATTACCCAGGCACTGCCCCATTAACTATCTGAGCACTGTCCCCTGGCATTACCCAGACACTGCCCCGGCACTATCTGAACACTGCCCCCTGATATTACCCAGACACTGCCCCAGCACTAACTGAGCACTGTCCCCTGGCATTACCCAGGCACTGCCCCATTAACTATCTGAGCACTGCGCCCTGGTATCACCCAGACACTGCCCCGACACTATCTGAGCACTGCGCCCTGGTATTACCCAGACACTGCCCCCGGCACTATCTGAGCACTGCGCCCTGGTATTACCCAGGCACTGCCCCGGCACTATCTGAGCACTACGCCCTGGTATTACCCAGACCCTGCCCCGGCACTATCTGAGCACTGCGCCCTGGTATTACCCAGGCACTGCCCCCGGCACTATCTGAGCACTGCCTCAGCACTATCTGAGCACTGCACCCTGGCATTAACCAAACACTGTCCCTGGCACTATCTGAGCACTGCGCCCTGGCAATATCCAGACACTGCCCCTGGCACTATCTGAGCTTTGCCCCCTGGCACTATCTGAGCACTGCCCCAGCACTAACTGAGCACTGAGCCCTGACATTACCCAAACACTGCCCCAGCACTAACTGAGCACTGTCCCCTGGCATTACCCAGGCACTGCCCCATTAACTATCTGAGCACTGCGCCCTGGTATTACCCAGACACTGCCCCTGGCACTATCTGAGCTCTGCCCCGGCACTATCTGCGCTCTGCCCCTGGTACTATCTGAGCACTGCCCCCTGACACTGAGCACTGCCCCTGGTATCACCTAGGCACCGCCTCCTGGCACTATCTCAGCACTGCCCCCGCCACTATCTGAGCACTGCCCCTGGCACTATCTGAGCTCTGCCCCGGCACTATCTGAGCACTGCCCCCTGCCACTATCTGAGCACTGCCCCCTGCCACTATCTGAGCACTATCTGAGCTCTGCCCCGGCACTATCTGAGCACTGCCCCCTGGCACTATCTGAGCACTGCCCCCTGGCACTATCTGAGCACTGCCCCGGCACTATATGAGCACTGCCCCTGGCACTATCTGAGCTCTGTGCCGGCACTATCTGAGCACTGCCCCCTGGCACTATCTGAGCACTGCCCCTGGCACTATCTGAGCACTGCCCCTGGCACTATCTGAGCACTGCCCCCTGGCACTATCTGAGCACTGCCCCCTGGCACTATCTGAGCACTGCCCCGGCACTATATGAGCACTGCCCCTGGCACTATCTGAGCTCTGTGCCGGCACTATCTGAGCACTGCCCCCTGGCACTATCTGAGCACTGCCCCTGGCACTATCTGAGCACTGCCCCTGGCACTATCTGAGCACTGCCCCCTGGCACTATCTGAGCACTGCCCCCTGGCACTATCTGAGCACTGCCCCCTGGCACTATCTGAGCTCTGCCCCGGCACTATCTGAGCACTGCCCCCTGGCACTATCTGAGCACTGCCCCTGGCATTACCCAGACACCGCCCTCGCCATTTTCTTTGCTTTTTTGGGATGTTCCCATATTCTTCCCAGTGTTTTCTTACTTACTCTCGCCAAAGGTTCAGCAAAGTATGTCTTTCTTGCTATTTCAATTCATGTTGCCTCATTAATCTACTTAGTGCCATCTTTGCTTAATCTGCATTTCCCTGTCAAGAATATATATTTATCCTTATTCTTGGAAGTATCTCTTGACAGGTGTTCCATTTGTCCAGCTGATATTATCTTGTGTGCCCTCCCCAATCAAATAACTCGAAATTAAGAAACTGGTTTATGAAACTGGCAGACAGTAACATTGTAATGGATTATTTCTGTGTGTTTCTTATTGGTTTCAGATGCTCATGGCACAACTTACCACAGCATTCCGACGCAAAGCCATTGGCCAGACAGACACTCGGGTGCGATTAATGAGTGAAGTGTTGACACATATAAAACTGATAAAAATGTATGCATGGGAAAAATCATTTGCACGTTCTATTAGCGGTAAGATAACACAATTTTCAGTTAATTGAAATAAGAGATATCATTCATTAGAACTATGATCTTTTAAAAAAAAAAATGTATTTTGTTACAAACATGTATTAAAACAGGTTACAGCACTTAAACACCCCGGGAAACATACTTCCCATCAACTATACAGTTGACATTTTTTCCCCTTTCACCGCACCCCCCCCTCGACGAACAGCTCCTCAAACACGGTCACAAACATTCCCACCTTTTCTCAAACGCTCTGCAGACCCCCTTAAATCATATTTTATCTTCCCCAACCGCAGGAAGTCATACAGGTCACCCAACCAAGCCGTTCCCCCCGGTGGTAATGCTGACCGCTACTCCAGTAAAATTCACTGCCGTGCAATCAGAGAGGTGAAGGCGACGACATCGTCCTTCCTCCTCTCCATGAGCTCCGGCTTCTCTGAAACCCCGAATATCGCCACCAAAGGGCCCGGGTCCACCACCTCCTCCACCTCCTCCACTATCCTGGCTAAGACCCTGAACACGACTCTGTATTTTGGGTTTTTTTTTTTGGCGGGAGGGCTCTTTTTTTTCAGTGGGGACGTTGTTTGCTTAGTTCACCTCTGTTTATCATGGGGGGGTTTGTTTTTTTGGTGGGAGGGCTCTTTTTTTCTCAGTGGGGACTTTGTTTTTGTGCTTCACCTCTTTTTCGGTTTTGTTTTTTGTGTGGGAGGGTTCTTTTTTTTTCTCAGTGGGGATTTGGTTTTCTTGGTTCACTGCTCTTTTTCGGATCCTTTTTGTTTTGCTCTCTTGGGTGGGAGGGTTCTTCTTTTTTTTTACTTAATCTTTCTTTGTCTCTCTTTTCCGGGGGGCTCCCCCCCTCTTTTTTGTTCTCTCACTTTTTCCTTCCTCTTTTTCTCACTCTCCTTCCACAGCACCGTGAAATGATCTTTGTTTTGTTTGGTTTCGTTTTTTTTAAACTCACTAAAACTCCCACCGATCTGTTCCCCGAACGTGAAGAACACAGGAGATGAAAGAAGGATAAATAAAATGACGGAAAAAGTCAGGCCGGAAGCCATATGGGGACCAGAAGTGGAAGGGGCCTGGAATGGAGGCAATTGGACGAGCGGACCAGCGCACGACGCAGTGGAACGCAAGTCTCGCCGGAGCGAAAAAGGGCAGAATAGCCAAGTACAAAACCCTCCCTCATCGGGAGGGAACTGGACGGCGGCATCCTTCTCGGAGGCAATGAAAGAACACTGTCAAGAAATCAAAACGGACATAGAGGCCGCGATTAAAGTTGCGCTTGCTGAAACTCTGGTGCAAATACAGATTGCTCTGAGCAGGGCCGAAAAGAAACTGGAGGCCCAAGAAGCCACCATCAAAGACCTTGAAAGAGCCGCAACCGACCAAAGTGACCAGATCGTGGCACGGGAAAAGGAGGTGAAGAGACTGGCCGCATTGCAGGGTAACCTGAGGAGGAAGGTCGAGGACCAGAAATAGACAGGGTTCACCGGTCGCTGCGACCGAAACCCAAGGCCAGTGAACAACCAAGGGCCATCATAGCCAAAGTACGCGATACCAGTACCGGAAAATCATTCTGCACTGGGGCAGGCAGTCCAGGAACTGCATTTGGGAAGGATACGAACTCCGAATTTATCAGGAAATTGGGGCTGACCTGGTCAAGTGCAGGGCTGAATTTAACAGGGCTGATGCACAATCAATAACCTCAGAAATGAGATTGGAGACAATTGAAGGCTTTAATACGCTAGATGTTTCCCCCAGCAGCGCAGGTACAGAAGAAAGCTGCTGGGGCAGCACGGGCTCTTATACCCCGCCTTGCAAGGTGGAGCTAACATGCAAGCTTATCCAATGGAACAAGTACATTCTCCACCAATGGTATTCCGGCATTACTAGGTACCATAATCTTCCTAACACAGACTACCACATTCACCCCCTGTTAAAAACGAGTCTGGTGGGGGTGGTGGCTTCGTATTACAACATGGTAGAAGTGGTAGAAGTTATAGTTATGAAGGTACTGTAATGCCTCCCTACAGCGTTTTGCCTCATTACAACTTTTAACTATTTACAACAGTAATGTACATTTCAAAAGGAAGCAATTAGTCGATCGGGGGCCCTGGTAGTCCTTTACGATCGTCGTAGCTTTGGTGGTGATATCGGTGGAGGTTCTGGCGTCTGTGACTCCGGGTGCGTGGTTTTGGCTTCTGCGGCGGCTTCATCACTCCTAGAAATGGCTGGTGGAATGGCCGACTGGCCTGGGAAGGAGGCAGCTGTGGGGTGCGCTGGTGGGCAGGGCCTAGACGGGGCAGGTGGAAGAACCGATCCACCTGGGAAGGTGGCGGCTATGGGGTGCGCCTGTGGGTGGGAGGGTGGTGCTGGTGGCAGGGGGTTGTATGGGGATCCAGCGGGCGCCAGGTCCCGTAGGGAGACCGTATCCTGTTGGATGTCGGGGTACGCCACGTAGGCGTACTGAGGGTTAGCGTGGAGGAGATGGACCTTCTCGACCAATAGGTCCGATTTGTGCGCTCGCATGTGTTTTTGGAGCAGGACGGGTCCGGGAGCTGCCAGCCAGGTCGGGAGTGAGGTCCCAGAGGAGGACTTCCTGGGGAAGACAAGGAGACGTTTGTGAGGTGTTTGGTTGGTCGTGGTACACAGCAGTGACCGGTTGGAGTGGAGGGCATCCGGGAGGACTTCCTGCCAGCGGGAGACTGGGAGATTCCTGGACCGCAGGGCCAGTGGGACGATCTTCCAGACCGTTCCGTTCTCCCTCTCTACCTGTCCGTTACGCCGGGGGTTGTAACTGGTCGTCCTGCTCGAGGCGATGCCCTCGCTGAGCAGGAATTGACGTAGTTCGGCGCCCATAAAGGAGGACCCCCTATCACTATGTATGTAGGCGGGGAACCCGAACAGCGTAAAGATACCATGGAGGGCTTTAATGACGGTGGTTGCGGTCATGTCGGGGCAGTGGATGACGAATGTGAACCGGGAGTACTCATCAATCACGTTCAGGAAGTACGTGTTGCGGTTGGTGGAGGGGAGGGGGCCTTTGAAATCCATACTGAGGCGTTCAAAGGGACGGGAAGCTTTTATCAGGTGCACTTTCTCTGGCCGGTAGAAATACGGTTTGCACTCCGTGCAGATTTGGCAGTCCCTGGTGGCTGTCCTGACCTCCTCGATGGAGTAGGGCAGGTTACGGGTCTTGATGGAGTGGAAAAATCGAGTGAAAAATGCCCGGGTGGCAGAGGTCCTCGTGGAGGACTCGGAGGCGGTCCACTTGTGCGTTGGCACATGTGCCGCGGGATAGGGCATCAGAAGGCTTGTTTAGCTTCCTGGGACGATACAGGATCTCATAGTTATAGGTGGAGAGTTCGATCCTCCACCGTAAGATCTTTTTGTTTTTTATCTTGCCCCGCTGTGCATTATCGAACATGAAAGCAACTGACCGTTGGTCAGTGAGGAGAGTGAATCTCCTGCCGGCCAGGTAATGCCTCCAATGTCGCACAGCTTCTACTATGGCCTGGGCCTCCTTTTCTACTGAGGAATGGCGGATTTGGAAGGCGTGGAGGGTGCGTGAGAAGAAGACCACGGGTCTGCCCGCTTGGTTGAGGGTGGCCGCCAGTGCTAATTCGGACGCGTCGCTCTAGACCTGGAAGGGGAGGGACTTGTCGATGGCGTGCATCGTGGCCTTTGCAATATCTGCTTTGATGCGGCTGAAGGCCTGGCGGGCCTCTAACGACAGGGGAAAAACTGTGGATTGGATCAGTGGACGGGTAACCTCAGAAATGAGATTGGAGATAATTGAAGGCTTCAATATGCTAGATGTTTCCCCCAGCAGCGCAGGTACAGAAGAAAGCTGCTGGGGCACGACGGGCTCTTGTACCCCGTCTTGCAAGGTGGAACTAACATGCAAGCTTATCCAATGGAACAAGTTCATTCTCCACCAATGGTATTCCGGCATTACTAGGTACCGTAATCCTCCTAACATAGACTACCACAAGGTCGAAGGCAGCGCTGTACAAAAGCAGTGTACGTTTCGGAATGTTGTACCCAGCCAAGCTCTGGGTCACATACCAGGGCAAAGATCATTCTTTTACGGCCTCGGCTGAAGCTGATAAGTTTGCCGCAGTTTGTAGACTGGAGCAGCGACAACAGGAGAGGCAGGGGAGTGACCAGGCAAAGAAAGGCAGCGTGGTAGCAAACCAACAAGACAGGGGGGTGGGGGGAGAAAAGAACCTCTACCCTCCTCCACCGCCCCCCCCCCCCCCACCCACCATAACCCACACGAACTATGAACCGCCACCCAAATGACCGCTGCAGGAGGAAGAGGGTGGCCCTTTTCGTGCAGACGAGGGCAAGGCAGAAGGAAGGGGGAGGAACAAGCGTAGGGCAAGAAGGGGAAAGAACAGACCGAACCACAGAGAGTGAGTGGGAGGACAACAGGTCAGTAACTCCCGGAAGGACGGTCACCACACTAGCGTGAGAGCTAGCGCTGGGAGCATGCAGCAGATAGAGGCCGCGGCGGCCCCCCAACGGGGGGGGGGGGACAGTGCCTGGCCGGGGGAGGGTGGGGGATGGAGGATAGGAACAAGCAGCGGGGATGGCGAAGCAAAGGAGAAAAAGAGCTGGGGGAAGGGGGACGTGGTGTGGGGGGGGGGGGGGGGGGGGGGGAGTGAAAGGGGATGGGAGAGGGGGGGACGGGAAGCGGGGTTCATAGGGAAAGGGTCAGGAATGGAGCGAAACAGAAAATATGGCTACATAGGGCCACAACCTGGGGCCTGGAACAAAGAAGCACTGCAGACAACACCCCAGTATGGTCTCTGGGCGAAGGGAGATCTTGGAGTAGAGGGGTCCACCTATGTGGCGAACACACTATTGGCGGCCATGTTGGGTGCCCCCTGGACAAAGGGAAACTCCGGAGCACATGGATGCGACCACATGGGGAGGACAGTGATAGCGGCCATCTTGGACGGCCCCTTAATAAAGGGAAACCCCGGAGTGAAAGGGCACGTCCACTAGGTAAGTATGGTTAATCCCACAGGAGCGGGAGGACAAACAAACCCCACCAGGATAGTCACCTGGAACGTCAGGGGGCTTAACGGCCCAGTGAAAAGATCCAGAGTCTTCACCCACCTAAAAAAATGAGAACTGACATAGTTTACCTCCAGGAGACACACCTGAGAGAACAGGACCGACAGCGAATAAGGAAGGGCTGGCTGGGACAGACTTATCATTCCTGCTATGGGGCGAGGGCCAGGGGGGGTAGCGATTCTGTTAAATAAGAGGACAATGTTTAAGGCGACGAAGACGGTAACGGACTCAGCGGGACGGTACGTCGTGGTCAGGGGGGCACCGGTAGTACTTGTCAACGTGTACACTCCCAATTGGGACAACACAAAATTCATTAAAAAGACCATGGGCGAGATTCTCCGACCCCCCAGCGGGTCGGAGATTGGCCGTTGGCCGCCGTGAATTCCGCCCCCGCCGAAGTCTCCAAAGGGAGAAAAGTTGGCGGGGCGTCAATGGCGCCGCAGACCTTGGAGAATGGCACGGGTGGGCGCAAGGCAATCGATTTTGGGCCTGTCGATATTCTCCCGTCCGGATGGGCCGAAGTCCCGCCGACGTGATGACGGGTCACGTCGGCGTAAATCAAACCTCCTTTCAATCGGTGTCAACCTGTGCTCAAGGTTTACGCCGACCAGCGTGGAGGTGGGTGACGGCCTGGGGGGTTGGCCGCTGGAGAGGCGATGGCGTGGCCGCAGTCTGAATGTGTGGGGGAGAGGTTTGTGTAGGGTTTTGTGTGTGTGTGTGCGGCGGAGGGGGGGTGGTTAGAGTGGGCTGGGCTCCGGGGCCGTGCCGGGGAGGAGGATGGGGTCCGTGCCGGGGAGGAGGATGGGGGAGGGTCCGTGCCGGGGAGGGGGGATGGGGGGTCCATGCCGGGGAGGGGGGATGGGGGGTCCGTGCCGGGGAGGGGGGATGGGGGGGTCCGTGCCAGGGAGGGGGGATGGGGGGGTCCGTGCCGGGGAGGGGGGATGGGGGGGTCCGTGCCGGGGAGGAGGATGGGGTCCGTGCCGGGGAGGGAGGAGGATGGGGTCCGTGCCGGGGAGGGAGGAGGATGGGGTCCGTGCCAGGGAGGAGGATGGGGTCCGTGCCGGGGAGGGGGGGTGCGAGGGCAAGTGAGTTAGTCCACCTGGCCAGGTGCCAGCCTCCAACAGTTGGACCCATGCGGTCCATGCCACCTGGCTGGGGGGAGGAGGGGGTATGGGCAATGATGACATGTCGTCGTTCCCCCCCCGCCACCAGGCCGTCATGTTTTCTGATCAGCCAGCGATGTTGGCCGCCATGGCGGCAGCCACTAATGTATGTTGCCCTGGATGAGGAGGAGGAGGAGGAGCGTGCCAGAGAGCCGGCGCAGGCTGCCGCAGAGGGGCAGGCGGGAGCCGCCCGGGCTGGAGGGACACCT
The DNA here is from genome assembly GCF_047496885.1 of Scyliorhinus torazame. Classification (NCBI taxonomy): domain Eukaryota; kingdom Metazoa; phylum Chordata; class Chondrichthyes; order Carcharhiniformes; family Scyliorhinidae; genus Scyliorhinus; species Scyliorhinus torazame. The sequence continues at coordinate 62,759,010 of NC_092716.1, read as the reverse complement.
GACCGACAGGACGAGGAGGGGGAGGAGGACGTCGCGGCCCCACGGCAACGGAGGCACCCGAGGGCGCCCCGTGTGTACCGGCCCCGGCAGTCATACCAGGACCTCACGGACCGGGAATGCAGAAGGAGACTCCGGATGAGGCGGGAAACCGTGGCACACATCTGCCACCTGCTGGCACACCTGTCACCGCGTGGCACTGGCGGGGGACACCCTCTCCCCGTGTCCGTCAAGGTTACGGTGGCCCTGAACTTTTATGCAACGGGGTCATTCCAGGCACCGAGTGGGGACCTGTCCGGCATATCGCAGACATCGGTGCACCGGTGCATCCGGGCAGTGACAGACGCCCTATATGCCATGGCGCACCGCTACATCTGCTTCCCTGTGGACCGGGCCAGCCAAGATGCCCGGGCCATGGGCTTCTCTGCCGTGGCCGGGTTCCCCATGGTCCAGGGCGCGATTGATGGGATGCACGTCGCCGTGTGGCCACCTGCAGATAACAGGGCCGTGTTCACCAATAGGAAGGGAACCTATTCGATGAACATACAGGTGGTCTGCGACCACCGCATGATGATCCTGCACATCTGCGCCCGTTACACGGGCAGTGTACATGACTCATACGTGTTGTCGCGGTCATACATCACCGGCATGTACGAGGGACGCCATCCCCGGCTGAGGGGCTGGTTGCTGGGCGACAGGGGCTACCCATTGCGATCGTGGCTGATGACGCCTGTACGGAGGCCACGCAATGAGGCGGGGAACCGCTACAATGATGCCCATGTAGCGACAAGGGGAGTGATAGAGAGGTGCTTTGGCGTGGTGAAGATGCGTTTCAGGTGCCTTGACCTCTCTGGGGGCACCCTCTAGTATCGGTCAGATATGGTCGGCCGCATCATTGTGGTGTGCTGCGTCCTGCACAACATAGCCCAGCAGAGGGGCGATGTGCCACAGGCAGAGGAGGGCGGAGTGGAGGAGCAGCAGGAAGAGGCGCAGTCGTCCCCAGATGAGGGGGATGGGGGCAATGGTCAGGGCAGACGGGCTAGACATGGGCGGGTGGCTGTCCACCGTTACCGGCTGGCCCAGCGGGCATGGGACAGGCTGATAGACGCCCGCTTCACTGACTAGATGGGCGTGGGAATCGGGTAATATGGCCACAGACTGCACACCATGGCAACAGCCGACCACCCACACCCCCACCCATCCACCCACCCAGCACCCTCACCCCCCCTCCCCAACCCCCCCCCCCCCCCACCCCACCCGCATGCATACCACCCCCCCATTGCCGATCCACCTGCGGCACAACGGCCGGGCTCACACAGTTGCCGGTGGACGCGTGTCTATCGCAGGCCATGGGGGATGATGACAACCCACCCTGCGATGAGCTCCTGGCTCCACATCGTTGGACTATGTCTGACCCATGGCCACAGTACCACCATCCACCCGGACCATCCCTGCATGCGGCTGTGACACTGCCGCGCACGGTCCCGTCCTCTGCCCGGGGGGATGTTGCTGGTGGCCCAGGGGAAGGGGGCAGACTCACCTGGGGCTGAGGTAAGACCACCCCTCACACACACACTTGCACTCAACGTACATGACACCCCCGCACGCTTTTGACAGAGCACAAAGGCAGCTTCTGTAGGTGTAACATTGACTTTAATAAGCAAAGGAGTCCATGCACGTGCCCTAGCCCCTAAACTCATCTGTGCCCTGCACCCGTGCCAACTTACTCAGTGTCTAATTGTTTGGCCTTATGGGCCCTTTAACTACGTCTACGTGGTTCCCCAGACGGCACAGCAGAACTGGAGGTGGACTCCTGTGATTCCTGCCCTCTGACACAGGATCCCTTTGGTGGCCGTTTCCTGGGGCGTCCTGGCCTAGATGGGCCAGGCTGCGGCCCGGGCGACTGGGATGGCGAGCTGCCAGCCTGTCCTGCCCATTGCCCATACGATGCACCTGGGACGGAAGGGGGGGAGTCCGAGGTGTCGCGGTGTTCCGGGACCTCCCCTACAGGGGGACCCGGGATGGACCACAGCACCTCCTCCTCCCTCGGGGTGCCCGATGGCCCCCAGGCCTCTACATGGGTGGGGGATGCGAACGGACTGGCCATCCGACGCCCCCCCCGACATCTGGCGCTGCCAGTCCTGGAGGCCCATGCTGGTATCGAAGGGGTCTGCAGGTTTACAGCCATGGAGCTCAGGGGATTGGCAAACCCTGTCTGTGACTGTGCGACGCCGGCTCGCACATGGCCAATGGCGCCAATGCCCTCAGCGATGGCCTGCAGAGACTGGGCCATGGCCTGCAGAGACTGGGCCATGGCCTGCAGAGACTGGGCTATGGACTGCTGAGACTGGGCCATGGCGTTGAGCGCCACTGCCATCTGGCGCTGGCACTGGCTCATGGCCTCCTGTGAGAGGGCAGCCCTGTCCTGGGCCATAGGCGCCGCCTGCATGGAAAGCCCCAGGCCTCGCAAACCGTTCCCCATGTCTGACACCGTCGCACCCATTGCCTCCACCGCGGACGCCACCCGTTCGGTGTCGGCCTGGGTGGCACGCATGACCGGCACCACTCCCAGCTCCTGGATGCGGGTGGACTCCTCCAACTGCGACTGCAGCCGCCGCAAGCCGGCCGTCACCCTCTTCGCTCGTCTCCGGTTCGGTGGTTGCATCGGATCTGTGGGTGGGTGTGGTAACTCCAGGAACCCGGGATCCATCTGGGCGACAGATGTTCGCTTGGGCTGGGCTGCCCTCCGACCGCCCGGCCCCTCTGCTGCTCCTACCTCCACCTGCTGTACCGGGACGGCTGTGTTGTGCGCACCAGTGAGTGTACCAGAAGCCTCATCGCTAAAGTGCCCAACCGAGGTGAGTGTTTCTGCGATGGTGGAGGGTGTTGGTGACAGCAGTGGCGTTGTGTCGTGCTCTTCGTCCCACTCTGAGTCCATGGCACTTTGGGGTGGGGGTTCGTCTCCACCCATCCACTCTGTGTCACTGTCCGGTATTTCGTTTTCCTGGGTAGTGCTGTCCTGGGGAGGGGTGTCCTGGGGAGGGGTGTCCTGGGGAGTGGTGTCCTGGGGAGTGGTGTCCTGGGGAGTGGTGTCCTGGCTTGGCTGTGACGGGGGCCTGTGGCTGCCCCTCTCGTCGCTGGGTGGCACACGCCTGCGCCGTCGCACCCGCACGAGACGGGGGCGTCGTCTCCCTGTTGCTCCAGGTCTCTCCGTCTCCAGTGGTCTCCAAGGGACATCCTGCGGGCGTCGCATGCCGGAGGGTCCGGGTCTCTCCGTCTCCCGTGGTGTGCGAGGGGCATCCTGCGGGCGTTGCATGCTGGAGGGTCCGGGTCTCTCCGTCTCTCGTGGCCTCCGAGGGGCATCATGCGGGTGTCACATGCCAGAGGGTCCGGGTCTCTCTGTCTCCCGTGGCCTCCGAGGGGCATCCTGCGGGCGGTCTGCATCTGCGGGGATGGGTGCCTCGACGTTTGCTCCTGCGATACACAATGAAGCATGCATGGTGAGACATGCAGGCAGTAATCAGGTGATATGGGGGAGGGGGATATAGGGGAGGGGGGATATGGGGACGGGCTGTCGGTGGCTCACTTGCTAATATGCCCCCGACCTCTGCATCAGCAACCTCCCGGTCCTCAGGTCCGCCAGCCAGTTCCAGGGCCCTTTCCTCGTGTTCGGTCAGTGGCCTCTCATCAGCGGGGCCTCCTACAGTCCTCACATGCTCCCTGGTGTTGTGTGCGCGCTTCTCCTGTGGGGGGTGGTGGCAGGGGTAAAAGGCAACAGTGTTAGACAGGTATATGAATGCACGCCATCGGTTGCGCGTGCATTGCAGAGGTTAAGGTTAGGGCTGGATTCACTTGGGGAAATGGAGGAAGGAAGATATGGGGGAGGGGGGGATATGGGGGAGGGGGCATATGGGGGATATGGAGGAGGGGGGATATGGGGGAGGGGGGATATGGAGGATGGGGGATATGAGGGAGGGGGGATATGGGGGATATGGGGGAGGGGGGATATGATGGATGGGGGATATGGATATCGGGCAGGGGGGGGAGGCTCACCCTGCCTGCTCTGACGAGGTCGTTCACCTTCTTGTGGCACTGGGCGCCTGTCCGTGGTGTCAGAGCCACAGCGCTGACGGCCTCTGCCACCTCCCTCCTCAGACGCCGGTTGTGGCGTGGGGCAACTCTGCGGCCGTGTCCGGGATACAAGGCCTCCCTCCTCTGCTCCACTGCGTCCCGGAGCGCCTCCACATCGCGTGACTGGAACCTCGGGGCTGAGCGGCGGGCGGCCATCTGGTCGGGTGTTCCAGTCGGGTGTTCCGGTTGGGTGGGGGGGGGAGCAGTGGATCCTGATGAGCCGTCACGCCGTGTGGCGCGTATGACGGCTCATCAGGACCCACTGCTCCCCCCCCACCCGACCGGAACACCCGACCGGATGGCCGCCCGCCGCTTTTGCGAGACTTTGCGACGTTTGGGGCGGCGTGATGAAGGTCGGATTTGCGCCGTTTTTGGCGCCGATCGGCGGACTTTCACCGATAACGGAGAATTTCACCCCATGGCGGAAATCCCTGACATAGACACACACCGACTGATCATGGGGGGGAACTACAGGACCCAAAGACAGACAGGTCGTACCCCAGAACAGGGAAGACCTCTAACATGGCGAAGGAACTCGGTCGCTTCATGGGGCAGTTCGGGGCAATGGATCCATGGAGGTTCACCCACCCAGGGGGGAAGGAGTTCTCCTTCTTCACCCCAGTCCACAACGTATACTCGAGGATTGACTTCTTTGTGGTCGGAAAATCGGTGCTCCCAGGACTGGTCAAGGTGGAATACTCTGCAATCGTAATCTCCGACCACGCTCCATTACACAGATGTGAGGGTGGAGACAGGCAGTACCGAACGTCCCACATGGAGGTTGGACACAACCCTACTGGCCGACAAGGCCTTCAGCGAGAGGGGATCACAGGCCCTAGTGGATACACGACAAATGACCAAAACAGGGAGTTCTCACCCTCCACGTTCTGGGAGGCACTAAAGGCTGTGATTAGAGGGGGAATTATCGCCTTTAAAGTGCGAAGGGATAGAGAGGAGAGAGCGGCTAGGCAGCAGCTGGTCGACTCCATACTGGAAGTAGACCGTAAATACTCAGATGCCCCGAACGTAGAGCTCTTGGCGGAGAGGAAAAAGCTACAAATGAACTTTGACCTGCTCTCCACGAGGAAAGCAGTACACCCATTCCGCCAGGCACGGGGGACCCTACACAAACACGGGGACAAAGCCAGCTGCCTGTTGGCGCACCAGCTGAGAAAGCAGGCAGTCACCAGAGAGATTGCGCAAATTGGGGACAACAGAGGCCCGCTAGAAACGGACCCAGACAAGGTTAACAAGACCTTCAAAGACTTTTACCGGGGACTGTACACCTCAGAGCCCCCACCAGAAGGAAGACTTGGCGTTCGAAATAGGGTGGGAACACTGGAGCAAAGCACTGCACAGGGTCAACTCTACCTCCACATGCGCAAGGCTCAACCTAATGCAGCTAAAAGTGGTACATAGAGCCCACTTGACCAGAACCCGAATGAGTAGGTTCTTCCCGGAGGTGGAGGATAGATGCGAACGGTGCCAAGGAGGCCCGGCCAACCACGCCCACATGTTCTGGTCTTGCCCCAGACTTGCTGGGTACCGGACAACCTTCTTCGAGGCAACGTCCAAAGTGGTGGGGATGAGGGTGGAGCCATGCCTGAAAGTAGCGGTCTTCGGGATATCAGACCAGCCAGATCACTTCATTAGGAGGAGGGCTGATGCCCTTGCCTTTACCTCCCTGATCGCCCGCCGTGGAATCCTGCTTGGTTGGCGATCAGCAGCACCACCCAAAGCTGCAGACTGGCTGTCCGACCTATCGGAATTTCTCCAAATGGAGAAAATCAAATTCACCATCCGGTGAAGATGGCTTCCACAAAAAATGGTAGCCATTCACAGACTGTTCCGAGACCTGTTTGTGGACAACACATAAATAAATAAATAGCCAGTAGCCAGGGGGAAATAGCCAGGACAAGATAGAAAGAGGAAAGCGAGGGAGGACCGGGCAGCAGGCGGGGGTGGGGGGGGGTGGCAGGGGCAAGGTGAGGAAGCCAAACCCAGCGAGAAAAAGGGGGGGAAGAGATGGGGGGGGGGGGGGGGTCAAGGAGAGAGGAGCTGGGGGGGGGGGGGGGGGAATAGGGAGGATTGTATGCTGAGCCAGCCACACGACAACAGACTGTAAACAGAGAAACCTAAGATGAATCTTTGTGACTGTACAATAGATGAAAACGAACAGTAATGTATATAATTTTGAAAATGGCAATAAAAATTTTTTTTTAAAAGATCGCAAATACTCCCACCCAGAATCTTCCCAATTTTACGCAACCCCAAAACATGTGCGCATGATTCGCTGGCCCCCGCCTTCATCTCTCATACTCAACTCCTAGCCCCTGAAAGAACCCACTCATTCTCACCTGAGTCATATGCACACTGTGCACCACATTAAACTGTATCAGGCTCATCTTTGCATAGGAGAAGGTCCCGTTTACCCTCACTCGTCTTACACAGCGCCTCACTCCATACTCCCCAATTGATCTCCCCTCCCAACTCCCCTTCCCATTTCTCCTTGATTTTCACCACCCACCCACCTCCCTGCTCCTCCAGCCACTTGTATATATCCCCAATTCTTTCTTCCCCTTCCACATAGAACTATGATCTTGACATTTATTTTATATACACATAAAAGCATATTTTAACTACAAACCTGTTCCAAATAAAAAGCTATTCCAAAGTGCCCACAATTCTGTGATGCAACTGTGAAAGTTATGTTCAACAAACTCATTTGTACATAATCGTATTTAAAGCAAACATGTTAGCAGCTTTATATTTTCTTTAAAATGAAACAATGAAAAAGCATAATTTCCCAGGAAGAAAACTTTCAAGTATTACACATTTCATGGATGCTATAGGACTCAAAACCCCTGCTTTGATGTGGACAATTTGTCTTTATCATTTTCTAAAACAGATGTGCGAAAAGATGAACAAAAAATATTAGAAAAAGCAGGATATGTTCAGAGTGTGAATAATTCAATTACCCCCGTTGTACCGACATTGGCCACAGTCCTCGCATTTATGGTACACACACAGCTGCGATATGATTTGACTGCATCCACGGTAAGAGGAAATGGAGAGAGCATTGATTGTGCACTGAGTGAAAGGTAATCCTGACTGGTTGCAAATCCATTCCTTTAAACTTTACAATTCATTTATCTCATCACAGGCATTTACTGTGATTGCCATTTTCAACGCAATGAAATTTGCATTGGGTATTTTGCCATTTTCAGTTAAAGCATTCGCAGAGGCTAAAGTTTCTTTACAAAGACTAAAGGTAAATCAGTACCTTTGCTAATAATTTTACATTTGTTGCTTTAAATATATACGCGCAAGTTGCTTTTGGAAACATAATTAAACAATTCTCAATATTCTCATTCAGATTTGTAAACTCATTTTCCATTATTAGAAAATCCTGGTCATGAAAGATCCTGTTGTATATGTGAAAAATTTGCAAGACTCTCCATATGCAGTGCTGATGGAAAATGCTTCACTTTCATGGGACAACACAAATGGCAATGGGGAATCAAATCCTGCCGACAAGATTTCACACGGAAAAAATGTTTTTGGTGCAAATGAAACAAATGAGTCCAGTATTTCTGGTCAATTGCCAGAAATGACACCAAAATCAATGACTCTTAAAAATGTTGACTTCCGTTTGGGCAAGGTACATATTCACAGATATTGCCCCTGTTAAATTTGAACATTTTGTGTTTGACGAGATGTCCAAGAAGCCTAATGAATAACATGATTTTTTTTCCAGGGCTCGCTTTTAGGAGTTTGTGGAAATGTAGGGAGTGGGAAAAGCTCTTTAATATCTGCTCTATTGGGACAGGTAGGCACATTCTGGATTATTTAGTAACAAAAATGAAGATTATTCATTCCATGTGTTTAAAACATTAAAGTGTATGTAAAGTTTGTCCAGTAGCACAACTGGAATTATCAAAGTGTATGTACTTAGATCAAAATAGTTAGGCTTCAATACATATTAACAAAGCATAAAATAAAGTTAAACTTCTCCAAAATTAATTTTTTGCTGATTGTTAAAGTCAAGATATGTGATTGGTTCTATATGTTTTATTTTGTCTATAATATAAATTCATTGAATATCAAATTTTACCGATGACAAAGTTATAGTGAAGCAGTAACCATGCTAGAACTTTGCAGAGACAGCAGGAAGTAAGGAAGAATATTTCCAAAAGGTTTGAGTGCCAAAAGCAGCCAGGAATGTGTGTCAGCAACATGTTTGGCAGGCCACAAGGGCTTCCTCCTTGACTTTACAGGCAGAAGCCCATGAATAAGTAGCTACTGGAGTTGCTGTCCTATGCAGGATAGTCACCCACGCTGAAAACTGCCTGCCCAATCAGAGGCCTGGCAGCTCAGAAAGCTCAGCAGCACCATCAGGAAGGGTGGCAATTGCTGAGGATGAGAAGGACCCTGCAGCCTACACCAAGTAGACCAAAGAAAATTTGAAGAAACCTAAAAACTGTAGTAATGAGAGGCAACCCCTCTGAGGTAATAGCTGAGGGGATATTTGTTACCTTCCCTGCCTGCACTACCACTACCCCCCCCCCCCTCCCCTACATCCACGAATAAAGCAACTTCTCTCCACCCCTGGCATGTTACTACGACGCCATCAGCATTCAGCTAGCGACATTACCGGGGTCGATCTGACATCTGGAAAATGTCAATGGCCTGGTAAAGTAACACTTCATCGGATCCTAAGTTCCCTCCTTGTGGCAGGACATCTGTCCAAAGCCAGTCCCTTGAATGTTCCCCAAGAGTGGAACAGGTTCAAGGAGCCAATCCAGCAGGGCTCACTCCCCCATTCCTGATTTCCAGGCCTCCTCCTGTGGTGATCCTGCCTTGTGAAGGCCAGCAGAATTCTCCCCAAGTGTCAGTCTGGGCTCCACCAGAAAAAAATCAAGTGAGAGTCAATCCCCTGAATTGCAGGAGCAGCAGGAGGAAAGAAATGCACTTGTCAAAGAACTCGGCCACATTTCCCTCCTTTTCTCCTGAAGGGTTGGCAGAGAGCCACTCGAATTTCATGCATGACACTATGGAAGCATCTGGAGACGTTTCATACCACTGTTTGTCCAGTAGCACAACTGGAATTATCATATTGCTTGATTTCATCATTTTCTCTTTGCGTTTTGCACTGCATTTTTTCAAAATTTTCTCAAATTTCCATTGTTTAATTTTTCTTTCCAGTTAATTGAATTTTTCTTTCCCTAAATTTATTTCTCTTTCGGTGTCTAATTTGACTTTAATTCATCCTATTTCCTTCTTTACTAACGCGTCTGTTTTGCTCGCTATCCTTAAATTTAATTGGTTGAAGAGATAGACTACCATTGCAGTCATTCCCCAAGGTTTATGACACCCCCCCACCCCAACCACAGTGTCGCTCTCAATTCACATTTCCAGCAATATGCAATGTCATTCTAATTGGAGGTGAAAGGTGAGAGGAAGAAAAAAACAGCTGTAGGATTTCACCACAAAGTTTCAAAAACTGAGCAAATGAATTCAGGCAACATTTTCAATTATATTTGACCCACTATTTTGAAAGGTAGAAAAGTATTACCAGAGCTCTGGATGATCAACTATAACTTGATTCTTTTTTCCTCATGCAGATGAATTTACAGAAAGGAGTGGTAGCCGCCAATGGATCATTTGCTTTTGTCTCTCAGCAAGCTTGGATATTTCATGGGACTGTCAGAGAAAACATACTATTTGGAAAGATGTATGATGAGGAAAGGTATGTACGATGAGGAAAGGTACATTTGCTGAGTTGATAGGGCACAGTGGCACAGTGGTTAGCACTGCTGCCTCAGTGTCAGGGACCTGGGTTCGATTCCAACCTTGGGTGACCACATTTGAGGAGTTTGCACATTCTTCCTCTGTCTGCCTGGATTTCCTCCGGGTGCTTTTGCTTCCTCCCAAACTCCAAAGATGTGCATGTTACGTGGGATAGCCATGCTAAATTACCCCTTAGTGTCCAAAGATGTGCAGGTTAGGTGGATTGACCATGATCACTGTGCCGAGTCACAGGGATAGGAGGGGAGAATGAGTCTAGGTAGAGTGCTCTTTTGGAGAGTGGTGCAGACTCGATGGGCTGAATGGCCTCCTTCTGCACTGCAAGGATTCTATGATGTAATCTGCTGCACTATTTTGAGATACTGAGGAAGCAAACTTCAGCTTGGGGGAATCACCCTTCAGAAGGTAATCACCAATATTTCAAATGAACCTCTTTGTTAGCATGTCCCTATTATATTGATCGGTTTCAGCTTATATCCTATTCAATAATAGCGAAAGACTATTATTTTGATGCGCCGGAGGAAGCAGATGAGTTTGTAAAGAAACATGGACTGGGAGCGAACTAATTTGTGAATTGTTTGGGGCATTTGTATCTGTATTTATTGTGGATTTTTGTATTGTGCGTGACGAGATGTAGTTGTTGTTGTGGGATTTTTCTGGCTAAGTTTGTAGTTTGTATTTTTGCAGTTGTTTGTGGGATGGGTGTTGGTTTTCTTTTACCCTTTATCTTTTTATATTAAAGTTGGATGTGGGTGGTGGAGCTGGTTGTTGGTATGAGTATTTTTCTGATTTTACCCCGTGCAGGGGTCACCTTGATATCTGTAAAGTTAGTTAATGGGAGCGGATGAAAGGGTGTGTCTGCAGCTCATTACTTTACGTTTTTTTCTTTTACGCAATGAGCTTAAGATTTTTGTTCTTGGTTTATTTTGGGTTGAGGTGGGACGGGGGAAGTGTAGGGGCCTTTGTTCTCCTTTTGGCTGTCTGTTTGTTTATTGGGTTGTGGTGTGACTGGGATGCAGGGTGGGGAGGAGGGAGGGGGACAGGAAAATGCTGACGGTGATGAATTCTTTGTTCTGGTCTGATAGAGGGGATGGCAGCCATCTTGGGTAGCCTTGGATTCGGCACTCTTTGAGTTGCAGTCGGATTATCTCACATGGTGGGTATGACTGGCTGTGGAGCTGGGGTGGGGGTAGAGGGCACCCTGTCCGGTTGATAACTTGGAATTCTAAACGGCCTGTAAAAGAGTCACGGGTGTTTGCGCACCTGAGAAGTTTGAAGGCTAATGTGGTGTTTTTACAGGAGACCTATTTGCAGATCAAGAACAAACAAGGTTACGGAAGGGTTGGGTGGGGCAGGTTTACCGTTTGGGTCTCGATGGCAGGGCTTGGGGGGGCTGTGGTGTTGATCAAGAAGAGGATATCTCTTTCAGCTGCTAAAATATTGGTGGATCCAGGTGAGAGGTATGTAATCGTTAGTGGGTTGTTACCGGGCACATCGGTGGTAGGGTAACGTGTACGCATCGAACTCGGATGATATGGTGTTTATCAATAAGGTGATGGCTTCTATTCCAGAGCTGGATTCACATCAACCAATTCTGGAAAGAACTTCAATTGCGTTTTTGATCCTAGGTTGGATAAGTCAAGTCCTAAGTCTCTCAGTCCATCAGGGGTAGAGAAGGCGATATTGGTCTTTATGAAGCAGACGTGGGGGGGTAGACCTGTGGAGATTTAGCTATCCGAGGGATGAGGAGTTTTCTTTGTTCTGACACATCGATCGGGTCTAATCCCGGATTGACTTCTTTATGGTGGGTAGGTCTCTTCTTCTAAGGGGCAGGATATTCGGCGATTGTTATCTCGGATCTTGCTCCGCACTTTGTGGATCTGATGTTGGAGTTGGGCCCCGCTCAGCGATCTCCATGGAGATTGGGTGTGGCGGTACTGGTGGACAAGGGATTCTGTGAGCGTATATCCTCTGACGTTGGGGAACACAATGGGTTGAATAGAACATAGAACATAGAACATAGAAAATACAGCACAGAACAGGCCCTTCGGCCCACGATGTTGTGCCGAACCTTTGTCCTAGATTAATCATAGATTATCATTGAATTTACAGTGCAGAAGGAGGCCATTCGGCCCTTTGAGTCTGCACCGGCTCTTGGAAAGAGCACCCTACCCAAACTCAACACCTTCACCCAACACCAAGGGCAATTTGGACATTAAGGGCAATTTATCATTGGCCAATTCACCTAACCTGCACATCTTTGGATTGTGGGAGGAAACCGGAGCACCCGGAGGAAACCCACGCAGACACGGGGAGGACGTGCAGACTCCGCACAGTCAGTGACCCAAGCCGGAATCGAACCTGGGACCCTGGAGCTGTGAACAATGCTACCGTGCTGCCCTTGAGAACAAATAAATCTACACTATATCATTTAACCGTAATCCATGTACCTATCCAATAGCTGCTTGAAGGTCCCTAATGTTTCCGACTCAACTACTTCCACAGGCAGTGCATTCCATGCCCCCACTACTCTCTGGGTAAAGAACCTACCTCTGATATCCCTCCTATATCTTCCACCTTTCACCTTAAATTTATGTCCCCTTGTAATGGTTTGTTCCACCCGGGGAAAAAGTCTCTGACTGTCTACTCTATCTATTCCCCTGATCATCTTATAAACCTCTATCAAGTCGCCCCTCATCCTTCTCCGTTCTAATGAGAAAAGGCCTAGCACCCTCAACCTTTCCTCGTAAGACCTACTCTCCATTCCAGGCAACATCCTGGTAAATCTTCTTTGCACCTTTTCCAAAGCTTCCACATCCTTCCTAAAATGAGGCGACCAGAACTGTACACAGTACTCCAAATGTGGCCTTACCAAAGTTTTGTACAGCTGCATCATCACCTCACGGCTCTTAAATTCAATCCCTCTGTTAATGAACGCGAGCACACCATAGGCCTTCTTCACAGCTCTATCCACTTGAGTGGCAACTTTCAAAGATGTATGAACATAGACCCCAAGATCTCTCTGCTCCTCCACATTGCCAAGAACTCTACCGTTAACCCTGTATTCCGCATTCATATTTGTCCTTCCAAAATGGACAACCTCACACTTTTCAGGGTTAAACTCCATCTGCCACTTCTCAGCCCAGCTCTGCATCCTATCTATGTCTCTTTGCAGCCGACAACAGCCCTCCTTACTATCCACAACTCCACCAATCTTCGTATCATCTGCAAATTTACTGACCCACCCTTCAACTCCCTCATCCAAGTCATTAATGAAAATCACAAACAGCAGAGGACCCAGAACTGATCCCTGCGGTACGCCACTGGTAACTGGGATCCAGGCTGAATATTTGCCATCCACCACCACTCTCTGACTTCTATCGGTTAGCCAGTTTGTTATCCAACTGGCCAAATTTCCCACTATCCCATGCCTCCTTACTTTCTGCATAAGCCTACCATGGGGAACTTTATCAAATGCCTTACTAAAATCCATGTACACTACATCCACTGCTTTACCTTCATCCACATGCTTGGTCACCTCCTCAAAGAATTCAATAAGATTTGTAAGGCAAGACCTACCCCTCACAAATCCGTGCTGACTATCCCTAATCAAGCAGTGTCTTTCCAGATGCTCAGAAATCCTATCCTTCAGTACCCTTTCCATTACTTTGCCTACCACCGAAGTAAGACTAACTGGCCTGTAATTCCCAGGGTTATCCCTAGTCCCTTTTTTGAACAGGGGCATGACATTCGCCACTCTCCAATCCCCTGGTACCACCCCTGTTGACAGTGAGGACGAAAAGATCATTGCCAACGGCTCTGCAATTTCATCTCTTGCTTCCCATAGAATCCTTGGATATATCCCGTCAGGCCCGGGGGACTTGTCTATCCTCAAGTTTTTCAAAATGCCCAACACATCTTCCTTCCTAACAAGTATTTCCTCGAGCTTACCAATCTGTTTCACACTGTCCTCTCCAACAATATCGCCCCTCTCATTTGTAAATACAGAAGAAAAGTACTCGTTCAAGACCTCTCCTATCTCTTCAGACTCAATACACAATCTCCCGCTACTGTCCTTGATCGGACCTATCCTCGCTCTAGTCATTCTCATATTTCTCACATATGTGTAAAAGGCCTTGGGGTTTTCCTTGATCCTACCCGCCAAAGATTGTTCATGCCCTCTCTTAGCTCTCCTAATCCCTTTCTTCAGTTCCCTCCTGGCTATCTTGTATCCCTCCAATGCCCTGTCTGAACCTTGTTTCCTCAGCCTTACATAAGTCACCTTTTTCCTCTTAACAAGACATTCAACCTCTCTTGTCAACCATGGTTCCCTCACTCGACCATCTCTTCCCTGCCTGACAGGGACATACATATCAAGGACACGTAGCACCTGTTCCTTGAACAAGTTCCACATTTCATTTGTGTCCTTCCCTGCCAGCCTATGTTCCCAACTTATGCACTTCAATTCTTGTCTGACAACATCGTATTTACCCTTCCCCCAATTGTAAACCTTGCCCTGTTGCACGTACCTATCCCTCTCCATTACTAAAGTGAAAGTCACAGAATTGTGGTCACTATCTCCAAAATGCTCCCCCACTAACAAATCTATCACTTGCCCTGGCTCATTACCCAGTACTAAATCCAATATTGCCCCTCCTCTGGTCGGACAATCTACATACTGCGTTAGAAAAGCTTCCTGGACACACTGCACAAACACCACCCCATCCAAACTATTTGATCTAAAGAGTTTCCACTCAATATTTGGGAAGTTAAAGTCACCCATGACTACTACCCTATGACTTCTGCACCTTTCCAAAATCTGTTTCCCAATCTGTTCCTCCACATCTCTGCTACTATTGGGGGGCCTATAGAAAACTCCTAACAAGGTGACTGCTCCTTTCCTATTTCTGACTTCAACCCATACTACCTCAGTAGGCTGATACTCCTCGAACTGCCTTTCTGCAGCTGTTATACTATCTCTAATTAATAATGCCACCCCCCCACCTCTTTTACCACCCTCCCTAATCTTATTGAAACATCTATAACCAGGGACCTCCAACAACCATTTCTGCCCCTCTTCTATCCAAGTTTCCGTGATGGCCACCACATCGTAGTCCCAAGTACCGATCCATGCCTTAAGTTCACCCACCTTATTCCTGATGCTTCTTGCGTTGAAGTATACACACTTCAACCCCTCTCCGTGCCTGCAAGTACTCTCCTTTGTCAGTGTTCCCTTCCCCACTGCCTCATTACACGCTTTTGCGTCCTGAATATCGGCTACCTTAGTTGCTGGACTACAAATCCGGTTCCCATTCCCCTGCCAAATTAGTTTAAACCCTCCCGAAGAGTACTAGAAAACCTCCCTCCCAGGATATTGGTGCCCCTCTGGTTCAGATGCAACCCGTCCTGCTTGTACAGGTCCCACCTTCCCCAGAATGCGCTCCAATTATCCAAATACCTGAAGCCCTCCCTCCTACACCATTCCTGCAGCCACGTGTTCAACTGCACTCTCTCCCTATTCCTAGCCTCGCTATCACGTGGCACCGGCAACAAACCAGAGATGACAACTCTGTCTGTCCTGGCTTTTAACTTCCAGCCTAACTCCCTAAACTTGTTTATTACCTCCACACCCCTTTTCCTACCTATGTCGTTGGTACCAATGTGCACCACGACTTCTGGCTGCTCACCCTCCCCCTTAAGGATCCTGAAGACACGATCTGAGACATCCCTGGCCCTGGCACCCGGGAGGCAACATACCTTCCGGGAGTCTCGCTCGCGACCACAGAATCTCCTATCTATTCCCCTAACCATTGAATCTCCTACAACTATTGCTTTACTATTCTCCCCCCTTCCCTTCTGAGCCCCAGAGCCAGACTCAGTGCCAGAGACCTGGCCGCTAGGGCCTTCCCCCGGTAGGTCATCCCCCCCAACAGCATCCAAAACGGTATACTTGTTTTGAAGGGGAACGGCCACGAGGGATCCCTGCACTTTCTGCCTGTTTGTTTTTTTCCCCCTGACTGTAACCCAGCTATTCTTGTCCTGTACCTTGGGTGTGGTTACCTCCTTGTAACTCTTCTCAATCACCCCCTCTGCCTCCCGGATGATCCGAAGTTCATCCAGCTTCAGCTCCAGTTCCCTAACACGGTCTTTGAGGAGCTGAAGTTGGGTGCACTTCCCGCAGGTATAGTCAGCGGGGACACCGGTGGTATCCCTCACCACCCACATCCTACAGGAGGAGCATGTAACTGGCCTAGCCTCCATCCCCTCTTACCTGACAGAATATAGCTGCCCTGTGGACTAACTAGATCTCCGCCCACCGACCCACGAATAGGAACTAGGCAGTTTCACCTTCCATGTTGTGGGAAGCTCTGAAGGCAGTGGTTAGGGGGAGAATATCTTACAAGGTGAATAAGGATAAATCTGGTCGGATGGAGAGGCAGAGGCTGGTGGATTCCGTTCTCGAGGTGGACTGCCAGTACTCGATTGCCCCTTCACCGGAGTTGTTGGTGAGTAGGAAGAAACTGCAGATAGGTTTGAGTTGCTCTTGATGGTTAAAGTGGTGAACCAGCTGCGGAGCTCGAGGAGAAGCTTCTACGAATATAAGGAGAAGGCTAGTCATCTTTTGGTGCACCAGTTAGGCCTCCCGGGAGATAGTGCAGATAAGGGGTTTGAGTGGCAGGTTGGCTTCTGCTCCAGGGAAGGTTAATGCAGCGTTTGAGGCCTTTTATCAAGAGCTATATAAGGCAGAGTCTCCAGAGGAGAGACTGTCAATTGTGCAGTTTTTGGACGGGTTGTCTTTCCAGTCATGCAGCCGGGGAGAAGGGGGAAGTTGGAGGCGAGGATGGGTCCGAAGGAGGTTATGAATACTATGGGGACTATTGGGTACCCCACAATGTATTTTAGTTTATTGACAACTCAACAATACTAAGAAGAGTCAGCACTATGCAAAGAAAACACAGTCATGAAAAGCAGTGGCGTGTTGGAACTGCCGATTGCTGAGTCGAGTGCCATATCCTGGTTCGTATGAGGGGTTCAGCGTCTGTAGATGTCTGTTATGCTCCTCCTCATATGGACAGATCCTGTGTATACGGAGGGCTTGGCCATAGAGGATGGCTTCTTTAATGTGTTTAGGGTGGAAGCTGGAGAAGTGGAGCATTGTGAGATTATCCGTGGGCTTGCAGTAAAGTGAAGTGCTGAGGTGACCGTCCTTGATGGAGATGATTGTGTCCAAGAATTCAACCGATTTTGGAGAGAGTCCATGGTGAGTCTGATGGTGGGATGGAACTTATTGATGTCATCGTGTAGTCGTTTCAGTGATTCTTCAGCGTGAGACAAAGGATGTCCTTGATGTATCTGGTGTATAACATTGGTTGAAGGTCCTGGGAGGTGAGGAACATAAGAACTAGGAGCAGGAGTAGGCCACCTGGCCCCTCGAGCCTGCTCCACCATTCAATGAGATCATGGCTGATTTTTTGTGGACTCAGCTCCACTTTCCGGCCTGAACACCATAACCCTTAATCCCTTTCTTCTTCAAAAACTATCTATCTTTATCTTAAAAACATTTAATGAAGGAGCCTCTACTGCTTCACTGGACAAGGAATTCCATAGATTCACAACCCTTTGGGTGAAGAAGTTCCTCCTAAACTCAGTCCTAAATCTACTTCCCCTTATTTTGAGGCTATGCCCCCCAGATCTGCTTTCACCCGCCAGTGGAAACAACCTGCCTGCATCTATCCTATCTATTCCCTCCATAATTTTATATGTTTCTATAAGATCCCCCCTGATCCTTCTAAATTCCAACGAGTACAGTCCCAGTCTACTCAACCTCTCCTCGTAATCCAACCCCTTTAGCTCTGGGATTAACCTAGTGAATCTCCTCTGCACACCCTCCAGTGCCAGTATGTCCTTTCTCAAGTAAGGAGGCCAAAACTGAACACAATACTCCAGGTGTGGCCTCACTAACACCTTATACAATTGCAGCATAACCTCCCTAGTCTTAAACTAAATTCCTCTAGCAATGAAGGACAAAATTCCATTTGCCTTCTTAATCACCTGTTGCACCTGTAAACCATCTTTTTGTGACTCATGCACTAGCACACCCAGGTCTCTCTGCACAGCACCATGTTTTAATATTTTTTCATTTAAATAATAATCCGTTTTGCTGTTATTCCTACCAAAATGGATAACCTCACATTTGTCAACATTGTATTCCATCTGCCAGACCCTAGCCCATTCACTTAGCCTATCCAAATCCCTCTGCAGACTTCCAGTATCCTCTGCACTTTTTGCTTTACCACTCATCTTAGTGTTGTCTGCAAACTTGGACACATTGCCCTTGGTCCCCAACTCCAAATCATCTATGTAAATTGTGAACAATTGTGGGCCCAACACTGATCCCTGAAGGACACCACAAGCTACTGATTGCCAACCAGAGAAACACCCATTAATCCCCACTCTTTGCTTTCTATTAATTAACCAATCCTCTATCCATGCCACTACTTTCCCCTTAATGCCATGCATCTTTATCTTATGCAGCAACCTTTTGTGTGGCACCTTGTCAAAGGCTTTCTGGAAATCCAGATATACCACATCCATTGGCTCCCCGTTATCTACCGCACTGGTAATGTCCTAAAAAAATTCCACCAAATTAGTTAGGCACGGCCTGTCCTTTATGAACCCATGCTGCGTCTGTCCAATGGGACAATTTCCAACCTGATGCCTCGCTATTTCTTCCTTGATGATAGATTCCAGCATCTTCCCTATTACCGAAGTTAAGCTCACTGGCCTATAATTACCCGCTTTCTGCCTACCTCCTTTTTAAACAGTGGTGTCACGTTTGCTAATTTCCAATCCGCCGGGATCACCCTAGAGTCTAGTGAATTTTGGTAAATTATCACTAGTGCATTTGCAATTTCCCTAGCCATCTCTTTTAGCACTCTGGGATGCATTCCATCAGGGCCAGGAGACTTGACTATCTTTAGCCCCATTAGCTTGCCCATTACTACCTCCTTAGTGATAACAATCCTCTCAAGGGCCTCACCTGTCATAGCCTCATTTCCATCAGTCACTGGCATGTTATTTGTGTCTTCCACTGTGAAACCTGCTCAGTTCCTCAGCCATTTCCTCATCTCCCATTATTAAATCTCCCTTCTCATTCTCTAAAGGACCAATATTTACCTTAGCCACTCTTTTTTGTTTTGTATATTTGTAGAAACTTTTACTATCTGTTTCTATATTCTGAGCAAGTTTACTCTCATAATCTATCTTACTCTTCTTTATAGCTTTTTTAGTAGCTTTCTGTTGCCCCCTAAAGATTTCTCAGTCCTCTAGTCTCCCACTAATCTTTGCTACTTTGTATGCTTTTTCCTTCAATTTGATACTCTCCCTTATTTCCTTCGATATCCACGGTCGATTTTCCCTCTTTCTACCGTCCTTCCTTTTTGTTGGTACAAACCTTTGCTGAGCACTGTGAAAAATCGCTTGGAAGGTTCTCCACTGTTCCTCAACTGTTTCACCATGACGTCTTTGCTCCCAGTCTACCTCAGCTAGTTCTTCTCTCATCCTGTTGTAATCTCCTTTGTTTAAGCACAAAACACGAGTGTTTGATTTTACCTTTTCACCCTCCATCTGTATTTTAAATTTCACCATATTGTGATCGCTCCTTCCTAGAGGATCCCTAACTATGAGATCCTGAATCAATCCTGTCTCATTACACAGGACCAGATCTAGGACCGCTTGTTCCCTCGTAGGTTCCATTACATACTGTTCTAGGAAACTATCGCGGATACATTCTATAAACTCCTCCTCAAGGCTGCCTTGGCCGACCTGGTTAAACCAATCGACATGTAGATTAAAATCCCCCATGATAACTGCTGTACCATTTCTACATGCATCAGTTATTTCTTTGTTTATTGCCTGTCCCACCATAATGTTACTATTTGGTGGCCTATAGACTACTCCTATCGGTGACTTTTTCGTCTTACTATTCCTGCTTTCCACCCAAATGGATTCAACCTTATCCTCCATAGCACCGATGTCATCCTTTACTATTGCCCGTATGTCATCCTTAAATAACAGAGCTACACCACCTCCCTTACCATCCACTCTGTCCTTCCGAATAGTTTGATACCCTCGGATATTTAACTCCCAGTCGTGACCATCCTTTAACCATATTTCAGTAATGGCCACTAAATCATAGTCATTGGCCACTAAATCATAGTCATTGGCCACTAAATCATAGTCATATGAGGAGGTCTTGTTCAAACTTGTGCATGAAGATGTTGGCACAGTGAGATGCGACAACGGATGAACGGACATTGCGCGACAATCGGCAGGCTGGAATGTTCCCTTCCAGTCAGGGAACACTTCAGCAGGCAAGGGCATTCAGCCTCTGATCTTCGGGTAAGTGTTCTCCAAGGTGGCCTTCAGGACAAGCGACAACGCAGAATTGCCGAATAGAAACTTATAGCCAAGTTCCGCACACATGTGTATGGCTTCAAACGCGACCTTGGATTCATGTTGCATTACATTCACCCCCCACCTGGGCTTGCGAAATCCTACCAACTGTCCTGGTTTTAGACAATTCACACCTCTTTAAACTGGAATTACTCCGCTCTCTGGGTCTGTAAAGACATAATTACCTGCAAATGCTCGCATTCAAAGCATTGTCTTGCATCTTTGACTTTGTCTTTCTGGAACCTATCTCTTCATTCACCTGAGGAAGGAGCAGTGCTCCGAAAGCTAGTGATTTGAAACAAACCTGTTGGACTTTAACCTGGTGTTGTAACACTTTTTACTAAGTACTTGGAGCTTTGCTCAAGGCAAGCAAGTCAGTCACTTTGCTAATCTCCATTGTGCGTTTGATATTCAGCTCCGTTGTAACAGGCAGGCCCTCTGTTATCCTAGAGCTTCCCCCATGACTATATTCTCCCTAGAATACACCTCAATGAGCGTTCTAGCCATTTTACCAACCATTTATTGCTGCCGGTGATGACATCCCTACCTTTGTTTTCAATGGATCAGTTTTTGCTGATGAATCTGTTGCCATATTGATCCCATCAAACATGCCCTGGGAATTCCTTGAGCCAAAAGACATCTGAAGGGTAACGTTGCCACCAGTAGTCATTGACATGGTGTTGCACTGTGTGACTGGGGAATGTGTTGGACTAGTGATTCTGCTAACTCTGTAATTGTTTATAGTGGAAAAATTAAGAATGATTCAGCTACAGAACATGTTTAACTTCTTTATAAACCTGCAGGTATAAGAAAGTGATAGGAGCCTGCTGTCTACAACAGGACCTGGATATGTTCTCCTTTGGAGATTTAACTGAAGTAAGAAACTTTAGTTAAGAAAGAGAAGATTGATCTCAGAGACATTTAATCAGATATTGCAGGGTAAATGAAAATGTTAATGGCTTTTTTAATTAAATCAAAGATAGGAGAAAGAGGGCTCAACCTGTCAGGTGGGCAGAAGCAACGAATTAGCATTGCTCGAGCTGTGTATTCAGACCAAGATATTTACCTGTTGGATGATCCTTTATCAGCTGTGGATGCTCATGTTGGGAAACACATCTTTGAGCAGTGTGTCAAAAAAACACTCCTTGGGAAAACAGTGATTCTAGTCACTCACCAGCTGCAGGTAACGTACTGAAAACTGGACATGGTCTTGGGGTGAGAGAGAGCAGGACATTTTGAGATGAGGATTTAACATGAAATGCTCCGTTAAATGTGTAAAAGTTGGGATAACCCGGGTCATATTTCCCGAGTCAACACCAGAAATGTGACACCATCACCAAAGATAAAACAAAATACAAAAACAGAAAGCACTTAAAACACAGATCAGGCCAGGAACCTCTGAGTGTGGGCATGAGGTAGAACTGGGAGATGTTACACTTGAGCACAATTTCAGAGCAAATGGAACAAGGGGCAGTAAAAAAGGGAAAACACACACATAAATGGAATAATCTGTGCTTGTGGAGAACAGGGGACATTTAAAAGACAGGAATAATTTGAAAATGAGACAATTGGAGGCATCATGGGAAAACCAAAGAAACCGGGATTCTCCGGTCCCCCAGCCGCATGCTTCCTGGCAGCGTGCTGTTCGCTGGAGGCTGGAAGAAAGAATCCAGCCACTTGTCAATGGGAGTTCTCATTGAAACCACCCCACACCGTTGAAATTTAAACATTGAATTCTGGATGAATATACCTGCATTCTAAACTCAAATTGTCTCAGTAGAAAGGTGTGTTTATCCAGGGATGTAAAATTCAGTAAGGTGACATTTTATTGAAAGGAACTAGTTAAGTATATGTGATATACTTCAACATTCATTGCACTAACATTGAATTCTATTTTAGCATTAATTTCTGAAATGTTCATGCTGCCTGTCAGAATACATGAAGCAGTTTCTCTGGTGACTTACCCCAGTGACTGTAATATTGGAGTAGCTTCCACAGAAGGGGTGCAGACTTTTCTAATTAGAAGCACAATGCTTTGCAGAAGTATCAGGATGACAGGTTTGTACAGATATACCCCATGTTCATTTATTTTTACATTTATCTCCAGTACTTAGAACATTGTGATGAAATCCTTTTATTGGAGGACGGCAAAGTTAAAGAAAAAGGAAAACATGTGTTACTAATGAATGAAAATGGACACTATGCCACCCTGATCAACAATTACCAAATGAACCAACCAAATGTAAGAAAATCACTGATTGTGTATGTTGAAATGTATTACGTTTTTCTGACCAGTGAAATCGGTGCTCAAGCCCCTAGCTACATCCGAGTCAGCTGGAGTCAGCCATGGCTCAGTTGGTGCTGCTGTTACCTCAAAGATACAAGGTTCCAGCTGTGAGTGCCATTCCAGGGCTTGAGCACAATAATCAAAGTTGACAATGGAGGGAAATAGCATCTTTTGGATGAGACGTTAAACTGAAGAACCATTTGCCCATTTGGGTGAATGTAAAAGATGCCATGGCATTATTTCCATTCTGAGCAAGGGAGGTTTCCCTGGTGTCCTGGACAGTATTAATCCCTCAATCAACGCCACCAAATCAGATTATCTGGTCATTGTCACATTGCTGCTTTTGGGAATTTGTGGTGTGCAAATTGGCTGCGGTGTTTCCCACATTACAATAGTGACTAGCCTTCATAAAAGTACTTCATTGGCTGTAAAATGCTTTGAGATGACTGGTGTTTACAAAAGCTCAATATAAACGCAAATATTTGTTTTCTTTCATGCATTTATCATTCATAAGGTAATGCAGCATTCCATTCAAGCATATCAGGGCCAATGCATATATATACATGCAAAGTATTCATTAAGCGAGAACCTTGAAGAGAATTTCATTCAAACAAACTAAGACACAAGCAAGATCAGCAATTTTGAAGTCAGGGAGGGAAAACATCAGCTGCTCTGTGAATTTTATGTTGTTACATTAATATTTAGGTCACTGGAGAAATTCTCGAGCCAGCAGTGCTTTAATTAGTCAGTGAGCGGCAAGTGGGATAATTAGGCCTTTGCTGTTAGAGTTATGTTACAGTCATTTCTCATTAATCCAACTCTTATTAATCTGACAACCTAATTTTAAGCAGAATTTTATCTTGATAAGGCATTCAAATCTTGTGCTGAAGTAATTCAGCTAACACGGTTATCATTCCAGCATTAATCTGACATTTTTGGAAATGTGAATATCTAAAAACAGGCTAAAGATCCGGTTAAGAATGATTGAACATTATAGAACTAACCAAGGACAAAAATGATCAAATATTCCATGAAACACAGTTAGCTCTTCAGTGTTGGGATCCTGATAATATCATCTCTAAACTGTACCTGATTTGATTTATTAGAGGACATGTAAACATCGAAAGATACTGTGGAGTTTTCGTGAAGTATCTTCAAGAACCAAAGGAGGAATTTTGTAGGACTTTTGCTCAGTTCATGAAACGGATACGGCAGAATTCATAAAAAGGCTAGAGTAGGCTTGTTGGGCCAGGTGGTCTGTTCCAATAAAAGGGCCAGGATTTTACTGCGCCTTCCACCTAGCGAGGTATTGTGGTCATTAGCAATTTAAATGATCCGCCCCAAAGCATCCCCCCCACTCCCCAGTGGGTGGGGGGAAACACGCCGTATCCTGGCCTATAATTTATTTCAAAAGCGAAAATGCTAGAGATGTGGCAAATCTGTAACAAAAACAGAAAATGTTGGAATTACTCTGGTCAGTCAGCATTTTCATCAGCATTGAAAGATCATTGACCGGCTCTGGTTTTTCTCTCTCCACAGATGCACGCACTCTTTATTTTCTTGTTAAACTCCCCATCGGTACCATTTAAATTTTTCTTCTCAGTTTTTTAAGCCTCAGCTCTTCTGTTTTTTAAAATCTTTTTCAATCTCCTTTTTCACATTTTCTCCCAAATTTACACCCAACAATAAACAATAATCAGTAATGATACCCATGCAATAATCATACCCTCTTCCAACTCTTTCTCCCACTTTGCCTTGATCCCTTCTAGTGGCGCCTTCGCCTTCTCCAAAATAGCCCGTAAACCGCGGATACTACCCCCTTCTCCAGTCCCCCTGTCGTCAGCTCCTTCTCCAGCAATGTGGAAGCCGGCTCTACTGGGAAACTCTGTATCTCCTTTCTGGCAAAGACTCAAACCTGCATTAATCTAAACATTTCCCCTGCTCCAGCAGTTCCTTCAATCCCGCAAAGCGACTCCAAGAAACAAATCTTTTAAGAGTCCTAATTCCTTTCTCCTCCCATCTCCGAAAATTTCCATCCCGCTTCCCTGGCTCAAATCTGTGGTTCCCCCGAATCGGCATTTCCCTTGACCCTGCCCCCAACCCGAAGTGCTGTCGAAACTGCCTCCAAATTCTCAACAAAGCTATTACTACCGGACTCCCTGAGTATCTCCCCGGGACCGTCGGGAGCGGCGCTATCGCTAGCGCCTTCAATACTGACCCTCTACCCAAACTCTTCTCCATTCTGACCCATTGGGAGTCGACCCCTCTGACCCAGCTCTGTACCTTCTCCACATTTGCCACCCAGTAATAATACATCAGGTTCAGAAGACCCAAACCCCCTGCCTGCCTTCCTCTCTGTAGTAGCACCTTTTTAATTCTGGCCACCTTCCCTCCCCATATGAACGAGGTAATCATCCCTTCAATCTCTCTAAAAAATGTCTTTAGCAGGAAAATCGGCAAGCATTGGAAAATAAACAGGAATTGTGTCTGCACATTCATTTTAACAGCCTGTACCCGACCTGACAGTGACAGGGAGACCATCCCACCTTGCCAGATCAGCTTTCACCCTCCCCACCAAATAAGAAATGTTGTACCTATGGAGACCCCCAGTCTCGAGCAACCTGCATCCCCAGGTATCTAAAGTGAGTCCCTGCCTTACGGAATGACAGACCCCCCACCCCTGGCCGAGACACCACAAAATATTCACTCTTGTCTAGATTTAATTTGTACCCTGAGAAAGACCCAAACACCCGAAGCAGCTCCAGTATTTCCCCTATTGATACACTTGCTTCCAACACGTATAATAACAAGTCATCGCCATATGCTCTATCACCCCCGCACTATCCCTTTCCATACCCCTGAGCTTCTTAATGCGATGGCCAATGGCTCATTCGTGCGTGCAAACAGCAGGGGTGACATAGGACATCCCTGCCTAGTCCCACGGTGGAGAGAAAAGTATCTTGAGCTGATGTTATTTGTGCGGCCTCGGCTCCTTATATAATAGCTTTACCCAGTCAACAAATCTTGGTCTAATTCCAAACCGCTCACGAACTGCCCCTCCATCAGTACCATAACCACATTCAATACCCTCCTAGTGTTCGAAAAGAGCTGCCTCCCTCTCACAAACCCTGTCTGATCTTCACCTATCATCTTCGGGAGGCACTCCTCTAGCCTACCTGCCAGTACCTTCGCCAATATCTTTGCGTCCACCTTTAAAAGTGATGAGGGCCAATACGATCCACACTCCGTCTTATCCTTATCTTTCTTAAGTAACAGGGAAATCGATGCCTGCCCCAACATTTGTGGCAACCCCCCCTTCCCTATTGCATCCTCAAACATCCCCACCATCAGCGGCACCAGCTTATTTTGAATTTTTTATAATGGTCTACCGGAAACCCATCCGGCCCTGCCACCATCCCTGACTGCGTCCTCCCAATTGCATCTTTATCTCATGCTCCACTATCGCCCCTCTAATATGGCCCTGTCCCCCGCCCCTAACCTCGAGTACTCCAGCCCATCTAGAGATTCCTGCATCTCCCAGCCTCCCCCAGGTGGCTCTGACCTGTACACCCTCTCATAGAATTGTTAATCTGATCTGGAGCTACCACCAACTTCCCTGCCCTCTCCTGCACCTGGACAATTTCCCTTGCCACAGCCTCCCTATGGAGCTGACCCGTTAATATACGACCCGTCCTCTCTCCATGCTCGTAAACTGTCCCCCTTGCTCGCCTCAATTGGCATAGCGCCTTCCTGGTAGATAGTCGGTCAAAGCTCACCTGGAGTTTCTTCCTCTTTTCCAACTGCGCTGGGTCCCTATCTTCTGCATACCTCCTGTCTACCTCCAGCATCTCATCTATTAACCTCTGACGTTCCAACCTCTCCTCTTTGTCACCCCTCACCACCGCTTTTAAAGTCTCCCAGACAACCGCCTTCAACACCTCACCCGTGCAGTTAAAACCTACATATTCCTCGATTACTTTTTCAATTTTGTCACAGAACCTTCGGTCCCCCAACAGTCCCACATCTAACTTCCACCCTGGTCTCTGTACATCCCCTTCTCAAGTACCATATCCACCCATGCGGAGCATGATCTGATATTGCAATTGCTGAGTACTCTGACCCTTTAACCCCAGCCAGCAGCGCCTTCTCCACCATGAAAAAGTCAATCCGTGAGTACACCTTATGGACCGCTGAGAAAAATGAGTACTCCCGTTCCCTCGGGTGCAGGAACCTCCAAGGGTCAACCCCTCCCATTTCCACCATTAGCCCAGCCAGCGCCTTGCCCCCCCCCCTCCCCCTCCCCCCTCCCCTGACGGGACCAGCGAGCGTGGCCGTGACCTGTTCAATTTGGGCTCCTGCACCAAGTTCCAGTCCCCCTCCACTATCTGTTTGTGTGTGTCCAAGTCGGGGATGGCCCCAAACACTTTCTTCGCGAATCCCACATCTTCCCAGTTGGGACCATATACACTTACCAGCGCCACTAGCCTTCCCTCCAGCGCCCCTATCACAATCACATACCTACTCCCCTGATCTGCAACCACCTTCTCCATCGGGAACCATACCCTTATGCTGACCAAAAAATTAAACTCTACAACAATGTGAAGTCAAGTAACTTACAATACAGGTCAGTGAAAAGATAGTTAAACCATTTATACATTTTCCAGCTCCCCAATCACAGTCCACGATTCCTCTTCCAGCTCCACTCCGCACTTCTGTCCCAAGCCTTCTGTCTTCCTGAACGCCTCAGCCGCCTTCACTATTTCAAAATAAAAATCTTTGGCGTTGTATGTCACCCTCAGCTTTGCCGGGTATACCATACCAAATCGCAGTCCCTTGTTGTACAGTGCCGTCTTCACTCGGCTGAACATCGCTCGCCTCTTCGCCAATTCCACCATCAAGTCCTGGTAAATCCGAACTCTGGCACCATCCCACTGCACCTCCCACTTTTGCTTCGCCCAGTTTAACACCTTCTCCTTCATGTGGTATTTATGGAAGCAGATAATTACTGCTCTCGGCGGCTCGTTTACTTTGGGTTTCGGCTTTAACGACTGATGAGCTCGGTCCAGTTCATACCGGGAGGGGTCTTCACCCTCCCCCATCAACTCTGCCAGCCTCTTCGCAAAGTACTGACATGGCCTTGAGCCCTCTGCCCCTTCAGGCAAGCCCACAATTCTCATACTTTGCCGCCTCGAGCAGTTCTCCAAGGCCTCGAACTTTGTTCGGAGTCCTCTGTTGACCTCCACTACCCTCTGTATTTCATCTCCCATCGAGGTGAGCTGGTCGCTGTGCTGCGACATGGCCTCCTCCAGTTCCTTCATTTTTGAACCCTGTTCTCTCACCTCGGCCGATGTCTTTGCCACATCCACCCTCGCCGGGGTGATTGCCTCCTCCACCAATGATCTCAGTGTGACCGCCATCTCCTGCCTCAAAGCCTCCATGTGCCTCGCAAACTGCTTCTCCAGCTCCACAGCCATCACCTCGGTCAATCTTTCCACTGTAAGTAGTGGACCCCACCACGGGGTCCAGCATCCACCATCTTGTCAGCGCTTTTACTGGTCCTCTCCTTTGGCGGCGAACCCGCGTTTCCTCCCTTCTTCACGGCTGTTTTTGGCATCCCTGAACCACTTAGTATTTTTCTCCTTCTTTCTTCAATCTCGAGATAAATAAATAATAAAATAAAAAAAATGAAATTTAAAAAAAAATATATAAATTATAATAAAAATAATTTTAAAAAACGTATTTTTATTTAAAAAAAAATCAAAAATCAAAGTTCAAAACATCTCTTCTCCTGGGACCAGACTTCAAACATTACAAAAAATCATTTTCAGCGGGTGGGGGCACCCGGTGTGCGCTGCTTCCTCTCTACATTCGTGCTGGATTCAGGCCTCGCCTCAGGTTTCCTCCCCCCCTCCACTTGCTTCGGGCTCGTTGCCCCTGCTCCTCCGGTTACGGGAGTCCCTACTGGCCCGACCCGGCGCCCGTCCATCAGCCCCAACAGCTGAAGAAATCACGACCAGCGAAACCATGGGGAAACCTCTGGAAAACGGCGAAATGCTGCCGACCGGCAGGAGCCTCTCTCCAGCACGACCGCTCCGCTCGCGCGTGCCACCGGAAGTCAAGCCTCAGCTCTTCTGACTGGAAGGCTGATTTGTCAATTGGTTACCCCCAGTGTGGAATGCTGCTGGCAGGGAGTCGGTCAGGAAATCGGTGGCCCACAGATATTGATTTCTATCCAATCAAATGAATAAGCAGAAAACCAGGGGCTTCACCTTATGGTTTCTTACTCAGAGCTCCAAGAGTGCTGCTCTGCACTGCGAGTGCCAGATCAAGAAATCAGCCTTTGTTCTCTTGTCGACTTTGTAGTGATCTGCATCACTATTTCTACACAAGGGGTTAATGTAAATATACTACAACCAAGTAACCACTAGAGAGAGCATAGAGAGGTATAAAATAGATGGGCGGGATCCAGGATCTCACTCTTCACAGGAACGGCAGCTAGTGAGCAGGACACAGACAAACAGTTCAGATGTAACATCTAGTATAAGCTCTGAAGAGAGAATGAACTTACTCAACAAAGCATCTCCTTCAACTGTAATACTACGAGCCTTATTCAGACACAAGGAATAATATATGGTACCAGAACTAGCTTCAGAACGCTTACTAGACAGATTACACAAGATCAGACAAAGGAAGATCGAAAACAGATGAAAACTCGTATCGGACGTTCGACGTGGGGAGACTTCGCTGATTCGATGGAACTCGTTGGAACTCCACTGCAGCTGACACAATCGATAATTTAAGTCATAACTGAAAATTTGTAAACAAATGTTCGAAATATACATCGTAGCTAATGATTTGAATACGCCTCTGAAGAAACAAAAAGAGCACTGCTACTAGCAGGACATTAAACTAGAAACATCTATAACTGCTTTAATTACTTGAGAGGTGAAGACAACACCAAATTAGAAGTAATACTCAAAAACTTTAAAGATCACTAACACCAGTAACAATGCTGCTTTAAAACATTCAATGCTCGGAGACCAAATTGCACAGGGAATGAGTGATGCGAAACTCAAACAATCATTATCAGAACAGAAAGGTTTAACGCTGGAAATCGCGATTGAAACGTGCAGATCGCAAGAAAAATATAACATTAAGTTTTTACCAAGCAAGAACGCCGAAATGTTCTTCTCCACGGGTCTAAAGAAGTTAAAATGGCGTTTGAGCACTTTTTCAACTGCCCGGGGAACAAAAGACATAAACCTGGTTCTGCGCATGCGCAGGAAACCGCAGTCCGTTCTGCGCATGCGTGGATTGAAGAAAGACGTTTTTACGCAGTCGGAAAAAGATCGAACACCGTTTGAAGATGGATCTGTGCATGCACAAGCCACGCATGCGCAGTTGAACAATAAGTGCACACCGTTAGAAGATGGATCTGCACATGTGCAATCCACGCATGCGCAGTTGAAGAAAAAGTGTACAGTAAAGGAAAATTGATTTGCGCATGCGCAATCGAATGCTACACATGACATCATGAGCGTCAAGATATCAGAAGACTCGGGCCACGCCCACTCAAAGGGGAAATGCACGTAAATCACAAATAAGACTCTTAAAGGCACAAAACCAAAACATTCAACCTCAAAAGGCACAACATTGCCTGAACTACTACCATCAGTTGAAAATAACTTCTGCAGCACCCTCCGGAACTAGCAATTTGCAGCACAAAAAGTGAAGAGCTCAATAACAAATCCAAAGCCAAAGAAGATGATTTGTTATTTAAAAGTGAAACGCTCAATAGCAAATCCGAAACCACAGAAGATGATTTATTAAAGAATACTACTCAGACATGGCTGAGTTGTTTGGATACGATCATCAGCGACCCGCTTGAAAAGCTCAACATGACTCTACTCATGGTAGATGAATCCAATACCATGATGCAATGGCAGATTGTCGATACATTGGATGACAGCAACCTGTCAAATACCCAAGAAGAAAACGACGCCACACAGCGATTACTGACCGAATCCGTTGGGAAGAGCACAGATCGACTCCACAGAGAGAACACTGCACAACTCCAGAGAGCGATGGAAGATTTCACAGAGAAAGCGACGCCAGCCTCCACAGAGAGATCGTTGACAGACTCCATAATGGAAGCAATTAAAGATCCAGACCGCCAACCGTGCACGAAGAAGACCATGAAGGTCTATCCACCTTATTTGAACAATCAGAAGAAGACTATGAAAGTCTACCCAGCTCATTTGAACAACAAGAAGACAATGAATGTCTACCCACTGTATGTCAGAACAGTGACAATGTTATCACAATTAGCACACACGATGTGCAAGATCACAGCGAGACTGACAGATCTCAGCTCGTCTGTACAGAAGCACTCAACAATCAAAGTAAAACTACTCAAGTCCAGTGAGACCGCATCAATTAAAACCTCATCCACTCTTGACAACCCACAAGAAACTGAAACCTTGACGACGTTGACTCCAGAAGAGGAGCACCAAGAGATCAACGATGAAGCAAATCTAGCAGAAATGACTAAAGAAAAGAAGCACCAAGGAATCAAAGGGGAATCACATCAACCACAAATGACTGATGTCACCAGAATCAATGCAACATCAGATCATTCTCACAATCCTCAAGTCGAAATGCTCAATGAAACATCAGATACCACAAAGGACACTGATACCAATAACTTTAAGAATGACTCAAATCATCCACACAGAACAGTCATTGAGCGCAACAAGAACAACAACAAAAACCACAAGAACAACAAAAACAACAACAACAAGCACAACAAGAAGAACAACGAAAATAACAAGAAGCACAAGAACAACAACAATAACAAAAATGACAAAAACAACAAGAAGCACAACAAAAACAAGAACAACAATGACAACAACAAGAAAGATGACAACAGAAACCACAAAAACAACAACACAAAGCACAAGAACAACAACGAAAACAACAAACACAATGACAGAAACAACAAAAACAACAACAATGTAACAACAACCTGTACAACCTGGTACAACTCTGCACATGAAGGACCATGCAACAGCACAGTCCAAAACAATGTCAAGAGTACAAACATACCATGGCATGACAACAAATCTCTCAAATTCACATTTGCTCCGGAACAGATGAGCACACCAGCTTTCAAGGCAGATGACATTCTGACTCGATACCGCAAGCACAGGAAAAAGTCCAGGTCAGACAACAAAAGTAATTCGACCACTCGAACACCTCATAATGACCTGTTGGTTACTTAAACACAAGAAGACTGACGACAGTCACAAAAAAATGACAACATCAACATCACCACTTCAACAAAAGAAGAAGAAAGAAACTCAACCGAATAAATTCATAAAGTTTGGACTCATACATTTTTAAAATTAAGATTGGACTCATAAATATTAATTGGCTTTGTATAATCATCAATATCATCACAACTTGTACATATCATCATTTATCTACCTATTTTGTACAATTTTCTTTAACAAAGTACAGAAAATATGTAAAAAGAAAAAAGGGGGGATGTAGTGATCTGCATCACTGTATATACACAAGGGGTTAATGTAAATACACTACAACCAAGTAACCACTAGAGGGAGCACCAGAGAGGTATAAAATAGACGGACAGGATCCAGGATCTCACTCTTCACAGGAACGGCAGCTAGTAAGCAGGACATAGACAAACAGCTCAGATGTAACATCTAGTATAAGCTCTGGTGAGAGACCAAACTTACTCAATAAAGCATCTACTTCAACTGTAAGACTACGAGCTTTATTCAGACACAAGGAATAATATAGGCTTCTTTTGTTTAATGCAATTGTTATTTGCGAATCTTCATTGTTAATTATTTGCTTCTTCTCTGAAGGTTCTCGCTGTTTGCTGTTGTACTTTCTGTCACAATGTCCTGCAGTGTTAATAATATTTTCTGTGTATTACAGAATGTAATCGCTTCTCAAATGAAATTACATTTCTGTGTAACGTAGTTGAGAAAGATTTCCTTTGTGTGATATGATTGTATTCATAAAGACTGGGCTTAGAATTTCACCAGATATCAAAATCTTCATTCAATACCCCACCATGCTTATTATTTCAAATTAAAAATATGACCTTCATTGCCAGCAGAAAGTCTATGTTTATGTACATATCAAGCAACCAGCAAATCGAAAATGATGAACTAATGGTGTCTGGCTATTCGAGCAGTAGAGCACAGACGAGTTGAGCACTACTTGTTATATCAGGAAGATTGAAGGTGTTCAATGTTCCAGGAGTTGCAGTACCATGGTGCTTACTGAGCACCTGTTCAGTATTCACTGAGCAAGCGATATGTAACAGTGCCAAGTCATAGAGTGAGAGAGTTTAGCAGAGACTATCTCCAGATCAAGTCATCTAGGGTGTCAGCCAAAGGATAGAGTTGCCAGTGCCAGACAAGTGTCAGTACACCAGGCTTTAAATACACCAATTCTTTATCTTTCCTCCTTGACTTATTATAACTTTGTATCCAGTCATTAAATATATACTGAAAACAAAACTTTAGGTTATTTCTTTGCTGAATATGGTTTTAAAATCTATAAACTTGGGCCAGCTGTTTCTCATTCCTACTTAATAGTTTTTTACCTTTTATTTAATTTCAAATATGGATTGCAAATGTAACCTTTCAGCCATAGGATGGATGTTCATCTTTTCTAGTTTCAAATGTGAGCAAGCTCTTAATTACATGAAGCCTTTATTCATCATAAAAATAAGGAAAAGTAATGCAAGATTCCAAAGACATGCTTGTTAGGTGAATTGGACATTCTGAATTCTTCCTCAGTGTCCCTGACCTGGCGGCGGAGTGTGGCGACTAGGGGATTTTCACAGTAATTTCATTGCAGTGTTACTGTGAGCCTACCTGGGACACTAATAAAGATTATTAGATTATTATTTTTTTTAATAAATATTTTATTGAAAATTTTTGGTCAACCAACACAGTACATTGTGCATCCTTTACACAATATTATAACAACACAAATAACAATGACCTATTTTATAAACAAAAAATAAATAAATAATAAATAACAATAATGAAAACTAGCACTAATTGGCAACTGCCTTATCACAAGTAACACTCTCCAAAAATATACTTTAACAGTCCAATATATAATTATCTGTCGCAACGACCTATACATATTATACAGTATATATTAACAACCCTGAGAGTCCTTCTGGTTCCTCCTCCTCACCCCCCCCCCCCTACCCCCGCCACCCGATCCTGGGCTGCTGCTGCTGCCTTCTTTTTTCCATTCCATCTATCTTTCTGCGAGGTATTCGACGAACGGTTGCCACCGCCTGGTGAACCCTTGAGCCGACCCCCTTAGGACGAACTTAATCCGCTCTAGCTTTATAAACCCTGCCATGTCATTTATCCAGGTCTCCACCCCCGGGGGCTTGGCTTCTTTCCACATTAACAATATCCTGCGCCGGGCTACTAGGGACGCAAAGGCCAAAACATCGGCCTCTCTCGCCTCCTGCACTCCCGGCTCTTGTGCAACCACAAATATAGCCAACCCCCAGCTTGGTTCGACCCGGACCCCCACTACTTTTGAAAGCACCTTTGTCACCCCCATCCAAAACCCCTGTAGTGCCGGGCATGACCAAAACATATGGGTATGATTCGCTGGGCTTCTCGAGCACCTCGCACACCTATCCTCCACCCCAAAAAATTTACTGAGCCGTGTTCCAGTCATATGCGCCCTGTGTAATACCTTAAACTGAATCAGGCTTAGCCTGGCACACGAGGACGACGAGTTTACCCTGCTTAGGGCATCTGCCCACAGCCCCTCCTCGATCTCCTCCCCCAGCTCTTCTTCCCATTTCTCTTTTAGTACATCTACCATAGTCTCCCCTTCGTCGCTCATTTCCCTATATATGTCTGACACCTTACCATCCCCCACCCATGTCTTTGAGATCACTCTGTCCTGCACCTCTTGTGTCGGGAGCTGCGGGAATTCCCTCACCTGTTGCCTCGCAAAAGCCCTCAGTTGCATATACCTGAATGCATTCCCTTGGGGCAACCCATATTTCTCGGTCAGCGCTCCCAGACTCGCGAACTTCCCATCCACAAATAGATCTTTCAGTTGCGTTATTCCTGCTCTTTGCCACATTCCATATCCCCCATCCATTCCCCCCGGGGCAAACCTATGGTTGTTTCTTATCGGGGACCCCCCCAAGGCTCCAGTCTTTCCCCTATGCCGTCTCCACTGTCCCCAAATCTTCAGTGTAGCCACCACCACCGGGCTTGTGGTGTAGTTCCTCGGTGAGAACGGCAATGGGGCTGTCACCATAGCCTGTAGGCTAGTCCCCCTACAGGACGCCCTCTCCAATCTCTTCCACGCCGCTCCCTCCTCCTCTCCCATCCACTTACTCACCATTGAAATATTAGCGGCCCAATAATACTCACTTAGGCTCGGTAGTGCCAGCCCCCCCCTATCCCTGCTACGCTGTAAGAATCCCTTCCTCACTCTCGAGGCCTTCCCGGCCCACACAAAACCCATGATGCTCTTTTCAATCCTTTTAAAAAAAGCCTTCGTGATCACCACCGGGAGGCACTGAAACACAAAGAGGAATCTCGGGAGGACCACCATCTTAACCGCCTGCACCCTCCCTGCCAGTGACAGGGATACCACATCCCATCTCTTGAAATCCTCCTCCATTTGTTCCACCAACCGCGTTAAATTTAACCGATGCAATGTGCCCCAATTCTTGGCTATCTGGATCCCCAGGTAACGAAAGTCCCTTGTTACCTTCCTCAACGGTAGGTCCTCTATTTCTCTACTCTGCTCCCCTGGATGCACCACAAACAACTCACTTTTCCCCATGTTCAATTTATACCCTGAAAAATCCCCAAACTCTCCAAGTATCCGCATTATTTCTGGCATCCCCTCCGCCGGGTCTGCCACGTATAGTAGCAAATCGTCCGCAGACAAAGATACCCGGTGTTCTTCTCCTCCTCTAAGTACTCCCCTCCACTTCTTGGAACCCCTCAACGCTATCGCCAGGGGCTCAATCGCCAGTGCAAACAATAATGGGGACAGAGGGCATCCCTGCCTTGTCCCTCTATGGAGCCGAAAATATGCAGATCCCCGTCCATTCGTGACCACGCTCGCCATCGGGGCCCTATACAACAGCTGCACCCATCTAACATACCCCTCTCCAAAACCAAATCTCCTGAACACCGCCCACAAATAATTCCACTCCACTCTATCAAATGCTTTCTCGGCATCCATCGCCACTACTATCTCCGTTTCCCCCTCTGGCGGGGCCATCATCATTACCCCTAACAGCCTCCGTATATTTGTGTTCAGCTGTCTCCCCTTCACAAACCTAGTTTGGTCCTCGTGGACCACCCCCGGGACACATTCCTCTATTCTCATTGCCATTACCTTGGCCAGGACCTTGGCATCTACATTTAGGAGGGAAATAGGTCTATAGGACCCGCATTGTAGCGGGTCCTTTTCCTTCTTTAAGAGAAGCGATATCGTTGCTTCAGACATAGTTGGGGGCAGTTGTCCCCTTTCCTTTGCCTCATTAAAGGTCCTCGTCAGTACCGGGGCGAGCAAGTCCACATATTTTCTATAGAATTCGACTGGGAATCCATCCGGTCCCGGGGCCTTTCCCGCCTGCATGCTCCTAATTCCTTTCACCACTTCTTCTACCTCGATCTGTGCTCCCAGTCCCACCCTTTCCTGCTCTTCCACCTTGGGAAATTCCAGCCGATCCAAGAAGCCCATCATTCTCTCCCTCCCATCCGGGGGTTGAGCTTCATATAATTTTTTATAAAATGTCTTGAACACTCCATTCACTCTCTCCGCTCCCCGCTCCATCTCTCCTTCCTCATCCCTCACTCCCCCTATTTCCCTCGCTGCTCCCCTTTTCCTCAATTGGTGTGCCAGCAACCTGCTCGCCTTCTCCCCATATTCGTACTGTACACCCTGTGCCTTCCTCCATTGTGCCTCTGCAGTGCCTGTAGTCAGCAAGTCAAATTCTACATGTAGCCTTTGCCTTTCCCTGTACAGTCCCTCCTCCGGTGCTTCCGCATATTGTCTGTCCACCCTCAAAAGTTCTTGCAGCAACCGCTCCCGTTCCTTACTCTCCTGCTTCCCTTTATGTGCCCTTATTGATATCAGCTCCCCTCTAACCACCGCCTTCAACGCCTCCCAGACCACTCCCACCTGGACCTCCCCATTATCATTGAGTTCCAAGTACTTTTCAATGCACCCCCTCACCCTTAGACACACCCCCTCATCTGCCATTAGTCCCATGTCCATTCTCCAGGGTGGGCGCCCTCCTGTTTCCTCCCCTATCTCCAAGTCTACCCAGTGTGGAGCGTGATCCGAAATGGCTATAGCCGTATACTCCGTTCCCCTCACCTTCGGAATCAACGCCCTACCCAGCACAAAAAAGTCTATTCGCTAGTAGACTTCATGGACATAGGAGAAAAACGAGAACTCCTTGCTCCTAGGTCTGCTAAATCTCCACGGGTCTACTCCTCCCATCTGCTCCATAAAATCTTTAAGTACCTTGGCTGCTGCCGGCCTCCTTCCAGTCCTGGACTTCGACCTATCCAGCCCTGGTTCCAACACCGTATTAAAATCTCCCCCCATTATCAGCTTTCCCATCTCTAGGTCCGGAATGGGTCCTAGCATCCGCCTCATAAAATTGGCATCATCCCAGTTCGGGGCATATACGTTTACCAAAACCACCGTCTCCCCCTGTAGTTTGCCACTCACCATCACGTATCTGCCCCCGTTATCCGCCACCATAGTCTTTGCCTCGAACATTACCCGCTTCCCCACTAATATAGCCACCCCCCTGTTTTTCGCATCTAGCCCCGAATGGAACACCTGCCCCACCCATCCTTTGCGTAGCCTAACCTGGTCTATCAGTTTCAGGTGCGTTTCCTGTAACATAACTACATCTGCCTTAAGTTTCTTAAGGTGTGCGAGTACCCGTGCCCTCTTTATCGGCCCGTTCAGCCCTCTCACGTTCCACGTGATCAGCCGGGGTGGGGGGCTTCCTACCCCACCCCCCATTTGTCGATTAGCCATCCCCTTTTTCCAGCTCCTCACCCGGTTCCCACGCAGCTGTATCTCCCCCAGGCGGTGCCCCCCCCGCCCATCCCCTCCCATACCAGCTCCCCCCTCTCCCCAGCAGCAGCAACCCAGTAATTCCCCCCTCCCACCCCCCCCCCCCCGCTAGATCCCCCGCTAGCGTAATTACTCCCCCCATGTTGCTCCCAGAAGTCAGCAAACTCTGGCCGACCTCGGCTTCCCCCCGTGACCTCGGCTCGCACCGTGCGACGCCCCCTCCTTCCTGCTTCTCTATTCCCGCCATGATTATCATAGCGCGGGAACCAAGCCCGCGCTACTCCCTTGGCCCCGCCCCCAATGGCCAACGCCCCATCTCCTCCACCTCCCCTCCTCCCCCCATCACCACCTGTGGAAGAGAGAAAAGTTACCACATCGCAGGATTAGTACGTAAAACTCCTCTTTCCCCCCTTTTTAACCCCCCTCTTCGCCCCCCACATTCGCCCCACCACTTTGTTCAAACGTTCTTTTTAATAACCCGCTCATTCCAGTTTTTCTTCCACAATAAAAGTCCACGCTTCATCCGCCGTCTCAAAGTAGTGGTGCCTCCCTCGATATGTGACCCACAGTCTTGCCGGTTGCAGCATTCCAAATTTTATCTTCTTTTTATGAAGCACCGCCTTGGCCCGATTAAAGCTCGCCCTCCTTCTCGCCACCTCCGCACTCCAGTCTTGATAAACGCGGATCACCGCGTTCTCCCATTTACTGCTCCGAGTTTTCTTTGCCCATCTAAGGACCATTTCTCTATCCTTAAAACGGAGGAATCTCACCACTATGGCTCTGGGAATTTCTCCTGCTCTCGGTCCTCGCGCCATCACTCGGTATGCTCCCTCCACCTCCAACGGACCCGCCGGGGCCTCCGCTCCCATTAACGAGTGCAGCATCGTGCTCACATATGCCCCGACGTCCGCTCCCTCCGCACCTTCAGGAAGACCAAGAATCCTCAGGTTGTTCCTACTTGCGTTGTTCTCCAGTGCCTCCAACCTTTCCACACATCGTTTCTGATGTGCCTCATGCGTCTCCGTCTTCACCACCAGGCCCTGTATGTCGTCCTCATTCTCGGCTGCCTTTGCCTTCACGACCCGAAGCTCCCGCTCCTGGGTCTTTTGTTCCTCCTTTACCCCTTCGATCGCCTGTAGTATCGGGGCCAACAGCTCTTTCTTCATTTCCTTTTTGAGCTCTTCCACACAGCATTTCAAGAACTCTTGTTGTTCAGGGCCCCATGTTAAACTGCCACCTTCCGACGCCATCTTGGTTTTTGCTTGCCTTCCTTGCCGCTGTTCTAAAGGATCCACTGCAATCCGGCCACTTTCTCCTCCTTTTTTCATCCGTATCCAGGGGGGATTCCCTTCTGGTTTACCGCCAAGTGTTTTTAGCCGTCAAAATTGCCGTTGGGGCTCCTATCAAGAGCCCAAATGTCCGTTTCACCGGGAGCTGCCGAAATGTGCGACTCAGCTGGTCATCGCCGCACCCCCAGAACTTATTAGATTATTATTAAGTGACATACTATCATGGGACTCTGCCCAAGGAAATATGTAACTTCGGCAAACCTTTCTCTTCACTTAGAGCAAATACTTACTCAGCGGCCCTTACTCCACAATAACCTGCTCATGGATGCTCAGTTTGGGTTCCGCCAGGGTTACTCAGTTCCGGACCTCATTACAGCCTTGGTTCAAAAATGGACAAAAGGGCTGAATGCCAGAGGTGAGGTGAGAGTGACTGCCCTTGACATCAAGGCAGCATTTGACTGAGCGTTGCATCAAGGAGCCCTAGCTAAACTGGAGTCAATGGGAATCAGGGGGAAAATTCTACATTGGTTGAAGTCAAAGGAAGATTGTTGTGATGGTTGGAGGTACATCAGCTCAGCTTAATATATCATTGCAGGAGTTCCTCAGAGTAGTGTCCTCGGCCCAACCATCTTCAGCTGCATAATCAACGATCTCCTTTCTAGGTTAGAAGTGGAGATGTTTGCGTATGACTGCACAATGTTCAGCACCATTCACGACTCCTCAGATAATGAAGCAGTCCATGTCCAAGTGCAGCAAGACATGGACAATATCCAGGCTTGGGCTGGCAAGTGGAAAGTTACATTTGAGCCAGGCAATGATCATCTCCTACAAGAGAGGATCTAAGCATTGCCCTTTGACATTCAATGGCATTGCCATTGCTGAATCCCCCACAATCAATATCCTAAGGGTTACCGTTGATCAGAAACTTAACTGGACTAGCCACATTAATACTGTGACTTCAAGGGCAGGTCAAAGGTTAGGAATCCTACAGCAAGTAACTCACCTCCTGACCCCTCAAAGCGTGTCCACCATCTAAAAAGCACAAGTCAGGAGTGTAATGGAATACTTGAGTGCAACTCCAACAACACTCAAGAAGATCGCCACCATCCAGGACAAAGCAATCCACTTAATTGTTCACCCTCCCACAAAAATTCAAACTCTCCACACCAACGAACATCTACAAGGTGCACTGCAGTAACTCACCAAGGTTCCTTAGATAGCACCTTCCAAACCCACGACCACTACCATCTAGATGGACAAGAGCAGCGGACGCCTAGGAACCCCATCACCTGGAGATTCCCCTCCAAGTCACTCACCACCCTGACTTGGGAATATATCGCCGTTCCTTCATTAATGCTGGGGCAACACCCTGGAACTCCCTCCCTAACAGCACAGTAGGTGTACCTACACCACATGGACTGCAGTGGTTCAAGAAGGCAACTCACCACCACCTTCTGAAGGGCAACTGGGGATGGGCAATAAATGCTGGCCTAACCAACGATGCCCACATCCTGTAAATGAATTTTAAAAATAAGGAAAGAAGCAAATTGAAAATAATGAAGAAAATGATTATGAAACCAGACATGTGGCTTATGGTGCAGCAACATCAGGAATTTGTTCAATCCAGGAGACCAGATTGAGTTGGATCCAAAATCCTCTCTGCAAGTTCAAAATTGATCAAATTTCTGTAATTGAGATAAGCCTCAGATGCATAAAAACATATTAGAAAGACCAGTAAAAGTATTTAGTCATCGCCCACAAGAGGCTATCACGTCTCATTCTGTTGGACAGAGAGAGAGAGAGAGAGAGAGATAAATGGTAATAAAGTCTGAGGGCACCAATCAGCATCAAGTATGGGAGACACCCCTCACAGGCAGTACAGGGATTAAACATACACCATTGGCATAATTCTACACCACACACTGGCCACCTAGCCAACTGAGCTAACCCCACAGAGAGACTTGAACAATTATACTACAAATGCTATGTCGATTTACAGTTCAATATTTCTTCTATTCTGCATTTAGTGTTCAGGAGAGCAAAACAAGATACCACTTCGATCTGATACAGGAAAGCTGGATGGAACCTCTCCTTCAAGCACATGGTTAAATGGCTCGGACAATGCTGGTAAGTATGTCATCTTTAAGAAGGGCATTTTGCATTAAATCATATTATTCAGGAACAGCGGTAGGCCATTGAAATCTTCAAGTGTGTTTTGCCATTCAATTAGGTCATATTCATGCACCTCTGCTCCATATCATTTGTAGCCTTGTCGAAAGAAACATACTGATCTCAGTCTTGGAAATTAGCTGGGCATCCACAGTCTTTCGGAAGCGAGTTTACCACTACCATTTATGATTTTTAAAATGCTTCTTGATTTCATTCTTAATGAGTCTTTCTTTAATTTTGTTCTGGATTTGCTCACCACGCAGGAGGAAACTCTTTCTCTGGACCTCCCCTTTTTGAATCTGCCTTTTATTTTAAAAAGATAAAGTAAATCACCCCTCAACCTTCTAAACGTGGGGG
Organism: Scyliorhinus torazame; assembly: GCF_047496885.1. NCBI lineage: Eukaryota > Metazoa > Chordata > Chondrichthyes > Carcharhiniformes > Scyliorhinidae > Scyliorhinus > Scyliorhinus torazame. The sequence goes on along the minus strand of NC_092716.1, from coordinate 62,717,370 downwards.
AATACAAACTAAGTTTATGCATCCTGCCCTCGTAATCTAAACCTTTAAATCTCAATATCACTAATGTCCTTTAGGAAAGGAAATCTACCATCCTTGACTGGTTTGGTCCAGATGTGACTCCAGATTCACAGAAATGTGGTTGGCTCTTAAATGTTCTATGAAACGGCCTAGCAAACCTGTCAATTGTACCAAACTATTAGAGCAAAATCAACAAAGGAATGAAACCGGATGGACGACCTGGCATCGACATAGGCACCAATTTAGTCGGGAGGAAGTTGCCCTGGGAGTCTGCAAAATTGGATCCCATGAAGTCTCATGACACTAGGTAAACATGGACAAGAAAACTTCCTGGTGACTACTACCCATTTCTCCTCCTCAGCTGATTAATCAGTGCTCCTCCATGTCGAATTCCAACTGGAAAAAGCACTGAGGGTGGCAAGGACACACATTGTACTCTGAGTGGAGGACCAACAAAAGGGAAAAACATACGTGACATTGTCCTCGTCAATCTCCCTGTCGCAGAGGTATCTGTCCATGACACTATTGATGGGAGAGACAACAGCACAGTCCTTGTGGAGACAAAGTCCCATCTTCACATTGCGAATTATGTGGCTCAAGAGCAGATGAGAGGTTGGAATTTCTGAGGCTAGTAACTCATCTCACTACCCAAAGCATGTCCGCTATCTTCAGGCACAAGTCAGGAATGTGATGGAATACTCTCCACTTGTCTGAATGAGTGCAGCTCCAACAACTCAAGAAGCTCAATACCATCCAGAACAAAGCAGCTTGCTTGATTGGCACCCCAACCACCACCTTATGCATTCACTCCCTCCATCACTGCCGAACAGTATCAGCAGCAAGCATCTATCAGATGCACTGCAACAACTTATCCAGCCTCCTTCGAAATTACCTTCCACACCTCCAACAATTAGAAGGACAAATGCAACAAATATTTGGGACACCACCACCTGCAAGTTTCCCTCCAAGTCATGCATCATCCTGACTTTGAACTATATCTGTGTTCCTTCCCCGTTGCTGGGTCAAAACTCTGGGATTCCCTTCTTAATAGAACTATGTGTGTACTTACATCATATAGAACATAGAACATTACAGCGCAGTACAGGCCCTTCGGCCCTCGATGTTGCACCGACCTGTGAAACCAATCTAAAGCCCATCTACACTATTCCCTTATCGTCCATATGTCTATCCAATGACCATTTGAATGCCCTTAGTGTTGGCGAGTCCACTACTGTTGCAGGCAGGGCATTCCACGCCCTTACTACTCTCTGAGTAAAGAACCTACCTCTGACGTCTGTCTTATATCTATCTCCCCTCAATTTAAAGTTATGTCCCCTCGTGCTAGACATCACCATCCGAGGAAAAAGGCTCTCACTGTCCACCCTATCTAATCCTCTGATCATCTTGTATGCCTCAATTAAGTCACCTCTTAACCTTCTCTCTAATGAAAACAGCCTCAAGTCCCTCAACCTTCCCTCATAGATCTTCCCTCCATACCAGGCAACATTCTGGTAAATCTCCTCTGCACCCTTTCCAATGCTTCCACATCCTTCCCATAATGCGGCGACCAGAATTGCACGCAGTACTCCAAATGCGTGCAATTCTGGTCGCCGCATTATATGGACTGCAGCAGTTCAAGAAGGCAGCTCCTGACCATCTTCTCATGGGCAAATAGGGATTGGCACTAAATGCTGGCCTGACCAGCAATGCCTACATCTCAGGAAAGAATAAAAAATTAATCTGCGCTGTACCGTCCACGACGCCAATGTCCCTTTGCTGAGACGTAAGGTCCCAAAGTAAAAACAGTACGAGGATAGGGTCTAACCCACACTCCGTAAAACTGAAGCATCATTTTGGCATTCCAACCCTATTACAAAAAGGCTTTTTGGTTACTTCTTGTGCCTGCTCTCCGGCCTTTACTGATTTATGTACATAGACCCCAAAATCATTTCACTTCTCATCAGCTCCTAGTGTCTCATTATTCTGAATGCAGTTACTCAATGCAGTTTCGAATACAAAAGTTTGACAAAACTGGTTTGTAATTATTAGCATTCGATATGACTGATGAGACAAATGATTCAACGGAAGAAAACACCAAGAATGCAAAAGCAAATCAGCTGGATGGAAATCATAAAAAAGGTAAAATTATATAAACGTTTTTACATAGGCTTTGTGCTGTATTGAAATTTGCTGTGATAGGAATGCCAATTCTAACTTTAGCTGTCACACCACTAGGTGGTATCGTATTATCTTTTAAAATCCAAATTGCTCAAAATATATACTGGAACCAAATATTTTTGTCGTGTAAAGGATTAATGTAAATAGACTGTCCAAATCATCAGCAATGTAAGGTCACATGACAGCAGAATATGTTGAAAGATAGTTCTAATAAATGTTTACCAACAGCTTTGCCTCTGGCAGTCTCCCAATCCTTTATTTTTTTAATAAATTTAGAGTACCAATAATTTATTTTTCAATTGAGGGGCAATTTAGCATGACCAATCCACCTACCGTGCACATCTTTAGATTGTGGGGGTGAGACCTACCCAGACACGGGGAGAATGTGCAAACTCCACACCGACAAGGCCGGGATCGAACCCGGGTCCTCAGCACTGTGAAGCAGTAGTGGTAACCACTGCACTTGTGTGCCGCCCTAGTCGCTCTCAATCCTAACCAAGGACAATCTCACCTGATATCCACGATGATGATAACAGATGGTGATAGTGGTAAAGGTAATGGAATAAGCACCAAGTAACTGGTCCGGTGACTGAAAAAGCAGCAGGCAAAATTACTGCAAGAAAAGGATGTTGTGGGAACAAGTGCCAACAGAACTCAAAGGAAGGCTAAAATGAAGGAAAACCTTGGAGAAAATCCTACCCTTGCCAGAGTGCCTCAACCATGTGGTAGACCTGGTTCAAGTAGCAGAACTGGTGTCATGAGATGAAATGAAAATCGCTTATTGTCAAAAGTAGGCTTCAAATGAAGTTACTGTGAAAAGCCCCTAGTCATCACATTCCGGCGCCTGTTCAGGGAGGCTGGTACGGGAATCGAACTGTGCTGCTGGCCTGCCTTGGTCTGCTTTAAAAACCAGCGATTTAGCCCAGTGTGCTAAACCAGCCCCTGTACAGAACTGCTTCAGAACTAGCAGAGCAGCCTAGTAAGGGATAGGTCAGTACCCTTATCTTACTAGCTGGGGTGGCCGGTTTAGCTTATTTGGCTGGACAGCCAGATGGCCTCTGAGCTTCAGAGTTTCACGATAGCGCCGACAACCTTATTGTTGGAAGAGGTATTGACTGCAGGGGGAATGGAGAAGGCGGTGCTGTCGGCGATCTACAGGAGGATTTTGGGAGAGGACGGGGTGTCTATGGAGGGGAGTAAAGCCAAGTGGGAGGAAGAGATGGGGGAGGTTATGGAAGATGGTTTGTGGTGTAAGGTGCTCCGGATGGTGAACAGCTCAACCTCATGCTGAGGTTGGGGATGATGCAGTTGAAGATCATGTATGGGGTGCACCTCATGAGGGAGAGGATGAGCCGACTCTTTGAGGGAGTTGAAGACACATGTGAGCATTGTGGGAGAGGCCCTTTAAACCATTTATATATGGTCCTGTCCGAAGCTGAAGAGGTACTGGAGGGAGGTTTTCGGTATTATTTCAGGGGTGCTACACGTGAACCTGGAACAAGGGCACCTACAAGCCTTTTTTGGGGTGTCGGACTAGCCCAAGCTGCAGACGGGTGCAGATGTTTTAGCCATCGCCTCGCTGATTGCCCGGAGGCGGGTCCTGTTGGGGTAGAGGCCAGCTTCTCCACCCAGTGTCTCAGCTTGGCGGGGGGACCTGCTGGAATTTCTGCATCTCGAGAAGGTGAAATTTGAGCTGAGGGGGTGAAGGAAGGGTTCTACAATTCAAGGGGACTGTTTATTTTGCATTTTCGAGAGTTGGGGGAGGGGGGTTGGGTTATTGTTGCTTTGATTACACTGTTCACTGATTGACTTTTAATTTTTTACCTGGAACGTACAGGTGGATGTGTTGGTCTGTATACTGAGGGGGGGGGGGGGCTGGTTTTGTTTGGGGGATTGTTATCATATTTGTTTTTTCTTTGTTTTTTTCTTTTGTTGTTTATTTGAGGAAAATGTTGAAGATGAGGAAAATTAAAAATTTTTAAGAAAAGACAAAAGTCAGAGATCCGGCTGACAGACCACCTCCACTGCTACAAATCACATGACGGTAAATCCTGCCCCTCGTCTTGCATGTGACTGTTCCACACAGGCTTGCTGCTTTATGAGCTCTGCCCTTGGCTCTGCGCTGACCACTGACTACATACTTTACCCTCTGTGGACTGTGTCACTCTCCAGACCTCCATTGGTCCTTTTCTGTGTCAAGTACCTTCTCTACAATGCTTGCAGCCCCCGCCTCCCCTATCAGATTGCAACACAGTCTTATGTTTTAACAGTTCATTCACAAACTCTGTCTGTCACTTGTGAAGGCGATGGTCATGATACTCTGTTTCTTTGGTTGTGTGATCAAGTCAAAATCATTCGAGCATTTCTGTTCCGCATCTTTCCCATCACACATGTTACCAAATTCGCTCTTGAGCATATCTATTAGTGTGACCATTCAGCAATCTTATTCTGGCATGTCATCTCAGTTTCCTTCATCGTCTGCATCACCTGATCTTCTGTTTGGGTATGAGGCACTCTTTATGTTATAACTGGAAATAAGGAGTTCTTTATACCAAACATCCACTTCCTTCTCCACCCCGAGGATTTTTTTCAGTCTGGCACCTCAGGCTGCAGTTTGGTCTAAGGCCGCTCCAGCTCCATCTCCCTCAGTCAGTTTACCTATTTCTTTAACAACTTATTTTTCTTCTTTTGATAACCAGTTAAAGTATCCTTGGATGAACTAACAACTTCACGTGACCCTCAGTGCTAAGAGAGTTCTCTGCAGTGATCACAAGCACCAACCTGTGCCCAAATTCAATCCAACTGAGTCTTGTTTCTCAACTGTTGCCGTCCCAAACTCTCCCTCAGTTTAGAGCTGTTTGTTTGTATCCGATGCTTCAGCTGTCCTCCTTGGTTTCTGATCTTTCTGCTCAGAGTGTCCTAGTTTCACTCTTAGTCCATTTGTCTCATGGAAACAGTGTTCTGTCAGCGTATCGACCTTCACTTCCAGTTCTTTGGGGAAATGTCCTAATCCTTTTTCTACCAGCTTAATACTGTGTTACTCTTCACCTCGGTATTTGTGGTGATGTAAGGTTAGACCTGCAGTACAGGTTCGCCGGTAGCTCCTGCCGGCTGGCTCCGCCCAGGGAGAACTGTATAAATATGCATGACCTCCAGTGCCCTGCCATTTCGCCAGCTGCAGCAGGAGGCCTCGCATCTGACTGTAATAAAGCCACAGTTGTACCCAACTTTAGTCTTTGTGCAACTGATCGTGCATCAGTGTTCTTCCACGATCACTGTGGCTTTCTTTGGGCCATAATAGCTTTCTCCAGCCAAAAAGTATCACAACAATCCTCTAGTCCCCTACTCTTCTTTTCCATTTAGTTTATCCATCTCTGGTTCCCTCAAGGTGAATCAAGGGCAGCACAGTGGAGAGTGGTTAGCACTGCTGTCTCACAGCTCCAGGGTCCCGGGATCAATTCCGGCCTCAGGTGACTGTCTGTGTGGAGTTTGCACTTCCTCCCGGTGTCTGCGTGGGTTCCCTACGGGTGCTTCCGGTTCCTCCCACAATCCAAAGATGTGCAGGTTAGGTGGATTAGCCATCATAAATTGCCACTTAGTGTCAAAAAAACAGGTTAGGTCGGGTTACTGGGTTATTGGGTGGAGATGTGGCCTTAAATAGTGCGTTCTTTCCAAGAGCTGGTGCAGATTCAATTTTTCCAAATGGCCTCCTTCTGAACTGGAAAACAAAATTCTATGAATCCAACATTCTCTCTAACAACATTTGATAATTATATCTTTTGTATGAACAGATGGACATTTTCTCTGCCAAAACCTTAGACCCTCAATGCCTGCAGTCCACCAGCGCAGGGATCGCTAACCACCCTATCTCCCTCCCCCCCCCCCTCCCACCACGCACCGCCACTCCCCCCCGAAAGGCTGTGCTCAGGTTGGGAGCCTAAATCCTTTAGCCTCCTCACTTTCCCGTGCTTTTGGAATAGATTCTGAAGTTCCTTCAGGTACTTTTCCCTTTTTACGTTTGACACTGCTCGCTATACCCTCCTTTCTTTGTTTTTCTCTTTTAACTTTAGTTCCCTTTTTCATAAGCTTGAGATCACACCTCTCACTTCTGAGGGTTATTTTCTCTTTGTTTGCATTTTTTCCCAAACTTCTAACTGTCCTCGTCAATTCATCTTTGCTCTGCTTCTATCCCTCTGGGTCTAGAACTATCTGTTCACCCAACTGACATTCAGGTGAGTCTTTCCTTCCTTCAGAGTTCAATTTAACCAAATACTCAAAGGTTGGTTGTATCCCCAGATTCGATCCCATCCTCATCGCTAATGTAGTGGCCTGGCAGCGATGAGGCGGGGGCTCTTCATGGAACAGAGTTTATTGATAACAAAGAACAATTGTACAGAGGTCACTGGCCTTATTGTCCTGGAGCAACATGGAGCTGCTCTAGCCTTTACATCTTTATTACATGGCTCCCCGATTTATTCTGTCTGAGAGGGGACTCCACCTCTGGGGTAATTGCCCGCTCTCGGTCCCCATTGTTTCGTGGAGCCATGTGATCATCCTCTGTTGTACTATCTTAAGGAAACATGCACCTTAATCCACGACAGAAGCTTACAAATTTGGTTACACTACTAGTTCATCCATTTACCCGAAAGCTAATGGGGAGACTGAACGACGTGTGAGGATGAGGAAGGCTTTTTGAAGAAACATCAGCTTAGCACTCTTGGGCTACCATTCCACATCACTCCAGAAGAGTCTGGCTCCGTCCAAACATCTAATGGGTAGACAACTACGGACTCAACTTTCTGTTCTTCCGCACATGCTTATGTCCTACCTCACAGCAACAGATCTACAGAGAGTAAGGGAGATGGATGATGAATATCATGCAAAGCAAACCAGAAACTACAATAAATTCCATAGAATACATAACTTACCACAACTCCAGGCAGGGGAGTCAGTATCGATTGTGATAGCCAAGTTTTGGAATAAGCACTACATCCAAAATCTAATCTTGTGGAGACTGAAAATGGCCCAATGAGAAGAAAAAGATGTGTACTCATATTTACAAGAAGACCTCATGGAACAGTTACCCAGAAGATCAGGAAGATTACCGGGACATTGATCTGGTAGTCTCTGATAATTCACATACTACTCTACCTAGTTCAAAGGAAAACATGGAGAGCTTGAATCCTATACGTCCACCAACAGAGTTGTGAATAAGGTCAGGGAGATTGATGAAACCACCACAGCACTATCTCTGTGAACTGGGCATAAAGGCAGAGACTTTGGAGGGAAGTTGTAGGACAGCATAAACAAGGCAAATGAAATTTGTGATGGTACTGAAAGCTCAATCTGTGAAGAGACCTTTCTACGATGCCTGAATGATTTTGCCACTTTGCACACCAGCCCCTTTCTTTTCTGGCCTTTATTTGTTATTGTGAAGGTTCAGTAGCAAAATCTGGGTGGTGTTATACTGACTGTAAATGACTGCTACGAACTGGTTGGCATTGCTGAAGTTCATTTCATGATTAACGCTTTTTGCTAGGGGAATGATGGGGTTCATCCCATCAGTCTGCATTAGAATCAAACCAAAAACCACACAGGGGAAATTTTACACTTACCCACAGTGTTACCCAGTCTCTAAAAATGTCTGATTTGCAAGGGGCTCCTGAAAATATTTGATATTACCCATTGCAGATTACCAAATCGGAATTAACATTTGGCTATAATTTGGAAAAGTTGACTGAGGTACCATTAAAAGTAAATCTCTTTATTTTATTATATAACAGTATTTGCATTTCATAATGTTGATTATTGGATATCTTTTGTAATCTATAATGAGAAACATAAATGAGTGTAACAATTGAGAATAGTAATTGAATCATGTGTTTACTTTTACAGCACAACACGAGCAGCTTACAAAAGATGAAGTGAAAAAATCAGACTCAACATCAGGAAAAACATTTCATTATTATTTTAAGGCAGGAGGAGGTAAGAAACATTCATATCCCTTTAAATTGTGCCCTATCCATGAGACTGTCTTCTATTTGAGTTGAGCTGTTAATAAGAATGGCAGCCATTTTGTTTAAGGCAACTACCACTGCCCTTGAGAATTCCACCATTGTTTAAAGCATATGGTTGTTACTATTCTCTCGACAGACACCTCAATCTGTCCAGTATGAGCCTGTTATACATCCTAGATATTGCTGCAGTATCCCATATGCCTTCTTAACCACCTTATCTACTTGTCCTGCTGCCTTCAAGGATCTTTGTACATGCAACCTAAGGTCCCCTTGATCCACTGAACTTCCTGGTGTCCAACCGTTCATTGTGTATTCCCTTACATCATTAGTCTCCAAAAATGCACCACCTCACACTTTTCAGGGTTAAATTCCATTTGCCACTGTTCTGTCCATCTTACCAGCCCATCTGTAGTGTCCTGTAATCTAGACTTTCCTCCTCACTATTTACCACACTATCAACGTTGTGTCGTCTGCGAACTTACTGATCATACCATCCACATTCATGTCTAGATCATTAATGTACACTATATACAGCAGGGGACCCAGCACTGATCCCTGCAGTACATCACTGGACACGGGTTGCCAGTCACAAAAACAACCTTTGACCATCACTCTCCGCCTCCTGCCACTAAACCAATTTTGGATCCAATTTGGCAAATTGCCCTGGATCCCATGACTCTTACCTTTTTGATCAGTCTCCCCTGCGGACCCTCATCAAAAGCCTTACTGAAGTCCATGTGCCATCTTGGCTGGAGTCTCAGGACCCCAATTCGGATGACCACACACCGTCTGAGGAAAACCTCCAACTTTTGCCACGACTTGCCTCGGTGACCCTGGACCAGTCTCGGGCCCGAACGCTCTCGACCGCAACGAAGATTGTGCTCATCAATAGCACAAAACATCCTGCCTGATCGACTCCCGGAGCACAGAGAGCTTCATACACCCCAACACGGTAAGGTGCTGTTCTCTTCCCATCCACCCAGTTAACCAAAAAATCTCCCTGGCCTCCGGGTCTCACTCTGAAGAGATCAAAGGGTTCTGCGTAGCGAACCTCACGGTCCAGGGAAGGGAATTTTAAACATTTCCGCCTCTACATCCTCCCTCACCTCTGCACTGCCACGCTCCTAGGGTTAGACTTCCAATGTAACCTCCAGAGTTTAACTTTTAAATTTGGCTGCCCTATACCCCCCTCACTGTCTGCAGCCTCACGATCCTCAAGATCGATCCGCCTTCCCTTTTTGCGAACCTCACCTCAGATTGCAAACCCGTCGCCACCAGGCCAGACGGTACAGTGCCCAGGACCGGACTTTCATTAGGTCGGAAGTCCAGCGGTTACTGAAGGAAGGTATTATTGAGGCTAGCAACAGTCCCTGGAGAGCTCAAGTAGTGGTTGTAAAGACCAGGGAGAAGCATAGGATGGTCATCGATTATAGCCAGACCACCAACAGGTTTTAGCAGCTCGACGCGTACCCCTTCCCCCGCATGTCTGATTTGGTCAATCAGATTGCACAATACAAGGTCTTTTCCACGGTGGATCTAAAACCCGCCTACCACCAGCTCCCCATCCACCCTAGCGACCGCAAATACACTGCATTCGAAGCAGATGAGCGGATCTACCACTTCCTAAGGGTTCCCTTCCGTGTCACAAATGGAGTCTCGGTCTTCCAATGGGAGATGGACCGAATGGTTGACCGGTATGGTTCACGGGCCACGTTTGCGGCCACGATCAGCAGGACCACGACACCAACCTCTGAAAATTCCTCCATACCGCAAAATCATCTTGCCCTCCATCCAACCAGTCGGAGCTCTGTTTCCCCTTGCCGTTGTCCAGATTTCAAAGCCTGAAAAAGGCAGCCAGCATACAGACTAACACACAAGGTCCGGAAGCAGGGTTACAGCCAGAAGCAGCAGGAGCTCAGAGAAGAACAGCCTGCATGTGACAAGCCTGAGGTTCACCAGTGTGAGCTACTCAGGTGACTAGGGGATGGAGCTCCCTGCTAATTGGAGAAACTCCCCACAGAATATAAACCGTGACCTGGAAGCAATTCGGGGAAGGATACCCTGTGGGCAGTGGAGAGGAGGATTATTGGTTATTGGATAGGCACACCAGAATGACAGGGAGTGGGATAGCTTGATCTTGGTTTCGGACAATGCTCGGCACAACATCGAGGGCCGAAGGGCCTGTTCTGTGCTGTACTATTCTATGATCTATGATCTATGATCTAGACTACATCAATGACATAGCAACCTACTTACATTCAATCATTCATATGACAGACATAATATAGTGCCTTATAGCGCATTAGTTATTATTACTTATGTAGTTTTAAAATCACACCATGATCAGTCAAGGTGACTTGAATCCCTGCTGAATGATGCTGAACATATTGTTTATAATCTCATATTGCCACATCAATTCGTAACATCCAGTCAACCAGTGGAGCTGAACTGTAAAACTGTTTTTTTCAGAAATACAACCAGTGAAAGAGATTTACCATTTGGTGTTCAATAACATAGTGTGGGGGGGTCATTTTCCCCGCCCCCTTTCCGAGTTTCTCAGAGTCGGGAGGCAGCCTGCCTTTGGCCAGTGGCTGGATCTTCTGCTCCTGCCACTGTCAATGGGATTTCCCATTGAATCCACCCACCACTACCTGCCAGGAAACTCGTGGTGGGGGTTTGGCGTTGGCAAGACGGGAAGATCCCACTGGCAAGAACAGCTGGAAAATCCCTCCCCGATCATGTCTTTAAAATTGCCAGTACTTTGTCCAGAGCTAATACCTGACTTTAATTTGTTTAATCTTGGGTGCATCTATTAGTATATTTTCCCAACAAATACATAAATAACGTTGGACATATCATTCACATAAAATTAGTGTTCTGAAGAAGGAGCTGCATACAAAGTTATTTTACCTGTACTTTCTACAAATGCTTTGTGACCTGCTATGTTCATGCAGGTCAGCATGAACATGGTAGCACAGTGGCTAGCACTGTGGCTTCACTGTGCTAGGGTCCCATGTTTGATTCCTAGCTTGGGTCACTGTCTGTTTGGATTCTGCACGTTCTCCATGTCTGCTTGGGTTTCCTCCAGGTGCTCTGGTTTCCTCCCACAGTAGACGTGTTAGGTAATTTGGACATTCTGAATTCTCCCTCCGTGTACCCGAACAGGCACTGGAATGTGACGACTCGGAATTTCACAGTAACTTCATTGCAGTGTTAATGTAAGCCGACTTGTGACAATAATAAAGGTTATTACATTATTATTAGATTAGGCATCTTCTGGGGTTTTTTTTCAGATTTCCAGCATCCGCAACATTTTGTTTTTTATGCAACTGTCTGGCAGTTTGTGTTTGTGCATTTCTACGAATGTTCCTTATGAATTCTGCAAAATGTTACTCTTTGAATTCCTGAAACTAGCAGGAATTTGTTCGTATCACTCACTTTAGACATTTAATGTCCCATTCTGAGCATTCGACCGTGTCAGCTCAGGACTGATTTGCTGCAATGACACAGCAATGTGTGATTCACTTCATACCTTTCATATTAATGTAGTTTTAGTACGTTTTTTGATGTCTACTTTCAAAAATGATGTTCACGGCAGATCATTTATGAATTGTTTATTCTGATTTATTTTCTAGGATACATGCTCTTTCTATTTGTTTTCTTTCTGTTCATCCTTATGATTGGCTGTATAATCTTTAATGGATGGTGGTTAAGCTATTGGATACAACAAGGAGCTGGGGTAAGTTCTCCTGATACAACTAATGCAAAAAGTCATCTGCAAATGTATGAAAAGTTTAATCCTTTAAATTATTTTCATATTTTGCTCAACTTTTTAGAATAGATTACCTCTCAATTTTGAAAGAACATTCTTATTCCATTAATTAAAAGATTACAAATGGTTAATTACTGTACATGCGTTCATTATATTAAACATCAGTTTCCAGTCTTAAATATTAGAAAATGTAATTAGAAAAACATAGCAAGCAAAAGAGTATTTCTTCATTCCTGATATTTGAATAAATGGACAAATGACTTCATTACCTTCAGTATAAGTCACTGTAGAGGGTTCCATCTCTGCTACTCCACTACTGGGCCGATATCTGGGGTTTGAGTATCTGTGTGTGTCTCTCTCCAGCTGGCACTGAAACTTCAGAGGCCAGGGGATGCCGCACTGGGACACCTCCACGGAAGAGAGCACTGAATCAAGCCTGCCGTTTATCCCTAACCGGAAGCCTGAGGCTTATATCACACAGATATCCAGACCCCCACCAATGCCCAGGTGATTCTCTCTCTTGCCGGTGGTGCAACACCCACCCGGTTCGTACTTCGCTGGAGTAGCTTTCCCAAGAGAGAGAATAGGACACTGCTGTTTATTACCTAACCAGCAGCCTGTCCTGAGTGAACGGGTTTGAATCATTCAAGATGACCCTAGATTCTCGACCCCGGAATTAAGGTGAGGAATATCTTAATCAATTGGTCAGAGATCGCTGGTGAGAGATTGAAGAATTTAAACAACTCCAATTATCAGCAAATCGAGGTTTATTGCAACACCCAGGTCAAAATCATCAAACAGAAGAAATTATAATAAAATCTTAAACTCTAACACAAACTAAGTCTATTCAGAAAGTACTATAACAGACACAACGTAAAATCTTATTGTTACACAATTTTAGCAAGGGCATAAAACACAAATCAAGCCCCCTTCCCCAAAGCCTCAACCACTATCAAGGTCAAGGGAGTTTCGCAAGCTGCTGCAGGGTACTTACGGTCACAGGCTGCGAGAGGTCAAGTCGAAGGTGGAGAGGTCAAGCCAAGAGACCCTCAATCGCAACACAGCCCCTTTTATATCCGTTTTACCTGGCTTTTTCCTGTGTTCAGCCAGCCCCTTTTGCATTGAATTGGTAAGGTTTAAAGTTCCCGCTGGTCCCACCCCCTTTGAGCGGGTCAGACCTGTCGACTTCCGGGTTTTCCTCCCCTTTGCGTTGTATCGGTCCAAGTTTAAAGTTCCCGCTGGTCCCGCCCCCTTTGAGCCGGGCAGACCTGTTGACTTCCGGGTTCGCCTCGCAGGTCCGCTCCTTCCAGCCAGGCAGACCTGCCGCGATTTGAATTTGGCGCCGACTCCGCCCCCTCCACCCAGTGAGTTCCTGCCGGTGGCTTCTGTCAGGATTGGAGTCCCTCCCCCAGGTCCGCCTCCAACTTGGGTTTTTTCTACCGTTTATCTTCAAGGGCTTTTCCAGTGCAATATACTGAGCCCAGACAGTCTGCTTTTTGGGATAACAAGGTTAAGCTCTCTTGTGAAGATTTTCAAAGTCTTCCATCTGCTCCGGAGATCGCTGCTATTCTCACCTTGCTATGTTGATGGGGTGTTGATTAGATTCTGCTCTGGTGGAGGCCAAGTCATTTACATCTGCATGGGGCTATGACCATCCCATTGTCCTGCTTGCAGGCAGGCCCCTTTGTAATACCATGCCCCTTTGTCTGTGTTTTAATCTTATCTAGTTGTCTGGCTCCTTCTTCCTTGTAGCTCCTGGGGGGGTTTGTAAATACCTATGCCCCTACTCAGCTCAGCGGACCAAGCCTGCTGGGAAATTTGGTTACGTTCCCTTGGCTGAAAAGTGTCCAGTTTACAGTCTCTGGGTTTTATTCTTGGGCAGTCCAAAAAGGGCCGAATTGCCCGAAAACCTTACATCACTTCTGTGAAAACATGATTTGTGATGATCAATTCTTTGAAGTCCAAAGTGCTATTTGGGAACCAATACAAAATTGAACAAAATTACTTGGTCTATCACAATTTAAGGAATATTCTTTGCTTCAGTTCATTGTCCGATTTTGTTTGTCACAAAAATTGTTCTTGCAAATATTGTATGAAATCCCTTTTATTTTGAAAACTGGATGGCCAAAGGGCTAAACCATTTATGTGACATATGCAAAGGACATTCCTTATACCATTAAAATTTTAAAAATAATAATTTTATTATTGAATATAACACTGAAATCCTTTTCTCTGAAATGAAATTTACACACGATATATGGGTAAGAAGTTTCCTCTTTGCATTTAAACAACATGGGTTGGATTTTAATTTTGGTTTAGCACAACACCAGGGTTCCAAGGTTAAATTACAAGGGGTGATTTCAAAAATCAGGGCTGCATTCTCTGTAATTTTGAAGGTTAAGGGCTGATTAGATTGAAGTTTTCAAGATATTAAAGGGAACAGTACGAAGTCTTACAACACCAGGTTAAAGTTCAACAGGTTTGTTTTAAATCAATTCGAAATACTTCCCCAGTCCAACGCCGGCATCTCCACTTAAACGAAATAGATAGGTATATAGAGAGAAACCACTTCAGCTGTTTGAGAAGAACATGGTGTGAAGGCTGTTAAAAAGGTAGCCATGATCCATGGCATTATTAATAGCGAAATAGAGTACAAAGCAAGGAACTTGGCAAAATCTGTATAAAACAATGGATTTACCAGAAAGGTCCCAGGATCGACACTTTTCAATTATATGGAGAAACAAGAGAGGTGGTTGTTCTCCTTAGAGCAGAGGCAGTTAGATAGAGATGTTCAAAATCCTGATATTTTTTGAGAGTGAATAAGGAGAAACAGTTTCCAGTGGCAGAAAGGCCAGTAACCAGGAAAGACAGATTCAATGCAATGGGGAAAAATAACTTGAGGCGGCATGAGGTGAAGAAAACTGGCATCGCAAGTCCTTGTGGTCTAGAATACAGGGCGGTGAAAGAAAATTCAATGCTAACTTTCAAAGGGAAATTGGATAAATATGTGAAGGGATAGAAATTGCAGGAATATTGGGGAAAGACTATGGGATGTGGAACTAAATTGATATATCTACCAATGAGCTGGCACATGGGCGCTGGGCCACATGGCTGTATCATAGTGCTGTATCAGTCAATGCGTCTGAGAATAAGTAAACAGATAAGTTACAAACAATAAAACATATTGCATGTGCTTTAACAGCAAAAAGCGCTTCCAGATGTTAATATCAGAAATAATTTCTCCAATTCCATCTAATGTGTACAATAGTTGACAGTAATGCAAATGGTACAATAAATACAAATTATGCAGTAAACAACAGCATGCAGCCAGGGGCAACTGTAATAATGATTGATGCCTCACTAAACACACAGAGTACAGAAAAAAGTCAGGAAAATTTATACCAAGGTGATTGCCCAGAGGCTTCCCATGACTGGTTCAACAGCAGATTATCAATATTCTGTGAATTTCTCAATTTAAAAGCCAAAGTTCTACATAATTAAACTGAGAGAAAATCTTACAGGAATGGTAAAGTGGTATGCAAAAATTACGTTCTGTGTTGATTTGTTGGATTGAAACAGAGCGATAAGATGCATCTTCAACAGCCATTGTTTTTAATGGGACAAGATGAAAGTCCATTTAAAATTTTACAAAATCTTAACAAAATTAAAAATCCTCATTTGGCACAATATTACTGATGCCCAATTCACAAAGAAATTAGTTAGAAATTATGTTCTTTGGCAGGGTTGAATTCTGCTGCATTGGGAGTTGAGGGGTAGGAATTTAGGGTAAAATCCATTTCCAGCCCTTTCTGGCTACAAAGGCAAATTGTGATGATAAAGTGCTTCTTCCATCCATGAACTTTAGCATCCCGTTCCAATCCCAGCCTTACTCTTGGGGAAGGACTGGTAGGATGCACGGTGAAAATCCCACCAGTTCCACCTCCTGCATGGTCAGCACCAAGTATGCTGACTTTACTGAGTCATACAGGAGTACACCAAGTTAGTATTTAAACAGCAATTAGTCCAAGAGAAACCAAATGAGGATTTGGATATGAAAAGACCAGCAACAGGGCAGCGCTGAAAGGAAATTCCAGCAAACTTCTCACAGCTCAGCTTCAAGAATGCAATTTCTAGTCTATTGTATGCTTGATGTCGCAGGAACAAAACTTTTGACATTGACTGATTTATATTTAATTCTACAAAGGCTGACTGTCTTGCACAAAGGAACAACACCACAACAGTGGATTGTAGCAGCATCACTGACAACCCCCAGCTAGGATTCTACCAACTAATCTTTGGAATGTCCATTGTTGCAATAATTGTTCTGAGTGTCTTTAAGGGATACGTTTTCACTAAGTTTACCATGAAAGCTTCTTCTACATTACATGACAACGTATTCCACAAGGTAAGATGCATGTTTGATACAGAATTTTATAGATTTCAGTTATAAAGTCTATTTTCAACAGTAGATAACAAACAACTTTAAATTAATATATTGAAATACAAGGCCAAACATTTGTGCCCTCCCCTGTGGCGAGTTTGGTGGGGGGGGGGGGGGAGCATTTAATTGGGTCGAAGGGGAGCAGATTGGGATCTTGCCACCTTCCCGCCGTTATCCTAGGTAAGTCCATGGCGGGAAGGCCCATGGACAGTTTTCCCACCCCACGTCCCATGTTGAGATCCAAGGGAGTAAGGTGAGGCTGGATGGCCTCTACATTAATGCTAGGAGCATTATAGGTAAGACCGATAAGTTAAGGGCATGGATTAACACGTGGATTTGTGATATTGTTGCCATCACATAGACACGGCTGGGGGAGGGGCAGGACGGAATATAGGATCTTCAGTTGAGGTAGGAGGGGGTGTAAAAGAGGAGTTGGTGTCACATTACGAATTAAGAAGTCAGTTATTGCAGTAAGGAGGGATGATATTTTAGAAGGGTCTTCAAATAAGGCTTTGTGGATAGAGCTTAGGAATAACAAGAGGACATTCACATTGCTCGGATGTATTATAGATCTCCAGTCAGCAGCCAATAGAGGAGCAGGTATGTAGACAATTCACTGAGATTTGTAAAAATAATAATAATAGAATAATTATAGTAGGAGATTTTAACATCCCCAACATTAACTAGGAGGGCTGTACGGTGGCGCAGTGGTTAGCCCTGCTGCCTCACGGCGCTGAGGACCCGGGTTCGATCACAGCCTCGGGTCACTGTCTGTGTGGAATTTGCACATTCTCCCCAAGTCTGCGTGGGTCTCACCCTCACAACCCAAAGATGTGCAGGGTAGGTGGATTCGCCATGATAAATTGCCCCTTAATTGGAAAAAAAAAATGGAGTACCTGAAACGTATGAATTGGGAGAATTATGGTGTAAAGAATTTAGAGGGGTCAGGTTTATTAAGATGTATTCAGGAGAGTTTTTAAAAGCAATATATACAAGGTCCACCAAGGAACAGTGCAGAGCTGGATCTAATTCTGGGGAAAATAGCCAGCCAGGTCTTCGAGGTGGCAGTGAGGGAGCATTTTAGTGATGGCAACCGCAACACAGTATGATTTAAATTTGTTATGGGAAAGGAAAAAGATTGTCTGCAAAAATGCTTTTGGACTGGGGGAAGGCAGATTTTCCTAAAAGAAAGCAGGGTCTGACCAAAGTAGACTGGGAACAGCTTCTTGTGGGAGAATCTACAGCAGAGCAGTGGGGGGCATTCAAAAAGGAAATGGGGAGAGTACAGGTCCAATATCTTCCCTTTTGGGTGAAATGTGGGAGCAACAAGCCCAGAGAACCCTGGATGTCGAGGAATATTCAGAATATACTAGACAAGAAAGAAAAGAGAGGCTTTTAGCAGGGACAAAGGAATCAAATCAGCGGAGGCCTCAGTTGGGTATAGAAAGTGCAGGGGAAATTTAAGAAAGCAATTAAGAGAACAAAAAGGGGGGGGGGATGAGAAAGTACTGGCAGGTAAGATTAGTGAGAATCCCAAGATATTTTATAAGTATATTAAGGGGTTGAGGTTAACCAGGAAAATATTAGGGCCCATTAGGGATCAAGGGGACAATCTGTGCATGGAGTTGGAGGACATTGGTAGGGTGTTAAATGAGTACTTCACATCTGTCTTCACTTGGGAAAAGGAGGATGTAGGTACAGAATTTGCGGAGAGGGTCTGTGAGATTCTTGAACAGTTTGACATAGGGAGTGAGGAGCTTTTGGTGTGCTAAAAACTGGACAAACCCCCAGGTCCTGATGATTTGTATCCACGCTGCTGTGGGAGGCAAGGGAGAAAATTACAGGGGCTCTGACCGAAATTTCTAATTCCTATCTGACCACAGGAGAGGTGCCAGAGGATTTGAGGACAGCTAATGTGGTTATTTTTTTGAAGAAGGGTGGTAGAGATAAACCAGGGTATTACAGATCAGTGAGTCCCACATCAGTGGTAGGGAAATTAATGGAGAAAATTCTGAAGGAGATAATCTATCTCCACTTGGAGAGGCAAGGTTTGATCAGGGATAGTCAGCATGGCTTTGTCAGAGCGAGGTCATGCCTCATGAATTTGATTGAATTTTTCAAGGACATGATTGGGTGTGTAGTTGAAGATAGTGTAGTTGATGTAGTTTATATGGATTTCAGTTAAGCCTTTGACAAGGTACCAAATGGGAGGCTGATAAAGTAGGTAAAAACACATGGGGTCCTGGATAACTTGGGAAGTTGGATCCAAAACTGGCTTAGTGGTAAGAGATAGAGGGTGGTGGTAGAAGGCTGTTTGTGTGATTGGATGTAGTGTCCAGTGACATACCACAGGTCCCATATTGCTTGTGATGCATATGAATGATATAGGTGAGAATGTGGGGGGGATGTAAGTAAGTTTGCGGAAGGCACGAAGATTGGCAGGGTGGTTAATAGTGGGGAAGAAGATCTTAGGTTGCAGGAAGATCTAGACAGGTTGTCAGATCAGTGGCAGATGAAATTTTATCCTGAAAAGTGAGGTGATGCACTTTGGAAGGAGTAACAAGACAAGGGAGTACGCAATGAATGGCACGGCACCAGGAAGCTCAGAGAAACAGAAGGATCTTGGAATGCTTGTCCACAAATCCCTGAAGAAAGCAGGACAGGTTAATAGTGTAGTTAAGAAGGCATACGGGGCACTTGCCTTTATCAGTCCTGGAAAAAATTATAAGAGCAGGGCCATTGTGTTGGAGCTTTACAAAACTTTGATTAGAGCACAGCTGGAGAATTGTGTGCAGTTCTGGTCAACTCACTATAATAAGGATGTGATTGTACTGGAGAGAGTGCAGAGAAGATACATCAGAATTTTGCCTGGGATGGAGCATTTGAGTGATGAAGAGAGGCTGGATAGGCTCGGGTTGTTTCTTTAGAGCAGAGAGGGCTCAGGGGGACCTGATTGAGATCTATAAGATTATGAAGGTTATGGACAGGGTGGATAGGAAGCAATTGTTCCCGAGTTGAAGGGTCATTAATGAGGGGGACATGACTTTAACGTGAGGGGCAGGAGGTTAAGTGGGGATTTGAGGAAAATTCTTTTCACCCAGAGGGCAGTGGGTGTCTGGAATGTACTGCCCAGGAGGGTAGTAGAGGCAGGAAACCTCACAACCTTGAAAAGGTACATGGATAAGAATTTGACATATCACAAAATTCAAGGCTATGGGCCAAGTGCTGGAAAGTGGAATGAGTGTAGATTTAGGGCGGGATTGTCCGGCTGCGACCGCCCAGCAACTGGAAACTCCCGCCCGAGGTCAATGGACCTTTACCTAGTCCGCGGCCCAACCATCTTGCGGCCGGCGGGCAGAAGAATCCAGCCCTGTGTGTAGTTTTGAAGGTGCGGGCGCGATGAGCCAAAGGGTCGCTTCTGTTCTGTATAACTCTATGACTATGAAAACAATTGAGGCCCTCAAGTGGTCAGATTAATGGCCACTTAATGGCCTCATCCTGCTACCATTGGTATTAACCCAGAAATGGAGGGTAGGGATCTCCATGCGGGGAGCGTGATAAACAATCCTGCTTTACTTACAGGCTGCTGGAGGAGGCTGGGTGGTGGTGGTGGACCGAGGAGCTCTTTTTAAGGCACTGCCTGCTCGAGCGACCTGGCATTGGGCTGGGTGGGGCAGTTGAAAGCCAGTCCCCTGTCCTTGCTGCCATCCCACTCCCCCGTGATCAAAATGTCACACCTTTCTCGTCATCACTCACCTGTGCCTGGTCCATCCTAGATTTGAATCTCGGGTGGTTGTAGTACCGGCAGCAGCCACCAGTTCCCCAGTGGCACTGCGAGTACTGAAGAGCTGCTGGCCTCTGATTGGCTGCTTTTGGTGGGCAGGGCTTCTGCCTGTGGGGCACATCTACTGAGGGAAGGCTTCCCACAGGCCTATCAAGTGCTTGAGTGGCACAAGATGCGGCGGGCCTTCTCAAAAAGATGTGATGCAGGGCAGCCTATCACTTCCACAAGATTAAGCTCATAATCTTTTATCTCAGGAAATATAAAAGGGCAATAATTTTGATTATGTTCAAGGTACAAGTGTCAAGATTAAGTCAAGCTTTAAGAGATGCAACATACCTCAACATCTTGAATTGATTTACTTTTCTGCAGTTCATAACATTGACAAAACAAACTTAGAATTTTTTGGTCGTTCTCCTCTTCAGGAGAACTACCTTTGGGTGGGAGTTTTGTAAGGGCCCCGAAGAATCCAGCACGAGTTTTAAGGATACAAAATAATAAAGTTTATTTACTATAACAATATATACATAGTAGTAGCAGTAACTTCCCTTGCTACCTTCTCCTTCCTCTTGGTTCGTGGACTGGCCAGCTTATTTATAGTAGGAGTTTCTCCGCCCCCCTCATTGGGTAAGTTCATACTCCCATAGGATTGTGGGATAATCATTAGTCCCCAGCCAATCGTCAGTAGGCAGGTTATAACAGGGAGTGAACTGGGTGATGAGATCAACAGAAACCCTCGTTACATTACTGAAAAAGAGTTTCCATTGATCTTCTGCCAAGGTTACTGCAACTGATCCGCAGACCCCTGAGCAAATTTCTAGTGAGGCTGTCTTTAATATACTGGTATTTTAATTACAGACACATTCTGTTTTAATAAACCCATTCCTGTTAACTAATTGTATAAACTTGCATGTCAATTAAATCTGTCAGGTTGCTCAATTGTTTGCCAATCTGTTCATTAGCATTGTAAGATGTTCATTTATCGAGACCTCACAATGCTGGTGGACCCTTGTACGTATCACTGGCCCCCTCTAAAGTGACCAAAAACAGATGTTTTAAAAGAAAAGTGGTTTAACGCCACCTCGCTCCACCCACCCCTACCTTGTGTCACCCTCAAGAGCAGACAAATGGCAGGTTTCCTCATAAGTTTTAAAAAAGGATAAATATTCACTGCTCGGCATGTAAAATATCTTCATAGCAGCACACACACACACACAAAATGGTAATTCCAAAAGAGGTAGCATACTTAGGTCTTCTTTAGTCCAATGAAGAAAAAGAGGATGCGATCTACCGGCCTCATCGTGCCAGGTGAGAGAACGAGCGGGCCAGTTAGATAGTGGGAGCGGCTGAAATCGGGATCCACGCAGGGCGTCGATCGGTTTCCAATCTATCCGGCCCACTCCTGTTGGTGAGATCAGGATCTGCCATGGTGTGGCGAGAAACCAATAATCACCGATTAAGACCAATCTCCATCCCATTGATGGGAAGGACCCCCTATTGAACGGCATCCCATGATCGAACCGCCACCCCAGTGGGCAGTCACTCAGGAATCGTTTAGTACACCTGTTTAAAAATGTCAAGCTGGCGAAGTAGCTGCTTTGGGATCCAAGGAGGTGAGTAACCATCTTGGAAATCGGGCAGCCAGCCCGGGGGTGGTGGAGCTGCTGCCCCAGTGTGTAGGTGGGGATTGGGGAACTTCCAGGGAGGGACCTTTTGAGGGGGGGGGGGAGAACCTGTTTTTGCGGCGGGGGTGTATGTGCAGGGTGGGTTGGTCGGCACACTGAAGGTTGTCAGGGAATGTAAGGGTGGGGGACACCTGTGGGATTTGAGGTTCCCAGGGTGAAAGCCATAGCTGATTGTCAGTCTCTCACCCACTCCAATTCCTTACAGATATCACATTATGATAATATCGTGCACCCTGCGGAAGCTAACATCGCGGTGTGAGTGGCAGATGAGGCAGCCAGACGCCGGATAGGGCAGGGGCATCGACAGAGGCTCGAGGCAGCAGCCCATGTGCGGGGCCCACCTCACACCCTGAGGACCCGGCCAGGGAGGGGTCCAGAGGAGGAGGCCAGTGATGGCCCAGGGTGTACAGGCGTCACTGGTCTTTTGAACAGATGGCAGATAGCATGTGCTGCAAGAGGCTCTGCCTTAACAAAGTGACGGTGCGGTATCTGTGCCATATCCCTGCGGACCTGGCACCAAATGGTGGAGGTGGATATCCGTTTCTGGTGGCCGTCAAGGTCCCCGCAGACCTGAACTTCTCCCCCTCTTCCCTTCCTATCCACCATCCTCCCACTCTGTGCTCCCCTCCCAAATTGGACCGCCTCACCATGGCCCCAACCCCTCACCCAACCACCCATCATTCGTCCCCCTCCCCCTGCACCTCCATTGCCCTGTTCCACCCTCCCAGGGTCTGTGTTACATCATTCCAGGGTGATGGGCCTGTGTCGGCACTGTCAGTGGGTCAATATACAAGGCACGAGGGTGATGATAACCCGCTGTGAGTTGAGCTCTGGTGCTCTTCGATCTGTGCCATCGTCTCACTCCTGTCTGTCTGCTGCGTGCACGCACACACCCAGCACCTGCGTGTGACCATAATATTTGTTTTTCATTGTCCTCACAAATGATTGTTGGCATACAATAGTGCTTGAGTTTCACTCATTTACATATCCTTTTGATAGAATGGGATTCTTCTCACACCCATTCTTTGGAATTCCACACCAAAGCCATGAATTCTGTAAGTCCGTTTTGAACGAGTTGCTGTAATTATTTGGACAATGGACGCGATTAATCCACAGGAAAGGTTTGTTGCATTTTAATGTCTCCTCAAGGAAATGTCCTGGAAGGCAATTTGCATTTTAATTTCTTGTCCAGTAATGCCGTCTATCTTCCACGTCCTTGTGTAGTTCCATGTATATTGACAAGAACTTGATTTGATTTGAATTATTGTAACATGTACTGAAGTACAGTGAAAAATATTTTTCTGCGGCCGAGGGAACATATACAGTACGAACATCGTAGACAAAAAGAATAATCAACAGAGAACATTGACAAATGGTACATCGACAAACAATGATTAGTTACAGTGCAGACTAGGGGCCAAACAAAGCAAATACATGAGCAAGAGCAGCATAGGGCACCATAAATAGTGTTCTTATAGGGAACAGATCAGTCCGAGGGGGGAGTTGTTGAGGAGTCTTGTAGCTGTGGGGAAGAAGCTGTTCCTATGTCTGGATGTGCGGGTCTTCAGACTTCTGCCTGATGGAAGGGTCTGGAAGGAGGCAATGTCTGGGTGGGAGGGGTCTCTGATAATGCTGTCTGCCTTCCTGAGGCAGTGGGAGGTGTATACAGAATCAATGTGTGGGTGGCAAGATTGTGAGATATGTTGAGCTGAGTTCACCACACTCTGCAGTTTCTTGTGACCAGGGCTGTTAGGGCAGGTGGCACTGATGTATTGGCTGACTGTTCAAAGCGGGCATAGAACTTGTTCAGTTCATCGGGGAGGGATGCTCCAGCCCCAGATATTCCGCCTGGCCTTGCTTTGTAGCTGTGATCTTGTGTAAGCCCTGTCATAGACGTCATGGGTTTGTGGTTTGCCTGGGACTCTAGTTTGATCCGGGATTGTCTTTTGGCATCCCCGATGGCTTTCCATATGTCGTACCTGGATTTCTTATATAGGTCAGGATCATCAGACTTAAATGCCTCCGTCCGGAACTTCAGCAGGGAGTGAACCCTTTGGTTGAGCCAGGGTTTCTGATTGGGGAACACCCGTATTGTCTTCTTTGGTACACAGCCCTCGACACACTTACTGATGAAGTCTGTGACGGTGGTTGCACACTCGTCCAGGTTAGCTGCCACGGCCTTGAATATGGACCAGTCCACAGACTCCAAGCAGTCGCGGAGGATGTCCTCTGATGACTCCGACCAGCACGGCACAGTTTTTTTGACTGGCTCAGCACGCTTGAGTTGCTGTTTGTAGGCCGGAAGTAGGAGTACTGACTTGTGGTCCGATTTGCCAAAGTGTGATCGGGGAATGGAGAGGTAGGCGTCTTTGATTCTCTTGTAGTAGTGGTCCATGGTGTTTGCACCTCTGGTGGGGCAGGAGATATGTTGATGGAGTTTGGGTAGAACCTTCCTGGGATTGGCCTGGTTGAAGTCTCCAGCACGATTGTTAGGGCTTCAGGTGATTTGTTTCTTGGTTGTTGATGGTGGGGTGTAGTTCGTCAAGTGCTTTCCTCACTTCCGCCTGGGGTGGGATGTAGACTGCTGTGATGAGTGTACACAGGTGAATTCCCGTGGAAGGTAGAAAGGGCGACAGGTATTCTAGGTCTGGGGAGCAGTAGCACGCTAGGGACACCACATCCGAGCACCAGGAGGTGTTAATGAGGAGGCAAACTTGCCTGAGGCCATCATGGGGTCCATCCGGTGGATCGAGAAGCCTCCGGGTTGGATGGTGCAGTCTGGTGTGGCCGGAGTAAGCCATGTCTCGGTGAGCAGAGCACACAGCAGTTTCTCACTTTTCTCTGGGAGGAAAGTTGAGTGTTGAGGTCACCCAGCTTGTTCTCAATCGCTTGGACGTTTGCCAGGAGTATGCTGGGGAAAGGAATCTTGAAGCTGTGTAATTTAAGTTTCACCTTCAGACCGGCATGTTTTCCCTGCTTCCTGAGTCGGCGGCTGCTCTTGGATGGCAGGGCTGGCTTTGCATAAGGTAAGTGATTGCATTTGGAGGAGTCGTGGATGATGGTGGCGGTGTCAGGCTCACTGCAGGGGTTTGTACGTGGGCCATTCTGGTCTCGAGGGGCGGCGAGGTCGGGTTCGCCTTCCGGTGTGGTTGGGTGGATACCTGTCGTTCCGGAGTTGGCTCGGGCATTCCCACTTCGCTGGTGAAGTCCGCGCCCTCGCTGTCTAGTTACGCTGCGATTGGCATAATAGAGAAACTCCCGCAAAGCTTTTGTACTCAGGACATCCCAGAGTTCCTAGTCCCCAACAATGGTACCAAAACAAAAATGCTGGAAAATCTCAGCAGGTCTGGCAGCATCTGTAGGGAGAGGAAAGAGCTAATGTTTCAAGTCCAGATTACGCTTTGACAAAGCTGCCCCACCCAGCGTTGACAAAGGGTCATCTGGACTCAAAACGTTAGCTCTTTTCTCTCCCTACAGATGATGCCAGACTTGCTGAGATTTTCCCACGTTTTCTCTTTGGTTTCAGATTCCAGCATCCGCAGTAATTTGCTTTTTTCCCCGACAATGGTACAGCCTTTTCCAGAAGGGAGTTCCAAGTGTTCATGAAATCAAAAAGTATCAAGCACATCTGAACAGCACCATTTAGCCATCATCCAATGGTCTGGCAGGACGGGCAGACAGACTTTCAAAAACGGGATGAGGAAACAGCCGACTGGTTCCATGGAGACAACGTTGGCTTGATTCCTGTTCGACTACCGAACCGCACTGCACACAACAGGAGTCGCCCCGGCGGAATTATTGATAGGGACGACGACTTCACACCAGGCTGAGCCTGCTATTTCCCAATTTGGTAGTGAGGTGGAGCCAAACAGGGGAGTCAAAAAAGACATTAGGATGCCAGGAGGACGGAGAGAGGAATTAAGAAAGGGAATGCCATATATGTACGGAGTTTCGGGGATGGCTCCAGTTGGTTCCCTGCAGTCATATTGGAGAAGACAGGACACATTTCCTACAAAGTCTTAAAAAAAACATCTGCACATCTGCAACCTACTCCAGTCTCCTACTTCAGTCGAAACAGCCTCTGGCACTGAGCTTCAGCCCGTGGAGGACCCCAGGGTCTTCTCCCAACAGTGCAGACTCGAAATATGATATGGAGGCTGAGGAGACTGGTCTACCTTGGGAGACCAGTGCCGAGGACGAATCAACATCAGTGATCCTGAGACGTTCCTTGAGGAAGCAAAGGTCTCACTCCCCCGATCCGACTCCACCTGCCACGGACTCAACGCTGAGCATTAAAAGGCAGAAGAAGCCTCATCATTGCGGGAGCCATGAAACAGACTTAAGGGGGTGGGACGTTATAACCCCTACAAAGACCACAAGGGATTGTTGACTGATCGCCCTCTGGGATTTTGTGGTGTATGAGATCCCGTATTGAGCAGGCCGAGGTGTCCCCGGTGGGGACTCGATAGCTGGGCTTTCAAGACTGATCCCGACCTGTACCAGGGACTTCCCGATGGTCCTGGGCTGGGACGCTTGCTCTGTAAACCGTGGCTGTCGGGGAGTAAACTTTCTTTCCTTCGAGCCTGGGTTCACCTGCAATTATTAGTGACCTTTGAAAGATGTTCCATTTTTAAAGGGTCTGACAAATATCTTAATTTCAACTAGCTGCAATGTAAAGCTTCAAGATGTATTCTTCATCTCTTGCCTCAATCAAAGATAGACTGTCACTGCTTCCACCATGATATCACTATTCTTGCACGGCCAACCATGAATTGGAATGTTTGTCACACAAAGACATTTATTGTCTTGATTCTTGCTAATTACTTAAACTTAGTGAGCCTCCCCAATAAGTTTGAATTACCCTAAAAGAGCAGTTGGTAACTTTTAACTCTCCTCGTGTTTCTTTTGCCATTGCCAGAGTACATTATACTGCCCTCTGGTTTGAAATAAACTTAGTGTTAAGAGGCTTGTGCTCCCCGATATTATATCCTGTTCTTCATAAAATGTGCTTCCAATTGGTTTCACCAAACATGGGCGGCCAGATTTTAAAACAGAAACAGAATCGAAGGCAGATGGCTCTGCAATTTCCCATCACTGGCCAACAAGCTGGTCTCCGACCACCGTCCAACCTGTGGGTCTTGTTAGTGCAGGCAGGATTGGGGGGAGGGAGGGCTGACGGGAAGAGGGTTGGCGGGAGGGGACTGTGACAGCAGTCGATAGCTTATTTGCCCAATTAAAGGGCTGGCACACCCTCTACTGAGGCAGCAGCTGTTGGGTGGAGGGAGTCAATGTTCCATTCAGATGGGAACCCAACCCCTTCACCGCCATCCCCCTTTCATCACATCCACCATAGCTGTTAGTTCACAGCTATAGTCATCCAATGGAGGGGTTATCCCTTCACAATAACGATCTGGCAACGTCTGCACTTTTAATGGTAAAAAGCTTTTAAATATTCTTCAGACAGCGCAGAGCACTTCCATCTTGAGGCATTTTCTCTCTCTCTTCCTCCCAACTGCATAAACATTTTGTCTCCACAGTAAGGATATCTCAGAAGTGAATGGTTCTTACATGTAAATTGATCATTTACATGAGTATTCCTGATGAACGGACAGTCAAAACCTATTTATAACAGACAAACAATCATCTTGCAAGAGTTATTGAAAAATACTAACATAAGCCTCATTTTATATTCACTTGGTTAATAACCACTTAAATTGGAAATGACATTTAATTTGTTTTCTTCTTTTTAAAAAAAGATTTTAAACTGTCCAATGAAGTTCTTTGACATCACCCCAAGTGGAAGGCTAATTAACCGTTTTTCGAAGGACATGGATGAAATAGATGTGAGGCTACCTTTTTATGCTGAGAATTTTCTGCAAATGGCATTGATAATACTGTTCACAATGGCAACCATGGCAGCAGTGTTTCCATATCTTCTCATCGCGTTGGCTGTTATGCTTTTCCTTTTTGCTGTCCTGTTCAGGTTAGTTTTATGTTTGTTATTTTAAAAAATATATATTTAAGAATGAAATGTGGAAGCAAAAGGGCAGGGCTGTTGATTTACTGCTTTGCATGAATTCAGTCCTATTTCTGGTCTGAAGGATTTAGAGATTTTTACTGGTGTAGTGGAGATCAAATTCAGTTTCATGTTAGAATTCTCCACATCAGTCTTGGGATGTGAAGCTCTGTGCAAAGATCAAAAAATCATAAAATATACCCCACTGGGATCAACATTTTAAAAATTCCAGATGGCAAATTGAAAATTCAAGATCACTTTTGGAAGATTTAATGACATATTGAGGCTACCTATGGTTACCGTGTGCAAGACATCAGAGGGTAGCACAGTGGTTAGCACTGCTGCTTCACAGCACCTGCGACCCGGGTTCGATTCCCGGCTTGGGTCACTGTCTGTGTGGAGTCTGCACGTTCTCCCCGTGTCTGCGTGGGTTTCCTCTGGGTGCTCGGGTTTTCTCCCACAAATCCTGAAAGATGTGCTTGTTAGGTGAATTGGACATTCTGAATTCTTCCTCAGTGTACCCGAACAGGCGCCGGAGTGGGATGACCAGGGGATGTTCACAGTACCTTCATTGCAGTGTTAATGTAAGCCCACTTATGACACTAATAAAAATTATTATAAATGCTGGAAATGCACAGTTGGTCCATCAACATTTGAAAAGAAAGGTCCTTGCTCATAAAATCTATTATTTAAAATATTTTAATGAAGAAACTGGGTGGCATGGACAAACTGGGCCGAAGGGCCTGTTTCCATGCTGTAAACATCTATGACTCGATGATTCTATGAAGATCCTACACTTGAAATGTTAACTAATTTTTTCTCCTTTCAGGAACTGGCAGTCTTGACTGCTGATTTCCAGGATTTTCTGTTTTTATGTCACAGTAGATACTTCACTATTCGTTACCTTCTGCTGAAAGTGTTTGAATGCCTCTAATAAGTTATTAATTA
This sequence comes from Scyliorhinus torazame, assembly GCF_047496885.1. Lineage (NCBI taxonomy): Eukaryota > Metazoa > Chordata > Chondrichthyes > Carcharhiniformes > Scyliorhinidae > Scyliorhinus > Scyliorhinus torazame. The sequence continues at coordinate 62,688,514 of NC_092716.1, read as the reverse complement.
TAATAATAATAAACTTTATTGTTGCAAGTGGGCTTACATTAACACTGCAGTGAAGTTACTTCAATGGAAGTGTCTTATCCCACGCAAGTCATTTGATGAGCTGAGGGAGGACCCAGCAGAAAGGGATTGGAAACAGTTGCAGAAATGATGAAGCTGTCTCTCAGGGTAATGCTGCATTCGTCCCACCCAATGACACAACACGAGTCATTTAGGACGCGCTATATAACCTGAAGAACCAGTCAGTGCCCCGTGTTTGCGTGGGTTTCACCCCCACAACCCAAAGATGTGCAGGGTAGGTGGATTGGCCATGCTAAATTGCCCCTTAACTTGAAAAAATGAATTGGGTACTCTAAATTTATTTTTAAGAAAGGAGAATATGACTTTTCTTCAGGACTGAATCTGATCTATTCCTGAACTCCACCTTCTGCTCCACCTTCTCCACCTTCCTCTCCAACTACATAATCCATCACATCTCTGCCCTCTCCAGCTTTGAAGAAGAACCATACGGACTCAAAATGTTAACTCTATTTCTCTCTCTACAGATGCTGACAGAACTTTTTCTGTCTTTATTTTCTATTATATATAATAAATTGATTACTGTATGAAAACCACCTTCTGTACATGTAATTAGTACTGGCTACAAACATGGTGGGACTACTCCTTCTCTCCAGAACATGTTTTAAAATAAAACCTCAGTAACACAGGCACGTTGTCAACTAAAAACCCAGCAAGTGATACTGCCATGTATTTAAATATGCTTTGACACCTTAATGACAAAAATGCACAAAATGATTCTGCACATAAAGCACACCCTAAGGCAAATCAAGCAAGAAACAACCCAAATGTCTGCGAAAATGAATCATCAAACACCTACTCACCAGTGCCAGCATCCCAGTATAGGGATTCAAGGAAATTAATTGTTTTGAGATATGCCTTCTAATTAAATCTAAAATTGAGACAACTTCATTCAGAAGGAATCATTTCAACCAGAGAAACCTCGTGATAAATATGATCTTATTACATTCCAAATTAACAAACAGATATAAAAATAAAAACACAAGTTCCAACAGAATCAACAATGGGCAGGAGGGCTTCCAGTGGCGACATGAAAGTGGAGGTCGCACATTGGGTGGCCACCATGAGAGCTTTCATTTTTTGGCCCTTTTCACCCAGTTTTGAGGGAGATTTTATATGATCGGTCTCCAGTAAAGTTATGGTTATCAGAGGATGTTGAAAACTCAACAGAAGGATACAGGACGAAAAGGAATGAGCGCTAGTCCGCCTGAGAGCTTGAGTTTGGTGAGGAGTGCTGTGTGAGGCAAGATGGCGGGGGCAAGCTTGCCGGGTGGGGCTGCACCATAACTGTGGACATGCAGGCCGAGGTGATGGCGGTGGAGTTTGAGCGGCAGTTTGCCAAGCATTTTGAGCAGCATGGAAAGGAGATGATGTGAATGCTCAAACAGTTGGTGGATGACACATTGGCCCCGATAAAGGTGCTCTTGAAAAGACATCGATGGTGGTGCGGGAGCATGGAGAGGTGTTGCAGAGTGTGGACGAGGCATTGTTGCGGCATATCGACCAGCTCATCTCAGTGGGAGAGGCACTGTGGATGGTGGAGGAGAGTAATAAGGAACTAAGAGCCAAAGTGGAGAACTTGGAGAACAGATCACGGTGCAGAATCTTCGAATCGTGGGACTGCCTGAGGAGTTGGAGGGCCAGAGGCTGATGGGTACTTTTGGAGATGTTTACCAAGTTCTTGGGAGAGGAGGCGAACATCTCCCTCTTTGAGCTGGATAGGGCTGATTGGTCGCTCTGGCTGAAGACAAAGGCGAGTGATCCACCAAGAGCTGTGATAGTCTGTTTTCACAGCTATCAGATGAAGGAGAAGGTCCCGAGATGGGCCAAGCTGAATCAGGAGGTGAGATGGGAAGGCAGTAGTGTTCGTATAGACCAGGATGTCACGGAGGAGCTGGCAAAACGATGGACGGCCTTTAACAGGGCAAAGGCGATACTTTTATTCGAGTAATGTGCAGTTCGAGATAGTCTACCTGGCGAAATTTTGAGTCATGTGTAACTCCAGAAACTATTACTTTGAGATGGCGGAGGGGGCGAAGGTGCTCGTGAGGACTGATGGATTAGGACTGAACTGAATTTAGACTTTGTTTTCTTACGTGGTGGTTGAGAGAGCTTGGCTTGGGAATGGTGGAATAATGTGTTGGGGGCACAGTGTTCTTTCTCCTTTTGTTTTGGGAGTTTATTGTGTTTGGTTGGTTTAGAAGCACCGGACATGGGTTTTTTTTAGACAGGGGCTGTTTAGCACAGGGCTAAATTGCTGGCTTTGAAAGCAGACCAAGGCAGGCCAGTAGCACGGTTCAATTCCCGTAACAGCCTCCCAGAACAGGCACCGGAATGCGGCGACTAGGGGCTTTTCACAGTAACTTCATTTTTGAAGCCTACTTGTGACAATAAGCGATTTTTATTTTTCATTTTTTCTGTTGGTTTTTGTATTAGGTATGTGGGGGGGAGGGGGCTCATGCGGGGACCGCCTTGCTCACAAACTTAAGTTGGCGGGTGAATGGGTATGAGGTGGGAGGAAGGGCCGGGCGGGTGAACGGGTATGAGGTGGGAGGAAGGGCCGGGCGGGTGAACGGGTATGAGGTGGGAGGAAGGGCCAGGCCAAGCCTATGTGGACAGGTTTTGATAGGCCTGGGAAGTGTGAATACTGGGGGGATAGGGAGTATGCAGAGAGGAGTGGTTTTGGGGGGGGAAGTGGTTGGAGGGTTTCTGGGAAGGGGAGAGGGGTAGCTGGCTAACAGGGACTAGGGGGTAGGGCTTGTGTGGGCCAGGGGTCGCAATGTGTGGCAGGGCCGGTGGTCGGTGGTTATGGCTGATAGGAGGGGGCGAGGGGGTGACGGACCCCCAGTCCAAATGGAAGCGTGAAAGGTGCGGGGGTTGGGTGGACGTGTGAAGCGGGCAAGAGTCTTCATGCATTTGAAGAGCTTGAGAGCCGATATGGTGCTGCTGAAGGACACCCATTTGAGGGTGAAGGACCAGAATAGGCTTCAGAAGGATTGGGTGAGTCAGGTGTTCGGGTTTTGATAGCAGGGCCTGAGGGTTAGTGGTACTGGTGGGTAAGAGAGTTAGGTGTCAGATGGAGACGGTGGCGGCAGATCCGGAGGGCAGATACGTTATATTAACGGGTGCTTTGGAGGGGAGGTTGGTTTTGTTGCTTAGCGTGTATGACTTGAATTGGGATCATTTATGGTTTATCAAGAGGATGTTGGCGGCTAAACCAAGTCTGGACAGGCACCAGTTAATATTAGGTGGGGATTTAAATACAGTGTTGCATCCGAAAATGGATCGATCTAAGCCGTGCTAATTGACCCCTTCGCGGGGGAACGAGGGTGTGGGCAGCTTTTATCAAGGAGATGGACGGAGTGGACCCATGGCGGTTCTTACATCCAGGGGGCAGAGAGCTATCCTTTTTTTTCGGCAGTGCATAATGTATAATCGAGGATTGACTTATTTATTATGGGGAGGTCGTTGTTGTCGGGGGTGAGGAAAGCGGAATACTCAGTGATTATCATTTCGAATCATGCTCCGCATTTAGTGGATGTGGTCCTTGAGAAGGAGCCTGAACAGAGGCCAGCGTGGTGCTTGGATACGGGTCTGCTTGCGGATCTGAGTTTGTGTCTGAGGATGGGAAGGTGATTGTTGATTATGTGAGGTTTCATAAGAATGGGGAGGTCTCACCTTTGGTGGCTTGGGCGGCGCTGAAGATAGTGGTAAGGGGTGAGATCATCTCGAATAAGGCTCAGGCGGATAGGGAGGCAAGAGAGGAGCGGCTGGTGGATGAAATCTTGGAAGTTGATGGAAAGTATGCAGACGATCCCACTCCGGAGCTTTTGGTCAGCAGAAAGGAACTGCAGATGCAGTTTGACCATTTGTCTACAGGAAAAGCAGTATGCCAGTTAAGGCGGGCACAGGTTGTGGTGTACGAGTACGGGGGAAGGCCAGTCGCCTGCTGCTGGAGCAGTTCTGCAGGCAGACGGCCTCGTGAGAGATTGTTCACATCCAGTATGGGGGCGAAGGGGCTGGTGGTGATTCCGGAGCAGGTGAACAGGGCATTTGAGGAATTTTATAAGAGGTTGTATATGTTGGAGCATCAGGGGATGAGTCAGATATGAGGGAGTTTTTGGAGGGGCCGGAGTGTCCTCAAGTAGGAGAGGAGGAGAAGGCAGGGTTGGAGGATCCAGTGGGGACGGAGGAGGTTCGGATGGCGATAGTGAAGATACAAATGGGCCAAACGGTGGCGCAGTCGTTAGCACTGCTGCCTCACAGCGCCAGGGACCCGGGTTCGATTCTGTGGTAAACACCACTGGTAACACATTGCATGTATTACGGTACTGCCACTGTATTACAGGTACCACAGTAAATCCCAGCCTGCTGGCTCCTCCTAGCAGGCGGCGTATAAAAGTGTAAGCTCTCCTGCGCTGCTCCCATTCTGGTTGCAGTTGCAGGAGGCACAACATCTTGTGCAATAAAGCCTCGATTGTTTCTCCATTCTCGTCTCTTGGTAATTGACGGTACATCAATTTATTGCACAATATTTTAAAAGATGGACTTCCTAATCAGGTCTGATCGCCTGGAGCTAACGCCACGTCTGCCTTCAAGCACTGGCTAGCCTGCTTTGAAGGCTACCTCAGAGCACCCACTGAAGAACTCTCGGACCCACAGAAGCTCCAAGTCCTCTACTCACGGGTGCGCCATCAAAATTTTCCCCTCATCCGGGATGCGCCCACCTACACAGAAGCGATGACGCTACTAAAGGGACACTACATTAAGTCGGTGAATCAAGTGTACGCCAGGCACCTCCTGGCCATTAAAGGGCAACTCCCGGGGGAAACTCTGGACAATTTCTTGCGGGCGCTACAGATTCTCGGTAGGAACTGTGACTGCCAGGCAGTTTCGGCAGTCCAACACACCGAACTACTAATCAGAGACGCTTATGTCACGGGCATTAAGTCTACGTACGTTCGCCAGCGGATATTGGAAGGGGATACGCTCAATCTTGCAGAGCCTGTGCCCTGGAAGTGGCCTCCCGTAATCTGGAGGCCTATACCTCCGACCGCACGGCACCCTCATGGGCATCGTGGGCCCCACCAGCTGCCGACTTGAGTACACCGCAAGCCTGCACCGTGCGGCAGCCAGCCAACTCCAGAGGGCCCAAACGTTATTTTTGTGGCCAGAGCAAACATCCCAGGCATCGCTGCCAAGCGCGGAGCACGACCTGCAACGGGTGCGGGAAGATGGGCAACTTCGTTTCCGTTTGCCAGGCCCGGTTGGTCGCCGCTGTTTCCAGACTCGGCATTGCTACACCCCCCATGTGTGATCCAGGGGCGCCGCCATCTTCTCCATCACTAGCCACATGTGCCTCAGGACCCTGCTCGTCTGGCCGTTCACTGCCCGGTGATACCTCCTCCTCTGCTGATCAGCCAGGGACCTCCCAACATCTTCCGCAGCTCGCCCCCATCACCCTGGATCAGTCTCGGCCCCGCAACCTCCCGACCGCTATGACGATGGTAAAGATCAACGGGCACGAGACGACCTGCCGCATTTACGCCGGGAGCACAGAGAGTTTCATCCACCCTGCTACGGTAAGGCGCTGCTCCCTCTCGGTACTCCACGTCCCCCAGAAAAACTCCCTGGCCTCCAGATCCCATTCCGTGAAAATCCAGGGGTTCTGTGTCGCGACCCTCACCGTTCAGGGCGGAGAGTTCAGCAACCTCAGGCTCTATGTCCTCCCCCATCTCTGCGCTGCCCTGTTACTAGGTCTTGACTTTCAATGCCACCTCCAAAGCCTTCCTTTGAAATTCGGAGGACACCTGCCCCCCCTCATCATCTGTGGCCTCACGACCTTTAAGGTCGATCCACCTTCACTGTTTGCAAACCTCACCCTGGACTGCAAGCCCGTCGCCACTAGGAGCAGACGGTACAGTGCGCAGGACAGGGCCTTTATCAAGTCGGAGGTCCAACGGCTTCTGCGGGAGGGGATCATTGAGGCCAGCAACAGCCCCTGGAGAACTCAAGTGGTGATAGTGAAGACTGGGGAGAAGCAGAGGATGGTCATTGACTACAGTCAGACCATCAACCGGTACACGCAGCTCCACGCATACCCCCTCCCACGCATATCTGACATGATCAATCAGATTGCGCAGTATCGAGTCTTCTCCACAGTAGACTTGAAGTCCGCCTACCACCAGCTCCCCATCTGCCCGGAGGACAGCCAATACATTGCATTCGAAGCAGATGGCCGCCTCTATCATTTCCTTAGAGTTCCCTTCGGTGTCACCAATGGGGTCTCGGTCTTCCAGTGAGAGATGGACCGAATGGTTGACCAGTATGGGCTGCTGGCCACGTTCCCGTACCTAGATAATGTCGCCATCTGCAGCCACGATCAGCAGGACCACGACGCAAACGTCCAAACATTCCTCCATACAGCCAAACTCCTTAACCTCACCTACAATAAGGAGAAATGCGTGTTCCGCACCAACCACTTAGCCATCCTTGGCTACGTTGTGGAAAATGGAGTCCCAGGGCCCGACCCCGACCGCATGCGCCCCCTCCTCGAACTCCCTCTCCCCGACAGCCCTAAGGGCCTGAAACGGTGCCTGGGGTTCTTTTCCTACTATGCCCAGTGGGTCCCTAATTACGCGGACAAAGCCCGCCCACTCATCAAGTCTACAATTTTTCCCCTGACGGCTGAGGTCTACCAGGCCTTCAACCACATCAAGGCGGACATCACCAAGGCCACGATGCACGCGGTCGACGAGACCATCCCCTTTCAGTTCCTGCTCAGCAAGTGCACCACCTCGAGCTGGGTGACCAGCTACAACCCCCAGGGAAACGGGCATGTGTACTTCCTCAACGTAATTGATGAGTACTCCCGGTTCCCCTTCGCCATCCCATGCCCCGACATGACTTCTGCCACGGTCATTAAAGCCCTGCATAGAAGCTTCACTCTGTTCGGATTCTCCACTTATATCCACAGCGACCAGGGATCCTCTTTCATGAGTGATGAGCTGCGTCAGTTCCTGCTCAGCAAGGGCATCGCCTCGAGAAGTATGACCATCTGCAACCCCTGGGGAAATGGGCAGGTGGAGAGGGAGAACGGGACGGTCTGGAAGGCCGTCCTGCTGGCCCTGCGGTCTGGAAATCTCCCGGTCTCCCGCTGGCAGGAGGTCCTCGCCGACGTGCTCCACTCCATCCGGTCGCTCCTGTGCACCGCTACTAATGAGACCTCTCACAAACGTGTGTTTGCCTTCCCTAAGACGTCCACCTCCGGGGTCTCGCTCCCAACATGGCTGACAGTTCCTGGACCCGTCGTCCTCCGAAAGCACGTGCAGAGGCATAAATCGGATCCCTTGGCTGAGAAAGTCCACCTCCTCCATGCAAACCCGCAGTACGCCTACGTGGCACACCCCGACGGGCGACAGGACAGTCTCCCTCCGGGACCTGGCACCCGCTGGGTCCCCACCCACAACCCCCGACATGATACCGCTCCTATCCCCTCCGGTTGCCTCATTCACCCTTGCGCCACCCACCCTCCCACCAGTGAACCTCACCACAGCCCCCACCCCAGCAGGATCCGTCCCCTCACTGGATCCACTAAGGGGTGACGAAAAAGAGGACAACACGCTCCCGGAGTCGCAGGTGACCATGTCGGCGCCCACACCACCACCAGGACTGAGGCAATCGCAGCGGAGGGTCAGAGCCCCTGACAGACTCAATCTGTAATGTTTTTCTTCACCCCCTGCCGACTCTTTTTTAAACAGGGGGTGAATGTGGTAAACACCACTGGTAACACATTGCATGTATTACGGTACTGCCACTGTATTACAGGTACCACAGTAAATCCCAGCCTGCTGGCTCCTCCCAGCAGACGTCGTATAAAAGTATAAGCTCTCCTGCGCTGCTCCCATTCTGGTTCAAGCTGCAGAAGGCACAACATCTTGTGCAATAAAGCCTCGATTGTTTCACCATTCTTGTCTCGTGGTAATTGACGGTACATCACATTCCCACCTCGGGTGACTGTCCATGTGGAGTTTGCACTTCACCCCCTTGTCTGCGTGGTGCTATGTTTCCTCCGGGTGCTACGATTTCCTCCTACAGTCCAAAGATGTGCAGATTAGGTGGATCGAACATGCTAAATTGGCCCTTAGGGTGAGGTTACAGGGCGGGGGATAGGGCCTAGGTAGGGTGGCCTTTCAAAGGGTTGGTGCAGACTTGACGGGCAGAATGGTCTTTTTCTGTACTGTAGGGATTCTATGATTCTAAAGCACCGGGCTGGATGGGTTCCAGGTGGAATTCTATGATACGTTTTTGGGTATCCTGGCACCACCCTGTTGGTGGAGATGTTTGAGGATGCAGTGGCTAAAGGGACGTTCCTAGAAATGAGGGGACAGGCATCTGTTTCGCTGTTGGTAAAAAAGGATAAGGACCCGATGGAGTGTGGGTCGTATTGGCTAATATCTCTGCTGAATGTGGATGCCAAGATTCTTGACAAAGCTTAGGTTAGAGAAATGCCATCCACAACTAATTGGGGAGGATCAGACGGGGTTTGTAATGGGGAGGCAGTTGTCCTCGAATGTGCAGTGCTTGTTAAATGTGGTGCCCTCCCCATAGAAGTGGGGGAGGGGGGAGATGGAGGTGGTGGTGGCTCTGGATGCGGAGAAGGCGTTTGATCGAGTAGAATGGAGTTATTTGTTTGCAGTGTTGGAGCAGTTTGGATTGGGCCTGCGTTTGTGGTGTGGGTCAAATTGTTATGTAAGGAATCGAAGGCGAGTGTTTATACAAATGAGGTGAACTCGGGATATTTTCAGCTGCAGAGATGAAAGAGATAGGGGTGTACCATGTCCCTCCTTTTGTTTGAGCTGGCTATAGAGTCCTTGGCAATTGTGCTGAGGAGCTCGAATAAGTGGAGGGGGATAGTCAGGGAGTGTGGAACCTGAGGTGTCCCTGTACGCTGATGGACTTTTGTTGTATATTTCTAACCCGAGTCCCACGGTGGGGGATACAATGGGGCTGCTCAGGCAATTTGAGGTTTTTTGGGATATAAATTTAATTTGAAGAGAGGGTTTTTTGGGTTCCTCTCTGGGGGCAAGAGCTGGTCTGGGGGGGCGGGATTACCATCTCTTGTGGCGACTACTCATTTCAGGTACCTGGGGGTGCAGGTGGCTCCTGACTGGGCCCAGCTCCGTAAATCAAATTTTCCTAGCCTGGTGGGTAGGGTCAAGGCAGATGTGTTGAGATGGGGCAGCCTCCCCTATCATTGGCATTCTGGGTGCAGGCAGTAAAGGTGAATATCTTGCCACAGTTTTTATTTTTATTCAGTGCTTGTCGGTCAATTTGCCGAAGGCGTTTTTTATGGGGGTGGAGTGCCTGATTTTGTCATTTTTTGGTCGGGTAAGATGGCGAGGATTCGGAAGACGGTTCTTCAGAGAGGGCGACAGTTGGGGGGGGTTTGGCTCTTCCGAATCTGATGTATTAATAATGGGCAATGAGTGCCGAGAAGATGCGGGGCCGCGGTAGGGAGACAGAAGCAATATGGGTGAGGATGGAGGCAGGCTCATGGGGGGCTGCGGGCACTGGCAACAGCGCTGCTCCCGTTTGACCCTGGGAAATACTCAGGTAGTCTGGTAGTGATAGCCACACTGAAGATTCAGAGGCAATTTTGGCAGCATTTTAAGTAAGGGGTGGGATCGAATCTGATGCCGGTTCGAGCGAATCATGTGTTTGAGCCGCTGTAACTGGATGGTAGGGTTCAGGGATGGGAGGAGCAGAGGGCGATGGAAACGAAGGACCTATTTTTGGATGGGCGGGTTGTAGGTTCGGAGGAGCTAACCGAGAAGTTTGGGATTCTACGGGGGCGGACTTTAGATTTATACATGTGCAGGACTTTACACAGAAGGCTTTCCCGACGTTTCCGGTGACACCTCCCTCCTCGTTGTTGGAGGGGGTGTCATCAGTGATGGGATTGGAAGGGGGGGAAAATCATCTGGACGATTTATGGGAGGATTTTGGAGCAGGATATGGTGGCGCTGGAGGGGATTAAGGCAAAGTGGGAGGAGGAGCTGGGGGTGGCAATGGAGGAGGGGTTGTGGTGTGAGGTGTTGCAGATGGTAAATGCCTCAACCTCATGTGCGAGGCTGTGGTTAATAAAATTAAAGTTGAGGCATAGGGATCAGCTGACGAGGTCAAGGATGAGCCGTTTTTTTGAGGGGGCGGAGGACTTTTGCGAGCGGGTAGGAGGGGCCAGGCCAACCATGTCCATATAGATTATCATAGAATTTACAGTGCAGAAGGAGGCCATTCGGCCCACCGAGTCTGCACCAGCTCTTGGAAAGAGCACCCTACCCAAGGTCAACCCCTCCACCCTATCCCCATAACCCAGTAACCCCACCCAACACTAAGGGCAATTTTGGACACTAAGGGCAATTTAGCATGGCCAATCCACCTAACCGGCACATCTTTGGACTGTGGAAGGAAACCGGAGCACCCGGAGGAAACCCACGCACACACGGGGAGGATATGCAGACTCCGCACAGACAGTGACCCAAGCCGGAATCGAACCTGGGACGCTGGAGCTGTGAAGCAATTGTGCTATCCACAATGCTACCATGCTGCCCTGGTCCTGCCCGATGTTCTGGTCCTGCCCGAAGTTGGTGACATTTTGGGGGTTGTTTTTCACCACCATGTCGGCGATCCTATACTCCGCATAGACAGTGACCCAAGCCGGGAATCAAATCTGGTTTTAGCCTCCGTCTCGCCGATTGCTCCAGACAGGTCCTGTTGGGGTGGAGGTCAACCTCTCTGCCCAGTGCCTCAATATGGCTGGGGGACCTGATGGATATTTGGAGAAGGTTAAGTTTCCTTGAGGGGGGGGGCGATTGAGGGGCTCCACAAGAGATGGGGTCTGTTTGTTCTTCACTTTAAAGAGATGGTTCCCGTCAGTGTGGTGATGTGCATCAATATAAATGCATGTAGGCTAGCTAGACACTAAAAGGAGCACCAGAAACATCACACACACACACTCAACCAATAGATCAGTTAGATAGGACGCGACCAATGAACATTCACGATGCACACGGAGGTGACACGACCACAGGGGGGCATTACATCAACCCATATGTTAGGATTAGCAGTAGTGTCGAACGTGAGTAATAGAAGTGTAAATAGTTTCATAAACGTGTTGAAGTTATCTCCACGTCTGAATCTTCCTTTGTCAAGTGCACCACAAGGAAGCCACTTATGTTACACCTACAACATAACAAATCATGGTACCAGGACTGAACTGTTTCAATCCACATAGCAATACCTCAGCGTACAGTGACAACCAGCAACGATACCCAGGCAAGATGTTCGAGACCCGGGTTCCGCAGCAGCTCCAATGCCACGGTGATCTCCGTGAAAACTGGCGGGCATTCCTGCAAAAGTTTGAAATCTTCCTGGTGGCAGCCGAACTAGAAGAAGTGGCCAATCCTGAAAAAACAGAGCTTCTGCTCACCATCGCAGGTGCCAGAGCACAAGAAATTTTTTTTAAATTCAAGTTCTCCAAGGGGCAAAACAGGAGCGACTTCCAGGCAGTCCTGGACAAATTCGGCAAATACTGTGAGGAAAACACACTCCAACCAGCAAGAAAAGGTAAGAGAAGCGCCAGTACTCACCACGATGCCGAGATCCCGGAGCAGAGAACGATTTTGATCGGCGGCCATCTTTCTACAGGGACTGCACTTGCGCAGTTGCGCGAGAAGTGCACAGCGTGGGAAGGTCTGTTTGCGCATGCGCGAGAAGCTGCTTTATATATGGGTTGATGTAATGCCCCCCTGTGGTCGTGTCACGCATGTGCAAACACGAAAACGGCCATCGGTAAAGGAACAGCGATCTGTGCATATCCAATCGCTTCCTACGCACTACGTCACATGTGTCATGACGTCAGAGGCCCCGGACCACACCCGTTTAAAGGGGAAACATCCCAAATCAAAAAGAATATCTTTTAAAACCGTAAAACAGCCTTCCTTCACCTGGAATGACAGCACAATGCCTCAAATTGTACCAGGGAATGAAATTAACCTCCGAAGAACCCTGCAACAAGCAGTTATCTACGCTCAAACCGATGATTCCGACCTTGAATACTTCGATATCGATCTTTACATTTTCCCTGGACCTCGCGAGCCCAATGCCAGCTCCGACGCAAACAGTGATGATATGGTCCTAGAAGACTACGACTCGGACGAACCTTTCACCTTGGGAGGCTACCCTAGTGCAAATCCGAACCGCAACTAGACGTGTTGCACATTGACGACCCCCATATTGAATCCGACGCAGACGCGGATTCGTTCTTCGGATTTGGGGACCTTCAGCCCAGCAGATGTGACATCCCAACTCGTGAGTGCAGGATGATGCTGCACCCTGAAACCACGAGACAGCAAGCGGTGTAAGCCCAAAGAGAGCGGCCTGCTGTTACACAGAGCGTGGTCCACGCACCGCTCAGCGTTCCCGACTCTAAGAAAGAAGACACGCAAGACTCCACACCGCAGTCCTTGTGCGAACAAGAAGTGACTCCAGTGTCACAAGCCTCCACAGCGAGCTCGTGGACAGCCTCCATGATAGAAGCAACGCAAGACGCCGACGCGCAGTCCTTGCAGGAAGAAGACCATGAGGGTCTAGCAACCTCCTCTGACCAACTAGCGGCAGACGATGCAAGTCTGCCATGCTAAAGTAAACAGCAAGAAGACTATCATAGTCTACCATGCTCCAGTGCACAGTAGGACGACCATGGCGGTCTATCATGCCACAGTGAAGAACAAAGCGACGATGACAGTCCAAGCCCAAATGCAGGACAACAGCAAGCCAATGACATTCAAACAACATTGTTTGCACCACCAGATGAAGACACTGACAATTTACCCAACCCAAGTGAACAACAAGCAGCTACTGAGATCTACCCACGGTATGTGAGACGAGTGAGGACAGCATCCCACTTCCCATGCAAGATGTGCAAAGTGACAGACCTCAGCTAGTGTGTACAGAGGCACTCGACGATCACTGTGAGACCACTGGTGACTCCGGGGACACCACGATACTTCCACCGTCATTCACTCGAACCTCTCCACAAGTCAATGTATTCCTGCATGTTCCGACTCCAGGCGTGCAGCTCCAAGAAATCGCAGCTGACTCCAGTGAACCTGCTAAGACTCCGGACAGGGAGCATCAACAAGCCAACACCGACTCAGTTAAAACAGACCAGACTCCAGATGGGGAGCAACCAAACGCCGACTCTGATTCACGTAAGCCAGACTTTACTCCAGACAGGCAGTGCCGCAACCTCAGTGATGGCACGCTCAGGGTGACAGCAGATGCCACAACAAAAGGAGATGGATCACGTAACAATTACACTGGGTCAGCAATAATAAGCAGCGGCTACAGTCCAAGAGGAATACACCAATTTTCACCATGGCTATGTCCACACATTTGTTCCACGGCCAATGACAGCTCATGCTGGACAAACCCAGTATTCAAGCCTGCAGCAGCCAGCAGTCTATGCAGCATATTCTCAAACAGGCCAGCACTACGGATTGCCCACTAATGTGATCAAGACCGAAGGAGGACTACCGCCAGCACAATCTGCACTACAGACTGGATGCCTTAGTTACAGCCCAGGATTTGCTGCACCCCAGCCTGGCCAGACAGCATATTCCTATCAGATGCGAGGTTCTAGTTTTACACCATCACCAGACATTGATGCGAGCAGCAATTCTGTTTCCAATTCGACAAGTTTCAACGGTTCTCAGCAGGATCACCCTTCCAGCACAGCACGTGGCCAGGACCAGTATGTACAGTCTTATTCAACATCACCATATGGCACATCCATGATCTCGAATGATACTGTTGATGGTACCTCTTCAACGTCAACACCTTATCAGCTACAAGATGCCATCCTACATCACTATCACAAACATCGAACATCCAAATCAGACAGCAAAGTGATTTGACCACTTCTTGGTTCCTGTGGCACAGGGACGTTGATGGCGTTCATAACTAAGAGAGACATTTGACCATGATGTTTGATGGTTTTTGGACTCGCACGAATGATTTGGATTTATTGTTTAATCACTGTTCCCATGACTTGTATATAACTTAACTTATCTACCTGTTCTTTGTTCAATTTTCTTAAAAGTGTACAGAAAATATGAACATATAAAAAAGGGGGGATGTGGTGATGTGCATCAATGTAAATGCATGTAGGCTAGCTAGACACTAGAGGGAGCACCAGAAACATCACACACACACACTCAACCAATAGATCAAGTAGATAGGACACGACCAATAGACATTCACGATGCACACGGAGGTGACACGACCACAGGGGGGCATTACACCAACCCATATATAAAGGACACCACACACACGATCTGCCTCTTTCCAGTGAGTAGAGACACAGAGTTGATTCAATATTACACTCACCACGTGGATTGCAGCAGCTGGTTAGTCAGTCTGGGTAGCTATAGTAGGATTAGCAGTAGTGTCGAACCCGAGTAATAGAAATGTAAATAGTTTAATAAACGTGTTGAAGTTACCTCCACGTCTGAACCTTCCTTTGTCAAGTGCACCACAAGGAAGCCGCTTAAGTTACACCTACAACATAACAAATCAGTCAGGTGCCATGGGGAGGGGGGTCGATGACAGGGGACCTCCGAGGGCGGGCCTGAGGAGTTGCAGGATGTGGGCTGGAGGCTGGCCCAGGAGGGGATATAGTTGATCAGCTAGTGGGGGGTGGGGGGGGGGGGGCGGGGTGACGGGGGGAACCGGGAGGGGGGTGTCCCCCCCGACCAGACTGATCACATGGAATGTAAGAGGGTCGAATGGGCCGGTCAAAAGGGCTCGCGTATCTGCACATCTGAGGAGTCTAAAGGTCTACGTGGCATTTCTGCAAAAAACGCACCTGAAAATTGGGCATCAAACTAGGTTTAGGAAAGGAAAGGGTGCGTAGGGCAGGTATTTCATCCTGGATTGGACTCGAAGGAAGGGGGGTAATGATATTGAGAAATAAACGGGTAGCTTTTGAAGTGGGGAGCATAGTGGCAGATTCTGGAGTCGGTCTGCCATTCGGGGATATGTGGAGTTGAACGACACGGGGGAAGTTTTGGCGGCCACGCTGTGGGCAGCATTGAAGGCAGTAGTAAGGGGGGAGTTTATTTCGATACGGGCACACAGATATGACAGAGCGAACGGAGATGGCGAGGTTAGTGGAGGAGACTTTGCAGGTGGCTAGGAGGAATTTGGAGGCCCCGGGAGGGACAGAAACTGTTGAGGGAGCGACAGAAACTGCAGATGGAGTTTGGGTTATTATCTATAGGTAAAGCGGGAGCGCAGTTGAGGAGCGCAAAGGAGGAGGTTCATGAATATGGGGCAAAGGCGAGTAATATTTTGGCACATCAACTGAGGAAGCAGGAGGCAGTGAGGGAGATCATAAAAGTGAAGGATATGGGGGGACACAGTCTTGGATGCGCTGGGGGTGAATGGGGTTTTGGGGGATTATTACTGGAGGCTGTAGGAGTCGAAGCCGCCAGCCGGGGGGAGGGAATGAGGCAATATTTGGAGGGGTTGAGCTTGGAATACTTCAGGCTGCACCGGGGGACAAGCAGGGATGTCCACCCTCCCCATTGCTCTTTGCCTTGGCTATAGAGCTGCTGGCAATGTCGCTGAGAGCATCAAGGGATTTGGAGGGGATAGTATGGGGGGGGGGGGGGGGGGGGGTGGAGCATAGGGTCTCACTGTATCCAGATGACTTGCTGCTGGATATTTCGAACCCGGTGGAAGGTACTGGGGGGATTATGAGGATTTTGGAGGGATTCGGCCAGTTCTCGGGGTATAAATTGAACATGGGGAAGAGTGAAGTTTTTCCGATCCAGACGAAGGGGCAGGAGAAGAGGCGGGGGGAGTTGCCGTTTAGGGTGGTGGGGGTGAATTGTCGGTACTTGGGCATCCAGGTGGCGCGGGGGTGGGAGCAGCTGCACAAGCTGAATTTGGCTCGGTTGGTGGAACAGAAGAAGGGGGACTTTAGGAGGTGGGATGCGCTCTCGCTGTCATTGGTGGGACGGGTGCAATCGGTGAAGGTGACAGGCCTCCTAAATTCTTGTTTGTGTTCCAGAACGTCCTGATTTTTATTCCGAAGGCTTTTTTTGAGAAGGGTGTACTCGGTGATTTCAGGGTTTGTTTCAGCAGGTAAAGCTCCACAGATGAAGGAGGTGCTACTGGCGATCATAGCTATGGTGCAGAAGTGGGTAGTGGGGGAGGGGCTGGTATGAGAGTGGATGGAGGCAGCCTCTTATAAAGACACATGGTTGGGGGCATTGTTAACGCCGCCTCTGCCGTTCTCGCCGGCCAGGTACTCCACAGGCCAGGCCAGGTGGTGGTGACGGCCCTGAGGGTGTGGGGACAGTGCTGGCAGCATCGGAGGCTGGAGGGGGCCTCAGTTTGGGCACTGATTTGCAGGAATCATAGATTTGCTGCGGGGGTGGGGGTGGGGGGCTTTTGGGGGCTTTTGGGGGTGGCATCGGACGGGGATTGAGCGGTTTGGGTACCTGTTCATTGACGATGGCTTTCCGAGCCTGGAGGAGTTGGAAGGGGAATTTGAGCTGCCCGTCGGGAATGGATTCCAGTATTTTCAGGTGAGGGACTTTGTGCGGAGGCAGGCATCGACCTTTGCTCACCTGCCGCCCCAGGGGCTACAGGACAAGGTGGGGTCAAAACCAGGGGTTGGGGAAGATGCCGGAAATTTACAAGAAACTGATGGACTGGGAGGGAGCCCTGATAGGGGTAGTGAAGTGCATGTGGGAGGAAGAATTGGGTAGGGATTGGAGGCTGGGCTGTGGGAGAATGCCCTGAGGTGGTACACAAGGCACATATGACTGTGGCCAGGGTGAGCAGGTTTTTTTGAAGGGTGGAGGATAGGTATGGGCGGTGTGCCCGCGAGGGCCCGCAAATCATGTCCACATGCTTTGGGCATGTCTGAAGTTTGGGTGATTCTGGCAGAGATTTGCCAACATGATGTTGGAGGTCCTGAAAGTGAAGGTGGTTCCGGGTCCAGAGGTGGTGATCTTTGGAGTGTCAGAAGACCCGGGTGTCCAGGGGGCGAGAGAGTCCAATGTCTTGGCCTTTGCCTCCCTGGTCGCCCGGAGACGGATATTGTTCGAATGGGGACTCTGGGCCCCTGAAACCGGGCGTGTGGGTGAGTGACCTGGTGGAGTTTCTCAGGTTAGAAAATATAAAGTTTGTCTTGAGGGGTTCTATGGAGGGGTATGCCCGGAGGTGGCAGCTGTTTATCGACTTCTACAAGAAAAGTTAAGATGTCAGCCATGGAGGGGAGAGGTGTTTAAAATGGGGAGTTGGGAAGTGGGAGGGTGCGGGTTGGTGGGGTATTTTATTGAGTTGGTTATTTGCAGCCCTGTTGGCTTGATTTGATTTGTGATTATGTTTGTTGTGGTCATATATAAATGCCTCAATAAAATATATATATTTTTAAATTAGCTACCAAATTATAGGTCTTCTTGAAAAGTGCCTTCCCTCTTTTCTAAATTATACAAGAAATCTTAAAGGAGGATTTTTGACATAATTTTAAAATAAACTAAAGATAGAGGGCGCGATCTACCCGAATGGGGACAAAGTCCCATAGCGCGAGAATCCCCCCACCGTCCAACACCCATTCGGGTAGATTTGAGGCCTCAGTAGCGGGCTCCCCAACGAGGCCGCACTTAGCCCCGTTCTGCACTGAGGAACTCCGCAGCGATTGATATGGGGCGGGATTCTCCGACCCCCCGCCGGGTCGGAGAATCGCCGGGGGGTGGCGTGAATCCCGCCCCTGCCGTCCGCCGAATTCTCCGGCACCAGAGATTCGGCAGGGGTGGGAATCGTGCCGCGCCGGTCGGCAGGGTCCCCCCGGCGATTCTCCGGCCCGCGATGGGCCGAAGTCCCGCTGCTGCTATGCCGGTCCCGCCGGCGTGAATTGAACCAGGTCCCTTACCAGCGGGACATGGCGGCGCGAGCGGGTTCCGGGGTCCTGGGGGGGGGGGGGGATGTGCGGGGCGATCTGACCCTGGGGGTGCTCCCACAGTGTCTCACTAGCTGTCTCACTCTAATATGCAGATTTCCCAGAAAGTGATCCCGCCTACAATCACATCACAACATTTTAGAACAAAGAACAAAGAAAAGTACAGCACAGGAACAGGCCCTTCGGCCCTCCAAGCCCGTGCCGACCATGCTGCCCGTCTAAACTAAAATCTTCTACACTTCCTGGGTCCATATCCCTCTATTCCCATCCTATTCATGTATTTGTCAAGATGCCCCTTAAATGTCACTATCGTCCCTGCTTCCACCACCTCCTCCGGCAGCGAGTTCCAGGCACCCACTTCCATCTGTGTAAAAAAACCTGCCTCGTCCATCTCCTCTAAATCTTGCCCCTCGCACCTTAAACCTATGCCCCCTAGTAATTGAGCCCTCTACCCTGGGAAAAAGCCTCTGACTATCCACTCTGTCTATGCCCCTCATAATTTTGTAGACCTCAATCAGGTCACGCCTCAACTTCCGTCGTTCCAGTGAGAACAAACCGAGTTTATTCAACCGCTCCTCATAGCTAATGCCCTCTGTTATAACCTGCCTACTGACGATTGGCTGGGGACTAATGACTATCCCACAATCCTATGGGAGTATGAACTTCCCCAATGAGGGGGGCGGAGAAACTCCTACTATAAATAAGCTGGCCAGTCCAGGAACCAGGAGGAAGGAGAAGGTAGCAAGGGAAGTTACTGCTACTGCTATGTATATATTGTTATAGTAAATAAACTTTATTATTTTGTATCCTTAAAACTCGTGCTGGATTCTTCGGGGCCCTTACAAAACTGGCGACGAAGGTAAAAGTGAATAGCTGTCTACACTGCTGAAGCCACCTCCCTGGATTTTTGTTGGATACAGGTTGGAAGTTGTTTTCTATTATACCATGCCTCTGTACGGACGTTTGGATGTTTTTGATGCTGCGCTGGAAAGCTGGAACCAGTAGACGCAACGGATGTGTTACTATTTCCGGGCAAACAATATCACTGAAAACGAGCGCCAGGTGGTCATATTGCTCACCGCCTGCGGGCCGCATACGTTTGGGGTGATTAGGAGCCTTACGTACCCAGCTGCGCCGGACACCAAAACGTTCAACGAACTTGTGAATATAGTGGGGCAACACTTTAACCCAACCCCGTCCACGATAGTCCAGCGTTACCGGTTTAATACCGCTGAGAGGACCCCTGGAGAATCCCTTGCCGATTTTTTATCCAGGCTACGCGGGATTGCGGAATACTGTGACTATGGTGAGACCTTGTCAGAAATGTTACGTGACCGTTTGGTTTGCGGTATTAACAATGCGGCCACCCAGAGAAAGTTGTTAGCGGAGCCAACATTGACTTTTCAACAGGCAATACAAATAGTCTTGTCCCGAGAGAGCGCAGAGCGAGGAGTACAGGAGCTACAGGGAATGGAAGTACATGCCTTGGGGCGAAACCCTTTAGCCCAAAAACGTCCCCCCCGCACTCCTGCGGTACCTTGGGCGAGGCAACGACCAGACCGACGCCAGTGGCCATCGGACATTCCTCCCCGAAGGGAGCCTTCTCCAGAGCCAATGGATGAGGAGCCATGTCCGTGTCAGACTTGTAGGCGCTGACCCCGTCGCGGACGGCGGTCCTGGGGACGCCAGAGGCGCCGTCGTTCCGACCGAAACTGGGACCAGTCCAGGGGCCGTAACTGGGACCAGCCCAGAGGCCGTACCTTCCATGTGGATGAACCTGCGGCGACCACTCCTGAGGACATGGAGACGGAGGACGACTGCCTGCAGCTGCATTGTGTGGCGGCTCCCCGTGTGGCCCCCATTAAGGTGACAGTACGGGTCAATGGCCACCCGCTGGAGATGGAGTTGGATACTGGCGCAGCAGTCTCCGTGATCGCCCAGAGAACATTTGACCGCATCAAGCAGGGTATACAGACCCTTACACTAACTGACTCAGGCCAGGTTGGCCACCTACACGGGGGAACCACTGGACATTGCAGGAACTACAATGACCCCTGTTGTCTATGGACGCCAGGAGGGGCGTTTCCCACTTATCGTAGTCCGTGGCCATGGGCCCAGCCTGTTGGGTCGGGACTGGTTGCGCCATTTGCGGTTGCAATGGCAGCACATCCTCCAAACAGTTTCTGGAGGGTTGACTGAGGTGCTAGGACGATACCCAGAGGTATTCCAGCCTGGTCTGGGGAAAATAAAAGGGGCCGTAGCCCGTATCCAAGTTGAACCAGGAGCCACACCGCGCTATTTCCGGGCGCGCCCAGTGCCTTACGCTTTGCTCGAGAAGGTAGAAGGGGAGCTCACTCGTTTGGAGAGTTTGGGTATTATCAGGCCCGTCCGTTTTGCTGACTGGGCAGCACCAATTGTGCCAGTAATGAAGCCAGATGCCACAGTTCGCTTGTGTGGCGACTATAAACTTACAGTGAATACAGTTTCCCGACTCGACCGATACCCAATGCCTCGCATAGAGGATCTCTACGCGAAACTTGCAGGCGGACTCTCATTCACAAAATTAGATATGAGTCACGCCTACCTGCAGTTGGAGCTGGACCCTGCCTCCCGACCATATGTAACAATTAACACACACCGGGGCCTGTATGAATATACACGGTTGCCCTTTGGAGTATCCTCTGCCTGCGCAATTTTTCTACGTGTTATGGAGGGCATTTTGAGAGGTTTACCACGTGTGGCTGTCTACCTAGATGATGTGTTGATTACAGGGACGTCGGAGCAAGAGCATTTGGAAAATCTGGAGGCTGTCCTTAAACGCCTTTCGGAGGCTGGAGTCCGTTTACGTCACACAAAGTGCGTATTTCAGGCAAAAGAAGTAGTCTACCTAGGTTATCGGGTGGACCGCGAGGGTCTGCACCCCGTCGCAGAGAAGGTGCGTGCAATTCAACATGCCCCCACCCCGACTGACACTTCGCATCTTCGTTCTTTTCTCGGTCTCGTAAACTATTACGGGAAGTTCCTCCCCAATCTGGCAACTACGCTGGCCCCCTTGCACCTGCTGCTAAAGAAAAATCACACCTGGGTTTGGGGTCTGCCGCAAGAAACCGCTTTCCGGCGGGTAAAGCAACAATTGTCGTCGTCTGGGTTACTAACCCACTATGATCCGGGAAAGCCTTTGCTCGTCACATGTGATGCATCCCCGTATGGTATTGGGGCTGTCCTGTCCCACAAGATGGAGAACGGGGCCGAGCGACCGATAGCTTTCGCCTCCCGCACATTGACTGCAGCGGAGAAGTACGCGCAGATCGAGAAGGAGGGCCTGGCAGTGGTTTTCACGGTGAAACGCTTCCACCAGTATGTGTACGGCCGCCATTTCACTATCGTGACTGATCATAAGCCCCTGCTGGGACTCTTCAGAGAGGATAAGCCGATACCGCCCATTGCTTCTGCACGGATCCAGCGCTGGGCTTTGTTGCTTGCTGCATATGAGTATTCTCTGGAGCACAAACCAGGTACGCAGATAGCCAATGCCGACGCACTGAGCCGATTGCCTTTATCGACCGGCCCCATGTCGACCCCCACGACCGGTGAGGTGGTCGCAACCCTAAATTTTATGGACACCTTGCCTGTCACGGCATCACAGATCCGTGAGTGGACCCAGATGGAGCCAGTCCTGTCAAAGGTTCGGCACATAGTCCTGTATGGTGGGCAGCATAGACAGCTCCCAGGCGAGTTACGGGCATTTTCCTCCAAGCTGTCAGAGTTCAGCGTGGAAGACGGCATCCTCTTGTGGGGGACGCGTGTGGTTGTCCCGGAAAAAGGCCAGGAGCTGATATTATCAGACTTGCACAATGGGCATCCGGGCGTGACCAAGATGAAAATGTTGGCCCGGAGTTATGTCTGGTGGCCAGGCCTCGACACCGACATTGAGAAGGTGGCCCAAAACTGCTCCATTTGCCAGGAGCATCAGAAGCTTCCGCCGGCCGCGCCCCTACATCACTGGGAATGGCCAGGGCGGCCTTGGGCACGCTTACATGCAGATTTCGCAGGCCCTTTTCAGGGATCCATGTTCCTTCTACTAATTGACGCCCAGTCCAAATGGCTGGAGGTGCATAAGATGCAGGGGACAACGTCCTGCGCAACAATTGAAAAAATGCGTTTATCATTTAGCACGCATGGCCTCCCCGAGGTGCTGGTCACGGATAATGGCACTCCATTCACGAGTGAGGAGTTTGCTAGGTTTACAAAGATGAACGGCATCCGCCATATCCGCACTGCCCCTTACCACCCGGCTTCAAATGGGTTGGCAGAGCGTGCAGTGCAAACATTCAAAAGAGGCCTAAAGAAGCAGTCTTCCGGATCAATGGACACGAGACTGGCTCGGTTTTTGTTTACGTACAGGACCACCCCCCATACAGTGACTGGGGTAGCTCCCGCAGAACTCCTAATGGGCCGGAGACTTCGCATCCGCCTTAGTATGGTCTTCTCGGACATTGGCGCAAAAGTACGCCGCACACAAGAACGGCAGGGACCGGGATTGTCTCAGCATCGTCCGATTCGGCAGTTTGCGCCCGGTGACCCAGTATTCGTGCGGAATTTTGCTGGTGGTGCCCAATGGGTTCCTGGGGTAATCTTTCACCAAACGGGCCCTATATCGTACCAAGTGCAAGCCCAGGGTCGTCTCCAGCGAAAACATGTAGACCACGTCCGGTCCAGAAGATCATCCCCGCAAAAGATTCCCCGCCCCCGGAGCTCAGTTCAACAGCGGCAAAGACCAGAAACAAGGGAAGGTAGTCCTCCAAATCTTCCACTGGTGCCTCACTCAAAGCCTGCGCAGGTCATGACGGGACCGAATGGGGACAGAGATGCTGACATGACGGAGGCAGCAGACTCTGACTCCGAGATGGAGACACCGGATGAATCAGAGGGGGAATCCTCGGGTCCACAGGCCGTGGATGTACAACCGCGCCGTTCATCACGGAAGCGCCGGTCTCCGTCTCGTTATACGCCGCCTGATCCAGCGCCGCGTAAAAATGGCTTCCGGCTGCGGCCAAACGAGTTCGACGCCTTCCTTCGCCAGGGCCTACGGTGGATTCCTTGGACTTTGGGGGGGAGGGATGTTATAACCTGCCTACTGACGATTGGCTGGGGACTAATGACTATCCCACAATCCTATGGGAGTATGAACTTCCCCAATGAGGGGGGAAGAGAAACTCCTACTATAAATAAGCTGGCCAGTCCAGGAACCAGGAGGAAGGAGAAGGTAGCAAGGGAAGTTACTGCTACTGCTATGTATATATTGTTATAGTAAATAAACTTTATTATTTTGTATCCTTAAACCTCGTGCTGGATTCTTCGGGGCCCTTACAAAACCCTCCATACCAGGCAACATTCTGGTCAACCTCTTCTGCACCCTCTCTAAAGCCTCCACATCCTTCTGGTAGTGTGGCGACCAGAATTGAACACTATACTCCAAGTGTGGCCTAACTAAGGTCCTATACAGCTGCAATATGACTTGCCAATTCTTATACTCAATGCCCCGGCCAATGAAGGCAAGCATGCCGTATGCCTTCTTCACTACCTTCTCCACCTGTGTTGCCCCTTTCAGTGACCTGTGGACCTGTACACCTAGATCTTTCTGACTGTCAATACTCTTGAGGGTTCTACCATTCACTGTATGTTCCCTACCTGCATTAGACCTTCCGAAATGTATTCCCTCACATTTGTCCGGATTAAACACCATCTGCCATCTCTCCGCCCAAGTCTCCAAACGATCTAAATCCTGCTGTATCCTCTGACAGTCCTCATCGCTATCCGCAATTCCACCAACCTTTGTGTCGTCTGCAAACTTACTCATCAGACCAGTTACATTTTCCTCCAAATCATTTATATATACTACGAACAGCAAAGGTCCCAGCACTGATCCCTGCGGAACACCACTAGTCACAGCCCCCCAATTAGAAAAGCACCCTTCCAATGCTACTCTCTGCCTTCTATGACCTATGATGAGGAGATGCCGGCGTTGGACTGGAGTGAGTACAGTACGAAGTCTTACAACACCAGGTTAAAGTCCAACAGGTTTGTTTCGATGTCACTAGCTTTCGGAGCGCTGCTCCTTCCTCAGGTGAATGAAGAGTTTTGTCTCTTCATTCACCTGAGGAAGGAGCAGCGCTCCGAAAGCTAGTGACATCGAAACAAACCTGTTGGACTTTAACCTGGTGTTGTAAGACTTCGTACTGTTCTATGACCTAGCCAGTTCTGTATCCATCTTGCCAGCTCACCCCTGATCCCGTGTGACTTCACCTTTTGTACCAGTCTACCATGAGGGACCTTGTCAAAGGCCTTACTGAAGTCTATATAGACAACATCCACTGCCCTACCTGCATCAATCATCTTTGTGACCTCTTCGAAAAACTCTATCAAGTTAGTGAGACACGACCGCTCCTTCACAGAACCATGCTGCCTCTCGCTAATACGTCCATTTGCTTCCAAATGGGAGTAGATCCTGACTCGAAGAATTCTCTCCAGTAATTTCCTTACCACTGATGTAAGGCTCACCGGCCTGTAGTTCCCTGGATTATCTTTGCTACCATTCTTAAACAAAGGAACAACACTGGCTATTCTCCAGTCCTCCGGGACATCACCTGAAGACAGTGAGGATCCAAAGATTACTTTCAAGGCCTCAGCAATTTCCTCTCTAGCCTCCTTCAGTGTTCTGGGGTAGATTCTATCAGGCCCTGGGGACTCATCTACCTTTATATTTTTCAAGACGCCCAACACCTCGTCTTTTTGGATCTCAATGTGACCCAGGCTATCTACACACCCTTCTCCAGACTCAAGATCCACCAATTCCTTCTCTTTGGTGAATACTGATGCAAAGTATTCATTTAGTACCTCGCCCATTTCCTCTGGCTCCACACATAGATTCCCTTGCCTATCCTTCAGTGGGCCAACCCTTTCCCTGGCTACCCTCTTGCTACCCTTTTGCGAGATTGCATTACATCTCGTGAGGTGTGGCGAGTCGGGTAGATCCCGAAAGTGGGATCACCCAGCATCTACTGGTCGCGTTGCGTCGCACTGCTTTGCGGGTGCAGCACGACATGTCGATCCTGCCCAGAATCTTAGATGATTACAGCACAAAATTAGGCCATTTGGCCATTCTGTCTGTGCTGGCTCTTTGAAAGAACATTTGTGCTTAAAGAACAAAGAAAGGTACAACACAGGAACAGATCCTTCGGCTCTCCAGGTCTGCATCGACCATGCTGCCCATCTAACCTAAAACCTTCTACACTTCTAGGGTCTGTTTCCCTCTATTCCCATCCTATTCATGTATTTTCAAGATGTCCCTTAAACATCACTGTCATACTGCTTCCATCACCTTCTCTGACAGCGGGTTTGAGGCTCCCACTACCTTCTGTGTGAAACATTTCTCTCGCACGTCTCCTCAAAACTTTGCCCCTCGCACCTTAAACCTATGTCCCCGAATAATTGACTCTTCCACCCTGGGAGAAAGCCTCTGACTATCCAGAAGTCTGACATCCCTATTTTCTGTACATGATCTTGCATATTCCTTATTTAACTGTCAAAGTC
The DNA here is from genome assembly GCF_047496885.1 of Scyliorhinus torazame. Lineage (NCBI taxonomy): Eukaryota > Metazoa > Chordata > Chondrichthyes > Carcharhiniformes > Scyliorhinidae > Scyliorhinus > Scyliorhinus torazame. Next base: position 62,662,809 of record NC_092716.1, on the reverse strand, counting down.
TCTTTTAAAATTATTTGTGGAATCAGCTGCCATCACCTTTTCAGGAGGAAAATTCTGTATCCCAACAACTGAGTGAAAACATTTCTTCTCCTCTCCTCTCTCTATCTTTAACGAATGAATTTCAATCCATGGGGCGAGATCTTCCAGCTCTTCACCTCAAACCGTGTGGTTCGATGGAAAATCCCATTGACAGCAGCAGGACCAGAAGATCCCGCCGCCGGCCAATGGCAGGCCGCCTCCCACCGCCGAGAAACACGCCACAGGGTGGCCATAGAATCTCACCCATGACCTCTAGTTATTGACCTACTCAACAGATGAAATAATTTTTCTCTACCTACTCTATCAAAACCTCTCATTGCCTTGAAAGCCCCGACCGTGTTACTCTCTAACTTCTGTCAGACCCAACTTATCCAATCTTACCGGATAACCCTGGTAACATCCTTAATCTTCTCTGTCGACCTTTTTAAGGCCTCTACATCTTTTCTGAAGTGTGGTGCCCAGAATTGGTCAGGGATAACCAGAAGTTTATACATTTCTATCATGATCCCTTTGCTTTTACATTCACCTCCTTTACTTATAAACCCAAGTAACCCATATGTTTTTATAATCAATTTAACAACTAGCCCTGCAATATTTAAGGCTAGTGTATATGGGCACCAAGATCTCTCTGCTTCTTCAGAATTGTGTTACATATCGAATACTTTCTTTCCACAGTAGTGCTCCCAAACTGCATCACTTCCTACTTTTCCTCATTGAACTTCATTGTTATGCTTCTGCCCATTTCATCATCCTGCCTTTGTCTCAACAATTCTCATCACTACCACGTTTTGTATCAACTATAAACATTCGCTGGGAGAACTGAGTAAACTATTTGAGATTCATGCGGTGCTAGACTGAAGCTCTGGCCACAGTTCAGCGAAATCCTGATGTTGAGGCGCCGAACCAAGACACGGCATTTACTTTTGGAAATTTGATGTGAGCCAAACTAAGTTCAGATTTGCAACTGCAGGTTAGTTTGGACTGGTGCCAGTTTTTGAATTCTTTACTTCATGTGCCCTTTCAAGTAACAACACACATGATTGGAGAGCCAAAATGTGCTTCAGTACCTGTGTGAGTATCATATCAAAAGAGTATACTATATTGTAACACAATTCTAAAGATACAGAGAGACCTTGGTGCCTATATACACAACCCATAAGCAATAGGAGGAAGATTTTCTGATTTTTATTCATGGTTATTTGCTGATTCACCACACATGGCTTGAGGAGAGCAAGAATGTGCTTAACACCTGACAGCTTGTGCCTGAGCATGGTTCCAACGTGTGTTATGAGACACAGTAGCCACCAGGATGTGATCTTCAGATTTCTAAGCACCCACTGTTATAATCTTTCAAGCCGTGCTCTGAAAGTACACAAATGTCCACTCCTGGAATTATCCTCATCAATATCTAGCAGCTGGTGCCATTGACAGAGCAGATCTATATGCCCTCTTGGTTCTTATTGTACGGAATAATGAAGCGAGGGAAAGTCATTTAAAGTCAGGGAGAGAATCTATACAAAATAAATCCTAAATGTTCTTTTCCATGCAGACTTTTTCAAAAAGGCATCAATGAACTGAAGAGAATAGAGAATATTAGCAGATCGCCATGGCTCTCTCACATTACCTCAGGTATTCAAGGCATGAGCACAATTCATGCCTATAATAAAACAGATGAGTTTATTGAGCGGTAAGTGAAGCTTTTTATATCTCTGATAGCCTGCTCAACACAGTGAAATGTGATCAAACTTCTACAGCCATGTTTTAATATTAAATTGTCAAAAATGGTGTGCTTTATTCTTTTTACAGATATAAAGACTTAAGTGATAAACATTCTAGCCATTTTTTACTATTTAACTGTTCCATGCGATGGCTCTCTCTGAGGATCGATTGGCTCACAGCTCTCCTGACTCTTATTGTGGCTCTCTTTGTCGTCTTGAGTCCTGACTCAGTTCCGGCATCAAATAAGGGTCTTGCTTTAACATTTGCTATTCAGGTGAGGAAACTAATTCAATTTTTCTCTTTTTGTTTATCCTAACTGATCTCTTGAGGTAGAGCACACATGTTTCTGAGATAGCACAGATGCAATAGAATTCTGTTCAGAATTAAGTTCAATACATTTTAAGATCTTTCTATTCGGTGAAAAATATATCTCCATCGACAAGAAAATATTGAAAATAAAGACACTACCTCAACTATATGACTTGGTCACAGACTACCTGCACGTTCATGGAGTGGGACCCCAGCCTGTTCATGAACCTGGTTATGCGATGGTGGCCACATGGCGACATGCACCCCATCGATGACCCCCTGGACCATGGGTAACCTGGCGACTGCAGCGAAAGCCCCTGCCCGGGCATCCTGGTGGGCACGGTCCAAGGGGAACTGTATGTACCGGTCCATAACGTCAGTCACTGCACGGATGCACCTGTGAATCGATGCCTGGGAGATGCCGGACAGGTCCCCACTCAGCCACTGGAACGACCCTGTCGCATAGAAGTTGAGCACGACCATCACCTTGACGATCACAGGGAGAGGGTGTCCACCCCCAGTCTCCATGTGGCAGGTGTGCCATCAGGTGGCAGATATAGGCGACGGTTTCTCGGCTCATCCGGAGACTCCACCTGCCTGACCTGTCCAGAAGGTCCTGGAAGGACATAGGGCGCCAGTACACATGGGGCATCACCAGGTGCCTCCGTGGCACCATCGCCTCCTCTTCATTGGCATCCTCATCCTGTGGCTCCCCCTCGTCGTGGTCCTCCTCCTCCTCCTGCGCCTCTTGGGCGGGCGGCCTTCCAGCCTAAGAGGCTGGCACCTGCCCCACTGTGGCATGCTCTTCTGCTGCAGCCTCCGCTGCCTCCCTATGATGCCCCTGCTAGAACTCACACAGGGCTTCATGCAGGGCAGCGGCCCCCGCCACAGCGCCAACAACGCTGGAAGATGCCCAAACATCATGATCTACAGGGGGTGAGGGTAAACAAAGTTCCATCATGGCTCATACCCCCCTCCACAACCAGGTGCCATGGGCTACATGGTAGCCCCAGTTGGCAGCTCGCGCCCCAGCCACGCATGCCCGCAACCTCCGTTCGCCCCGCGGTGCCCCGATACCTGTCGCCTGTCCCTCCTGCCAGGGCCACTGTTTAATGGCGCTGCCCACACGGGGGCTGCCGTGTGTGCGGCCCTGGATCTACCCATCGGTGGGTACCGCCGTCTGGGTAGGGTGGGGGTCTGGCACTCATCCAAACGGCCGAGGGTCTGGGCTGAGCCAGCGACCGAGGTGGGGTGCCCATCAGCATGGCCGCCGTAATGGCATCCATGGCGTTGGCACCGCCCTGTCATGGCGGGCCGTTCCCGGCCGCCGCGGCTGTCTCTCCTCTCCCCCGCCGCCAAGCCATGCCCGTTTCACCAGCCTGAGGTCCCCCTACGCCGAGCCCTACCTCCTCCAGCCGCAACGTCAGCCAGCGCGACTGGTTGACATATTTCTAACTCTGGCGGGACGTCAGCCCATCCGAGCCGAAGTATCGCGGGGGCCCGGAGAATTGCACATCAGGCTACCTCACGCAATTCTTCGGGCCGCGAGGCATCCGCCGCGTTCGCGCAGTTTTGTGGGTTCAGATGTTTGCGCCCTGGCATTGGAACGGTGACGCGGGCCACTCGGCGTAAACGTCTATTCTCCGCGCCCACGCCAGCTCGGAGAATCCTGCCCCAGATTTGTTTTTAAATTATGTGCCGTACTACAAACAGTCCATGTTTAATATTGACCTGGGAAAATCCATTGCTAAAAATCATACCCCATTCGTAAAAAGGGGAGTAAATTATTTGAATTTATAATTGATACATTTATAAATGTATAATGGTTTGCATACAGCCAAATGAGGAAGAAAGCCCAAAATAAAAAGAGCAGGAAGAGTGACTGACTAGGTTCTTATCAAATAAGATAATCTTGACTTCCGGGTGCGGCGATGACCAGCTGAGTCGCACGTTTCGGCAGCTCCCTGTGAAACGGACTTTTGGGCTCTTGATAGGAGCCCCAACGGCAATTTTGACGGCTAAAAACACTGTGCGGTAAACCAGAAGGGAATCCCCCCTGGATACGGATGGAAAAAGGAGGAGAGAGTGGCCAGATTGCAGTGGATCCTTTAGAACAGCGGCAAGGAAGGCAAGCAAAAACCAAGATGGCGTCGGAAGGTGGCAGTTTAACATGGGGCCCTGAACAACAAGAGTTCTTGAAATGCTGTGTGGAAGAGATAAAAAAGGAAATGAAGAAAGAGCTGTTGGCCCCGATACTACAGGCGATCGAAGGGCTAAAGGAGGAACAAAAGACCCAGGAGCGGGAGCTTCGGGTCGTGAAGGCAAAGGCAGCCGAGAATGAGGACGATATACAGGGCCTGGTGGTGAAGACGAAGACGCAGGAGGCACATCAGAAACGATGTGTGGAAAGGTTGGAGGCACTGGAAAACAACGCAAGGAGGAACAACCTGAGGATTCTTGGTCTTCCTGAAGGTGTGGAGGGAGCGGACGTCGGGGCATATGTGAGCACGATGCTGCACTCGTTAATGGGAGCGGAGGCCCCGGCGGGACCTTTGGAGGTGGAGGGAGCATACCGAGTGATGGCGCGAGGACCGAGAGCAGGAGAAATTCCCAGAGCCATAGTGGTGAGATTCCTCCGTTTTAAGGATAGAGAAATGGTCCTTAGATGGGCGAAGAAAACTCGGAGCAGTAAATGGGAGAACGCGGTGATCCGCGTTTATCAAGACTGGAGTGCGGAGGTGGCGAGAAGGAGGGCGAGCTTTAATCGGGCCAAGGCGGTGCTTCATAAAAAGAAGATAAAATTTGGAATGCTGCAACCGGCAAGACTGTGGGTCACATATCGAGGGAGGCACCACTACTTTGAGACGGCGGATGAAGCGTGGACTTTTATTGTGGAAGAAAAACTGGAATGAGCGGGTTATTAAAAAGAACGTTCGAACAAAGTGGTGGGGCGAATGTGGGGGGCAAAGAGGGGTTTTATGTACTAATCCTGCGATGTGGTAACTTTTCTCTCTCCCACAGGTGGTGATGGGGGGAGGAGGGGAGGTGGAGGAGATGGGGCGTTGGCCATTGGGGGCGGGGCCAAGGGAGAAGCGCGGGCTTGGTTCCCGCGCTATGATAATCATGGCGGGAATAGAGAAGCAGGAAGGAGGGGGCGTCGCACGGTGCGAGCCGAGGTCACGGGGGGAAGCCGAGGTCAGCCAGAGTTTGCTGACTTCTGGGAGCAACATGGGGGGAGTAATTACGCTAGCGGGGGATCTAGCGGGGGGGGTGGGAGGGGGGAATTACTGGGTTGCTGCTGCTGGGGAGAGGGGGGAGCTGGTATGGGAGAGGATGGGCGGGGGGGCACCGCCTGGGGGAGATACAGCTGCGTGGGAACTGGGTGAGGAGCTGGAAAAAGGTGATGGCTAATCTACAAGGGGGGGGGGGTAGGAAGCCCCCCAACTCGGCTGATCACGTGGAACGTGAGAGGGCTGAACGGGCCGATAAAGAGGGCACGGGTACTCGCACACCTTAAGAAACTTAAGGCAGATGTGGTTATGTTACAGGAAACGCACCTGAAACTGATAGACCAGGTTAGGCTACGCAAAGGATGGGTGGGGCAGGTGTTCCATTCGGGGCTAGATGCGAAAAACAGGGGGGTGGCTATATTAGTGGGGAAGCGGGTAATGTTCGAGGCAAAGACTATAGTGGCGGATAACGGGGGCAGATACGTGATGGTGAGTGGCAAACTAGAGGGGGAGACGGTGGTTTTGGTAAACGTATATGCCCCGAACTGGGATGATGCCAATTTTATGAGGCGGATGCTAGGACGCATTCCGGACCTAGAGATGGGAAAGCTGATAATGGGGGGAGATTTTAATACGGTGTTGGAACCAGGGCTGGATAGGTCGAAGTCCAGGACTGGAAGGAGGCCGGCAGCAGCCAAGGTGCTTAAAGATTTTATGGAGCAGATGGGAGGTGTAGACCCGTGGAGATTTAGCAGACCTAGGAGTAAGGAGTTCTCGTTTTTCTCCTATGTCCATAAAGTCTACTCGCGAATAGACTTTTTTGTGCTGGGTAGGGCATTGATCCCGAAGGTGAGGGGAACGGAGTATACGGCTATAGCCATTTCGGATCACGCTCCACACTGGGTGGACTTGGAGATAGGGGAGGAAACAGGAGGGCGCCCACCCTGGAGAATGGACATGGGACTAATGGCAGATGAGGGGGTGTGTCTAAAGGTGAGGGGGTGCATTGAAAAGTACTTGGAACTCAATGATAATGGGGAGGTCCAGGTGGGAGTGGTCTGGGAGGCGTTGAAGGCGGTGGTTAGAGGGGAGCTGATATCAATAAGGGCACATAAAGGGAAGCAGGAGAGTAAGGAACGGGAGCGGTTGCTGCAAGAACTTTTGAGGGTGGACAGACAATATGCGGAAGCACCGGAGGAGGGACTGTACAGGGAAAGGCAAAGGCTACATGTAGAATTTGACTTGCTGACTACAGGCACTGCAGAGGCACAATGGAGGAAGGCACAGGGTGTACAGTACGAATATGGGGAGAAGGCGAGCAGGTTGCTGGCACACCAATTGAGGAAAAGGGGAGCAGCGAGGGAAATAGGGGGAGTGAGGGATGAGGAAGGAGAGATGGAGCGGGGAGCGGAGAGAGTGAATGGAGTGTTCAAGACATTTTATAAAAAATTATATGAAGCTCAACCCCCGGATGGGAGGGAGAGAATAATGGGCTTCTTGGATCGGCTGGAATTTCCCAAGGTGGAAGAGCAGGAAAGGGTGGGACTGGGAGCACAGATCGAGGTAGAAGAAGTGGTGAAAGGAATTAGGAGCATGCAGACGGGAAAGGCCCCGGGACCGGATGGATTCCCAGTCGAATTCTATAGAAAATATGTGGACTTGCTCGCCCCGGTACTGACGAGGACCTTTAATGAGGCAAAGGAAAGGGGACAACTGCCCCCGACTATGTCTGAAGCAACGATATCGCTTCTCTTAAAGAAGGAAAAGGACCCGCTACAATGCGGGTCCTATAGACCTATTTCCCTCCTAAATGTAGATGCCAAGGTCCTGGCCAAGGTAATGGCAATGAGAATAGAGGAATGTGTCCCGGGGGTGGTCCACGAGGACCAAACTGGGTTTGTGAAGGGGAGACAGCTGAACACAAATATACGGAGGCTGTTAGGGGTAATGATGATGGCCCCACCAGAGGGAGAAACGGAGATAGTAGTGGCGATGGATGCCGAGAAAGCATTTGATAGAGTGGAGTGGGATTATTTGTGGGAGGTGTTGAGGAGATTTGGTTTTGGAGAGGGGTATGTTAGATGGGTGCAGCTGTTGTATAGGGCCCCAGTGGCGAGCGTGGTCACGAATGGACGGGGATCTGCATATTTTCGGCTCCATAGAGGGACAAGGCAGGGATGCCCTTTGTCCCCATTATCGTTTGCACTGGCGATTGAGCCCCTGGCGATAGCGTTGAGGGGTTCCAAGTAGTGGAGGGGAGTACTTAGGGGAGGAGAAGAGCACCGGGTATCTTTGTATGCGGACGATTTGCTACTATACGTGGCGGACCCGGCGGAGGGGATGCCAGAAATAATGCGGATACTTGGGGAGTTTGGGGATTTTTCAGGGTATAAATTGAACATGGGGAAAAGTGAGTTGTTTGTGGTGCATCCAGGGGAGCAGAGTAGAGAAATAGAGGACCTACCGCTGAGGAAGGTAACAAGGGACTTTCGTTACCTGGGGATCCAGATAGCTAAGAATTGGGGAACATTGCACAGGTTAAATTTAACGCGGTTGGTGGAACAGATGGAGGAGGATTTCAAGAGATGGGATATGGTATCCCTGTCAATGGCAGGGAGGGTGCAGGCGGTTAAGATGGTGGTCCTCCCGAGATTCCTCTTTGTGTTTCAGTGCCTCCCGGTGGTGATCACGAAGGCTTTTTTAAAAAGGATTGAAAAGAGCATCATGGGTTTTGTCTGGGCCGGGAAGACCCCGAGAGTGAGGAAGGGATTCTTACAGCGTAGCAGGGATAGGGGGGGGCTGGCACTACCGAGCCTAAGTGAGTATTATTGGGCCGCTAATATTTCAATGGTGAGTAAGTGGATGGGAGAGGAGGAGGGAGCGGCGTGGAAGAGATTAGAGAGGGCGTCCTGTAGGGGGACTAGCCTACAGGCTATGGTGACAGCCCCATTGCCGTTCTCACCGAGGAACTACACCACAAGCCCGGTGGTGGTGGCTACACTGAAGATTTGGGGACAGTGGAGACGGCATAGGGGAAAGACTGGCGCCTTTAGGGGGTCCCCGATAAGAAACAACCATAGGTTTGCCCCGGGGGGAATGGATGGGGGATATGGAATGTGGCAAAGAGCAGGAATAACGCAACTGAAAGATCTATTTGTGGATGGGAAGTTCGCGAGTCTGGGAGCGCTGACCGAGAAATATGGGTTGCCCCAAGGGAATGCATTCAGGTATATGCAACTGAGGGCTTTTGCGAGGCAACAGGTGAGGGAATTCCCGCAGCTCCCGACACAAGAGGTGCAGGACAGAGTGATCTCAAAGACATGGGTGGGGGATGGTAAGGTGTCAGATATATATAGGGAAATGAGGGACGAAGGGGAGACTATGGTAGATGAACTAAAAGGGAAATGGGAAGAAGAGCTGGGGGAGGAGATCGAGGAGGGGCTGTGGGCAGATGCCCTAAGCAGGGTAAACTCGTCGTCCTCGTGTGCCAGGCTAAGCCTGATTCAGTTTAAGGTATTACACAGGGCACATATGACTGGAGCACGGCTCAGTACATTTTTTGGGGTGGAGGATAGGTGTGCGAGGTGCTCGAGAAGCCCAGCGAATCATACCCATATGTTTTGGTCATGCCCGGCACTACAGAGGTTTTGGATGGGGGTGACAAAGGTGCTTTCAAAAGTAGTAGGAGTCCGGGTCGAACCAAGCTGGGGGTTGGCTATATTTGGGGTTGCACAAGAGCCGGGAGTGCAGGAGGCGAGAGAGGCCGATGTTTTGGCCTTTGCGTCCCTAGTAGCCCGGCGCATGATATTGCTAATGTGGAAAGAAGCCAAGCCCCCGGGGGTGGAGACCTGGATAAATGACATGGCAGGGTTTATAAAGCTAGAGCGGATTAAGTTCGTCCTAAGGGGGTCGGCTCAAGGGTTCACCAGGCGGTGGCAACCGTTCGTCGAATACCTCGCAGATAGATAGACGGAATGGGAAAAAGAAGGCAGCAGCAGCAGCCCAGGATCGGGGGGGGGGGGGGGGGAACCAGAAGCACTCTCAGGGTTGTTAATATATACTGTATAGTATGTATAGGTCGTTGCTACAGATAATTATATATTGGACTGTTAAATTATATTTTTGGAGAGTGTTACTTGTGACAAGGCAGTTGCCAATTAGGGCTAGTTTTCATTTTTGTTATTTATTATTTATTCATTTTTTGTTTATAAAATAGGTCATTGTTATTTGTGCTGTTATAATATTGTGTAAAGGATGCACAATGTACTGTGTTGGTTGACCAAAAATTTTCAATAAAATATTTAATAAAAAAAAAAATAAGATAATCTTGTGGCTATGGGAGTCTTCAACCGAGTTAAATTGTTGCACTTGATTAATCAACAGAATTAAATATACTTTTCATATTCCGTATCTCAGCTTACGGAATGGATGTCATTGTAGCATAACACTGGTCTGCATTGTAATGATATGTATATAGACTGGGATATAAAGAGTTAACAAGTTAATGATAATGATTCTTACCACTAGAGGGAACCACAGAACAGTCATATAAATATCATGTGACTAGGGATTCTGTGATTAGATTAGAAAATGATTAGATGATTAGGAGTTAAGAGTTAGGAGAGAGCTGGAAGAGTGTCAGGCACAGATAGCAGTTGTCTACTTGAGAGTTATGTAAGCTGGAGATAACATAGTTTTATATAATAACCTTCTGCTTTAGGAATGTGAACGGATCTTAGTAGTGTCATAAATTTATGGTTTTGTTCGTTAACAAAGCTTTGTGTTGTTTATTCAACACTACGCATCCGAATCATCCAGGTAAAGCAGAATAGAAAATACAACATAATACAAGAAGATTACAGCTTTAAATTTTAATGTACGACGTTACAACATGGTACCAGAAGTGCTCTTAGAGTAGAATAGTTAGGTTTAGGGAGAATGAAAGAATCTCCATTCGAAGAAAAAAGAAAACGTGCAAAGAACAATCTCAACCAGACTCCAGAATCAACAATCAGACTCCAGCAACGGCCAGAAACATCTCAGAAAGAAATAGTCAACCGAAGAGTCATGGAAGGCCTGCAGCTTCCAACAGCATTTAGCATATCGGGTAATGTAGATGTAAACTGGAAAATATTCAAACAAGAGTTTGAACTGTATCTCTCATCCTCCAACCTAGAAACTGCCAGTGATAAGTGAAAAACTGCTTTATTGCTACCAATGGCTGGACAACAGGCTAGAGAAGTGTTTAACTCATTCTGCTTTGAGAATGAAGCTGAAAGAAATGACTTTGAAGTGGTCATTAAAAAAATTGAAAATTATAGTGAGTTTAAAAGAAATGAAAACCTGTGTAAAAGACTACACAAGCAACAAAAAATTATGCCGGAAGATTTGATTAAAATGTCCTGTGCGTGGGAGGGGAGATCAATTGGGGAGTAAGGAGTGAGGCACTGCTAGGGTAAACGGGACCTCCTCTTGTGCAAGGGTCAGCCTGATACAGTTTAAGGTGGTGCACAGGGTGCATATGACTCAGACGAGAACGAGTGGGTTCCTTCAGGGGGTAGTAGATGAGTGTGAGAGGTGTGGGCAGGGGCCAGCGAATCATGCGCACATGTTTTAGGGTTGTGAACAATTGAGAGGATTCTGGGTGGGAGTGTTTGCGGTCTTAGCCAGGATAGTGGAGGAGGAGGTGGATACGGACCCTTTGGTGGTGATATTTGGGGTTTCAGAGAAGCCGGAGCTCATGGAGAGGAGGAAGGCCGATGTCTTGGCCTTCGCCTCTCTGATTGTAGGGCGGCAGAGTTTACTGGAGTGACGGTCGGCATCGCCACCGGGGGTAGAGGTTTGGCTGGGTGACCTGTACGACTTCCTGCGATTAGAGAAGATAAAGTATGAATTAAGGGGCTCTTCAGGGGGTTGAGGAAAGGTGAGGGATGTTTGTGACCATGTTTGAGGGGCTGTTCTATACGGGGGAGGGGGAGGGTGAAAAATCTGTACAGACTGTATAGTTGATTGTTAGGAAGTATGTTCCCGGGGTGTTTATTCACTGTAACCTGTTTTGATATATGTTTGCAATAAAATATCTTTTTTTTTAAACCTAAAAATGTCCTGTGCGATGAAAGAATCTAGAAATAGAAGTGCCAAAACATTGAATCGAAGTAAAAAAATGCGGGCTTTGGAAGATGGAAATTTCAGACATGCGCAGTTAAAGACAGTTGCGCGATTTGGATTCTGAATGTCCTGGGCATGTGCGGGACCAGTTCGCACATTGAAAAATGACACGATCCGGACGAATACCGCTCTGCGCATGCGCAGAAGATTGCGCATGCGCACTTGAAAAAAGAGCGCACTCCGGACGAAGATCGATTTGTGCATGCATAATGCATGTTTGCACATGGCGTCACGGGCGTGATGACATTAGAACGTTGTGGACACGCCCACTTAAAGAAACACTGCCTGGAAATCGAAAACACAACTTTTTTGTTATAAATATATTTTATTAAAATTTTTCAATCAAACAAAAATTTCCCATTTTACAACTTTGTAATAATATATACATTGATCGTTTTTTAAAAATAAATAATATGCTAACTAACGGCAACTGCCAACAACAAAATAAGAAACAATAAAAATAGTAACTAAGATAGTAACTTCGTAACATCTAATATAAATAACTAATATAAAACCCCTGAGGACCCAAATGAGCCCCCCCCCCCCCCCCCCCCCCCCGGGTTGCTGCTGCTACCTTTCCTATTTTCCCTTATCGCTCTGCGAGATAGTCGAGGAACGGTTGCCACCGCCTGGTGAACCCTTGAGCCGAACCTCTTAGTGCGTACTTTATCCGCTCCAATTTTATGAACCCTGCCATGTCATTGATCCAGGCCTCCACACCCGGGGGCTTAGCTTCTTTCCACATAAGTAGAATCCTTCGCCGGGCTACTAGGGACGCAAAGGCCAAAACATCGGCCTCTCTCGCCTCCTGCACTCCCGGCTCATCTGCAACCCCAAATATAGCCAACCCCCAGCCTGGTTCGACCCGGACCCCCACCACCTTTGAAATCACTTTTGCCACACCCACCCAGAACCCATGCAATATCGGACATGACCAAAACATGTGGGTGTGGTTCGCCGGGCTTCCCGCGCATCTCCTGCACCTATCCTCCACTCCAAAAAATCTACTCAGCCTTGCTCCAGTCATATGCGCCCTGTGTAGAACCTTGAATTGTATCAGGCTGAGCCTGGCACACGAGGACGAAGAGTTTACCCTACTTAGGGCATCTGCCCACAGCCCCTCCTCGATCTCTTCCCCCAGCTCCTCCTCCCATTTTCCCTTCAGCTCCTCTACCATCGTCTCCCCCTCGTCTCTCATTTCCCTATATATATCTGACACCCTACCATCACCCACCCATGCCCCCAAAATCACTCTGTCCTGGATCTCTTGCGCCGAAGCGGCGGAAATTCCCTCACCTGTTGCCTCACAAATGCCCTCACTTGCATATAGCGAAATGCAGTCCCAGGTGGCAACCCATATTGTTCTGTCAGTGCTCCCAGACTCGCGAACGTCCCGTCTAAGAACAAGTCCTTCAATTTCGCAATTCCTACTCGCTGCCAAGATTTAAATTCCCCATCTATCCTTCCCTAAACGAACCTATGGTTGTTCCTTATCGGGGACCACACTGCCCCCAAATTTTCAGAGTTGCCACCATTGTATTTTTTGGTGTATTTTTTCGGGGAGAACGGTAACGGCGCCATCGCCAGTGCTTTCAGACTAGTTCCCCTACAGGACGCCATCTCCAATCTTTTCCACGCCGCTCCTTCCCCTTCCCTCATCCACTTACATATCATTGACACGTTGGCGGCCCAATAATAATCACTTAGACTCGGCAGTGCCAGTCCCCCTCTCTCCCTACTGCGCTGCAGGAACCCCCTCTTTACTCTTGGGGTCTTTCCAGCCCACACAAAGCTCATAATACTCTTGTCCACCTCCTTTAAAAAAGGCCTTTGTAATCAGTACAGGGAGGCACTGGAACATAAAAAGAAACCTCGTGCCAAGTTAAGCTTATGCAAGGTTCCCCAGTTCCTGGCCACCTGGATCCCTAAATACCGGAAATCCCTTGTTACCCTCCTCAACGGTAAATCGTCTATTCCCCTGCCCTGTTCCCCAGGGTGCATCACAAACAGTTCACTCTTCCCCATATTCAATTTATATCCTGAAAATTCTCCAAACTCCCTGAGTGTCTGCATTATCTCAGGCAACCCCTCCACTGGGTCCGCGACATACAACAACAAATCATCCGCGTATAATGACACCCGATGCTCTTCTCCTCCTCTAAGTACCCCCCTCCACTTCCTAGAACCCCTCAGCGCTATGGCCAGTGGCTCAATTGCCAACGCAAACAGTAACGGGGACAAGGGACACCCCTGTCTTGTGCCCTTATATAGTCGGAAGTGGTCAGATCGTTGCCTATTTGTAATCACACTTGCCACCGGGGCCCTGTACAGGAGCTGAACCCATCTAATGAACCCCTCTCCAAATCCAAATCTCCTCAGTACTTCCCACAGGTAGTCCCACTCCACTCTATCAAATGCTTTCTCTGCATCCATCGCCACCACTATCTCCGCCTCCCCCTCCGGTGGGGGCATCATCATCACCCCCAGCAGCCTCCGTATGTTAGCATTCAATTACCTCCCTTTAACAAACCCTGTCTGGTCGTCATGTACCACCCCTGGGACACAGTCCTCTATCCTCGTCGCCATCACCTTGGCCAAAAGCTTGGCATCTACGTTCAAGAGGGAAATAGGCCTGTATGACCCGCACTGGAGCGGGTCCTTGTCTCTTTTCAGGATCAGCGATATTGTCGCCTCCGACATCGTCGGGGGTAGCGTCCCCCTTTCCCGAGCCTCATTAAAGGTTCTCGTCAGAAGTGGGGCCAGCAGGTCCACGTATTTCCTATAGAACTCCACCGGGAACCCATCCGGTCCCGGGGCCTTCCCTGCCTGCATGTTCCCAATTCCTTTTACCACCTCCTCCACCTCAATCTGCGCTCCCAGTCCTGTCATCTCCTGTTCCTCAACCTTCGGGAACTCCAGCTGGTCTAGGAAACGCATCATTCCCTCTTTCCCTTCCGGGAGTTGAGCCTTATATAGCCTCTCGTAAAATACCTTAAACACCCCATTCACCCTCTCCGCTCCCCGTTCCATCTTTCCCTCCTCGTCTCTAACCCCTCCGATCTCTCTCGCCGCCCCCTCTTCCTAAGTTGTTGGGCCAGCAGCCGGCTCGCCTTCTCTCCATATTCATACTGCACTCCCTGTGCCTTCCTCCATTGTGCCTCCGCCTTACCCGTGGTCAACAAGTCAAAGTCCGTGTGCAATCTCCGTCTTTCCCTGTATAGCCCTTCATCTGGAGCCTCCGCATATTGCCTACCCACCCTTAAAATCTCCCTCAACAATCTCTCCCTTTGTTTACCCTCTTATTTCCCCTTATGGGCCCTTATGGAGATCAGCTCCCCTCTAACCACCGCCTTCAGCGCCTCCCAGACCACTCCCACCTGGACCTCTCCGTCATCATTAATCTCTAGGTACCTTTCAATACATCCCCTCACCCTTACACATACCCCCTCGTCCGCCAACAGTCCCATATCTAATCTCCAGAGTGGGCGCTGTTCCTTTTCCTCTCCTACTTCCAGATCTACCCAATGTGGGGCATGATCTGAAATGGCTATAGCCGAATACTCCGTTCCT
Organism: Scyliorhinus torazame; assembly: GCF_047496885.1. NCBI lineage: Eukaryota > Metazoa > Chordata > Chondrichthyes > Carcharhiniformes > Scyliorhinidae > Scyliorhinus > Scyliorhinus torazame. The sequence goes on along the minus strand of NC_092716.1, from coordinate 62,647,774 downwards.
GCCACCTTCGGGATCAGCGCTCTTCCCAGGACAAAGAAGTCTACCCGGGAGTACACTTTGTGGACATGGGAGAAGAAGGAAAACTCTTTACTCCTTGGCCTAGTAAATCTCCAGGGATCCACTCCTGCCATCTGCTCCATAAAGCCCTTAAGCACCTTGGCCGCTGCCGGCCTCCTCCCAGTCCTAGATTTGGACCGGTCCAGCCCTGGGTCCAGCACCGTGTTGAAGTCCCTCCCCATTACCAACTTTCCCATCTCCAGGTCCGGGATGCGCCCCAACATACGCTTCATAAAGTTCACGTCATCCCAGTTCGGGGCATATACATTCACCAGCACCACCGCCTCACCTTGCAATCTGCCACTCACCATCACGTATCTACCCCCACTGTCTGCCACTATGGTCTTCGCCTCAAACGATACCCGTTTCCCCACCAGTATTGCCACCCCTCTATTTTTCGCATCCAAGCCCGAGTGAAATACCTGTCCCACCCATCCTTTTCTTAATCTGACCTGATCCGCCAGTTTCAGGTGCGTCTCCTGAAGCATGACCACGTCTGCCTTTAGCTTCTTTAGGTGCGCAAGTACCCTTGCCCTCTTAACCGGCCCATTCAACCCTCTCACGTTCCACGTGATCAACCGGGTTGGGGGGCTCTTTACCCCCACCCTCGTCGACTAGCCATCCCCTTTTTTAGACCAGCTCCTCACCCGGTTCCCACGCACCCGCTTATCCCCCCGACGGCGCCCTCCCATCCCAACCATCCCACCCCGTAACAGCTCCCACTTCCCCTTAGCAGCAGGAACCCAGTTAACACCCCCCCCGCTAGATCCCTCTCTAGCTTAGTTGCTCCCCCCCATATTGCTTCCGGAAGTCAGCAAACTCTGGCTGACCTCGGCTTCCCCCGTTTATCCTTAGCCTCCCATTATGTGAGGCCCCCTCCTTCATTGCGCCCCCTTTTCCCGCCACAATTTCCATAGCGCGGGAACAAAGCCCGCGCTTCCCTCTCGGCCCCGCCCTTGATGGCGCAGCTCCCTCTCTCCTTCCCCCTCCCCTTCCCCACCGGCGCCCACATTTCTTCGTGTCCCCCCCCTTCGAGGGGAAAGAAAATTTTCCCCCATCTGATTCACAGTCCCTTGCCACCACCTCACTACTTCATTTCAAACACTCTTACTCCAATCTAGTCCAACTTCTCCTCTTCAATAAATGTCCACGCCTCTTCTGCCGTCTCGAAGTAGTGGTGTTTACCCTGGTATGTAACCCACAGTCTTGCCGGCTGCAACATTCCAAACTTCACTTTCCTCTTGTGGAGCACCGCCTTGGCCCGATTGAAACTCGCCCTCCTTCTCGCCACCTCCGCACTCCAATCCTGATACACGCGGATCACCGCGTTCTCCCACCTGCTGCTCCGTGTCTTTTTCGCCCATCTCAGGACCATCTCCCTGTCCTTGTAGCGGTGGAACCTCACCACTATTGCTCGAGGTATTTCTCCTGCCTTTGGTCTTCTCACGAGGACTCGATACGCTCCCTCCACTTCCAGGGGGCCCGTCGGGCTCCCTCTGCCCCTTCGGGAAGACCCAAGATTCTTAAGTTCTTCCTCCTCGAGCTATTTTCTAGGGCTTCCAGTCTCTCCATACACCTCTTATGTAGGGCCTCGTGCGTCTCCGTCTTCACCACCAAGCCCTGTATCTCGTCCTCATTCTCGGCAGCTTTTGCCTTCACCCCACGGAGCTCCATCTCTTGGGTCTTCTGCGCCTCCTTTAACCCCTCAATTGCCTGCAGCATCGGCGCCAGCACCTCCTTCTTGAGCTCCTCCACACATCGCCGGAGGAACTCCTGCTGTTCCAGACCCCATACCAACTGGCCTCCCTCCACAGCCATCTTGCTTCTCACTTCCCTTCTTTGCCGCTGCTCCAGAGGATCCTCCGCAATCTGGCCACTATTATCTCTTCTGTCCATTCACATCCGGGGGGGGACTCCCTTCTATGTCGCCTCACAGTGGGTTTAGCCTTCGAAAATTGCCGTTGGGGCTCCCGATAAGAGCCCAAAAGTCCGTTAAAATGGGAGGTGCCGAAACGTGCGACTTAGCTGGTCATCGCCGCACCCGGAAGTCCGAAAACACGACTTTTAAACGCACAGAACAGAAGTTTTTTTTACCTCGCAAGGCAGAACATTGAAGAAGACTTTTGCAGCATCATGAAACAAATTGTTTGCAGCATGCAACAAGAAGAAAATGTTAACAAATTTAAAGCTAAAGAAGATATATCTTCAATTGAAGAATATTACTCAGATATGGCAGAGATATTCGGTTTTGATGATTATTCTATTAGTAACAAGATTGAAAATCTAAATAGCATTCTACTAATTGTAGATGAATCCTACATTGATGGAATTGCATGCCGTTGCTACATTGGACAGCAGTAATCTGACAAATGATCAACCAGAAATGAAAGACTCCAGAAAGAGAGCACTGGAAGACTCCAGCGAGAGAGCAATGAAAGAAGAAGACTATGAAGGTCTATCTAGTTTATTTGATCAACAAAAAGAAGACTACGACGGTCTATCACTGTATTTGCGAATAGTGACAAAGTGATCACAAGGAGCATACAAGCTATGCAGGACAAAAGTGAGACTGACAGATCTCAGCTGGACTGTACAACAAAACATGACAATCAGAGTGCAACCATGAATGAATCAATTGAGAATACATCAATTGTGAAGAACCTCCAAGAAAATGACATCTTGGAGAAGTTGACTCCACAAGAGGAGCACCAAGAAAGGTTGCCCACAAAGGTTAAGAGGGTGAATTTGGCTGCTCCATTCCCGACACTGTAACAATATCTGTACTTCAGAAATATTTTATCAGCTGTAAGGTACTCCTAAAGTGTAATCACTGTTGCAATGTAGGGAAAGTGCTGAGACATTGAAAGATACTATATAAATTCAAGTTTGTTTTTTTAACCTATATCTAGAATTTAAAAAACTAATTTTAACCATCCTGCAATTAAAAAGCACAACCTTTGCACAACTATTCCATTGTTACAAAAAGGGAGAATATTTTGACTGCAATATCTAAGTTCTGTTTGCAAATTACAGAACGAGCTTGTGGGAGTCGTCAGTGCACGGTAGCTCCAGGGTCACAGGTTCGAATACCAGTTTGGGTCACTGTCTGTGCGGAGTCTGCACGTTCTCCCCTTGTCTGCGTGGGTTTCCTCTGGGTGCTCCGGTTTCCTCCCACAAGTCCCGAAAGACATGCTGTTAGGTAATTTGGACATTCTGAATTCTCCCTCTGTGTACCCAAGCAGGTGCCAGAATGTGGCAACCAGGAGCTTTTCACAGTAACTTCATTGCAGTGTTAGCGTAAGCCTACACATGACAATAAAGATTATAAAATAAATAATAAAACAATTCTGCCTCTGCCAGACTTTCAGAGAAAATAGCAACTTCATTGCAGTTTCTCATTTGGTTACAAGATGCTTCTGAGAGTCAGTTTGTAAAACCAATGTGAGTTTCGCATTAAAGACAATTCCTACTGTTCCTCAGTGCCTTTACAAATGGATCACATAGATGCTAAATTTATTGAATCATACTGGTTGGTACAATCTGTCCATCATTGTATAAGGTAAATTGCATTATCACCAGGATAATAAGGCCTCATATATTAAATACTGTATGCTATGGCTAACATGGTGGTGAGGCGCATTCTTCAATTAGGTTGCCTCCTGTTCTGTCCCTTTTATCTATAAAAAGAAATAAGCTTGAAAGCTTACAGTTCAGGACCTGTCTCTGCTTGACCGTAAGAAAGTTTGAAGCTTTGGAAAGAGTGCCAATCTGCCAAGTGTATTTAATTATTTTCGGGGGTTCAGGTCATGACAGGTTCCGCCATGGGAAATGCGGCAGGCCAACCAAAATGGACTTTCGGCAGACCAGAATCATAGAATTTACAGTGCAGAAGGAGGCCATTCAGCCCATCGAGTCTGCACTGGCTCTTGGAAAGAGAACCCTACTTAAGCCCATGCATCCACCCTATCCCCGTAACCCAGTAACCCCACCTAATCTTTTTGGACACTAAGGGCAATTTATCCTGGCCAATCCACTTAACCTGCACATTTTTGAACTGTGGGAGGAAACCAGAGCACCCGGAGGAAACCCACACAGACACGGGGAGAACGGGGAGACTCCGCACAGACAGTGACCCAAGCCGGGAATCGAACCTGGGACCCTGGAGCTAAAAGCAACTGTGCTAACCACTGTGCTACTGTGCTGCCCTAGAAGATCCTAGTGGTGGATGGGACTCCATGTTGGGGCTACACCTGTCCTCTACCAACACATAAAGTCCTGAATAAGGGCAAAGACATGACATAAGAACATAAAAATGAAGCAGGATTAGACCACACAGTCCCTCAAGCCTCTCCACCATTTAATATGATTATAGTTGATCAATTCCACTTTTCTACCTAATCCCATGTACCTGCCACTGGATCTGGCCCTGCCCGTCATTTGTCTTATAAGTCTAGCCGCACGGTAACACAGTGGTTACCACTGTTGCTTCACAGTGCCAGGGTCCCAGGTTCGATTTCTACTTGGGTCACTGTCTGCACATTCTCCCCATATCTGTGTGTGTTTCCTCCTGGTGCTCCAGTTTCCTCCCACAAGTCCCAAAGTCCATGCTTGTTGGGTGAACTGGACATTCTGAATTCTTCCTTTGTGCACCCGAACAGGCGCCGGCGTGTGGCGACAAGGGGCTTTATCTTAACTTTATTAAAGTGTTAATGTAAGAGCTATGAAGAGCCAGGAGGGGACATGAGAAGTCTTTGGCAGGTAGGATCAAGGATAACCCTAAAGCTTTCTATAGATATGTCAGGAATAAACGAATGACTAGGGTTAGAGTAGGGCCAGTCAAGGACAGTAGTGGGAAGTTGTGCTTGGAGTCCGAGGAGATAGGAGAGGTGCTAAATGAATATTTTTCATCAGTATTCACACAGGAAAAAGACAATGTTGTCGAGGAGAATACTGAGATTCAGGCTACTGGACTAGAAGGGCTTGAGGTTCATAAGGAGGAGGTGTTAGCAATTCTGGAAAGTGTGAAAATAGATAAGTCCCCTGGGCCGGATGGGATATATCCTAGGATTCTCTGGGAAGCTAGGGAGGAGATTGCTGAGCCTTTGGCTTTGATCTTTAAGTCATCTTTGTCGAGAGGAATAGTGCCAGAAGACTGGAGGATAGCAAGTGTTGTCCTCTTGTTCAAGAAGGGGAGTAGAGACAACCCAGGTAACTATAGACCAGTGAGCCTTACTTCTGTTGTGGGCAAAATCTTGGAAAGGTTTACAAGAGATAGGATGTATAATCATCTGGAAAGGAATAATTTGATTAGAGATAGTCAACACGGTTTTGTGAAGGGTAGGTCGTGCCTCACAAACTTTATTGAGTTCTTTGAGAAGGTGACCAAACAGGTGGATGTGGGTAAAGCAGTTGATGTGATGTATATGGATTTCAGTAAAGCGTTTGATAAGGTTCCCCACGGTAGGCTACTACAGAAAATACGGAGGCATGGGATTCAGGGTGATTTAGCAGTTTGGATCAGAAATTGGCTAGCTGGAAGAAGACAGGTGGTTGATGGGAAATGTTCAGACTGGAGTCCAGTTACTAGTGGTGTACCACAGGATCTGTTTTGGGGCCACTGCTGTTTGTCATTTTTATAAATGACCTGGAGGAGGGCGTAGAAGGATGGGTGAGTAAATTTGCAGATGACACTAAAGTTGGTGGCGTTGTGGACAGTGCGGAAGGATGTTACCAGTTTCAGAGGGACATAGATAAGCTGCAGCGCTGGGCTGAGAGGTGGCAAATGGAGTTTAATGCAGAAAAGTGTGAGGTGATTCATTTTGGAAGGAATAACAGGAAGACAGAGTACTGGGCTAATGGTAAGATTCTTGGCAGTGTGGATGAGCAGAGAGATCTCGGTGTCCATGTACATAGATCCCTGAAAGTTGCCACCCAGGTTGAGAGGGTTGTTAAGAAGGCTTTCGGTGTGTTAGCTTTTATTGGTGGAGGGATTGAGTTTCGGACCCATGAGGTCATGTTGCAGCTGTACAAAACTCTGGTGCAGCCGAATTTGGAGTATTGCGTGCAATTCTGGTCGCTGCATTATAGGAAGGATGTGGAAGCATTGGAAAGGGTGCAGAGGAGATTTACCAGAACGTTGCCTGGTTTGGAGGGAAGATCTTATGAGGAAAGGCTGAGGGACTTCAGGCTGTTTTCGTTAGAGAGAAGAAGGTTAAGAGGTGACTTAATTGAGGCATACAAGATGATCAGAGGTTTGGATAGGGTGGACAGTGAAAGCCTTTTTCCTCGGATGGTGATGTCTAGCACGAGGGAACATAGCTTTAAATTGAGGGGAGATAGATATAAGACAGATGTCAGAGGTAGGTTCTTTACTCAGAGAGTAGTAACGGCGTGGAATGCCCTGCCTGCAACAGTAGTGGACTCGTCAACACTAAGGGCATTCAAATGGTCATTGGATAGACATATGGACGATAAGGGAATAGTGCAGATGGGCTTTAGAGTGGTTTCACAGGTCGGCGCAACATCGAGGGCCGAAGGGCCTGTACTGCGCTGTAATGTTCTATGTTCTATGTTCTAATGGAGGCTCAGAAGATAAACGTCCTGTACTCCAGATTGAGCTCCAGCGTGTTCCCATTGATCCAAGATGCCACAAATTACACAAAAGCAATGGAACACCTCAAAGAACACTACGCGCAGAAGACGAACACGCTCTTCGCCAGGCATGTACTTGCCACCAGCTCGCAACTACCTGGTGAGTCCATCGAAGACTTCTGGAGGGCCCTAATTCCACTCGTCCGGAACTGTGACTGTCAGGCCGTCACGGCCGCCGAACACGCGAATCTCCTCATGCGCGATGACTTCGTGACGGGGATTGCGTCGGACCGCATCCGAGAACGATAGCTGGAAGGGGCCACGCTCGAACTGGCGGAGACGAAAACCTTGGCGCTCTCCATGACGGTCGCATCCCGTAACGTACAATCGTACCTCTCCCGCCACGCTGCGCACCCTTCTACTCCTTCCTACCCCTCCTGGACCCTGCCGACGACCTCCTCAGCCGGGGCCCTGTCTTCGCAATACGCCTGCGCCGCACGCCGATCCACGCACCCCGGGGGTCCCCGCTGCTACTACTGCGGTCAGCAGAAGCAACCCCGCCAACACTGCCCGGCCCGTACTGCCGTTTGTAAAGCCTGCAGTAAAAAGGGCCACTTCACGGCTGTGTGCCAGGCCCGCGCAGTCGCTGCGATCGTGCCCGCTATCACCCCCTCCCCCACGCCAGACGCACAATGGGAGCCGCCATCTTCTCCTCCCGGGTCCATGTGCGACCAATGGGTGCCGCCATCTTGTCCCGACCCCGCAATGTGCGCACCATGGGCGCCGCCATCTTGTTCCACCTTCGGCCACGTGCACCCCATGGGCGTCGCCATCTTGTCCCGACCCCGCAATGTACGCACCATGGGCGCAGCCATCTTATCTCCCACAGGGTCTCCAGACATCCTGAGCGCGCACGCTCGCCACCCGAAGCATCCGATGGCTACCCGCAGCTCGCTTCGATGACGCTGGACCAATATCGCCAGCACAACCTGGCCACCGAGTCGATGACGCTTAAAATCAACCGCCACGTGGCCTCGTGCCTGCTAGACACCGAGAGCACCGAAAGCTTCGTTCACCCAGATAAGGTAAGGCGCTGCTCCCTCACGGTCCACCCTGCCAATCAAAGGATCTCTCTAGCCTCCAGATCCCACTCCGCCCCAATCCGAGGCTTTTGTACAGTCACCCTCACGGTCCAGGGTGTAGAATTTAGTAACTTCCGCCTCTATGTCCTTCCTAATCTCTGCGCTGCTCTCCTGTTGGGCCTGGACATCCAGTGCAACCTCCAGAGCCTCACCCTCAAATTCGGCGGGCCCTTACCCCCCCCCACTTACTGTTTGGGGCCTCACGACCCTCAAGGTTGATCCCCCCCCTCCCGTTTTGCCAATCTAACTGTGGCTAGCAAGCCCGTTGCCACTAGGAGCAGACGGTACAGCACCCAGGACAAGACCTTCATCAGGTCCGAAGTCCAGCGGCTGCTTAAGGAGGGTATTATCGAGGCCAGCAACAGCCCCTGGAGAGCCCAAGTGGTAGTGGTTAAAACTGGGGAGAAACACAGGATGGTCGTGGACTACAGCTAGACCATCAATCGGTACATGCAGCTCGATGCGTACCCCCTCCCAGGCATCTCTGATAAGGTCAATCAGATTGCGCAGTACCGGGTCTTCTCAACAATTGACCTGAAATCCGCCTATCACCAGCTCCCCATCCGGAAGTCGGACCAGCCATACACTGCCTTTGAGGCAGACGGTCGCCTCTACCACTTCCTTAGGGTCCCTTTCGGTGTCACAAATGGGGTCTCGGTCTTCCAAAGAGAGATGGACTGAATGATTGACCAGTACGGTTTGCGGGCCACCTTTCCGTCACCATCTGTGACCATGACCAGCAGGACCATGATGTCAACCTCGATAAATTCCCCTGCACTGCCAGTCTTCTCAACCTGACCTAGAACAAAGAGAAGTGTATGTTCAGCACGACCCGGTTAGCCATTCTCGGCTATGTAGTCCAAAACGGACTTCTCGGGCCCGGCCCCGAGTGCATGCGCCCCCTCATGGTACTTCCCCTCCCCCACTGCCCCAAGGCCCTCAAACGCTGCCTGGGGTTCTTTTCCTACTACGCTCAATGGGTCCCAAACTATGCGGACAAGACCCGCCCACTCATTCAGTCCACACAAGTCCCCCTTGCGGCCGAGGCACAACATGCTTTCGCCCGCATCAGAGCAGACATCGCCAAGGCCGGGATGCGCGCAGTGAACGAGTCACTGCCTTTCCAAGTAGAAAGCGACGCTTCAGACGTCGCCCTTGCCGCCACTCTAAACCAGGCAGGCACACCCGTGGCATTCTTTTCCCGCACCCTTCATGCCTCTGAATTTCAACACGCATCCGTCGAGAATGAGGCCCAAGCCATCGTTGAAGCTGTGCGGCATTGCCTGGCCGGTATGAGATTCACTCTCCTTACGGACCAACGGTTCAATAACACACAGTGGGGCAAAATCAAAAATCATAAAATCTTGCGGTGGAGAATTGAGCTCTCCACCTATAATTACGAGATCTTGTATCACCCCGGTAAACTCAACGAGCCCCCAGACGCCCTCTCCCGAGGTACATGTGCCAGCGCACAAGTGGACCAACACCGGGCCCTCCACGACAGTCTTTGTCACCCGGGGTCCCTCGATTGTACCATCTGGTCAACGATCGCAATCTGCCCTATTCCGTTGAGGAAGTAAGGACAGTCACCAGGGACTGCCAGGTCTGTGCGGAGTGCAAGCCGCACTTCTACCGGCCGGACTGTGCGCGCCTGGTGAAGGCACCCTGCCCCTTTGAACACCTCAGCGTGGATTTCAAAGGGCTCCTCCCCTCCACCGACCGTAACGCATATATTCTCAGTGTAGTCCAGAGTGCAGAATCATGAGTACTCCAGATTCCCCTTCGCCATACCATGCCCCGATATGACGTCTGCCACCGTCATCAAGGCCCCCAGCACCATCTTTGCTCTGTTCGGTTTCCCCGCCTACATCCACAGTGACAGGGGATCCTCATTCATGAGTGATGAGCTGTGTCAGTTCCTGCTCAGCGGGGGTATAGCCTCCAGCAGGATGACCAGCTACAACCCCCGGGGAAACGGGAAAGTAGTTGGGGAGAATGTGACGGTTTGGAGGGCCGTCCAGCTGGCCCTACGGTCCAGGAACCTCCCAGCCTCTCGCTGGCAGGAGGTCCTCCCTGACGCTCTGCACTCCATCCGGTCACAATTGTGCACCGCCACTAATAACACACCCCATGAATGTGTTTTTACCTTCCCCAGGAAGTCCACATCCGGGGTGTCGCTCCCGACTTGGCTTGCTGCTCCAGGACCGGTCCTTCTCCGTAGGCATGTCCGACTCCACAAGGCGGACTCCTTGGTGACAGGGTTCACCTGCTCCACGCCAACCCTCAATATGCCTACGTTGAGTTCCCCGACGGCCGCCAAGATACTGTCTCACTCAGGAACTTGGCACCATCAGGTTCCACCCCAACACACACCCCCACCAATGCGCCCCCCCCTCCCCCCACCTCCCACCATGCCGCCGATATTGACCCCACCAGACCACCCCCCTCCCCTTTTCCGCACAAGAGGACGAAGAGGACTTCGGCACCCTTCCGGAGTTCCCCGATGACTGGCCAGCATCAGCACCGCCACCACCGCCATCAGTTCCACCACCGCCAGCACCGACTTCACCGACACCGTTACGTCGCTCCCAACGAAGCATCAAAGCACCGGACTGGCTGAACCTTTGACGGACTCCAGACCGTCAACATGGACTTTTCTTTCCCTGCCACTGTACATAATTGCACTAATTGTATACAGTTTCACGTCACCCCCGCCGGACTCATTTTCAACAGGGGCTGAATGTGGTGAACCACTGTAATAGGAGATGTAAGGTAGGACCTGCACTACAGGTTCGCCGGTAGCTCCTGCCGGCTGGCTCCGCCCACGGAGAACTGTATAAATATGTATGACCTCCAGTGCCCTGCCATTTCGCCAGCTGCAGCAGGAGGCCACGCATCTGACTGTAATAAAGCCACAGTTGTACCCAACTTTAGTCTTTGTGCAATTGATCGTGCATCAGCAAGTTCCTGAAGGAACTTGGGCATTCATCGAAGGTGAACTGGTTCCACGTTCCCAACTGCCACTGTCCCCTTGAAAACTGCATTGCTATCCAGAGGCAGTAACATGACATGCCATACTCTCGCAGTGCAAATGTCAAATCAAGTCCTACAAACAATTGAAAATCCCGGCCAACATTTCAGGTCAATAATGTTTCATTGGGAAAATGTGACAGGTTTAATCAAGTGAAGTGGAGGAGGGTGGAAAGAGAACAAAAGAGAAGATCCGTGATAGGATAGACAACAGGATTGATTAGATGATAAAAGGATTGTTGGTACAAGACCAATGCGATAAGTAAAAAATGAAAAGATCTGTCCAGAGGAGGCGGGAGTGGCAGAATAATGTACAGCAGGGACAAAAGAAAAAACAAGAATAAAACTGAAACCTGCAAAGGAAATGTAAATATAAATTGTGGCAGAGAACGTGGTCAGAAATTGTGAAGCACAATGCTGAGTCCAGAAGGCTGTAAAGTGTCTTTGTTCCGCGATTGTTCATCGTATATTAACACTATGCGCAGTACTGAATTCAATGTGTTCATTGCTTACAGCTGACAGGATTATGCGAACTCTGCACAAGAATGGAATTTGAAACAGAAGCCAGATTCATATCTGTAGAACGAATATTGGAATATGTACTGGTAAGCACATAAAGACACACATGCATTCTGAATCCTAATTAACTGAAGTACTTTTGCTTCACAGTTATTTACAATTATATATTTCTATCAGACGTGTGTTTCAGAAGCCCCATTTCACGTTAAAAATGCAACTGTTTCCAAGGAATGGCCTAATCGTGGTGCAATAGCATTTAAGAATTATCAGATGAAATACAGAGAAAACACTCCAATAGTCCTTAAAGGATTGCATTTAAATATAGAAGCTCAGGAGAAAATCGGAATTGTTGGAAGAACTGGATCAGGTAAGACATTTGAAAAAGTGCTCTTGATTATGACAATAGAATACATCAATAAATGAAATAGCAAAATATCTGCCTTGACTCGTCAGAGGTTATAATAAGAGATGCAGTTATGTGGGAAACAGTAGTGAATAATTATATTATACTCACTGTTCCCGTGTGTTCACAAAAGCCTATGTTGTTTAGGTGGCCCATTTTACTTTCTGGAATGAGACCCAACATTGTTTCATTCCATGTTTGTCTAAAAACACAATGATCCAGAATACAGTTTTGGACATGTTGTAGAAACCCCACTCCTTATTTGCCACTGTCGTTACTCTAATTATCCAAAGTTAGATTTGGGTTAAAGTTTCCTATTATTACCCCAACATGCCTGCAGTTTCTTTCTCTCATTTATCTTCATATCTGTGTCCCATTTTTCTTTATACTGTTTAGGACTCCGTAATATATTCCAAATAGAGTTAGCATTTCTGTTCTTATTCCTTCACTGTATTCAAAGAGAGTTAGGTTTTACAGCATCGCTTCCATTATTCCTAGGTTTTAATGCTGTAATGGAATGTAACCCATCCCTTTTTCCTCGTTCATCCTGCCCGAATACGTTCCAAGCAGTGATACCTCACTCCTAGTGTTGACTTTAGCCATGTCTCTGGCTTGCCACAACTCACATTCTTACAAATACAAAACTGTTTTTTTAAAAAGAGAGTCGGTCACTGATCTGAATCGTGAAATTTGCAAACAAGTATCTCTGCTTGATTTCAGTAGTTTATAAATAATTAAGTGACTTGACTTTGTCGATTTGATAGATTGGCCTGAAGCAATAAGAATGACAAAAAGCTAAACCTCACAAGCATGTTCCAGATCTCTATTCTACACATGAACAATACAATCAGTGTTCTGCTAGTCTTATTGAAAGGTTGTTCGTCCTTTTCAGTACAATTAATATCATTATCAGAATGGATAACAAAGGTTTTTCAGGTGGCAAGTTATAAACAAAAGCCCATGACAAATGTTCACACACGTGAGTAACTTGGGATCCAAGAAAGTACAGGATATAACCCCATACTGACTCCAGCAATGACTTGTGGTAGGACAAAGCTGCAGAAACAAGAGTAACAAATAGCAACACTAAACTTCACCTTGCTCTACACTTATTAAATTAGTTAGTTTGCCTTTATGGGAATATGGGCAGTGGGGATGGGGCCAGGGGAGGATGCAGAGGAAGGAAGATGATGGGATAAGAAATTACTTCTGCAAAATTGCAATATCAAAGAATTCAAAGCATCCCAAATGGAAGCGTGAGATTGGAGAAAATTCTGAGAATAAGAGTTCAGATGACGTATTCACTGATCAGCTTCAGTAAGGTACAATTTACAAATTATGCTAAAAGATCTGCAGTCTAAGGCGGATGTAAAAGATGTCATACCTTTCATTGAGTCCATAGAATCACTGCAGTGCAGGAGGCCATTCAGCCCATCGAATCTGCACCAACCCTCCAAAAGAGTACTCTACCTAGGCCCACTCCCCCACCCTATCCTCATAAACCTGTGCATTGATTATGGTCAATCTGCCTAACCTGCACATCTGTGGACTGTGGGAGGTACGGAGCACCTGGAGGAAGCCCATGGAGACACAAGAGAAAGTGCAAACTCCACACAGACAGTAAATATTTATCCCTCATGTCTCTAAAAAGAAACAGATCATCTGGTCATTATCATATTATTATTTGTGGAACTTTATTATGAACATACTGATTGCTATTTTTTCCAATATCACAACAGTGACTACACTTCAGCAGTACTTAATTGGCTGTAAAACATTTGGAATGTTGTGAAGCACGCTGTGTGAATCGGAGATTGTTCTTTCTTCCTGTTATAATATTCCTGAAATCTTGGTTCACAACAACAAAAAGGTGCATTCATGTAGCATCTCAGCCATTTTACAGGAATATTATCAAATAAAGTTTGACAGAGCCTAAAGAAAGGTATTAGGGCCCATAACAAAACAGAAGTTTCAAGGAATATCTTAAAGGAGGAAAGAGAGAGGCGGCATGGTGGCACAGTGGTTAGCACTGCTGCCTCACAGCATCGAGGACCTAGGTCACTCTCCGTGTTGAATTTGCACAATCTCCCCGTGCCTGCATGGGTCTCATCCCCACAGCCCAAAGATGTGCAGAGCAGGTGGATTGGCCACACTAAATTGCCCCTTAGGAAAAAAAAAGAATTGAGGGTTCTCTAAATTTATATTTAAACAAAAGGAGGAAAGATAGGAAGCGAGACTGAGAGGTTTAGGGAGGGAAATCCAGAGCTGAGGGCCGAGGCAGCTGAGGGCACCTATTAATGGTGGAGCAATTAATATCAGGAATGCTCAAGAGGCCTGAATGAGGTGAGCACAGATATCTCAGAGGGCTGTCGGCTGAACAAGATTCCAGAGGTAGAGATGGACAAAGCCCTATGGTTATGAAAGCAAAGGATTTAAAATCAAAGCTTTGCTTCACCAGGAACCAATGTAAGTCAGCGAGCATAGGGTGGTGGGTGATTTGAAATGAGTTATAACACAGGCAGCAAAGATTTGGATAACTGCAAGTTTACAGAGGGTAGAAGGCGGGAGGACAGAAAGCTGCTGGCAAAGAAAAATACAGAGATAACAAAGGATCGGATGAAGGTACCTGTGGAATCTAACGTTGTGTTTTCAGATTATGTCACTAAGGGGCAGATGTAGATGAATGTAGGAAGCCTACATTCATATCACTTCGATAACATGCAAAGGACTTTCTAAATTAGCAGTTTCCTGTTGCAGGCAAATCATCACTGAGTGTTGCCTTGTTCAGACTCGTTGAACCACTCACAGGGACCATCCTGATTGACGACATCGATATTTGCACTGTTGCTTTGGAAGATCTGCGAAGTAAACTTTCAATCATTCCACAGGACCCAGTTCTGTTTGTTGGCACAGTGAGGTAGGAACTCTTCATATATTCCACAACTCTTAGCAGATGTTGACAGCATAATACAATATTGTTTTATTTTCAACTTGCTTCATGTTCCCTCTTTTGGAGCCTTTCCTACACACTTCACTTCCCTTGAATGTGCAGACACTTGTTCCCAAGTTGCCATCCATATCACCTAGAACCAGCCACTCCGAAGAGCACAACCAATTGGAGTGCAGGATCTTTGGTCATAATGCATCCTATGGAATTTATGGCCTACATTTGGCACGTTTACGTGAGCTACAAACCAGTATTCCTGCTATTGTGGCGCACATGGTTCAACTTAATAACAGGGAAAGTCAAAAATTACCATTAGTCACTTCCGGTGGTGGCTATGAGGGAGTAGGTCGCACATTTGGTGGCTCCCGTTTCAGTCGGACTTTTGGACCTTTTCCCCCCCTGACCTTTTTTGCGCTTTTGAGCGCGGAACTGGAAAGCAATAGTACTCAGGCGCTGAACCCATACAGAGTTGTATGGACCTAAGAAGCCGGAGGGACCGTAACAGAAGAAGTGGTCAAGCAAGGGCACGGTGGAGACTGTGAGAGAGATCAATATGGCCGATGTCCAGAGTAAGGCGCCGACAGCCCAGCCTACAATGGAGCAGCTGCTACAGGCCATGCAGGAGGGCTTTTTAGCTCTGAAGCGTGATAATTTGGAGCCACTCCAGAAGTCGATGGACCGATTGGAAAAAAGGCTGGATGATCAGGCGGGGAAGCTCCAGAAGCTGGAGAAGACGGTGGAGGAGCAGGCCGACTTTCAAACAGTGGCGGACGTGGAGATTCGGAGGTTGAGGGATCAGCAAAAAATGCTCCTGGAAAGGCTGGAGGACCTGGACAACAGATCTCGCAGAATGTAAGAATCGTTGGTCTCCCAGAGGGGGCTGAGGGGCTGGATGCTGCCATGTATATGGAGAGCATGTTTCTGAAGCTGCTGGGGAACGAGGTGTTCCCTCGCCCGCCGGTGGTGGACAGGGCACACAGAGTGCAGATGAGGCAGCCGCGACGAGGGAGTCCCACACGAGCGATGGTGGTCCTGTTCCACAGGTACCTGGACATGGAGCGGGTTCTGCAATGGCCAAGAGCACACAAAGCTGTACTTGGGACAATAGCACCCTGCGTGTTTACCAAGACCTGAGTACTGAGGTGGCCAGGAGGAGGGGAGGCTACAGGCAGGTGAAGGAGATTTTGTATAAGAACAAGGTGAAATTCGGGCTGCTTTTTCCGGCGTGACTGTGGGTTACGTATGAGAGTCAGCACCACTATTGCGAGGAACCTGAGGAGGTGATGGACTTTGTTAAGAAGCAAGGGCTGGCCCTGAGCTGAGGACTCTTGGACTCATGGTAGAACGTTTAAGTCTATTTTGTTTCTCTCTCGCTGTGAGGGATGCCTGCATGCTTGGGTCCTTTCTTTTCGTTTGTTCAACCTTTTTAGGTGGAGGTATTTTGGTTGCGATGTGTTTTTCTTGTTCTTTTTCGTGGTTTCCTTGAATGTTTCCTTTTTGGGTTACTTGTTTGGTGGAGTTTTGGTTGGGGGAAAATACAAAAAAGAAAATAGTTTAAAAGATGCGGTTCTGATAGGGGTTTCGGGGGAATGTTTTGCAATCTTTTTCTGTGTTTGGAGGGGAAGGGTTGTGAGTGCCTGGTACTTCTTATCTCTATTTGTTTGATTTAAATTGCACTATTGTTGGGGATGTTTCTGACTTGTATAGAGTTTCTGTTTAAGCAGGGCTGGTCTGATCCAGTTTAAGGTTGTGCACTGGGCCCACATGACGGTGGCCCGGATGAGTAAATTCTTCGGGCTGGAGGACAAGTGTGCCAGATGCGCCGGTGGGCCGGCTAATCACGTGCACATGTTCTGGTCGTGCCCTAAACTCAGGGGGTATTGGCAGGGATTCGTGGGCATCATGTCCTGGGTTTTGAAAACTGGGGTGGTAATGAGTCCTGAGGTGGCAATCTTTGGGGTGTCGGAGGACCCGGGAGTCCAGGAGGAGAAGGAGGCCAACGTCCTGGCCTTTGCTTCCCTGGTAGCACAGCGACAAATACTGTTGGCATGGAGGGACTCAAAGTCTCCGAAGACCGATGCATGGCTATCGGACATGGCGAGCTTTCTCGGTCTAGAGAAAGTTAAGTTCGCCTTGAGAGGTTCACTATCAGAGTTTGCCCGGAGGTGACAGCCATTCATTGACTTCTTTGCGGAGAATTAATCGTCAGCGGTGGGGGGGGGGGGGGGGGGGGGGGGGGGGGGGGGGGGGTGCGAGGTAGGGTAGGGTAGGGGGTGGTTTAAGCAGGTCCTTGCGAGAATGGAGTTGTGGTTTGTACTATGCGTTATTTGCTTTTCTTTTTGTACAGTACTTTACAATGTCATTGTTTTATATGCCAAAAATACCTCAATAAAATTGTTTATTAAAAAAAGAATTACCATTAGTCAAGAAAACAATTGTCATGCAGACATAATTCAATCAACAAAAATATTTATTAATAATAAAGCCAGGTACCCTTGCTACTTTTTTGGTAGACAATTCACATGAAATTCTATGTGATTTTGGTATCATAGAATTCATAGAATTTACAGAGCAGAATGAGGCCATTTGGCCCATTCAGTCTGCACCAGACCTTGGAAAGAGCACCCTACTTAAGCCTACACCTCCACCCTATCCCCGTAACCCAGTAACCCCACCCAACATTTTGGACACTGTGGGCAATTTAGCATGGCCAATCCACCTAAGCTGCACATCTTTGAACTGTGGGAGGAAACCGGAGCACCCGGAGGAAACCCAAGCAGACACGGGTGGAATGTGCAGACTCCGCACAGACAGTGACCCAGCCTGGAATCAAACTTGGAACCCTGGTGCTGTGAAGCAACAGTGCTAGCCACTGTGCTACCGTGCCGCCCGTTATAGGGCATCAGAATTTTATTTCTCAGAGGAACTCTTTGGAATCAAAACGTGAGCACCACAAACCCCAATGGAAACATTAAACAATTAGGTTCAGATTGCTGTGTCACTTTTTCCTTCCCCTTTTGAAATGAAACTAGAAACGTTGTAATATTCATATATTATCGTCAAGACTCAAATCCATGAATAGGAATTTATTACAATCAGAGAACACTGAATAAATTTGAAAACTTGCAGGTGTTTCAAAAGTATTATCTACCTGGGTTTGTATTAAATCTGATAGTGTCTCCTTACAGGGCTGGAGAATGTACCTCATTGGTTGAGGAGGCAGGATGAGTAATCAATAACAGGCCCATATCCTGTTTGTTTGTTTGAGTGTTTTACTGTAACACTTTAAATCTTGCACTATTTTGTTTCCATTTCTGTGACATTTAGCATCTTGATAACCAAGAAACTGCCTCCTTTAAAATAAGAGCACTTTACTTCAATTCCATAGTCAGTTATATAAATATTGACTTGAATTTATCTCCAAGTAATTAAATTCTGTACTTTTCCAAAGGTACAACTTAGACCCTTTTGGGAATTACAAAGAGGAAACTATTTGGGAAGCTCTCGAAAGGACCTATATGAAAGATATGGTATGCTTAAAACAATTCAAAGACATACTATGCTCATAAATATTAATTAATCATGTGATTATACTCCTGTGGTCTTTTATAGACTATGGATAATTATTTGCATTGTACTTTTCGCAACAACATTGGATTATTTTTGTAATATTTAGCCGCACAAAAACAGTTTTCTGTAACCACAGCAGGTGTTGTTTTCTGGATTATTTCAGCAAGAATTCCAGATAATGGCGGGAATGCTCCAGATGTTTGTTCGCAGTGAGATTCTCTGATGGGGACGCTTTTCCCTGGCTTCAGGTCATTCAGGTTCAACGACTCACCATTTCACCTCTAAGCTAGCCTCTAAAGTCCACACAATTTTAGCATCTGTAGCTGTGATCATGTGATGATGTTTCATTATCTTCAGTCGATTCTTATCTTGCACTTCACTTGCCCATACCACTGCCTGATCATTGAAAAGAGAAAGCCACAACGGTAGGGTTATGGAAAGGGGAGGGGGTAGCATGAGATTCAATCTTAGAACTCCTGCAGATTGGAAATCAGACGAGATTAAAGAACAAAGAACAGAACAGCACAGGAACAGGCTCTTCGGCCCTCCAAACCTGCGCCGTTCATGAGTCCTGTCTGGACTAATCGCCTGTATCCTTCTATACCCTGTCTGTTCATGTGTCTACCTAGATAAGTCTTAAAGGTCGCTAACGTATCTGCCTCAATCACCTCACTTGGCAGTGCATTCCAGGCCGCCACCACTCTCTGTGTAAAAACTTCCCCTGCTCATCTCCACTGAACCTATCCCCCCTCACCTTGAACTTATGCCTCCTTGTAATTGTCATTTCCGCCCTGGGAAAAAGTCTCCAACTGTTCACCATATCTATACCCTTCATAATTTTATAAACTTCGATTAGGTCGCCCCTAAGCCTTTGTCTTTCTAGGGAGAACAATCCCAGTTTATGCAATCTCACCTCATAGCTAATAGCCTCCATACGAGGCAACATCCTGGTAAACCTTTTCTGTACTCTCTCCAAAGCCTCCACGTCCTTCTGGTAGTGTGGTGACCAGAAATGGACACAGTGGCCGGGATTCTCCGACCCTTCGCGCCACAATCGCGCTCGGCCTGGGGGCGGAGAATGGGGCATCGGACCCGCGATCGGGTCGACACAGCACCGGTCAGGGGCCGTTGAACGAGGCTCCCGCGGCGATTCTCCGCGGACGGCCGGGCGAGTTCCCGCCAGCGTTGTTCACGTATGGTTCCACCGGGCAGGAGCTCGGAGTCGCGGCTGCGGTGGCTGTCCTGGTGGGGGGTCCATCACCAGGGGGGGCCTCCACGACAGCCAGGCCCGTGATCGGGGGCCACCGATCGGCGGGCGCGAGCGATCTGAGGGGGGCCAGAAGTGCAGGGCCCCGTATCGGCAGCTGGAGCTGCGAGGATTACTCCGGCGCCCTTCTAGCCCCCTTAAAAATGCAGAATCACTCCAGACTTTCTAGAAAAAAGTCCGGAGTGATTCGCGCCCGTTTTCTTGCGTGCGTGGGGACATAGCCCCATTATTGGAGAATCCCGCCCAGTATCCCAAATGTGGCCTAACCAATGTTCTATATAACTGTAAAATAATTTTCAAACTTTTATACTCGATGCCCCGTCCGATGAAGGCAAACATGCCATATGCTTTCTTTACCATCATTTCCACCTGTCCTGCCACTCTTAAGGATCTGTGGACCTGCACGCCCAGATCTCTGTGTGTGTCTATGCTCCTGGTGGTTCTGCCATTTATTTTATAGCTCACACCTGAATTGGATCTACCAAAATACATCACTTCGCATTTGTCCGGGTTAAATTCCATCTGCCATTTCTCTGCCCAATTTTACAGCCTATCTATATCCTGCTGACAATCTTCGTCACTATCCGCAACTCCTGCAATCTCAGTATCGTCCGCAAACCTGCGAATCAGACTAGCGAATCAGCTATGTTTCCTTCCAAGCCATTTATATATATTACAAACAGCAGAGGTCCCAGTACTGATCCCTGCGGAACACCACTAGTTACAGACCTCCATTCGGAAAAATTCCCTTCCACTGCTACCCTCTATCTTTTGTGGCCAAGCCAGTTCTGAATCCATCCAGCTGTTCACTCCTGTCCCCGTGTGATTTAATCTTTTGCACAGCTGTCATGAGGGACCTTGTCAAATGCTTTACTAAAGTCTGCGTAGACAACATCCACACCTTTTCCCTCATCAATAATTTTTGTCACCTCCTCGAAAAACTCAATTAAATTAATGAGGCGCAACCTATCTCGTATAAAACCATGCTGTCTGACATTAATAAGACCATTCACTTCCACCGATGCTCCGTCCGGTGGAGGGCTAGCAGCCACGCCACGTAAAGCCCCTGCTGATAAGGACACAGAATGGCCAGGTCCGTGGCCGCGCATTCGCATGTGAGGCGGAATAAAGGTGCAGGAGAGTGAGGGAAAGAGATTGACCCTCTGGTGCATGGAGCTGACAGTCAGAATCGGTTGAAAAGGAGGGAATCAGTTGGTTGGAGCTGGTGCGGCGCCTGTGACACACATGGAGATGGCGGAGGGGCAGGGTGCGTTTCTGCCAGGTTAGTGGTCAACGGACCAGCAGGTGAGTTTCTTGAACGAGAAGTTCACCCAGGATGGAAGGAGAGCCTGGAGTACCTGGCCCGGGCGGTGGATTCGATCAGGGCGGTGGTCGACCGCGTGGAAATGAAGCTGGCGGCCCAGGGTCAGGCGATCCAGAAGATAGAGAAGATGGCAGAGGAACACGAGGAGTAGTTTGCCTCGATGGCAGTGGAGATGGGGCTGATGCGCGAGCAGCAGAGGCGGCTTCAGGAGAAGGTCGAAGACCTAGAGAACCGGTCACGCAGGCAGAATAAAAGGATCGGGGTCCTGCCGGAGGGGAGTGAAGAAGCCGGGCTGGCGCGCACTGCTGACAGGGGAAGGGTATTTAAAGTATAAGTGGAGGAGGATCGATGACGGTGGGCGCCCGAGGGCGGGCCTGGGGCGGTGCGGGACACTGGCCGGATACTAGTCACGTGGAACGTGTTCGCACACTTAAAGCGATGAAAGGCGGATGTGGCCATGTTACAAGAGACGCACCTAAAGGCGGGGGACCAGATTAGGCTGAGGAAGGGATGGGCTGGGCAAGTATTTCATTCATTGTTGGATGTTAAAACGAAGGGGGTGCCAATTTTAATCAATAAGTGGGTGGCAGGCCAGCAGGGTGGCGCAGTGGATAGCACTGCAGTCTCACGGCGCCGAGGTCCCGGGTTCAATCCCGGCTCTGGGTCACTGTCCGTGTGGAGTTTGCACATTCTCCCCATGTTTGCGTGGGTTTCGACCCACAATCCAAAGATGTGCAGGCTAGGTGGATTGGCCACGCTAAATTGGCCATTAATTGGAAAAAAATGAATTGGACACACTAAATTAAAAATAAATAAATAAATCCAGCAATGGAGGCTGGATGTGGGAATGTTAGCGGAGAAAGTGGTGTGTGAGCGGGTGAGGAAGGCCATCCGGGATAGGGTAGCATGGTAGCAATGGTTAGCACAGTTGCTTCACACCTCCAGCGTCCCAGGTTTGATTCCCATCTTGGGTCACTGTCGGTGCGGAGTCTGCACATTCTCCCCGTGTCTGCATGGGTTTCCTCCGGGTGCTCCGGTTTCCTCCCACAGTCCAAAGATGTGCAGGTTAGGTGGATTGGCCATGCTAAATTGCCCTTAGTGTCCAAAAAGGTTCGGTGGGGTTACTGCGTTACGGACATAGGGTGGAAGCGTGGGCTTAAGTAGGGAGCTCTTTCCAAGAGCCAGTGCAGACTCGAAGGGCCTATTGGCCTCCTTCTGCACTGTAGATTCTATGTTGAGATGAATGACACGAGGAAGGTTTAGGAGGCACTGAAAGCAATGGTCAGGAGGAAGTTTATTTTGATTCGGGCACACTGGGAACAGGTGGAGATAGAAAGGATAGTGGAGCAAATCTTGTGGACAGGAGATATGCAGAGGCCCCTGAGGCAGGGCTGTGAAGGAACGGCAGAGGCTGCAAATGTAATTTGGGTTGTTATCCATGGGTAAGGCGGTAGGACAGTTGCGAAGGGTGAGAGGGGCGGTATATGATTATGGGGAGAATGCGAGCAGGATGTTAGCGCACCAGTTGAGGAAGCAGGAGGCGGCGAGAGAGATTGGGAAAGTAAAGGGCACAGGTAGGAAGATGGGATGCGATTCTCCAACCCCCCACCGGGTCGGCGAATCGCCGGGGGCTGGCGTGAATCCCCCCCCCCCGCCGTGTCCAGAATTCTCCGCCACCAGAGATTCGGCGGGGGCGGGAATCTCGCCACGCCGGTCGGCGGGCTCCCCCGGCGATTCTCCGGCCCGGGATGGGCCGAAGTCCTGCCGCTGTCAACCCTCGCCAGCCGGTGTGGATTAGACCTCCTTTTGAACGGCGGGCCAAGGCGGCGCGGGTGGGCTCCGAGGTCCTGGGTGGTGCCCCCACAGTGGCCGGGCCCACG
Organism: Scyliorhinus torazame; assembly: GCF_047496885.1. Lineage (NCBI taxonomy): Eukaryota > Metazoa > Chordata > Chondrichthyes > Carcharhiniformes > Scyliorhinidae > Scyliorhinus > Scyliorhinus torazame. The sequence continues at coordinate 62,625,044 of NC_092716.1, read as the reverse complement.
ATCGGGGCCCACCGATCCGCGGGCGGGCCTGTGCCGTGGGGGCACTCTTTTTCTTCCGCCTTCGCCATGGTCTTCACTATGGCGGTGGCGGAAGAGATCCCCTCCCCTGCGCATGCGCGGGGATGCCGTGAGCGGCCGCTGATGCTCCCGCGCATGCGTCGCCCGGTGAAGTCCTTTCGGCGTCGGCTGGTGTGGCGCCAAAGACCTTTCCCGCCAGCCAGCGGAGCAGAAACCGCTCCGGCGCGGGCCTAGCCCCGCAAGGTGAGGGCTTGGCCCCTAAAGGTGCGGAGAATTCCACACCTTTGGGGCGGCCCGACGCCGGAGTGATCCGCGCCGTTTTTGGCGCCGGGTAGCGGACATCGCGCCAGTTTGCAGAGAATCCCGCCCCTAGTCCTGGACCCGGAGGGGGTGAATGGGGTGTTTAGGGAATTTTATGGCAAATTATACGAGTTGGGACCCCCAGCCGGGGAAGAGGGAATGAGGAGGGTTGGAATTGCTGAAGGTTGATGAGGAGCTGGTGATGGGACTGGGGCCTCAATTAGGCTTGTAGAAGTAGTAGAGGGGCTGGAGGCGATGCAATCGGGGGTTCTCGGGGGTGTTGGGACCGCTGCTGGTAAGGGCCTTCAATGAAGCAAAGGAGTTGGGAGTGCCCTCTCGAATTTCATTAACTACTGCTGGGCGGCGAATGTTGCGATGGTCAAGAAGTAGGTAATGGGGAAGGGGTCGGTATGGGAGCGGGTGGAGGTGGCATCCTGTACGGACACGAGTTTGGGGCACTGTTAACGGCACCACTGCCATTCTCGCCGGCTCGGTACCCCACAAGCCTGGTAGTAGCGGCAGCCCTGAGGGTGTGGGGACAGTGGAGGCAGCACATGGGGTTAGAGGGGGGGGGGGGGTCGCTATGGGCACCAATATGTGACAACCACCGGTTCTCTCCGGGGTTGGCTGGACGGGATATTTCGGAGGTGGCAACGGGTAGGGATCGAGAGATTTGGGGATCACTTTATTGATGAGGGTTTCCCGAGCTTGGAGAAGGAGAATGAGTTGCCAGTGGGAATGAATTCAGGTATCTACAGGTGAGGGATTTTGTGCGGAGCCAGGTTTGCACCTTCCCGCACCTGCCGCCCCAGGGACTACAGGATAAGGTGGTGTCGAGAACAGGAGTTGGATAGGGGATTGTCTCACAGATCTATAAGGGGCTGATGACGTGGGAGGGAGCCCCGATTGGAAAGGTGAAGAAAAAGTGAGAAGAAGAGTTGGGTGGGTAATTGGAGGCTTGGTTATGGGAGGAGGCGAGGAGAGTTAATGCATCCGCGTCATGCGCCAGGCTCAGCCTGATACAGTTTAAGGTGGTCCACAGGGTACACATGACTGTGGCCCAATGAACTGGTTCTTTGAGTAGGTGGAGAATAGGTTTGGGCATTGTACGGGGTGCCTGCGAATCATGGCCATATGTTTTGGGCATGTCCGAGGCTGAGGGATTTCTGGCAGGGGTTTGCTGATGTCATATCAGAGGTATTAAAGCTGACGGTGGTTCTGAGTCCAGAGATGGTGATCCGGGATCCCAAGGGGTGAGAGAGGCCGGCGCCCTGGCCTTTGCCTCCCTGGTGGCCCAGAGACGGATCTTACTAGGGTGGAGGGATTCGGAGTCCCCTAAGTCAGGGGTGTGGGTTAGCGATATGGCGGGTATTTCAGACTCGAAAAAATTAAATTCGCCATGAGGGGTTCGTTGCAGGGGTTTGCTCAGTAGTGGCAGCATTCATCGACTTCTCCAAGAAAAATTAAGCTGTCCGTAGGGAGGGAGGGGGGGGAGGGGAGGCATGGGAGAGATGAGCAAGGGTAGGAGGGGTGTTTGAGGAAGGTGGCATTGATTGTGTAAGTCATGTTGGCTGGGGTCTGTGCCCAGGGGGTTTGTTGGTTATATTGTTGTGCTTTTGTTTTTGTTGAAATTTGATGTTTAAAATTGTTAAAATTATATATGCCTCAATAAAATATTTTCTTAAAAAAAAGAGATGGTGGTGAGCCACCTGCTTGAACCGTTGCAGTCCATGTGGTGTAGGTGCACTTACTGTACTGTTAGGAAGAGGTTTCCATGACTTTGACCCAGTGACATTGAAGTTCCAAATGTCGCAAAGACAGGATGATGAGTGGCTTGGAGTGGAACTTCCAGGTCGTGGTATTCCCATGCACTTGTCCTTCTAGGTGGCAGAGGTCTTGGGTTTGGAAGGTGCTGTCGAAGAAGCCTTGGTGACTTTCTGCAGTGCATTGGTGGTGGATCGGGTACCAATCAAGTGAGATAGCCCCTCCAGGGTTGTGCACAGGAGCACAGTTGCCATGAGGGAGGGGCCATTGCCATAAGGGGAGCCTATCATGGGTTGTGGAATGCCCATGAAAGAGGGCCCTATCCCCCTCCTCCCACCGCTCTCCGGAACCCATTGGGAGGCTGCCAATTTACTTGATGGTCATCCCATGTAGAGGTGTGGCCTCCTGATGTAGGAAGAGTGGCCATGCAAGGGATGAAGTGATCCTTAATTGACCACTTAAGTGGCTTAATACCTGATGGGCAGCTTGCTGCCAAATACCCCCTCCTGGCAATATGCCATGGAAGCGGGAAGACAGGGGGCTCCCTTTCTGACACTTTCCTCTGTCACAGTGCCAGCCCTCCTGCCTCCCAGCCCAAGTGCAAAGGGCTGTGAAATTGCAGCCCTAAGGTTATAAAACATTTATTTGACTATCACCACAATCCTGATAATCAACAAAGGCATTGGTTACATTCTCGTGTACTGGTTAAAGATTGTGGTTAACAATTCTGGTTAAAGATTGTTTTCAATTTTTATGTGGGAAAATCAGAACAACTGTTCCCTGGTTCATTGTGAAAAAATGATTCTATTTTGAAGGTTTCAAAACTTCCAAAGAAACTGGAATCAGAGGTGATTGAAAACGGGGAAAACTTTTCTGTCGGAGAGCGTCAGTTGCTTTGCATGGCAAGAGCGCTTCTGAGAAACTCAAAGGTAAGCAAAAGAAGCCTGAAGATAGGCTTTAACGAAAGGGTGAAATGCGTTAAAAGGCTAAACAGATGTTATCAGAAATATCTCAAAGTGGACAGTTGCTGAAAACAGATCAGTCACATTAATCTGGAATTGTTATCTGACCTCGAACATTGAGTAAATTAAAGCAAAACACATGCAGTGTGGGTGGATTTAACCCTGTAAAGGCAAAACAAAACTGAAAAGGATATTCCACATATTGAAAACCTTATTACAAATCTTATAACTGCTCCCTCATGTCAAGTGAAGTACTTATTGAAATAAAAACAGAAAAAGCTGGATAAACCCAACGGGTTTTCCTGTTGCATGCACCCCTCGCCATATCACCAGCACCATCAGCCAGAAAATCCCAGCCAATGTTTCGGATCGAAATGACCCTTCTACATTTCTTATTGAACTAAGGTCACTGTTGTTATGTGGACAAACTAAGCTGCAAAAATTAAATTAAACAAACTGAGTGTTTTCCAGGATAGAAACCAAGCTCTTGCAACTGGTCAAATAAATCAGTGGATTGATGGGGATAAGTGTGATCAGTTATCATACTAATTTCAATTTTCTGTAAACATTGTGATCCTTCATCTTTCTTCCTCACCATGCCCAGCCTGGATAGCTTACTGCACTGTTTGCCTATATCACAACAGTTTCTACGTCAAAATAACTCATTCTTAAATATCAGGAAGCAGAGATAGTTTTCAGAAATCCATTGTTGGATGTTCGAAATAAGGGAGGGGACTTTCTGACCACCCCCAGCCCAAGATCGGAATCCCACCTGAGGTGGACCTTTAACTGGTCCATTACATTTTCCGTCTCGCCTGGAAAATTTACCCCAAGGTACAGATTCAAGTGGGTTTAATTTAGTGTTTCTGTGTAAGAAAGGACAAAACTCTAGTTAGATTCATGTTAAACAAAGGTGTTTGCATGGATGGGTATTCTTTTTTTAAATTTAGTGTACCCAATTCATTTTTTCCAATTAAGGGGCAATTTAGCGTGGCCGATCCACCCAGCCTGCACATCTTTGGGTTGTGGGGCGAAACCCACACAAGCACAGGGATAATGTGCAAACTCCACACAGACAGTGACCCAGAGCCAGGATCGAACCTGGGACCTTGGCGGCGTGAGGCTGCAGGGCTAACCCACTGTGCCACTGTGATGCCCTTGGATGGGTATTTTATGGTTTCATTTGAAACTGTGTCTCAATTGTGCTCAGAGAGTTTACAGTGTGACAGGTCTGGAATGAGAAAGAATAAAATGTTGCTTAGCAACCAGAGGCCACTTTAGGAAAGAAAGATCTTGTGATTGTGTTTAACTGAAATCAAGCTAGACGCGGCCAAACCGTGAGAGAGAAGGTAGCTGTCAAAGCTCTGCTAGAAGCAGGAAAGCCATGAAAGGAGTAATGAGTAAGAATGCAAGTTCCAGAAGCTAAAGTACAGTTAGCTCTAGAAGCTAGTTAGTGAACAGCGAGGTTTCCATAAAGAATGAAGTTAAAAGGAAAACTGGAACTGGAATTTGAGCAGGGTACATTTCAGTAAAGCTAAAGCCAGAGCTGAATGTGCAGACCTGGGTGAAATTGGCGAGGGAAAAACCAAACATCTGAAGCATTTGTAAAGTTGGTGCATTATTTCCGAACTTTGAAATTTTGGTATTTTGTTGGGGACTGAGTACTTGAAAGGATGGATGTAAACGTGAATACATGGGGCAATTCAAGACAAAAGAATACTGGAAGGACAGTTGAAAATCCTGGAGCTGGATCCTTGCTGAAAACAGCTGAGGGAAAGCATTGTTTGTAAGAAGATTCTAAAGCCTGTCTTTTGAGACTGGTATTTGGAAACCTTCGTGCGACGATCAACTGGGGGGAAATTTGAGGAGAAATCCGCAGAAGTCAGATTGGTTTCAGAGTGGGGAGTTGTCTGACCACAGTTAGCCTGTCGGCTTACAGGCATTGTGGGCGGGATTCTCCCAGCCCTGGGCTGGGACGGAGAATCCCCGTGCCTGGACCAGGCCACCCCGACGCTGGCACGCGATTCTCTGCAGATCGGCAGCATTGGCGCCGGCGTGGTTGGTGCGACGCCGGTTGCGGCCTGCTCTACGCAACTCCCCCCCCCGCGATTCTCCGGCCCGGATCGGGCGAGCGGCCATAAAATATAAACGAGTCCCACTGATGCCATTCTAACCTGCTCTGAGCTGGCGGGACCTCGGCGTTGAAGGGTCGGGTGGTGGCCTGTGGGGGGGGAAGGAGGGGTCCGACCCCGGGGGAGGGGGCTTCCGATGTGGCCTGGCCCACGATCGGGGCCCACTGTTCGGCGGGCCAACCTCTCTGCCTGGGGGCCTCCTTTCCTACGCACCGGCCCCTGTAGTCCTGCGCCATGTTGCATCAGGGCCGGCGTGTTGAAGGAGGCCACAGCGCATGTGCGTGTTGGCGCCCGCGCCACTGCGCATGCGCGGATCCCATGGCGCCCAGTTCACGCCGGGAGCGGCAGCTGGAGCGGCGTGAACCATTCCAGCGTCATGCTGGCCCCCTGTAGGGGCCAGAATTAGTCCTGGCAGCGGCCCATTCACGCTGTCGTAAAACACGACGCCGTTTACGACGGCGTGGACACTCTGCCGCAGGATTGGAGAATCCCGTTGTGTGTTTACTAAGAACATTATGGTAGAAGATACATTTTGTAACCTATGTCATTCTCAAAGTCTGTGCATATTTGTGAACATAAGGGGGAGTGAAAGAGTATTGTAGTCAAACTTTCATGTTTAATACATTTTTTTTGTTGTTAAAAGCTCATTGGCAATCTTGTGACTCTGTTAATCCACGTTTTGTAAAAGAATATAATGATTACAGATTTTTGAGCCAGGGTTCCATTCTGGGACCTTCCTGTCTTCCAATACAGTAGTAACATCAACTGGGACCATAGCATTCTCAAGTAATTGAAGAAGTGTTATACAAATGAAAATTCTTTCTTCTGACTGAAGAAATTCTCTATGATTAATTTACTGTTTTGTTACTCCATTAGATTATAGTTTTTGATGAAGCCACAGCATCCATTGATTCAGAAACAGATTCATTGATTCAACAGACCATCAGAGAAGAGTTTAAACACTGCACAATGCTGACGATTGCACATCGAATAAACACGGTACTGGAATGTGACAGAATTCTAGTTATGGATAATGGAAAGGTAAAGAACGCCCTGTACAACATTGCACAAATTCCCTAGACCTTTCTGGACACAATTAGTATGTTTCTGCTGACATTACCAACAGACAACCAGCTGCTGGACAATTGAAACAGCTGTATATTTAATCACTTGACCATTAGACAGAAACCATTGCAATTACTATTTTTATAGACTGTTGTCATTGAATTAGAAAAAAATCCAAGAGTCGGACACTTGCAAGGTTTTAACTTGTTCCATCCCATATCTCCATAACAACTGTGCGTATATATCCTGGTAATTATTACTTTAAGTAGCAGCACAATATAAATGGAATCACTAGAACATACTGATGGAGTTACTCATCTGAAAATTATAAAATATTAGTGCGTATAAGCTTAACCTCTAACTGTATGACTAGAAATTGCAATGTGATATGATGGTGATCGTGTTTTCTCTGCCCCATTAGATAGGCAAAGCCCATCTTTACTACAATGCTAAAATTCAGAACTCTCGTTGTAACATCATTATTCATTATTGCCAGCATGAATATACAACCGACTGTTTTTCATTAGTCTGCATTTGTTAGAAGGCTGATAAGATAATTGCAATATTCACTTATTCTTTTTCAGGCTGTGGAATTTGACAAGCCAGCTGTGCTGCTGCAAAATCAGAGTTCAATGTTCGCATCTATGCTGGCTGTTGCCAACAAAATGAAGCAATAAATATGCAAAGAAAGTCCATATTCAGAATTGCTACAGAAAGATGCTTTGATTAGATCAGAGGACTATTGACTCAAATGTTCTTATATATAAATGCGTTTATGAAGCTGAATGTGTTTTTTTCAATAAGACACTGTAATGAGCAATTACTTGTATAATCTCATGTTTCAGCCATTGAGGGGCGAAAATAAATTGGCTCCAAGCTTTATTATTGTGATGATACTGAAGTTAAACATCATTGGGTTTTGTGGTAATTTATTTCAGGAAATTAAATATTAGAGAGTCACTGTAAACATGTATTGTGATCTGTATTATTTTATTGATTGAAATTCCTTATCACAACAGTTATGCACACAGATTGGTTAACACACTGAAGTCAGATATTGCTAGCTCTCTTCTGCATGCTGGAAGGAATTTACATTACTGCCTGGTCAATATTTTGGGGAAGAGCAGAGGCAAGCATAGTATGCAAGTCCTTGGTATGGACGATCCGATTGATGCAAATCTTTCTTAGATTGGAAGCCAGACAAGTTGCCAGAATAAAGACTGCTGGGAGAATGTTCATGCATTAGCACATTTTCAAATATATCAGTTTAAACAATGGTATCAATATACTGATGTAGATTGAATGCAGAGGTTTTGACTTGTACGTGTAACAAACACAAAGTTTCAGAAACAGCCAGCAATCAAGGCAACATCCATGGAGGCAACAGACAAGTGCCATTGTAGCTGTGGACCCTTCATTACAATATATCTTGTGATGATTTTCACAACTGCCTGAAGATCAAGTTAGTTATCAGTCATTGTGTGCAATGTAAAATATTTGGCAAGGACTCATTAACCCACACATTCTTGCCTGAGTCATATGTACCCTGTGTACAACCTTAAACTGTATCAGGCTCATCCTTGCAAAGTGCCTCACTCCATACTCTACAATTGATCTCCCCTCCCAAACTCCCCTTCCCATTTTTCCTTAATCCTCACCACGTGCTCACCTCCCTGCTCTCCCAGCTAGCTGTAGATATCTCCAATTCACCACCCATAACTGCAGACTGGCTGGCAGACCTGGCAAAATTTCACCACAATCATAATCTTTAATATTGTCACAAGTCGGCTGATATTAACATTAACACTGCAATGAAGTTACTGTGAAAACCGGAAAAGATCAAGTACATCATTCCAGGATCGGACAAGGTCTTCCACAAAGGGTGGGGGCCATTCATCAGCCTGTTCCACGACCTGTTCGAGCACAACACCACTAGGAAGGGGGAGGGGAGAGAGGGAGGAAGACAGGGGAGGCACACACAAGAGAAAGAGGCAGAGGGGGAGAGGGGAGAGAAGGAAATCTGAGGGAAGCATAGAGCCAAGCACGGGGCAAGCTAGGGGGAAGTGGCCATGCAAGCCCCTCTCCGCCCCAACAACAAAAACTAAAAGTCTCAATAGAGCGTAGTATGTGGCACCCAGGGCAGACGGCAACACTAAGGGAGAAACTAAACTACCAAAGAGGGAAGGGGAGTGGTGGGGGGGGGGGGGGGGGGGGGGTAAACCTCACGTGAAAAGCATTGCAAATTAGAAACAAACTTGTTTATAAATACCAATACACTTGAGTTGTTATTCTGTAAAAACTGGAAAATAGCAATAAAAATATTTGAAAACATATATATATGTATTATAAATAAGGTATAGATTTAAGTGGGTTTAATTTAGTGTTTTGTGTAGGAAATGGTTCAACTCTAGTTAGATTCATGGTAGACAAAGGTGTTTGCATGTATGGGAATTTTTAGTTTCACTTCAAATTGTGTTTCTATTGTGCTAAGAGAGTTTACAACGTGGAAAGTAAATATGGGCTTGGAGAAAGAATGAGATGTTGCTTAGCAACCAGGGCCCACTTTTAGGGAAAATACCTTTTTGAGTTTAGCTTTAATTGGAAGCCAGGGTAGCTGAAGATAGGCAGTGAAAGAGTGAACAATTATCTGCTCTGCTAGAAGTAGGAAAGGCATACAATGGAGTCTGAGCAAGAAAGCAAGTCCAGAGAAGCTCAAGGACAGTTCATTCTAGAAACCAGGAAGTTTGAAGTTAAAGGAACAGAGGAAACTGCCATTGGATCAGGATACTGAAACTAAAGACAGAGCTGGAAGTGCAGACCTGGGTGAAATTGACTAGAGAAAAGCCAGAGGTTGGAATCAGTTGTAAGTTCGGTGTCTTGATTTCCAGCCTTTTGAAACAATGGTGTTCTGAGTTTTAAGTGTAGACGTTTGGATGATGTGGCAATTAAAGACAAGGGAATACTGAAAGAGGAGGTGGAAGCCTGGAGGCAGAACATTGCTAGAACAATGAGGAGGAAACCATGTTTGGAAAATGTGGAGGCAGACGCTTGATGAAAGCAGCTGAGATAAGGCATTGCATAAAAGAAGATTTTAAAACATGTCTTTTTGAAAGTGCAGTGAGGAAGCAGTCATGTGATAATCATCCAGGGTGAATGTGGGGAAATCCACAGGAGACCAATTGAGTGACATCTGCTACTGGGTTTCAGAGTGGGGTGTCATCCTTGAAATTGTCTACATTTGTGAAGATAAGTGAGAGGGAAGGGATGTTGTATTATAGTCAAACTTTTCATGTTTAATGAATGATTTTTCTTATTGTTAAAAGCTAATTGACTGTGCTGTGGTTCTATTCCTCATGTTTTCTGACAAAAAGTAAGAGTTAAGATCTTTTGAGCCAGGTTGTGTTCTGTGATCTTCCCGTCCAGTTATAACATCAACTGGGGTTGTAACATCAGTTTTAACATGACCAAAAACACTATGGGCAGGATTTTTTGATACTGTCAGTGGCAGGCACCTTGCCGAGCAGGGTGGGGATAAAGTGGACAATGACCAAAAGTCAGTTTTTCACCCATGTAAAAATAGTTTGCGTTTTCCACGACTGTCTTTCACGGCAGGTCAGGTAGCCTGCCCTGCCACGCCAGGAAATGCTTTTGAATATCATGAATACTCATTAAAAACCAGTTCTCCAGAATCATACACCAGCTCTAGATCAAAAGGCCACACTGGCAACTATTTGAACTGACGTGATTCACGACCATATCAGAGTTACGGTACCTGAATAGCACCACTTCATTCATAATGTCAAGGTATTCCAATTTTTAAAAAATATAAGGCGGGAACCGGAAGTTCGCCCCGCGGACTTCTGGGAAGGCCCCCCCCCCCAAACCAATAAATTCTGGTGGAGAGGAAACCCGAGACACTACACGTGTAGTGTCTCCCACCCACCCTCCTCCTCTAACCTAATATAAGACCCATTGGTGTGAGGTAAGTGCCATATATTATTATTATTAGCATTATTAGGTTATATTATTAGCATTGCCAGGTCAAGGAGACACAGCCTGAGTGAGAGAGATACAGACAGTGAGAATTTGGTAATTTGGGGCAGTGAGGTAACCAGGAAAGGTAAGTGGTTAATCTAATTGTGCTGTTTTTCAGTTAAAAGTGCAGTGTAGATTAGTGTCTGATTGGCTGAAGCTGCCCCCACCATAAACTTAAATTAAACTAATTAATTAATTAGTGATGGCTGGTCAGGTGATGTGCTTGAGCTGCTTGATGTGGGAGCTGGCAGATCCCATTGCGAGCTGCAGCGACCACATCTGCAGTAAGTGTTGGCTGCTCGAAGAGCTCCGGCTCAGAGTTGATGAGCTGGAGTCTGAGCTTCAAACACTGAGGCACATCCGGGAGGGGGAGACTTACCTGGGCACAGTGTTTCAGGAGGCAGTCACACCTGTCAGAGTAAGTAGTTTAAATCCTGCCAGTGGCCAGGGACAGCAGGGTGTGACTGCAAGTCAGGCAGGTAAAGGGAACCAGCAATCAGGAACTCAGGAGCCTCAGCCCTTGACTCTGTCCAACAGGTATGAGGCACTTGCTCCCTGTGTGGATGGCGAACAGGGTTGCAGAAAGGATGAGTCAGCTGACCAAGGCACCATGGTTCATCAGGCCATTCAAGGGGAGGGAGTAAATAGGCAAGTTGTAGTTGTAGGGGATTCTATTATCAGGGGGATAGATAGTATCCTTTGTGAGCAGGATAAAGAGTCCCGCATGGTATGTTGCCTGCCCGGTGCTAGGGTGCGGGACATCTCTGACCGGCTTGAAAGGATACTGGAGAGGGAGGGGGAGGATCCAGTTGTTGTGGTCCATGTCGGTACCAACAACATAGGCAAGTCTGGGAAAGAGGACCTGTTTAGAGATTATAAAGAGCTGGGATTCAAATTAAAAAACAGGTCCTCAAGGGTCATAATCTCCGGATTATTGCCCGAGCCACGTGCAAATTGGCATAGGGAGGCAAGAATAAGGGAGGTTAACACGTGGCTGAAAGAGTGGTTCCTTTTCATGGGACACTGGCATCAGTTTTGGGACAGGGGGGACCTATACCGTTGGGATGGTCTCCACCTGAACTGAGCTGGGACCAGTGTCCTGGCGAAAAGAGTAAATAGGGTGGTCAATAGGACTTTAAACTAAAGATTGGGGGGGGAAGGGAAAGTCAGGGAACCAAGAGGTGAAGTAATCAGCGGGGAGCGTAGCTGCTTAGGAATACAAAAAAACACAAACAGACAAAACTCAAGAGTGGTTACGATTGTCCCCATCCCACAAAATATGACACAGTGTATGGAAAGGCTCAGTAAACCAAGGTCCACCACACTAAGAAAACAAAAAGGGATGGTCAATAGAGAATTAAAGGTGCTATATTTAAATGCGCGCAGTGTACAGAACAAGATAGATGAGCTTGTGGCCCAGATTGTGACTGGCAGGTATGATGTGGTAGGCATCACAGAGACATGGTTGCAGGGGGTTCAGGACAGGCATTTAAACATCCAGGGATTCACAACCTATCGAAAAGACAGAGAGGTGGGCAGAGGGGGCGGGGTTGCCTTGTTAATTAGGAATGAAATGAAATCAATAGCACTGAACGACAGAGGGTCAGATGATGTGGAGTCTGTGTGGGTAGAGTTGAGGAACCACAAAGGCAAAAAAACCATAATAGGAGTTATGTACAGGCCTCCTAACAGTGGTCAGGACCGGGGGCACAAAATGCACCACGAAATAGAAAGTGCATGTCAGAAAGGCAAGGTCACAGTGATCATGGGAGACTTCAATATGCAGGTGGACTGGGTAAATAATGCTGCCAGTGGTCCCAAGGAAAGGGAATTCATTGAATGTTTACAGGAGGGCTTTTTGGAACAGCTTGTGATGGAGCCCACGAGGGAACAGGCCATTCTGGACTTAGTGTTATGTAATGAGCCAGACTTGATTAAAGATCTTAAAGTAAGGGAGCACTTAGGAGGCAGTGATCATAATATGGTCGAATTCAATCTCCAATTTGAAAGAAAGAAGGTAGAATCAGATGTAAAGGTGTTACAGTTAAATAAAGGTAACTACAGGGGCATGAGGGAGGAACTGACGAAAATCGACTGGGAGCAGAGCCTAGTGGGAAAGACAGTAGAACAGCAATGGCAGGAGTTTCTTGGAGTAATTGAGGACACAGTACAGAGGTTCATCCCAAAGAAAAGAAAGGTTATCAGAGGGGGGATTAGGCAGCCATGGCTGACAAAGGAAGTTAGGGAATGCATCAAAGCAAAAGAGGAAGCCTATAATGTGGCAAAGAGTAGTGGGAAGTCAGAAGATTGGGAAGACTACAAAAACAAACAGGATAACAAAGAGAGAAATAAGGAGAGGATCAAATTTGAAGGTAGGCTAGCCAGTAACATTAGGAATGATAGTAAAAGTTTCGTTAAATACATTAAAAACAAACGGGAGGCAAAAGTTGACATTGGGCCGTTCCAAAATGCGCTGGTAATTTTGTGATGGGAGACAAGGAAATAGCTGAGGAACTGAATAAGTACTTTGCGTCAGTCTTCACAGTAGAAGACATGAGTAATATCCCAACAATTCCGGAGAGTCAGGGGGCAGAGTTGAATATGGTAGCCATCACAAAGGAGAAAGTGCTAGAGAAACTAAGAGGTCTAAAAATTGATAAATCTCCGGGCCCAGATGGGCTACATCCTAGAGTTCTAAAGGAGATAGCTGAAGAAATAGTGGAGGCGTTGGTGATGATGTTTCAGAAGTCACTGGAGTCAGGGAAAGTCCCAGAGGATTGGAAAATCGCTGTTGTAACCCCCCTGTTCAAGAAGGGAACAAGGAAAAAGATGGAAAATTATAGGCCAATTAGCCTAACCTCGATTGTTGGCAAGATTCTAGAATCCATTGTTAAGGATGAGATTTCTAATTTTTTGGAAGTGCAGGGTGGGATTAGGACAAGTCAGCATGGATTTAGTAAGGGGAGGTCGTGCCTGACAAACCTGTTAGAGTTCTTTTGAAGAGATAACAAATAGGTTAGACCAAGGAGAGCCAATGGATGTTATCTATCTTGACTTCCAAAAGGCCTTTGATAAGGTGCCTCACGGGAGACTGCTGAGTAAAATAAGGGCCCGTGGTATTCAAGGCAAGGTACTAACATGGAGTGACAATTGGCTGTCAGGCAGAAGGCAGAGAGTTGGGATAAAAGGTTCTTTTTCGGAATGGCAACCGGTGACGAGTGGTGTCCCGCAGGGTTCAGTGTTCGGGCCACAGCTGTTCTCTTTATATATTAACGATCTAGATGACGGGACTGGGGGCATTCTGGCTAAATTTGCCGATGACACTGTAGCGCACAAAGACTCCATGAGATGAATATAGTGAAGTCGATGAGGCTTTATTAAGCGTGTCTGTTCCCCAGCAGCTCGATAGTAAACTGGCCTGCGGGGGAAGACACCGGCTTCTTATACTTCGTCTTCAGGGCGGAGCTTGAGGTCAACGGCCAACCAGGACCCGGGATCTGTCAGCCAATGACATTAGGGCTTCCAGTCCCACATGACCCCCAATACATACTCCCACATTCACCCCTTGTCAAAAATGAACCCGGCGGGGTGATGCTTCGTATGGTGGTAAGGGTTTACAGGGCTGGTCCTGGGAGGATAGAACATTCACATGGTAGTACAGTATTGGACAGTTCCGTCCTGTTGCAACTATTTACAGAGGGTATAGGAAAAAAAACAAAATGTTCTTTGAACAGTCCATCTTTGTTTTACATCGACGCCACGAGTCGGTCGGGCGGTCTGGTCGTCCGTGTCGATCGCCTCGGACCCGGCGGTGGTGGTGGTGCTTGTACCAGTGTTGTCGCCTCCAGGAGCCGTACGGTTTCAGCTGTCGGTGCAAAGGGGAGGGGGACTGATCCTCCTGGGAAGGGGGCGGTCGCGGGGTGCGGCGGTGGCAGGAAGGGGGGCGGTTGGGTTGATGGTGTCGGGGGGGGGGTGCGTGGTGCCGGCGGGCGCCAGATCCCGCAGGGAGACCGTGTCCTGTCGGCCGTCGGGGTACTCCACGTAGGCGTACTGGGGGTTTGCGTGGAGGAGGTGAACCCTTTCGACCAACGGGTCCGCCTTATGTGCCCGCACATGCTTTCGGAGCAGGATGGGTCCTGGGGCCGCCAGCCAGGTCGGCAGCGACGTTCCAGAGGAGGACCTCCTAGGGAAGACAAGGAGACGCTCGTGCGGCGTTTGATTAGTGCTTGTACATAATAACAACCGGATGGAATGGAGAGCGTCCGGGAGGACCTCCTGCCACCGTGAAACTGGGAGGTCCCTGGACCGTAGGGCCAGTAGGACGGCCTTCCAGACCGTGCCGTTCTCCCTTTCTACTTGCCCGTTCCCCCGGGGGTTGTAGCTGGTCGTCCTGCTTGAGGCTATGCCCTTGCTGAGCAGGAACTGGCGCAGCTCGTCACTCATGAAAGAGGACCCCCTGTCGCTGTGGACGTATGCGGAGTAACCGAACAGTGTGAAGATGCTGTTCAGGGCTTTAATGACTGTGGCCGCGGTCATGTCGGAGCAGGGAATGGCAAAAGGGAAGCGGGAGTATTCGTCCACTACATTAAGAAAATATGCGTTGCGGTCGGTGGAGGGGAGGGGCCCTTTGAAATCGAGACTGAGGCGTTCAAAGGGGCGGGAAGCCTTAATCAGCTGCGCTCCATCTGGCCTGAAAAAATGCGGCTTGCATTCCGCGCAGATGTGGCAGTCCCTTGTGACTGTACGGACCTCTTCTAAAGAGTATGGGAGATTGCGGGACTTGATGAAGTGGTAAAAAATGGCAGCGTCTGCGGGTCGCACATGGTGTGCTGGGGGGTCTGGGAGCGCTAGGACCGCGAGCGCTAGGACCGCGCGGAGCTCCCTCACTGCGAGCACTAGGACCGCGAGCGCTAGGACCGCGCGGAGCTCCCTCACCGCGAGCTCTTGGACCGCGAGCGCTAGGACCGCGCGGAGCTCCCTCACCGGGGACAGTGGTGGTCGGGGCCCAATTTGGCGGCACCGGCGGGTCAGGCGTGGGGCTGCGAGCGCTGGGACCGTGCAGAGCTCCCTCGCCGGGGACAGCGGTGGTCGGGCTCCAGGTAGGTGGTGCCGGCGGGTCGGGCGTGGGGCCGCGAGCGCTGGGACCGCGAGGAGCTCCCTCGCCGGGGACAGCGGTGGTCGGGGTCCAGGTAGGTGGCGCCGGCGGGTCGGGCGTGGGGCCGTGAGCGCTGGGACCGTGCAGAGCTCCCTTGCCGGGGACAGCGGTGGTCAGGGCCCAAGTCGGCGGGTCAGGCGTGGGGCCGCGAGCGCTGGGACCGTGCAGAGCTCCCTTGCCGGGGACAGCGGTGGTCGGGGCCCAAGTCGGCGGCGCCGGTGGTTCAGGCGTGGGGCCGCGAGCGCTGGGACCGTGCAGAGCTCCCTCACCGGGGACAGCGGTGGTCAGGGTCCAAGTAGGTGGCATCGGCGGGTCAGGCGTGGTGCGCGGGACGGGGGTTAGGGTGGCGTTAGGGACGCGAAAAACCCCCTCCTCTCCGTGGGGAGTGTTGGCCGGGACCCAAAGCGGTAGCGCCGCTGGTGGGTCATACGTGGGCTGCGGGAAGGGGGGTTGGGGAGCGTAGGCGGTGTGCAGGGCTACCAGTTCTCCTGGGACCACGGTGGTCGGGACCCAGAGCGGCTGCGCCTGTGGGGCGTCCGGGAGGGGGGTAGGGGGTTTGCCGTGACGGGTACGTACGGGGCCCAATGGCCTGCCGCGCGGTCGGGGCCGTAGGCGCGGGTATTACGCGCGGCCACGTCTAGGGAGGCTGCTAGGGCCCGTGCCTCTGAGAGTCCTAGCGACTCTTTTTCTAGAAGTCTTTGGCGGATTTGGGAGGATTGCATACCTGCCACAAAAGCGTCGCGCATTAACATGTCCGTGTGTTCGTTTGCGTTCACCGACGGGCAGCTGCAGGCTCGTCCCAAAATCAGCAGCGCGACGTAGAACTCGTCCATCGATTCTCCGGGAGCTTGCCGTCTCGTCGCGAGCTGGTAGCGAGCGTAGATTTGGTTAACTGGGCGAACGTAGAGACTTCAGTGCTGTGAACGCCGTCTGGAAATCGTCGGTGTCTTCACTGAGGGTGAAAATCTCCGTGCTCACCCTCGAGTGCAGGACCTGCAGTTTTTGTTCGTCTGAGACTCGGCCGGTGGTCGTCCTGATGTAGGCCTCGAAGCAAGTCTGCCAGTGTTTGAAGGCTGCTGCCGCATTCACTGCGTGGGGGCTGATCCTCAGGCATTCTGGAATGATCCTGAGCTCCATAGTCCTTTTTAGGCACGCTTAATAAATTGTAGCGCACAAAGACTCCATGAGACGAATATAGTGAAGTCGATGAGGCTTTATTAAGCGTGTCTGTTCCCCAGCAGCTCGATAGTAAACTGGCCTGTGGGGGAAGACACCGGCTTCTTATACTTCGCCTTCAGGGCGGAGCTTGAGGTCAACGGCCAACCAGGACCCGGGATCTGTCAGCCAATGACATTAGGGCTTCCAGTCCCACATGACCCCCAATACATACTACCACAGACACAAAGATAGGTGGAGGGGCAGGTAGTATGGAGGAGGTGGGGAGGCTGCAGAAAGATTTAGACAGTTTAGGAGAGTGGTCCAAGAAATGGCAGATGAAATTCAACGTGGGCAAGTGCGAGGTCTTGCACTTTGGAAAAAAGAATAGAGGCATGGACTATTTTCTAAACGGTGACAAAATTCATAATGCTGAAGTGCAAAGGGACTTGGGAGTCCTAGTCCAGGATTCTCTAAAGGTAAACTTGCAGGTTGAGTCCGTAATTAAGAAAGCAAATGCAATGTTGTCATTCATCTCAAGAGGCTTGGAATATAAAAGCAGGGATGTACTTCTGAAGCTTTATAAAGCATTAGTTAGGCCCCATTTAGAATACTGTGAGCAATTTTGGGCCCCACACCTCAGGAAGGACATACTGGCACTGGAGCGGGTCCAGCGGAGATTCACACGGATGATCCCAGGAATGGTAGGCCTAACATACGATGAACGTCTGAGGATCCTGGGATTATATTCATTGGAGTTTAGGAGGTTGAGGGGAGATCTGATAGCAACTTACAAGATAATGAATGGCTTAGATAGGGTGGATGTAGGGAAGTTGTTTCCATTAGCAGGGGAGACTAGGACCCGGGGGCACAGCCTTAGAATAAAAGGGAGTCACTTTAGAACAGAGATGAGGAGAAATTTCTTCAGCCAGAGAGTGGTGGGTCTGTGGAATTCATTGCCACAGAGGGCGGTGGAGGCCGGGACGTTGAGTGTCTTTAAGACAGAGTTGATAAATTCTTGATTTCTCGAGGAATTAAGGGCTATGGAGAGAGAGCGGGTAAATGGAGTTGAAATCAGCCATGATTGAATGGTGGAGTGGACTCGATGGGCCGAATGGCCTTACTTCCGCTCCTATGTCTTATGGTCTTAAGTGGTAATGAAGCCCAATGAATCGGGTGAACAGAGGCACATAACTCCGGGGGGGGGGAGGGGGGGGTGTTGCATGGTGAAGACTGCTGAAGAGAGCAGAGAGACATGTGAATAAGGCTGAATTAGTCAGGGCCACAAAGCATAGACAGTCCTGGGTAATAGAACCACAGCGAGTTGGGACCAGAAAGCATAAACACTCCCATGGATCTGTGCCACAATTTAAAGGTTTTCATTGCCATGCCTACCCTGGCCCCAGTCCAGGACAGGGGATGGACAACTTGTCAGTCCTTGGTCAGTCCCTCACACATGTCGGTCTTGGAGGTTGGTAGCTTGATATTGGGCCACAGGTGGCAGAGTCAGTCAGGGGAGGCATTTTCAGTCTGTAGACAGGAAACAACTAATGTTGGGGAAGTACTCAATAGTCTCATAGGGGGACTTCCGGGTGCGGCGATGACCAGCTAGGTCGCACGTTTTGGCAACTCCCGGTGGAACGGACTTTTGGGCTCTTGATAGGAGCCCCAACGGCAATTCTAACGGCAAAAAACACTGTGCTGGAATCCAGAAGGGAATCCCCCCTGGACACGGATGGAAAAAAGAGAGGAAAGTGGCCGGATTGCGGTGGATCCTCTAGAGCAGCGGCCAGGAAGGCAGGCACAAAGCAAGATGGCGTCGGAAGGAGGCAGTTTAATATGGGGCCCTGACCAACAAGAGTTCCTGCGGCGTTGCGTGGAAGAAGTCAAAAAGGAGATGAAGGAGGAGCTGTTGGCCCCAATATTACAAGCGATTGAGGGGCTAAAGGAGGAGCAAAAGACCCAGGAACAGGAGCTTCGGGTCGTGAAGGCAAAGGCTGCTGAGAATGAGGACGACATACAGGGCCTGGTGGTGAAAACGGAGATGCACGAGGCACAACACAAAAGGTGTGTGGAAAGGCTGGAGGTGCTGGAGAATAATGCGAGGAGGAAGAATTTAAGGATTCTTGGTCTTCCCGAAGGTGTAGAAGGGGCAGACGTCGGGGCAAATGTGAGCACGTTGCTGCACTCGTTAATGGGATCGGAGGCCCCGACAGGTCCGCTGGAGGTGGAGGGAGCCTATCGAGTTATGGCACGAAGACCGAGGGCTGGAGAAATTCCTCAAGCCATAGTGGTGAGATTTCTCCGATATAAGGACAGAGAGATGGTCCTCAGATGGGCAAAGAAAACTCGGAGCAGTAGGTGGGAGAACGCGGTGATCCACGTATATTAAGATTGGAGTGCGGAGGTAGCGAGAAGGAGGGCAAGCTTTAATCGGGCCAAGGCGGTGCTGCACAAACGGAAGATTACATTTGGAATGCTGCAACCGGCAAGACTGTGGGTCACGCATCAAGGGAAACACCACTACTTCGAAACGGCAGATGAGGCGTGGACATTTATTGTCGAGGAGAAACTGGAGTGAGCGGGCCATAAAAAGAACGTTTGGGACAAAGTGGGGGGGTGAATATGTGGGATGAAGGGGGGGAAAAGAGGGAAGAGATGACTTCCCAAGTTGTTAATCCTGCGACCCTGTAACTTTTCTCTCTTCCCCATGTCGTGGGGGAGGGGGGAGAGGGAGGATGAGGAGCTGAGGGCTCCGGCCTAAGGGGGCGGGGCCAAAAGGGAAGCGCGGGCTTTGTTCCCGCGCTATGGTAATCACGGCGGGAACAGGGAAGCAGGAAGGAGGGGGCCTCGCACAGTGTGAGCCGAGGTCACGGGGGGAAGCCGAGGTTGGCCAGAGTTTGCTGACTTCTGGGAGCAACATGGGGGGTGCAATTACGCTAGTTTGGGATCTAGCGGGGGGGGGGGGGTTAACTGGGTTGCTGCTGCTGGGGAGAAGGGGGAGCTGGTATGGGGGGTGGTGGTCGGGGCGGGGGGGCGCCGCTTGGAGGAGATACGGCTACGTGGGAACCGGGTGAGGAGCTGGATTGAAAAAGGAGATGGCTAGTCGTCAAGGGGGGGGGTGGGTAAAGTGCCCCCCAACTCAGTTGATCACGTGGAATGTGAGAGGGCTGAACGGGCCGATTAAGAGGGCACGGGTACTCGCACATCTAAAGAAACTTAAGGCCGATGTGGTTATGCTTCAGGAGACGCATCTGAAGCTGATAGACCAGGTCAGACTACGCAAAGGATGGGTGGGGCAGGTGTTTCATTCGGGGCTAGACGCAAAAAACAGGGGGGTGGCCATACTAGTGGGATCACGGATTAAGGAGAGTGAAACCTGGAGGGAGGGAAACCAGCACATGATGATCCTACAGCACGATGGGAGAGAATTTGACTGTCACAGGAGATGGGGGGAGTTGGAAATTAGTCTGGTAGTAAACCTCAACACTACCATTTTACAAGCTGATCCAATGATGCAGCTTAAAAGCAAAATATGAAAAATATTGCCGGGGAGGGCTCCCAGTGCTTGTGAGAGGAGTCGACCACTGATTGAAGGGGTATCCTACTCATATCGACTTTTGCAAATGGGGAGGATGTTAGAAGCAGTCTTATGTCAATTTAGAAATTGCGGCACCTTAATTCATGTTGCATATTCTTGCGAGAACCTATTCCCAATCAGGGCAAATGTAGGATTGGCTTCTAAAGCCCCTTTGTGGGAAATCCCGAGTGTCTAAAGGAATGAACTGAAAAGAGGCAACGAGCCAAAATGAATCAGCCAAATGGCCCGAAAACCTTGCAGCTGGCACATTCCGGATTTGAAAATCCCACCCCCTCGCCCCCACCAATACACTCAAAGCACAATGCAAGTTGGGC
The DNA here is from genome assembly GCF_047496885.1 of Scyliorhinus torazame. NCBI lineage: Eukaryota > Metazoa > Chordata > Chondrichthyes > Carcharhiniformes > Scyliorhinidae > Scyliorhinus > Scyliorhinus torazame. The sequence goes on along the minus strand of NC_092716.1, from coordinate 62,604,543 downwards.
TAGCTGTGCTGTGTAAACCAAAGGAAACAGCCTGACCGTGGCCTGATTGGTAGACTTGAGACAAATGCCTCAGGAGTCAGAGGTTGGACAAGCCTGCTCTAAATCATGGATTTGGAAAGATGAGCAGTAATACTGCCGCCATGCTCAGGTGTGCACACGGACATAAGATAACGCTGCAGGCAGACAAGGACATATCAGAACTTCATGTTTGGGCTCCTATATAATGCATACTAAAGGCTGACAGAAATTACATGGAGGCCAGTGAAAGGTGCACTGACCCAACCTGCATTGCCATCCAATACTCTATGGTCCACATTGAACATTCTTCAAAGCAGAAGTGTTGGGAAAGTAGCCTCCAGGTTCTAAACTCATGAAGCAATGTTATATGTACCTGTGAAGCAGATTTCAGAGATCCATTGCCCAACCATCAAGGTCTTAGACGCAGAGATTCACTCATATTGTTACTGGGCAGAGAGTGGTCAAGTACCGTAATGAGATGGTTCGATCTCATAGCGCTGAGGCAGATGATGGGATATCTGGGAGGAGGTGAGCCATTTGTGACACTTAACTGACCGCAAAGCAGTTCATCAGAAAGGACACGCACTACATGAGAGTGGAATGAATCAAAATCTACATTTATGAAATCAATATACAGATTATGGGGCGTGATTCTCCGACCCCCCGCCGGGTCGGAGAATCACCGGGGGCTGGCGTGAATCCCGCCCCCGCCGGTTGCCAAAGTCTCCGGCACGGGAGATTCGGCGGGGGCGGGAATCGCACCGCGCTGGTTGGCGGGCCCCCCCGCTCGATTCTCCGGCCTGGATGGGCCGAAGTCCTGCCGCTAAAATGCCTGTCCCGCCGGCGTAAATTAAACCACCTACCTTACCGGCAGGACAAGGCGGCGCGGGCGGGCTCCGGGGTCCTGGGGGGGGGGTGCGGGGCGATCTGGCCCCGGGGGTGCCCGCACGGTGGCCTGGCCCGCGATCGGGGCCCACCGATCCGCGGGCGGGCCTGTGCCGTGGGGGCACTCTTTCCCTTCCGCCTTCGCCACGGTCTCCACCATGGCGGAGGCAGAAGAGACTCCCTCCACTGCGCATGCGTGGGAAGCTGTCAGCGGCCGCTGACGCTCCCGCGCATGCGCCGCCCGGAGATGTCATTTCCGCGCCAGCTGGCGGGGCACCAAAGGCCTTTTCCGCCAGCTGGCGGGGCGGAAATTCGTCCGGCGCCGACCTAGCCCCTTAAGGTTGGGGCTCGACCCCCAAAGATGTGGAGCATTCCGCACCTTTGGGGTGGCGCGATGCCCGTCTGATTTGCGCCGTTTTGGGCGCCAGTCGGCGGACATCGCGCCGTTTCCGGAGAATTTCGCCCATGGTTATCTATTCTACTTTTGTGCTCCTAGTATTTCTTATTTTTTCTAATCCCACCACTACATCTTAGAACATCCTCAACATCTACAGCAGAGGTAGAGACAGCCTGCTTACTGCCATGCCCATTGTCTGTAATACATACATAGAAAATAGAAGCCAGAAGAGGCCATTCAGCCCTTTGTAAGGTTTTCGGGCAATTCGGCCCTTTTTGGACTGCCCAAGAATAAAACTCAGAGACTGTAAACTGACTTTTCAGCCAAGAGAACGTAACCAGATTTCCCAGCAGGCTTGGTCCGCTGAGCTGAGTAGGGGCATAAGTATTTACAAACCCCCCCCTAGGAGCTACAAGGAAGAAGGAGCCAGACAACGAGATAAGATCAAAACACAGACAAAGGGGCACGGGAATACACAGGGGGCCTGCCTGCAAGCAGGACAATGGGATGGTCATAGCCCCATGCAGATGTAAATGACTTTGCCTCCACCAGAGCAGTATCCAATCAACACCCCATCAACATAGCAGCGATCTCCAGAGCAGACGGAAGACTTTTGAAAATCTTCACAAGGGAGCTCAACCTCGTTATCTCAAAAAGCAGACTGGAGGCGGACCTAGGGGAGGTACTCCTATCTTGACAGGTCTGACAGGCTCAAAGGGGGCAGGACCAGCGGGAACTTTAAACCTTATGGATTCAATGCAAAAGGGGCTGGCCGAACACAGGAAAAAGCCAGGTAAAACAATATAAAAGGGGCTGTGTTTCGATTGAGGGTCTCTTGGCTCGACCTCTCCACCTTTGACTTGACCTCTGCAGCCTGTGACCGTAAGTACCCTGCAGCAGCTTGCGAAACTCCCTTGACTTTAATAGTGGTTGAGGCTTTGGGGAAGGGAACTTGATGTGTGTTTTGTGCTATTGCTAAAACTGTGTAACCATAAGATTTTTCGTTGTGTCCGTTATAGTACTTTTTGAATAGACTTAGTTTGTGTTAGAGTTTAAGATTTTATTATATTTTCTTCTGTTGATGATTTTGACCTGGGTTTTGCAATAAAACTTGATTTGCTGATAATTGGAGTCGTTTAAATTCTTCGATCTCTCACCAGCGATCTCTGACCAAGTCATTGTTAAAATATTCCTCACCTTAATTCCGGGTTCAAGAATCAAGGGTCATCTTGAGCGATTCACTCAGGACAGGCTGCTGGTTAGGTAATAAACAGCAGTGTCCTATTCTCTCTCTTGGGAAAGCTACTCCAGCGAAGTAGGAACCGGGTGGGTGTTGCACCACCGGCAAGAGAGAGAATCACCTGGGTATTGGTAGGGGTCTGGAGATCTGTGTGATATAAGCCTCAGGCTGCCGGTTAGGGATAAACGGCAGGCTTGATTCAGTGCTCTCTTCAGTGGAAGTGTCCCAGTGCGGCATCCCCTGGCCTCTGAAGTTTCAGTGCCAGCTGGAGAGAGACACACACAGATACTCAAACCCCAGATATCGGCCCAGTAGTGGAGTAGCAGAGATGGCACCCTCTACACCTTTGAACCTGCTCCACCATTCATTATGATCATAACTGATCATCGAATTCAATACCCCAAGCCCGCCTTCCCCCCATATCCCTTGATCCCTTTTCCTCAAGAGCTGTACATAATTCCTTCTTGAAATTACACTATGTTTTCGTCTTGACTACTTTTTGTGGTAGTGAATTCCACAGATTTGCCACTCTCTGGGTGAAGAAATTTCTCCTCACCTCAGTCCTAAATGATTTATCCCTTATCCTTAATATATGACCCCTAGTTCTGGACTCCCCAATCATTGGGACATTCTTTCTGAATTTACTCTGCCTAATTCTTTTAGAATTTTATACGTTTCTATGAGATCCCCTCTCACTCTTCTGAACTCCAATGAATATAATCCTAACTGATTTAGTCTCTCCTCATATGGCAGTCCAGCCATCCCAGGAATCAGCCTGGTAAACATTTGTGCACACTCTCCATAGCAAGAACATCGGGGGCGATTCTCCGATATTGAGGCCAAGTGTTCGCGCCGTCGTGAACGCCGTCGTGAAGGGCCCGGACACAACCTATTCTGGCGCCCATAGGGGGTCAGCATGGTGCTGGAGCAGTTCACGCCGCTTCAGCGTCCTTACGTGGCGCCAAATGGGAGCCGCGCCAACCCGTGCATGCGCAGTTGGGGCAGCCCAATCCTGCGCATGTGCGGGGAACGTCTCACGCACGCCGGCCCCTCACCAACATGGAGCCGGTGTTCTGGGGCCACGCGCAGAAGGAGGTAGACCCGGGGGGGGAGACGCCAGCCCGCCGATCGGTAGGCCCCGATTGTGGGCCAGACCCCATCGGAGGCCACCCCGGTGAAGGAGCCCCCCCCCCTCCCCCCCACAGCCCCCCCCCCCCCCCCCAGCATTCCCACAGAGTTCCCGCCGGCAGTGACCAGGGTTGGACATCACTGGCGGGAACCTTTCGTGTCGTAGCGGCCGCTCGGCCAATCCGGCGGGAGAATCGCCACTCGCCGGTTTTCCGAGCGGCCTGGTGCGAATCCCGCGCCGCTGGTTTCCAGGGGTGGGAGAATCGTGTGCGTGGGTCGGGGCGGTGTGGCACGATTCCTGCCGCGCCCCGGCGATTCATGACGGCGCGAACAGGGCCAGGGGACGACCTATTCTGGCAGGGGGGCCAGCACGGCGCTTGAGCGGTTCACGCTGCTCAAGCGTCCTTGGCGCCGCGCCAACTCGCGCATGCGCAGTCGGGGCAGCCCAAGCCTGCGCATGCGCAGTCGGGCCGCGTCATCCTGCGCACGCGCGGGGAACGTCTTACGCACACAGGCCCGTCGCCAACATGGCGGCAGTATTCTGGGGCCAGCGTGGAAGGAAGTAGGCCCGGGGGGGGGAGGGGGGGGGAGGGGGGGGGGGAAGAGGCTGGCCCGCCGATCGGTGGGCCCCGATCGCGGGCCAGACCCCATCGGAGGCCACCCCGGTGAAGGTGCCCCCCTACCTCCCCCACAGGCTGCCCCCCCAGCATTCCCGCAGAGTTCCTGCCGGCAGCGACCAGGGGTGGACAGCGCTGTCGGGAACCTGTCGTGCCGTGGCGGCCGCTCGGCCCATCCGGGCCGGAGAATCGGCGCTCTCTGGGCCGGAGAATCGGCGCTCGCCGGTTCTCCAAGCAGCCCGGTGCGAATTGCGCACCGCTGGTTTCCTGGGGTGGGAAAATCGCGTGCAGGAGTCGGGGCAACGTTGCGTGATTCGCGCGATGCCCCGGCGATTCTCCCACCCGCGTGGGGGGGGGGGGGAATAGCGCCCCTACTTCCTCAGATAAGGACACCAAAACTGCACACAATACTCCAGGTGTGGCCTCACCAATGCCCTATACAATTGTAGTAATACATCCCTATTCCTACACTCAGATGATCTTGGCAGGCATCCACTGGAGTGCCCCTGCTGGCTTTGGGTCTTCTGCTATAGGATAAGTGCATCCTCCTTGGCCTGAGGAGTTGCAGTTGATGAGGTCACACCCAGAGTCACCTGGGTGGATGGCGCAGAATGTCCACCTGACGGTCTCCTCCCTATGAATGGCTGAGGCCTGTCCTGATCCCCTTGAGAAGAAGGCGCACCTGGAGTGATGTCAAGGTGCCCCGCCACGCCCCCCCAGACAGATTCAGCTGTGCCTAAAACGATGGATGCAGGCCCTGGCGCATAATAGACACAATGTCCTAGTCAAAGATTGCCATGGTAAGGGCAGCACGGTGGCTTAGTGGTTAGCACTGCTGCCTCACAGCGCCGAGGTCCCAGGTCCGATCCCAGCTCTGGGTCACTGTCCGTGTAGAGTTTGCACATTCTCTCTGTGTTTGCGTGGGTTTCGCCCCAACAACCCAAAAAATGTGCAGGTGGATTGGCCACGCTAAATTGCCTCTCAATTGGAAAAAATGAATTGGGTATTCTAAATTTATTTAAAAAAAGATTGCCATGGTAGGCTCCATCCTACTAGTGCTGACCTCGGTTTACTGGCATGTGGGTGCAATGAGTTCAGGTTGAACACAGACAGACTCCTCTGCCATCCATTGCAATCTGGTGAGAAACCTGACAACTCTGCATGATACTCCATTTATTTATTTGTTTTAAATTTTTCCAATTAAGGGCCAATTTAGTGTGACCAATCCACCCATCCTGAACTTCCTTGGGTTGTAAGGGTGAAACCCACACAGACATGGAGAGAATGTGTAAACTCCACATGGACAGTGACCCGGGGCCAGGATTGAACCCGGGTCCTTGGCACTGTGAGGCAGCATGCTAACCACTGCGCCCTCGTGCCACCCTAGCTCCAACATTTATTAGGGCTGAGTCCACAGACTCATCATCTGCCTTGGAGTCTACAGGAGTCTGGGGTCTAGAAGTCCTCCGAGTGCCAGTGGCCTTGGATGTCCCTGCCTCCACCTGCTGGGGCCCTGAGCCTGTGCTGTGCTCACTAGATTGTGCCCGGAGCCTGCTCTCCAACAGGGTCCCAACGAAGTCTGTGTCTCTGCGCTAGTGGACAGTATGGGCGAACGCTGTGGCAGTTCTACATCTAGTGTGTCCTCAGGATCCTCATCCGAGATGGTCAAGGGCCTGGAGCTGATTGGTTGGCTGCCAGTGAGCCTCTTCCTTTTCCTGTTGGTGCCTGTGAAAGAGAGAAGATATGATGAATGATTGACTGCATAGTCACCAACATTACAAAGCATTCACAGTTTTGTTGGATGAACGATGAGCTGGTGATGGGTCCTCGCTGGCTTGAGAGAAGCCTGCCTCACGCTTGACGCAAGAATGGTCCCAATCCTCGCCATCAGGCTTCCTCACCTGCTCTTCATCGATGCGAGAGGCCTGAGGTCAGGCATCCTCCCTCCCCTCTGGGATCTCTGCCCTTTGTTGTGGATGATCTTCTCCTGCAAAAAGACAGATGGACATGCAATGAGCAAGATGGATGCTAGAACAGATGATAAGGATGCCAATCTTATGAGGGTGTTGATCGAACCTCTGTAAGAAGTGAGGACATGATCTGTAGGGGATATGAGAAGTGATGAAGATGTCACAGTGTGAGTGAGATAATCATGGGTGATGTGCCTTGTGCTGGCAGTGTGTAAGATCCCTATGAACTGTAACCCCATGACTGCCTGACCATAGAATTTACAGTGCAGAAGGAGGCCACCCGGCCCATCGAGTCTGCACCGGCTCTTGGAAAGAGCACCCTACCCAAGGTCAACACGTCCACCCTATCCCCACAACCCAGAAACCCCACACAACACTAAGGGCAATTTTGGACACTAAGGGCAATTTATCACGGCCAATCCACCTGACCTGCACAGCTGATGAGCTTGTGAGAATGAGAGTTGAGAGTGAGGAGGAGAATGGCTTTCCTTGGCAGAGCAGATGAGGTTATTCACCTTCTCCCTACACTGGATGGCAGTCCTCTTCTGAGGAATGTTGGCGCTGATCACCCTGGTGACCTGCTTCCAAGCTGGCGTTCTGAGGTTGGTGAACCTCCTTCACGTTCATGCATAAATAATGAGCTCAAAAGTGGATGAAAGAGCATGAAAATCAACCACACCAACTGACAGGAAACACATCACTTCTCCTGCCCGCCACCGCACTTAGTCTCCAGAGCAGAAAATTCCCCCTTGCTGTCAATCCCATTTAGTGATCCCATCAATTTGAAACAAATAGGATGCAGCCTAACCATTTATCAACTGCCACATTTAGAACCAAAAAAGCCCAAACTACAGTCCACAAAGACATGTCAATTTTGAACCAACGGCAATCTGGGTCTTTTAAAAATTTTGTTGTCTTTCCTTCAAAAAATACATTTAAACAATTGTAACATTTAAACAGAAATAAAGCAACAACGATTGGGAAGGATGGGTAGTGAGCACTTTGGTTCAGAGACCGAGAAGAAATTAGCATCCATTTTCAAGGTTTGAATGTCTGTAAAGCAGTAGCTGATAGAGCTGCGTCTGTATGATTTTTATGTATCAAGGATAGTACATTTTATTGATACCATAACACATGAGTATCTTGCAATGGGCACTCAGTTGGAACTTTTCCCTCACCTTTCACCTCCAACTAGTTTTGTAAATTCTGGAAGGGTAACTTAGTAATGGGAAGGTCAATAGGGGTATCTTAGTGAATAATGGGACTAATGTCAGGAAAACAAAGGTAGTTTTTTCAATTGACAAACATTAGAAATAAGGGCCAGAATTCTCTGGCTGTTGCGATTCTCTTTTCCCACTGGCATTGCACCTCCGCCCATGGGTTTCCCAGCAGTGTGCAGTAGCGGAATTCCCATTAACAAGCAGCGGGAAGAGAGAATCCCACCACCAGTGAATGGCACGCCACCAAGAAAACGTGGATGAGGAATTGGAGAATCCCGCTCAAAGTATAGTTTAAAATGGGTTTAATTTAATGTTTCAGTGCCTGGAAGGGTAAAACCTATAGTTAGACTCATGTTGGACAAATGTGTTTGTATGTGTGAGGATTGGTTAAGTTCTAATGGTGTTTCTATTGTGCTTTGAAATGACTATGGCATGAAGAGCAAATAAAAGGCATACGCCTGGGTGTTGCTTAGCAACTGGGGCCTTGTAAGTGTCAGGATCCCTGACGCGAAACAGGCTATTTGCACTTTGTAAAACTGTGAGGAAAGGTTACTGCACCACAGGAGAAGTAACACTGACCAATGGCTATATTCTAAGTTAAAACAAACTTCAATTTAAACACAGAATTAACCACATTAAGAACAGAGAAATAGCTTTACAGTTAACAATAACAACAGTTATTAAGTTAAAGAAAAAACATTAACTTACTTCCTAATCCTGTAACCATATTCCAATTAAGCAAACCAATATAGTTCAAATACCATTGATGAATAAAGTTAACAACCAGGTTTTTAACTTGCTTTTCTGTGAGAAGAATCTTTGGAGGGAGAACCTTTCAGGGCCAAAACTGAAACTCCTCTGTTCAGATAAACATTCTAGGAAGAATTAATTTTTCAGACAGACCTGGCTCCTCCTTTAATCACATCATCTGTACCCAAAGCATAATGCATTCTTCTGTCTCCTCCCATAAGGTGTCCTAAGACCTGTTTAGCCAGGACCAAGCACAATACCCTTCATAAACTATCTACGCCCCAGTTGTCTTTCAAACATAAACAGCATTCCATTAGCTAGCTGTAAACACGTAAATGGTTCTCAAATCTATTACCACAGCATTTCACCTGAAAAATCAATGATTAACTCACTTTTACGATCCCTTAATCATAACTTTAGCAGACATCCTGACTGTATCATCTTAACCCAGGCTTTAGTAACAGTACAGCAAAAAGCAAACTATAAAATATGATCATTTCTTACATTCATCACAAAAGGTAAAGAAGCTTTTACGTTTTAGTTTTAGTTGAATTTGTGGGCAGTTTGAGATGGGTAGTGAGAGAGAAATCAGCTCTCACAGATCTGCTAGATGCAGTTGGTCCATAAAGCAAGAGAGGGAACATCTTTCTCAGCTTTGTTGGAAGGAAAGTCATACCACGGAGTAATGGTTAAGAAAACAAGTGCAGAGATCTGAAGAGCAGCTAATTAAGGAAGCAAGTGAAATGAAGAGACGTTTCCAGGAAGTCTCAGGTTAAAGGCACTTGAGTAGAGCACTGTTCATAAAAGACAAACAGATCTGAGAAGAAGGTTGAGATGGCAGAAAGATAACTGAAGTGGTTTTCAAGTTTATGGGATTTTACTACAGCCTGTACAACATGAGTTGAAACAACTATGAAAATTGGTGGCTGGATCTCAGAGTTTGTGTAAGAACAGGTAAGACAAAGGAAACCTAAAATGAGGTATGTAAAATCCTGGACTGGATTTCATGTTAAAAGTGAAGTGGAAGCTTTGATTAAAACTGTCATATGTAATACCTGGACTGGATTTTGGAATGCAAACCATGAAGGGAAAGCATTATTCTGAAAGAAGATTTTAAAGTGTGAGTTTGGAAGTGGAAGCTTGGAAACTCTCATGCGATAATCACCTGAGGGATTCATGAGAAGAAATACACTGACACTAACTTGGATTCAGAGTGGAGTGCGTGTATTTGACCACAGTCATCTTGTGTGCTTAATGGGGATGTTTTGTTTTCACGAGACAATTGTTGCTTAAGATGTACTTTGTAATCCATGTTAATATTTTTTTCTCTTCTTTTTAAAAAATAAATTTAGCGGACCCAATAATTTTTTTCCAACTAAGGGACAATTTAGCATAGCCAATTCAACTCCCCTGCAGATTTTTGGGTTGTGGGGTTGAGACCCACACAGACACGGGGAACATGTGCAAAATCGTTAATCTTTAAATATGTGTGTATTTGTTGAGCTAAGGTGGGGAGTAAAAGCGTACTGTATCATAATCTGATTTTTAAATATTTAATAATTATTTTTCTTGTTGTTAAAACTAACCAGTGATCCTGTGACCCTGCTCCTTCATGTTTTATAAAATAAAAGTTACAAGCCAGGGTTCTGATGCACGATCAATCACAATTAAAGACGAGGTAGTAACATAACTGAAGGCTTTAATAGACTAGAACTGTTCCCCAGCAGCTTCGGTACAGAAAGAGGGCGGCTGGGACAGCACCGGTTCTTATACCCCGCCTGTCACGGCGGAGCTACATACCAAACAGCCAATGGTAAGCTCCTAGGTTTAACCAAAGGTCTTCAGCCTCTCGGGTACTGCAATACCTGATAATACCACATTCACCCCCTGTTAAAAAAGAGTCCGGCGGGGGTTGGTTGCATCTAACATGGTATGATCATGGTGGGGGTCTGGGCGTCTGCGACTCCGGGAGCGTGGCTTCGGCCTCCATGGCAGCTTCGTCACCCATAGACGGCGCTGGTGGGGCAAACGGTTGACACAAGAGCGGGGTGCCAGTAAGTGGGTGGGTGGGAGTGCCTAGGCAGGAGCGGCGGGAGGACTGACCCTCCTGTGAGTTGCTGTGGAGGGCGGGGGGGGGGGGGGGTAATGGTATGGGTGCGCGTGGGGTTCCGGCGGGCGCCAGGTCCCGAAGGGAGACTGTATCTTACCGGCCGTCAGGGAACGCCACGTAGGCGTACTGGGGGTTAGCCTGCAGCTGGTGGATGCTCTCGACCAACGGGTCCGACTTGTGCGCCCGCACGTGCTTCCGAAGCAGGATGGGTCTGGGTGTTGCTAGCCAGGTTGGGAGCGAGGTCCCGGAGGAGGACTTCCTGGGAAGACAAGGAGACGTTCATGTGGTGTCTGGTTGGTAGTTGTACAGAGCAGTGACCGGGTGGCGTGGAGGGCCTCCGGGAGGACTTATTGCCAGCAGGAGACTGGGAGATTCCTGGATCGTAGGGCCAGTAGGACGGTCTTGCAGACCGTTCCGTTCTCCCTCTCTACCTGCTCATTTCCCCGAGGGTTGTAACTGGTCGTCCTGCTTGAGGCAATGCCCCTGTTGAACAGGAATTGACGCAGTTCGTCGCTCATAAAGGAGGACCCCCTATCACTGTGTATGTACGCGGAGAAACCGAACAGTGTAAAGATACCCTGGAGGGCCTTGATGACGGTGGTTGCGGTCATGTCTGGGCAGGGGATGGCGAATGGGAACCGGGAGTACTCGCCAATCACGTTCAGGAAGTACGTGTTGCGGTCGGTGGAGGGGAGGGGGCCTTTGAAATCCATGCTGAGGCGTTCAAAGGGACGGGAAGCCTTTATCAGGTGCGTCCTCTCTGGCTGGTAGAAGTGCGGTTTGCACTCCGCGCCCATTTGACAGTCCCTGGTGGCTGTCCTGACCTCCTCGATGGAGTAGGGCAGGTTGCGGGTCTTAATGAATTGGAAAAAAAGAGTGACCCCCGGGTGGCAGAGGTCCTTGTGGAGGGCTCGGAGGCGGTCCACTTGTGCAGTGGCACATGTGCCGCGGGACAGGGCATCAGGAGGCTCGTTTAGCTTCCCGGGACGATACAAGATCTCGTAGTTGTAGGTGGAGAGTTCTATCCTCCACCGCAAGATCTTGTCATTTTTTATCTTGCCCCGCTGTGCATTTTCGAATATGAACGCCACCGACCGTTGGTCAGTGAGGAGAGTGAATCTCCTGCCTGCCAGGTAATGCCGCCAATGTCACACAGTTTCTACTATGGCTTGTGCCTCTTTTTCGACCGAGGAATGGCGAATTTCGGAAGCATGGAGGGTATGGGAGAAGAAGGCCACGGGTCTGCCCACTTGGTTGAGGGTGGCGGACAGAGCTACGTCGGACGCATCGCTCTCGACCTGGAAGGGGAGGGACTCGTCGATGGCGCGCATCGTGGCCTTTGCAATGTCTGCTTTGATGCGGCTGAAGGCCTGGCGGGCCTCCGTCGACAGGGGGAAGGTTGTGGACTGGATTAGGGGTCGGACTTTGTCTGTGTAGTTAGGGACCCACTGGGCGTAATAACTGAAAAACCCGAGGCAGCGCTTCAGGGCCTTGGGGCAGTGAGGGAGGGGGAACTCCATAAGGGGGCGCATGCGGTCAGGGTCGAGGCCTATAACTCCATTTCGCACTACATAGCCTAGAATGGCTAGACGGTCGGTGCTAAATACGCATTTATCCTTATTATACGTTAAGTTAAGGATTTTCGCGGTCTGGAGAAATTTGTGGAGGTAGGTGTCGTGGTCCTGCTGGTCATGGCCGCAAATGGTGACGTTATCAATGGGAACGTTGTGCGTAAGTCGTACCGGTCAACCATTCGGTCCATCTCGCGTTGGAAGACCGAGACCCCGTTAGTGACACCAAAGGGAACCCTTAAAAAATGATAGAGCCGCCCATCTGCTTCGAAGGCAGTGTATTTGCGGTCACGAGTATGGAGGGATAGCTGATGGTAGGCGGACTTGAGATCCATCGTGGAGAAGACCTTATATTGCGCGATCCTGTTTACCAGGTCGGATATGCGAGGGAGAGGGTACGCATCCAGCTGCGTAAACCTGTTGATGGTCTGACTGTAGTCAATGACCATCCTATGTTTCTCCCCGGTTTTTACCAGCACTACTTGAGCTCTCCAGGGACTGTTGCTAGCTTCAATGACCCCTTCCCTCAGTAGCCTTTGGACCTCTGACCTGATGAAGGTCCGGTCCTGGGCACTGTACCGTTTGCTCCTGGTGGCGACCGGGGTGAAGTTCGCAAACAGGGAACGCGGGTCGACCTTAAGGGTCGCGAGGCCGCAGACAGTTATGGAGGGGTATAGGGCCACCGAATTTGAAGGTCAGGCTTTGCAAGTTACATTGGAAGTCCAACCCCTGGAGTGTAGCTGCGCAGAGGTGCGGCAGGACATAAAGGCGGAACTTATTGAATTTCCTGCTTTGGACAGTGAGGTTTGCTAGGCAGAGCCAATTTATCTCCACTGAGTGTGACCCGGAGGCCAGGGAGATTCTTTGGTTTACAGGGTGGATAACAAGTGAAAGCTTTCCGTGCTCCCAGAGTCGATCAGGCAGGACATCTGGTGCCCGTTGATGAAGACTGTCGTCGTTGCTGTTGCGAGTGTCCGAGGTTGATTTTGGTCCAGAGTCACCGAGGCCAGATGAAGTAGTTGCGGGTTTTGATTGGGCAGCGTGTAGTCGGCCGTGCTGGGAGCCTGGGGCCCTATCCAAGATGGCGTCTCCCATGGGTCGCACATGGTGGTCGAGGATGGACAAAATGGCGGCGGGGTGGACAAAATGGCGGCGCCCATCCGTCCAGCGTGGTGTCCGAGGGGCAAGATGGCCACGCCCATGGGTCGCACGTGGCCCTAGGATAAGGGGGTGGCGGTGAGTGCTGGACGCCTGGGGCCCGAAGGGAAGGTTGCCGCGGCGGTCCAGAGTCGCTGGACACCGCGGCCATGGCTCATGCCTGGCAGACCCCCACAAAATGGCCCTTCTTGCCGCACCCTTTGCAGGTAGAGGTGCGGGCCGGGCAGCGCTGGCGGAGGATCTTCGCTTGCCCGCAGAAGAAACAGCGGGGCCCGACAGAGTTAGCGGGCTGTCTTACAGCGCAGGCCTGCGGGGATACGGGGAACGTTTGTGGGGCTGCCACTGCGGGATGCCAGGCAGCCCAGGGGGCCGCCACACAGTCGGGCGCATAGGATTGCGCGTTTCTGGAAGCAACGTCCATGGACCCTGCCAGGGCCCATGCCTCTCTAAGTCCCAAGGTGTCTTTTTCTAAGAGTCTTTGGCGGATCTCTGAGGAGCACATACCTGCTACGAAGGAATCCCAGATTAGGAGTTCCATGTGCTCGCTCCCCAAAACTTGTGGGCAGCCACAGTTTCCGCCCAGCACCAGTAGCGCACGGTAGAACGCCTCCAACGATTCCCCGGGGCTTTGCCGTCTAGTTGCGAGCAGGTAACGTGCGTAGACCTGGTTTACAGGGCGGATATAATGTCCTTTTAACAGTTCGATCGCATCATCGAAGTCCTCCGCATCCTCGATGAAGGTGAAGATCCCAGGGCTTACCCTCGAGTGCAGGAGATGCAGTTTCTGTTCTCCTGAGGGGGTGCCTCCAGCCGTCTCGAGGTAGCCTTTAAAGCATGCCAGCCAGTGCTTAAATATCGCCGCCATGTTCGCCGCGTGGGGGCTGAGTTGTAGACACTCCGGCTTGATTCGGAGATCCATCCTTTCAGCTTAAGTGAAGTCTATTAAATTTATGCACGATCAATTACAATTAAAGACGAGGTAGTAACATAACTGAAGGCTTTAATAGACTAGAACTGTTCCCCAGCAGCTTCGGGACAGAATGAGGGCTGCTGGAACGGCACTGGTTCTTATACCCCTCCTGTCAGGGCGGAGCTATATACCAAACAGCCAATGGTAAACTCCTAGGTTTAACCAATGGTCTTCAGCCTCTCGGGTACTGCAATACCTGATAATACCACAGGTTCCATTCTTGGATCTTCCCAGTTTGTAGTTTTAGCCTGATCATAGACAGGGGAATTCCAACAGAAAACATAAGTTCTCTTTTAATCTGTGGGTCTCGCTGTCAAATGCAATTTTTACATCAAATTTACAGTGCAGGAGGAGACCTTTCAACCTATCGAGTCTGCACCAGCCCTTGGAAACAGGACCTCTCTTAAGCCCACACCGCCACCCTATCCCCACAACCTCACCTAACCTTTTGGACACTGTGGGGCAATTGAGCATGGCCAATCCGCCGAACCTGCACATCTTTGGACTGTGGAAGGAAACCAAAATACCCAGAGGAAACCCACGCAGACACAGGGCGAAGGTGCAAACTCCACACAGACAGTCACCCAAGGCCAGAATTGAATTTGGAGCTGTGAGGCAGCAGTGCCGCACAGACAAGAAACAGCATTCAAGTGCTCCTCCGGGATATGACCTTTTATATGACCTTCGCTGCAATAAAATGTCTCAAGGCCCTTCACAGGAGGGGTTACCAGGTTAAATTTAACACTGAGCCACAAAGAGTTATTAAGATAGCTGGCTAATAACCCTGGTTGAAGTAGTAACTTTTAGTTCGCATCTTCAAGAATGATCTCCAATAAAGGGCAAGAGGCAACAAATGTCAGAACTGTGCAGAATTCTGGAGAACAAGTGTAAAAAAGAACGAAAAACAGAAAATACTGAAAATCCTCAGCAAGTCAGGCAGTATCCGTAGACAGAGGAACTGAAGCTGGAATTTTACAGCCGTTCTCGGCAGTGGGATCTTCTGGTCCTGCTAACTGGGTTTCTCAGTGGTGGGGTGCCGGGGGGGGGGGATTGCACAGAATGGGAAATCCTGTTGACAGTGAAGAGATCAGAAGATCCCACCGCTGGCCTATGGCATGCCATTTCCGTGGACAGCACTAAAATCCCACTCAGAGTTAGCATTTGAGGCTGACGACCCTTCACAGATGGAAGACTTCAGGGATGTAATAGGTTTTAAGCAAGTGCAGGAGGAAGGTGGCACGGTGGCACAGCAGTTAGCACTGCTGCCTCACGGCGCCAAGGATCGGGCCCCAAGTCACTGACCGTGTGGAGTTTGCACATTCTCCCCTTGTTTGCGTGGGTCTCACCCCCACAACCTAAAAGATGTGCAGGTTAGGTGGAATGGCCACATTAAGTTGCCCCTTAATTGGAAAAAAATAATTGGGTACTTTAAATTTATTTTAAAAAGGAAGTACAGAAGGCCGTGAAGGGGAGAAAAGATGCAAGGTAATGTTTGAGATAGGATCGGGCAGAAGAGATTAAATTACAAAATGTGTGATGGGCAAAAGAGGAGGCTGGGGGAGGAGGAGCAAAGTAATAGGACAAATAAGGGAACAAAAGATAGATCTAGAGGAACTGCAAATGGCAACGCTAGAATCATTGCCAGCACCTAATGTGCAAGAAAAATGAGAGCAGTGTTTGTGATATGAAAGTTTTGAACTTAATGTAAGTCTGGAAGGTTATAAAGTAATGCTGTGGTGATTTATGAGAGTGTTACCTGCTGTAATTGCAACATTTTCTGAACTGTCCATAAAAAAGATGAATGGCTAACGGTGCATTGCTTGAAAAGCAACATCAGCAAACTGAGTGGGATAACATTAAGTCAGATGATAATTTATATTTTGGTTTCAACTAAACTATCCAGATCATTGCTCAGCCTCCAAGTGTTCTATTTATTATATTTCTGCGCATTTTGTTTTACAAATAACAGAAGTAAGCTTTGATGCTTCAATGATTGTAGGGGTGTCTTTTCCAGATGAAAAATGCATTGTTAGTTTAGATCCACACCTCTCACCAGGAACAATGAACTATGACAATATTTTAACAAATGTTAAAGATTCATGTGTTATGAACGCCACAGGGACAAGTGAATTATGATTGGCCTTGACATAAATGCCTGGAAATCCTAAATAGCAATATTATTTACAACCTAATGCAAAGGTTCTCACAGAAATATCAACACTGCTTTAAAGTTTAATTCCCGTTACTCCTCCATTCAGTTCAATTCATCTGCACTTGTCTCTTTAGTCGGAAATCTGGATGGTTCAGCCTGCAGAAGTCTCCAGAGAATTTAAAGCGGTGCGACCTTTAGATCCGGGGTAGGCAATCTATGGCTCGTGAGCCAAGTGTGGCTCAGTACAGAAGCAAATATGGCTTTTTGGGTCATTCGCAAAATACATGCAACTTCTAAAAATTAAAATTAAAAATTAGTTTAAAATTTTAAAAACACGTAAAATTGGCGAAGGTGAGGGGCACAAAATTTTTCAAAAGGCGTGGTCAGACTTGTATACACTTGTGGATAGGTCTGAGTCTCCACCCTGTCTCAAAACAAACTAACTTGGAATGGCATTTCCTGCCAAAGCACGCTGCATTTGAGGGTGACGCCCAAAATAAAGTCTTGTGAGGAGCTGCACCTAGCATGATCGGCAAATACAGGGCATCCTTTACTCTTTTGTCAGAACAGCTGAACAGTCCGTTTTTGAACTTTCATTGCATTGAGCATCAGGAAGCACTTTGTGTGCAGCCTTGTGGAACCAACCTCGGAAATGTAATAGGATTGGTTGTTCGCATTGTCAATTGGAATCCTGCCCGAGGCCTCATCACCGTCAATTTCAGTCACTGCTCAAGAAAGTAATTTCCGAATACTCCGATCTATTAATACACAGCACTCTTCACTGGTTACCTCGTGGCAATGTTTTGTCTCACCTGCAGGTGTTGCCACCTGCATTGAGATTAAGTCATTTTTGGATATGAGGGGTGTTAAAAACCTTAAATAAAGTCAGTGTGTACAATGTTTCACTCACGCTATTATTAATCAACATGTCAATTATGAACAATATTAAGTTGTATATTTTCAGTCCTGCAAATGGATGTACTTATTTCATAGAATTTCATAGAATTTACAGTGCAGAAGGAGGCCATTCGGCCCATCGAGTCTGCACCTGCTCTTGGAAAGAGCACCCTACCCAAGCCCACGCCTCCACCCCATCCCCATTACCCACTCCCAACACTAACGGCAATTTTGGACACTAAGGACAATTTAGCATGGCCGATCCACCTAACCCGCACATCTTTGGACTGTGGGAGGAAACCGGAGCACCCGGAGGAAACCCACGCAGACACGGGGAGAACGTGCAGACTCCGGACAGTGACCCAAGCCGGGAATCGAACTTGGGACCCTGGAGCTGTGAAGCAATTGTGCTATCCACAATGCTACCGTGCTGCCCTAATACTGACCCTTTGTTGGCCACTTGTTCTGAATTTTGATGTAGGTTGGCTCTTGGTTCAAAAAGGTTGCCGACTCCTGGTACAGATGAAACTGGTAAACTCACCACTTTGAGGAAGTCACAATGCAATCAAGAAAAACTGGAATTTGAATATGACCATTGCAATTGTTTCAGTAATATGGCCAACAGAGCATTCATTAAGTGAGTTATAAATTAATTTTAGATAACACTCTGTTGGCGAATGTCGTACAGTTACGTGAGTCACCGAAGGGTCACTTAAGGGCCAGCTTCTGGTTGATCGGCAGTTTTAATGGGAGTGATATCCACCCCACACTGGAACAGCTTGAACAGGAAATTCCCCACGGTGGAGATGGGAACCCTGATAGCCATAAGTAGGCTGCCTGATTGGGATTTAATCCTAACAGGTCTTCCAGAAATGGCAACGGTGGGTTGGCACCAGTTCTCCAGCCAGTGGACGGGCCCATCGCTGTGACCATTAAATTCCACTGATCATTTCTAAAACCTTCCCTCCATTTAGGTAAAATATACCAGTCTGTAGTTGCTCGCCTTATCTTTGCACATTTTTTAATCTAACATTTGTAATTCGTCAGTTCTCTGACACCACCCCTGAATCCAAGAAGGATTGATAATTATGGTCTGCAATTTCCGATCTCATTTCCCTCAGTATCCTTGATGCATTGATGGGCAGCGTGGTAGCACAAGTGGCTAGCTCTGTGGCTTCACAGCACCAGGGTCCCAGGTTTGATTCCCCGCTGGGTCACTGTCTGTGCGGAGTCTGTATATTCTCCCCGTGTCTGCGTGGGTTTCTTCCGGGTGCTCCGGTTTCCTCTCACAGTCCAAAGACATGCAGGTGAGGTGGATTGGCAATGTTAAATTGCCCTTAATGTCCAAAAAGGTTAGGAGGGGTTATTGGGTTGCGGGGATAGGGTGGAAGTGAGGGCTTGAGTGGGTCGGTGCAGACTCGATGGGCCGAATGGCCTCCTTCTGCACTGTGTGCTCTATGTTCATTGCATTTGGTCCTGGTGTCATAGCAACTTTAAGCTTTACCAGCCTAATGCCACCCATCAAGTGTCTCAACTATGTATTCTTTCACTGAGGAGAGTGTGAGAGAAAAGCATTGGGACACCAGGCCAGACAGTCGGCAGCATTTAGATAAGAAAGCGAGAGATTGAAAACAGCTTGAAGTGCAGAGAGAAATCGGAGTGCCATCTTGGAGTTTGGAGCTCCCGAGGTGACGTTACGATTCAAACGTTATGCAGGGCAATCAGAAGCAGCTGATTGGGTGAGTAGGCCGGGTAAGTAAATACTACTTTTATCGCTTATCATTTGTAAGGTTTGTATTTTGTGGTTTAAAGTTTGTAAGGGCTATATTCTGTAACAATAAGGACTGGTGAAGAACAGTCCCAGACTAATTGATATTATTTGATTGAAAGCATCTTCCAAAAGGTTTCATTTAAAGGAGTAAGTCATGACAGAATAGCTCAAAGCTGTGGTGTGCTCCTCCTGCTCTATGTGGAATGCCGAGAACATTTCTAGTGCCCGGGGAGGCAGCAGTGTGCAGAATGTATCTCCAGCTGTAATTCCTGGAAGCCCCGATTACGGAGCTGGAGCGGTGGCTGGAGACACTGTGGAGCGTCCGCGAGGCGGAGAGCATCATGGATAGCACGTATAGAGAGGTGGTCACACTGCAGGCTAAGACTCCTCAGGCAGGAAGGGACTGGGTGACGACTAGGCAGAACAAGAGAACTAGGCCAAATTCCATGCAAAACAGATATATCACATTTGATATTGTTGGGTGGAATGGCCTGTCAGGAGAAAGCAACAGCAACCAAATTCATTGCACATTGGTTGGCTCTGTTGCAGTGTAGATGAGTAAAATGTGTTGGAATGCAAACATTATAGGGGATTCAATTGTAAGGGGAACAGATAGGCATTTCTGTGATCTCAAACAAGACTCTGGGATGATATGTTGCACCCCTGATGCTAGAATCAAGGATGTCACTGAGCAGCTACAGGACATTCTGTAAATGTGTGTGTGTGTGTGGGTGGCTGGGTGGTGGGGGGGGGGGGGGGGGGGGGGGGGGGGGGGAAGAGAGATCCACTAGTAGTCGTGGTACACATTGGTAAAAATGACATAGGTAAAAAAAAAGGGACGAGATCCAAAAAGCAGTCTAGAGAGTTAGGAAGAAAGTTGAAAAGAGGACTTCAAAGGTAGTAATCTCAGTGACACATGCAATCAGAGCAGAAATGGCAGGATATATTGGATCTATACATAACTGAAGAGATGGTATTTGGTATTCCTGGGACATTGGGACAGGTTCTGGGGGTGGTGGGACCAGTATAAACTGGACAGATTGCACCTGGGCAGGACCGTGACTGATGTCTCTGCGAAAGTATTAGTGAGAGTGTTTGGGGAGAGTTTAAACTAAAATGGCAGGGGATGGAACCTATGCAAGGAGTCAGAGGAGGGGGAAACAAGGATAAGAACAAAAGACAGAAAGGGGAGTAGGAAAAGTGATAGACAGAGAAACTAAGGGCTAGAATCAAACAGGGCCACAGTGAAAAATAATAAGATAAGGAATGTTACAAAGTCAAGCCTTAATGCCCGGAGCATTTGCAATAAAGAGGATGAATTAATTGTGCAACTAGATGTAAATTGGTCTGATATAGTCGGGATTACGGAGACATGGCTGCAGGGTGACCAAAGATGGGAACTGAACATCCAGCGGTATTCAGTATTTAGGAAGGACACACAAAAAGGGCGGTTGAGTTACATTGCTGGTTAAAGAGGAAATTAATGCAATTTCCCCTTGGTTGAGATGGGAAGAATATTAGCTCCAACCATGTGGAATCTGTATGGCTAGAGCTGAGAAACATCAAGGGGCAAAATACATTAATGCGGGGGGGGGGGGGGGGGGCGGTTGTAGATAAACCCCCAAACTGTAATGGTGATGTTAGAGATGGCAAGAAACAAGAAACTAGGGACCCATGTATTAAAAGAACATCTGCAATCATGGATGACTTTAATCTGCATAAAGAACATGGAATCATAGAATCCTTACAGCACAGACGGAGGCCATCAAATCTGCACCCACCCTTAGAAAGACCACCCCATCGCGTCCCAATCCCCACCCTACTTCTGCAACCCAACCCTAAGGTGCAATTTAGCATGACCCATCCACCTAACGTGCACATCTTTGGACTGATTGGGCAAATCAAATTAGTAATAATACTGTAGTGGAGAAATTCCTGGAGTGTGTAAAGATGGTTTCCTGGACCAATACGTTGAGGAACCAACTAGAGAAGAAGTCATCCTAGAGTGGGTATTGTATAATGATCAAGGAATAATGGCAATCTAGTTGTACAAGACCGCTTGGGGGTGAATGGCCCTAATATGATAGAATTCTTCATGAAGCTGGAGAGTGACATAGTTGAATCTGAGACTAGCGTCCTGATTCTAAATAAAGGAAACTACAATGGTATGAGGGGTGAGTTGGTTTTGATGGATAGGGCAAAGTTACTTAAAGGAATGACGAAGTATAGCCAATGGCAAAAATTCAAATAGTGCATGGGCTAACTACAACTATTGTTCATTCCTGTTTGGTGCAAAAATAAAATGGGAAAGGTGACCAAACTATTGGCTTACAATGGACGTTAGAGATAGCATTAGATCCAAAGAAGAAGCATTCAAATTTGCCAGAAAAAAACAGCAGACCTGAGGATTGGGAGCAGTTTAGAATCAACAAAGGAGGAGAAAGGGATTGATTAAGACGGGGAAAATAGAATACGAGTAATCTTGCAGGGAACATAAAAATTGACTTTGAAGGCTTCCATAGGTATGTGAAGAGAAAAAGATTAGGGCGAAATTCTCCCCAAACGGCGCGATGTCCGCCGACTGGCGCCCAAAACGGTGGCAATCCGGCGGGCATCGCGCCGCCCCAAAGGTGCGGAATGCTCCGCATCTTTGGGGGCCGAGCCCCAACATTGAGGGGCTAGGCCGGCGCCGGAGGGATTTCCGCCCTGCCAGCTGGCGGAAACGGCCTTTGTTGCCCCTCCAGCTGGCGCGGAAATGACATGTCGGGGCGGCGCATGCGCGGGAGCGTCAGCGGCCGCTGACAGTTTCCCACGCATGCGCAGTGGGGAGAGTCTCTTCCGCCTCCGCCATGGTAGAGACCGTTGCGGAGGCGGAAGGGAAAGAGTGCCCCCACGGCACAGGCCCGCCCGCAGATCGCTGGGCCCCGATCGCGGGCCAGGCCACCGTGGGGGCACCCCCCGGGGTCAGATCGCCCCGCGCCCCCCCCCAGGACCCCAGAGCCCGCCCAGGCCGCCTTGTCCCGCCGGTAAATAGGTACTCTAATTTTCGCCGGCGGGATAGGCAATTTATCGGCGGGACTTCGGCCCATCCGGGCCGGAGAATCCAGCGGGGGGGCCGCCAACCGGCGCGGCCCGATTCCCGCCCCCGCCGAATATCCGGTACCGGAGACTTCGGCAACCGGCGGGGGCGGGATTCACGGCGGCCAACGGCCATTCTCCGACCCGCTGGGGGGTCGGAGAATGACGCCCCAGATCTCTTATATGGAGTATGGAGAGGCACATGGGTGCAGTCTATTGCCCCCTGCACCAATGGCAAACCAGCTATCTGCCTGAACCCCATGGATCTTTCATCCTGTCTGACAACCCCTACTGTATATGGCCACCCTTCTCTCCTCTACAGCATCTAATAAATGGGTGAGGCCCCAACCGTGAAGCGGGGAGCAGGGCAAAATGAATATAGTCATTTGTCCTGGGAAAGAGCCTAGTCCCAGACTCTCCTGGGAAAGAGCCTTGTCCCAGACTCTCCTGGGAAAGAGCCTTGTCCCAGACTCTCCTGGGAAAGAGCCTTGTCCCAGACTCTCCTGGGAAAGAGCCTTGTCCCAGACTCTAAGTTGACAGAGAGAAGACTCCAAGACCACAGAGAGCAGATACCACCGAGAGCAGACATACTGAGCTCCGATCATGGACTTGTCTAGCACCCCCGAGTAAAGCCAATGATCCCCGACAGCTGCACCTCACCGACATGTTGGAACGCCTCGGTTTCTGGTGCCTGAGTGAAGGTTGGCACCCCTTCTTGGCTCGCTGGAGCATCGCTTACTTGCTCTTCGTCATTTGAGATTACAATGCTCTGGTTAAGCTGATCCAGGCACTGGGTCATCTAGGTCAAACTCGCAAATGTGGGAGTGGTCTAGAACATAGAACATAGAACATAGAAAAATACAGCACAGAACAGGCCCTTCGGCCCACGATGTTGTGCCGAGCCTTTGTCCTAGATTAATCATAGATTATCATAGAATTTACAGTGCAGAAGGAGGCCATTCAGCCCATCGAGTCTGCACCGGCTCTTGGAAAGAGCACCCTACCCAAGATCAATAACTCCACCCTATCCCCATAACCCAGTAACCCCACCCAACACTAGGGGCAATTTTGGACACTAAGGGCAATTTATCATGGCCAATCCACCTAACCTGCACATCTTTGGACTGTGGGAGGAAACCGGAGCACCCGGAGGAAACCCACGCACACACCGGGAGGATGTGCAGACTCCGCACAGACAGTGACACAAGCCGGAATCGAACCTGGGACCCTGGAGCTGTGAAGCAATTGTGCTATCCACAATGCTACCGTGCTGCCCTTAGAACAAATTAATCTACACTATATCATTCTACCGTAATCCATGTACCTATCCAATAGCTGCTTGAAGGTCCCTAATGTTTCCGACTCAACTACTTCCACAGGCAGTGCATTCCATGCCCCCATTACTCTCTGGGTAAAGAACCTACCTCTGACATCCCCCCTATATCTTCCACCATTCATCTTAAATTTATGTCCCCTTGTAATGATTTGTTCCACCTGGGGAAAAAGTCTCTGACTGTCTACTTTATCTATTCCCCTGATCATCTTATAAACCTCTATCAAGTCGCCCCTCATCCTTCTCCGTTCTAATGAGAAAAGGCCTAGCACCCTCAACCTTTCCTCGTAAGACCTACTCTCCATTCCAGGCAACATCCTGGTAAATCTCCTTTGCACCTTTTCCAAAGCTTCCACATCCTTCCTAAAATGAGGCGACCAGAACTGTACACAGTACTCCAAATGTGGCCTTACCAAAGTTTTGTACAGCTGCATCATCACCTCACGGCTCTTAAATTCAATCCCTCTGTTAATGGACGCTAGCACACCATAGGCCTTCTTCACAGCTCTATCCACTTGAGTGGCAACTTTCAAAGATGTATGAACATAGACCCCAAGATCTCTCTGCTCCTCCACATTGCCAAGAACCCTACCGTTAACCCTGTATTCCGCATTCATATTTGTCCTTCCAAAATGGACAACCTCACACTTTTCAGTGTTAAACTCCATCTGCCACTTCTCAGCCCAGCTCTGCATCCTATCTATGTCTCTTTGCAGCCGACAACAGCCCTCCTCACTATCCACAACTCCACCAACCTTCGTATCATCTGCAAATTTACTGACCCACCCTTCATCTCCCTCATCCAAGTCATTAATGAAAATCACAAACAGCAGAGGACCCAGAACTGATCCCTGCGGTACGCCACTGGTAACTGGGATCCAGGCTAAATATTTGCCATCCACCACCACTCTCTGACTTCTATCGGTTAGCCAGTTCGTTATCCAACTGGCCAATTTTACCACTATCCCATGCCTCCTTACTTTCTGCAGAAGCCTACCATGGGGAACCTTATCAAATGCCTTACTAAAATCCATGTACACGACATCCACTGCTTTACCTTCATCCACATGCTTGGTCACCTCCTCAAAGAATTCAATAAGACTTGTAAGGCAAGATCTCCCCCTCACAAAACCATGCTGACTATCCCTAATCAAGCAATGTCTTTCCAGATGCTCAGAAATCCTATCCCTCAGTACCCTTTCGATTACTTTGCCTACCACCGAAGTAAGACTAACTGGCCTGTAATTCCCAGGGTTATCCCTATTCCTTTTTTTTTAACAGGGGCATGACATTCGCCACTCTCCAATCCCCTGGTACCACCCCTGTTGACAGTGAGGATGAAAAGATCATTGCCAACGGCTCTGCAATTTCATCTCTTGTTTACCATAGAATCCTTGGATATATCCCGTCAGGCCCGGGGGACTTGTCTATCCTCAAGTTTTTCAAAATGCCCAACACATCTTCCTTCCTAACAAGTATTTCCTCGAGCTTATCAGTGTGTTTCACACTGTCCTCTCCAACAATATGGCCCCTCTCATTTGTAAATACTGAAGAAAAGTACTCGTTCAAGACCTCTCCTATCTCTTCAGACTCAATACACAATCTCCCGCTACTGTCCTTGATCGGACCTACCCTCGCTCTAGTCATTCTCATATTTCTCACATATGTGTAAAAGGCCTTGGGGTTTTCCTTGATCCTACCCACCAAAGATTGTTCATGCCCTCTCGTAGCTCTCCTTATCCCTTTCTTCAGTTCCCTCCTGGCTATCTTGTATCCCTCCAGCGCCCTGTCTGAACCTTGTTTCCTCAGCCTTACATAAGTCTCCTTCTTCCTCTTAACAAGACATTCAACCTCTCTTGTCAACCATGGTTTCCTCACTCGACCATCTCATCCCTACCTGACAGTGACATACATAGCTCTGTGAGCTTCATAATGACATTTTCCTCAACTCTTCCTCAAGGTGGACTTCCAGGTGCGGCGATGACCAGCTAAGTCGCACGTTTCGGCAGCTCCCGTTGGAACGGACTTTTGGGCTCTTAATAGGAGCCCCAATGGAAGTTTAAACGGCCAAAAACACTGTGCGGTAAACCAGAAGGGTGTTCCCCCGGACACGCATGGATAAGAGAGAGGATAGCGGCCGGATTGTGGAGGATCCTCTGGAGCAGCGGCAAGGAAGGCAAGCTCAAAGCAAGATGGCGTCGGAAGGAGGCCGTTTGTTATGGGGCCCGGACCAACAAGAGTTCCTGCGGCGCTGTTTGGAAGAGCTGAAAAAGGAGTTGAAGAAGGAGCTGTTGGCCCCGATATTACAGGCGATTGAAGGGCTAAAGGAGGAGCAGAAGACCCAAGAGCTGGAGCTTCGGGTCGTGAAGGCAAAGGCTGCTGAAAATGAAGACGAAATACAGGGCCTGGTGGTGAAGACAGAGACGCATGAGGCACAGCAGAAAAGGTGTGTGGAAAGGCTGGAAGTACGGGAGAATAATCCGAGGAGGAAGAATTTAAGAGTTCTGGGTCTTCCCGAAGGCGCAGAAGGGGCGGACGTCAGGACATATGTGAGCACGATGCTTCACTCGCTAATGGGATCGGAGGCCCTGACGGGCCCTTTGGAGGTGGAGGGAGCTTATCGAGTTTTAGCGCGAAGACCGAAGGATGGAGAAATACCTCGAGCTATAGTGGTGAGGTTTCTCCGCTACAATGACAGAGAGACGGTCCTCAGATGGGCGAAGAAAACTCGGAGCTGTAGGTGGGAGAACGCGGTGATCCGCGTATACCAGGATTGGAGTGCGGAGGTGGCGAGAAGGAGGGCAAGTTTTAATCGGGCTAAGGCGGTGCTTCACAAAAAGAAGATCCAGTTTGGAATGTTGCAACCGGCGAGATTGTGGGCCACACACCAAGGGAAGCACCACTACTTTGAGACGGCAGAAGAGGCGTGGACATTCATTGTGGACGAGAAGCTGGAATAGTCTGGCGAGAGAAAGAACTTTTGGGACAAAGTGGTGGGGTGATTATGTGGTGCGAGGAAAAAGGGGGGGGTGGGGGGGATGATTTTTCAATTTGTTAATTTTGCGATCCTGTAACTTTTCTCTCTCCCCCATGTTGGGGGGGGGGTGGGGGGGGGGACTATGAGGAACTGTGGGCGCCGGCCATTAGGGGCGACAGAGCTGCTGTCCCCGCGCTATGGTAATTATGGCAGGAACATGGACGCAGGAAGGAGGGGGCCTCGCACAGTGGGGGCCGAGGATAAGGGGGGAAGCCGAGGTCAGCCAGAGTTCGCTGACTTCTGGGAGCAACATGGGGGGTGCAACTACGCTAGAGGGGGATCTAGCGGAGGGGGGGGGTTAACTGGGTTGCTGCTGCTAAGGAGAAGGGGGAGCTGTTATGGGATGGGGTGGTCGAGGCGGGAGGGCACCGTCGGGGGGATACACAGGTACGTGGGAACCGGGTGAGGAGCTGGGTTAAAAAAGGGGATGGCTAGTCGACAAGGGGGGGGGGGGGTAAAGAGCCCCCCAACCCGGCTGATCACGTGGAACGTGAGAGGGCTGAACGGGCCGATTAAAAGGGCACGGGTAATCGCACACCTTAAGAAATTAAAGGCAGATGTGGTTATGTTGCAGGAGATGCCTCTGAAACTGATAGGCCAGGTCAGACTACGTAAAGGATGGGTGGGGCAGGTGTTTCATTTGGGTTTAGATGCGAAGAACAGGGGGGTGGCTATCTTAGTGGGGAAACGGGTACTGTTTGAGGCAAAGACCATAGTGGCGGATAGTGGGGGTAGATATGTGATGGTGAGTGGCAGATTGCAAGGGGGGCCGGTGGTTCTGGTGAACGTATACGCCCCGAACTGGGATGATGCAAATTTTATGAGGCGTATGTTGGGACGTATCCCGGACCTGGAGGCGGGAAAGTTGGTAATGGGGGGAGACATCAATATGGTGCTTGATCCAGGACCGGGAGGAGGCCGGCAGCGGCCAGGGTGCTCAGGACTTCATGGAGCAGATAGGAGGGGTAGACCCCTGGAGATTTAGTAGGCCTAGGAGTAAGGAGTTCTCATTTTTCTCCCATGTTCACAAAGTATACTCACGGATAGACTTTTTTGTCTTGGGAAGGGCACTGATTCCGAAGGTGACAGGGTCGGAATATACGGCCATAGCTGTTTCGGACCACGCTCCACATTGGGTAGACCTGGAGGTAGGAGAGGAAAAAGAACAGCACCCACTCTGGAGAACGGATATGGGCTTATTGGCGGATGAGGGGGTATGTTTAAGGGTGAGGGGGTGCATCGAAAGGTACTTGGAGCTTAATGACAATGGAGAGGTTCAGGTGGGAGTGGTCTGGGAGGCGTTGAAGGCGGTGGTTAGAGGGGAACTGATATCCATAAGGGCACATAAAGGGAAGCAAGAGGGTAAAGAAAGGGAGCGATTGCTAAAAGAACTTTTGAGGGTGGACAGGCAATATGCGGAGGCACCGCATTTGAGGAGGGACTGTACAGGGAAAGACAAAGGCTACATGTGGAATTTGACCTGCTGACCACGGGTAAGGCAGAGGCACAGTGGAGGAGGGCACAGGGTGTACAGTATGAGTATGGAGAGAAGGCGAGTCGGCTACTGGCCCACCAATTGAGGAAGAGGGGAGCAGCGAGGGAGATACGTGGGGTGAGAGATGAGGAGGGAGAGATGGAACGGGGAGCGGAGAGAGTGAACGGGGTGTTCAAGGCATTTTATGAGAGGTTATATTAGGCTCAGCCTCCGGAAGGGAAGGAGGGAATGATGTGTTTCTTGGATCAGCTGGAATTCCCTAAGGTGGAGGAGCAGGAGAGGGCGGGACTGGGAGCACAGATTGAGATGGAGGAGGTGGTAAAAGGGATTGGGAGCATGCAGGCGGGGAAGGCCCCGGGACCCGATGGATTCCCGGTGGAATTTTATAGGAAGTATATGGACTTACTGGCCCCGCTTTTGACGAGAACCTTTAATGAGGCTAGGAAAAGGGGGCAGCTGCCCCCGACTATGTCGGAGGCAACGATATCGCTCCTTTTGAAGAAGGAAAAAGACCCGCTGTAGTGTGGGTCCTACAGGCCCATTTCCCTTTTAAATGTAGATGCTAAGCTCCTGGCCAAGGTGATGGCGACGAGGATAGAGGACTGTGTCCCGGGGGTGGTCCACGAAGATCAAACTGGGTTCGTTAAGGGGAGACAGCTGAACACGAACATACGGAGGTTGCTAGGGGTAATGATGATGCCCCCACCAGAGGGGGAGGCGGAGATAGTGGTGGTGATGGATGCCGAGAAAGCATTCGACAGAGTGGAGTGGGATTATCTGTGGGAGGTGCTGAGGAGATTTGGTTTTGGAGAAGGGTATATCGGATGGGTACAGCTGCTGTATAGGGCCCCGGTGGCGAGCGTGGTCACGAACAGACAGAGGTCTGATTACTTCCGTCTTCATAGAGGGACGAGGCAGGGGTGTCCCCTGTCTCTGTTACTGTTTGCATTGGCGATTGAGCCCCTGGCCATAGCACTGAGGGGCTCCAGGAAGTGGAGGGGAGTACTCAGGGGAGGAGAAGAACACCGGGTATCATTGTATGCAGATGATTTATTGCTGTATGTTGCGGACCCAGTGGAGGGGATGCCTGAGATAATGCAGACACTCAGGGAGTTTGGGGAATTTTCGGGGTACAAATTGAATATGGGTAAGAGTGAGTTGTTTGTGGTGCATCCGGGGGAGCAGAGCAGGGGAATAGATGACTTACCGCTGAGGAAGGTAACAAGAGATTTCCGGTACTTAGGGATTCAGATAGCCAGGAGTTGGGGAACCTTACATAGGCTTAATTTAACAAGATTGGTGGAACAGATGGAGGAGGATTTTAAGAGATGGGACATGGTGCCCCTGTCACTGGTGGGTAGGGTGCAGGCGGTCAAAATGGTAGTCCTCCCGAGATTCCTCTTTGTGTTTCAGTGCCTTCTGGTGATGGTCACGAAGGCTTTTTTCAAGAGAATTGAGAAAAGTGTCATGAGTTTTGTGTGGGCCGGGAAGACCCCGAGAGTGAGGAGGGGGTTCTTGCAGCGTATCAGGGATAGGGGGGGGCTGGCACTACCGAGCCTAAGTGAATACTACTGGGCCGCCAATATCTCAATGGTGTGTAAGTGGATGGGAGAAGGGAAGGGAGCGGCGTGGAAGAGATTGGAGATAGCGTCCTGCAAGGGAACCAGCCTACAAGCAATGGTGACGGCGCCGTTGCCGTTCTCCCTGAAGAAATACACCACAAGTCCAGTGGTGGTGGCAACACTAAAAATTTGGGGGCAGTGGAGACGACATAGGGGAAGGACGGGAGCCTTGGTGCGGTCCCCGATAAGAAATAACCATAGGTTTGTCCCGGGTAGAATGGATGGGGGATTTGGAGCATGGCAGAGAGCTGGGGTTGTGCAACTGAGAGATCTGTTCGTAGACGGGACGTTTGCGAGTCTGGGAGCACTGACGGAAATATATGGGTTGCCCCAAGGGAATGAATTTCGATACATGCAACTGAGGGCTTTTGCGAGGCAGCAGGTGAGGGAATTCCCGCAGCTCCCGACGCAGGAGGTGCACGATAGAGTGATCTCAGAGACATGGGTGGGGGATGGTAAGGTGTCGGACATATACAGGGAAATGAGGGACGAGGGGGAGATCATGATAGATGAGCTGAAAGGGAAATGGGAAGAAGAACTGGGGGAGGAAATTGAGGAGGGGCTGTGGGCTGATGCCCTACGTAGGGTTAACTCATCGTCCTTGTGTGCCAGGCTAAGCCTGATACAATTCAAGGTTTTACACAGGGCGCATATGACCGGAGCAAGGCTCAGTAAATTTTTCGGGGTAGAGGATAGGTGTAGGAGATGCTCGAGAAGCCCAGCAAACCACACCCACATGTTTTGGTCATGTCCGGCACTGCAGGGGTTCTGGGTGTGGGTGGCACAGGTGCTTTCGAAGGTGGTGGGGGTCCGGGTCGAGCCAGGCTGGGGGTTGGCTATATTTGGGGTTGCAGAAGAGCCGGGAGTGCAGGAGGCGAAAGAGGCGGATGTCTTGGCCTTTGCGTCCCTAGTAGCCCGGCGAAGGATATTGCTTATGTGGAAGGAAGCCAAACCCCCGGGCGTGGAGACCTGGATAAATGACATGGCAGGGTTTATAAAACTAGAACGGATAAAGTTCGCACTAAGGGGTTCGGCTCAAGGGTTCACCAGGCAGTGGCAACCGTTCATTGACTACCTCGCAGAACGATAAAGGAAATGGGAAAGTAGCAGCAGCAACCCAGGGGGGAGGGGGGGTGGAGGGAGGGCCCGGGCGGGTCCTCAGGGATGTTTGTGTATAGATATTTGTACCAGGTTATGTATATTGGATTGCTTGATTTTATTTTAGGAGAGTTATTATTTTTGATATGGCAGTTGCCATTTAGTTCATATATTATTTATTTATTTGTTAAAACGGCCACTGATATTTATATTGTTTTATTGTTGTAAAAAGGAAAACCTTTGTATTGTTTTGTTTGGCCAAAAAATGTTGAATAAAATATATATTTTTAAAAAACTATTCCTCAAGGTCAGTTTCAGAGTTGCCGACGATTGCAAACTCCATGTTGCTATCATCACAGTCATCATCTATGTCCTCCCATTCGTCATCAGTGTTGTTGATGGTTTGGAAATGAATTACAGGAACCGTTTCGTTTCATTCCATTTAATTTCACCTGGAACCAGTTCACCACATACCTCCGAGGCCAGTTTTTCCAAGATCGGGATGATTTCTTCTGTCTCTGGCTCAGTCAATGGCTGATCTTCTGTTGTATTAGCAGCTTAAATTTTTATATGCGCCATCTCCAAACTCCCACTCTCCACAGAGTCCAGCGCGGTAGGGAGTCTCCCATGACCTCCTCGTCATGTCTTTCAGACCACTGTAGTAGTATCTCTGGAGCCTTGTCATTAAGCCCGTCTGTGCTACTGGAAAAGAGATCTGCAAGGAGTTCATTCTGGTCTTCACCTGTCCTCACCTTCCATGCCATCACTTTCTGCAACATCATCGACATCTTCGAGCAGATACTCGTAGTAGTCGTCATTGGATTCAGCATCATCAAAATGATCTCTCCTGTAAAATATAACATTGCACACGGAATTATGTGTTCATGCAGTAGGCCGCCAAGTTCAAAGTCAGCCTTGAGTTTGGCTGCCGAACTTTGGCTTCACATTCCACGCTGTTGAACTTCAGGAGGACTGAAAAAATTAAAGAATGATTCATTTGGTACAGTTTTTGTCACTGTTCTGCAAATGCTTTGACCTTTGTGTTTCGGTTTGGTTTTAATTGTTTTCAACTTTCCATTTTTACCCTCCGTCCAGTCGATCTTACTGCATGTGCCCCTCATGATTTCTGGTTCTTCAAAGAATGATTTAAGCGGCCAAGAGTCCAACTGATAAACTTTAGTGATCACCTCATTTGTGAAA
Organism: Scyliorhinus torazame; assembly: GCF_047496885.1. Taxonomy (NCBI): domain Eukaryota; kingdom Metazoa; phylum Chordata; class Chondrichthyes; order Carcharhiniformes; family Scyliorhinidae; genus Scyliorhinus; species Scyliorhinus torazame. The sequence continues at coordinate 62,572,826 of NC_092716.1, read as the reverse complement.
TACCCATTAGGCTCGAATTTAAACTCCAGAGTGAAGCTCCACGGCTTCCCGTGTCTGTCCATTTAACACTCACATCTTGCAGATGCTTCAATACGGGTTTGTCAAGCTCCCATATCATGCCGCTGAGCCAATGCACGTGCTTGAAGACTGTTAACCAGAATTGCGGAATGCTCACCGGCTGTTTCGTCCGCTCGTCTGATTTGTCGTCCTCCACCTGGATTTCTTCTGAACCCTCATCAAATGTGCACACTGTAATATCTGGTAGGGATCTTAAGTGTTCAGCTGACCAACCATCTTCTGGGACACATAGTCGCTCGACTAGATGCAGGTAGTCACATGACTCTCCTCCTAGGACAGAGTCAACATCCATGTCTACAATGTGAAAAAGTAGTGTGTGCTTCATGTCTGCCACGGAGAGCACCAGTTTGCAAACATTGAAGGTCTCTGTAGTTTTTGTTCCGAAGACTATAATCAGCCCTGTCCGATCAGCGAATACTCGCTGCACATTCAGCTTTTGCAAAACAGACCAACTCACAGTGTTGACAGTTGCTTTAGGGTCAAAGTCACAACATATCAACGAATTGTCCAGTATCACCATCGATTTCAATTTAGATGTAAAGGTGTTCGGAGAGTTCTTACTATCTTTAGTCTTTTTTAAGATTTTGTTTTCATCATTCTTGTTCATACGTTGCTGGTTCCTCACCACGATGAGATTGATGAAAAACTGTTCTTCGGTATTTATCTCATCAACTGCATGCACCGCTCATGCATGGTCCATTGTGGAACGCGCACAACATTGTCTTGCAAAATGCCCAATGCAGCCGCACCTGGAACAAACTTCTCCATATTCCGGGCATTGCTGTGGGGCATGTCGAGTGCCACACTTTTGGCACAAGATGGTTACGGCTCCTGTCGACCACTTAAAATGGATGCCCACACTGAGACCACGTTTCTTCATGACGTGCGTCACAGCACTAATGGCGCTGGATTCTTCTTCTGAGTTGGCCCGAAAATGTTATGAATGAAGTGCGCTGCTTTTCTGTGCAGGCACCTCGTTTGCAAGACACATTTTCATGTGGCTTTCTGATTGAGGCTCTTCTTTCTGGGTCCACGTACTAACTATATTACGTTCACATGCTTCGCCATTTTTCATAGAACAATACCGTTTGAAATATTTTAACGTTTCATCATAGCTTCTGTTCTGCTCTTCGGCTCCACAGGCAAATGTATTATATAGCTCTGCTGGTTGAGGACCTACTGCTGTGAGCAGCAACGCAAGAAGCCTGCCTTCAGGCAGCGCCTGCAGGCCTCGGGCTAAAAGGTAGCGTTGCAATTGCTGCTTAAAGAAGATCCAATTTGTTTCTACGTTACCTGTGAACCGGAGCTGGCGGGGTCCCCTGACCTCGTGAAGCTGTAGCTCCAGCATCTTCTAGTGCGTTGAGTCGTCTCAGGCTGCAGGTCACCAGATCAGTCTTCCAGCCGAATGCCTAATGATGTCACTGCTGTCGCTACCTTTAAATCTTCAGCACTCGTGGTAGCATGTTGTGTTTGGTCTTGTGTACCTTACGAAGGAATCAACCAAACACCGAGACTTGTCCAAACCTGAATCTCTATTGAGTCTCGTGTGGTGAGATAGCAATTCATAACAGAGTACATTATCATGGAGTCTGCCTGTTACTCCTCTAGACATACACCTAGCCCCGACCATTCACTTGTCTGTCTTATTACCCTCCGCCACCAACTGCCGAAGGCCTGATGTGTCTTCATTTATAAGAGAGTCCCTGGTCACTTGACCAAGATCTTGAGACTGCATGGTGTGTCCGCACAGCCACCTGCTGGTTGGAGGTCGCACACCATCCATCTATGATATTGCCTAAAAGCATATCACCAGACACGATGGGCCAAATGGCCTCCTTCTGCACCGTAACAACTCTGTGATTCTGTGCTAATCTGCCTTATAAGGAACACTGTCCACACAGGCTAATTACTAAATTAAAGAAAATTAAGCCTAATCATGAAATTCACTTGGACAACACTCGCTCCATTGGCTATCTGGGTATTGCTAGCATCCAACAATGTCCAATATATATCAGATAACTTACCGAGAACCCACTAACTTTTCCACTTCAGTGCCATGGTGTGCAATAATAATAAGAATAATCACTTGTTGTCACAAGTAGACTTCAATGAAGTTACTGTGAAAAGCCCCTAGTCACCACATTCCGGCACCTGTTCGGGGAGGCTGGAACAGGAATTGAACCCACGCTGCAAGTCTTGTTCTGCATTACAAGCCAGCTGTCTTAGCCCACTGAGCTAAATCACGAGTGTACAGATTGAGAAACTTTTTTCCTCCAGCTTACAGTTCATTAACATTAAGAAGGAACACATTGAAAGGAAGGTATATAAATCAGCTGGCATTGGGGAAAAGTGATGGGATTGAGGCACACCTGTGAGCTAAAAGGGATGGATTGAGGAAAGATAAGCTCTTAGGCAGTGAAGGAAATCAACTATTTCTGATAGGTAAAAGGCTATTTTAATGTAAATATTAAAGCCCAGTCTTTAATACCCATTTTAAAATAAGGATTTCAGTATTCATAACCTTAGGTCATGACAAAACACATAACTTAAACAGAGGTACAAAGCCTGACACATCCACAAACTAATTGGAGATAAAAATGACATTTTTACTGACAATATGAACGGACTATTGTTCTTCAAAGTAAGTTTCATATTGAGAAATTAGCTGTACCAGTAATCAATATCAAGGTCGAAATAAGCACCTCAGCAATATGAAACTACCATTGTTCAGAATATGGATAAAGTGAAGTCAGCAGAAAACCAGTAAAAACCAGACTTGATTACAGCACAAAATCACATTCCATAGCACACACAAAAATTCAAACATGAAACATTTAAAACTTCTGCTGCACATTAAGGATTGACAGTTAACCATTGAATCAAATGTATTTGAAACTTACCCAAACCAATTAGGACGACATAGAGGTATAGACAGATGGCTTCAGACTGATAACATTCTCCTTTAACATGAGGGTCCACACAGCCATTTTCTATCCAGGATCACTCTATACTTTGATCTAACTACTTGCTATCCTTATTTTCATATTTTCACTTTTCCACTCTAACTCTTGAAGTTCGTGCAAGCTGTTTTGCCGTAAATAAAAATCCATTTCTGTATTATTTTGAAGGTTAAAATTGTTTTATAAATTACTTCTCTTTAAGTCTTTTGCTAGCAAGACTTTATTGAGAATAGATTTAAGTTTCTCTCAATTGTAATCAGTAGAGGCAATAAAAGATTCTTACTTGCATCCGAGGAGTGTAACTCAAATTTCTACTGAGTTCTATAGTGTTGCGAGACTTCACTTGAACCGCATGATAGATCTCTACAGGCAGGAACATGGTGGAAGGTGGCACAGTGGTTAGCACTGCTGCCTCACAGTGCCAGGGCCCCAGCTTCGATTCCGACATTGGGTGACTGTGTGGAGGTTGCACATTCTCCCTGTATCTGCATGGGTTTCGTCCCGGCGGTCCGGTTTCCTCCTACAGTTCAAAGATGTGCAGGCTAGATGGGTTGGTAATGCTAAATTCCCCCTAGTGTCCAAAGATGTGCTGGTTGGGTGAGGTTACGACGATAGGGCGGGGGAGTGGACCAAGGTAGGGCGCTCTTTTGGAAGATCAGTGCAGACTCAATGGGCTGAATGGATTCCTCCTGCACTATAGGGATTCTATGGATTCTGTGGGCAGATAGTTTGGAAGGGGCCTGTAGCTACATTGTTGTGGGCCTCCCTACCCTGTAATAGACAATGCATTAATACTCTGAAACCTCCCCATCACACTTCAATATTTCTGGTCATTTGTTCCTCCTGGAAACGATTTTAGGACTGTGTTATGTTTGCCTTTTTTTTTCAAATCAATGTGACTTTGCACAAATTTAACAACAAGGGTCACAGGCTGCAGGCGTTAATAAATGCATATTGGAATCAGTTTCAGGAATGTCACAACTCAATGTATTTCAAACTGATACAACACAACCTTTTGTCTCATCCAATGATAGCAGGGGTATTAAATGGTTCACCATCTTGTTGCAAATATTCACAGCCAGTGAAGCAAAGGTTATTCAATTCATAGCATGTCATGTCTGCAGAGAACATGTGTGAGAGGTGGTAATCAGTTTCATTTACAGGCCCGAAGAAAATTTCTGCATGGGAATGTGTCAGAGATATTGACCCTCTTCTCAGAAGAGTCAGAATGAGGAGAAAAAAGACAAACACTTTCAAGGAAGGCAGTCAGATTTTGAACAAAAAGATGATGAGAGCCAATCCTGGCCTGGAGCTGGAAGCTAATAAAGTCAGCCATCAGGTCTTGTGATGGAAAATGGCTGGAGACAAAGACATACCAAAAACAATTAAATCTACCCACAAAAAGGACAAGGATGTGATTTATTAAATTTCCCCCCAATTTATTTGGAAGGGAGCAGGTAGATTGAATGGGAATTGATTTACTGTTAGTCTATATGTTCACATAGTGTCTGTGAGATAAAGTTCTTCAGTGATATGTATCAGGTTTCATCTCACAAATGAGGTAAGCAAAATTGTCCAGTTCACTTCCTGTGTCTACAGCGCTACAGAAATAGTTGCTCAAAGACCATTTCGGAATCTAAAGAAACATTTTACAGAGAGGATTGCCAAATTCAGGTGAAATCAGTTTGCAGCTAAATAATTTAAAGTTGGAACCCTTTGACAATAGCTCATAAATATTCCAAATATAAATTCCTCTTTACTTCATTGAATCACAGCACATCAAAAAACAAAACTGACGGCGCGAAACGGGCACGGGAACAGCCGATTTGGTTCCCCCACAGGGGGCCAGCATGGTGCTGGAGCGGTTCACGCCGCTCCAGCCTCCCTCCCCGGTGCTGAATGGGTGCCTCGCCAACCCGCGCATGTGCAGTTGGGCTGTGCCAACCTGCACATGTGCGGGGGATTTCTTCTGCGGGTCGGCACCGACTCAATATAGCGTCGGTGTTCAGGGGCCGGCCGTGCAACAAAGTAGGCCCGGGGGGGTGGGGGGGGGGGGGGGGGGGGGGCGGGGGGGGGGGGAGTGGCCGGCCCGCTGATCGTCGGGCCCCGATCACGAGCCAGACCCCATTGGAGGCCCCCCCCAATGAAGGATTGCTTTTCCGCACCCCCCAGGCCGCCCCCGGCCCTTCGCGCAGAGTTCCCGCCGGCAGCGACCAGGGGTGAATGGCGCCAGCGGGACTCTGTCGTATCCGCGTGGCCGCTTGGCCCATCCAGGCTGGAGAATCGGCAGCCCCGCTGATTCCAGCGGCCCGCGGCCGGCGCCGCGTGAAACTCGCCGGCGCAAATGGCACCGATTCTTCGCAACTCGGAGAATCGCACGCAGGCATCAGGGCGTCATGGCACGGTTGCGGCGATTCTCTGGCCCGGCGCGGGGCTCGGAGAATCGCCCCTGTTATGTCATTCAGAAGCAACAAGTGGCTACAGGAACATCTTGTCAAGTGTCTCATGTAATTGATTCATCACTAGATCCTGACAGATTGTCAGCACTGGTGATTCCAGATTGATGCAGAACAACAATCTTGCATGTCTGCAGTGTCAGGATAAATATTAATGTTCTTTAACTAGTCACTTGCTCACAGTTGTTCGTCGAATGAAATATAATCTGCCATCTAGGTTATTGAAAGTTAAGCTTTTGAAAAATCATAAAGATTAATTAAGAAATTAACCATATAATTTAACAGCAGCTGATAAACAATATAACTTGACACACTTGTGATTAGGCGACAGCGCATTGGGTTCCAAACTAAAAGTAACTCTCTTAAACAGATTTCCATTTTTGAAAGGCTTCCACAAAAAAGTATATATAACTCTTGAATTCCAATATTTCCTGCTCAATACAAATAACGCCAAGTGTTTCATACTTTCAATTACCAGATTTTGAATGACAATTTTTCTTAATTTTAAGTGAAAATGTAAGTGAGTAAATTTGTTAAAATTGTCAAAAACAGAAATTTCACTTTATCATCCCTCAGAGGTTATTTATCAGCATATTTTCCATCAGCCAAAAGAACAATCAGGTTCACAGATTTATGCATAACCATCATGATTGTCTCAATAGGTGTAATACAAGTTTTAATCATATACGGGGTTTCGCACTTGAGGTGCAGCACGCTTTTGAATAGAAGAATCAAAGATTGACAAGTCTGACAATTCTGTATGATGTACAAAATGAATACAATTAAGGAAAGCTACTTATCTAACTTTTCCCCACAAATGTAGTCTAGTACACCATCCAATTATTTAGTTGTTTGGTAGTACAGAACTTGAGTGTTGCTTAAAATAGAGACATGCTGTCGAAGCTTTTCATCTTACACTTGACAGAACAATTTGCAAGAATACCAATTGTAAAGAGAACAACAATTTATATTGCATGAGAAAGTGCTGATTGATTGGCAAGTGGACTGCATTGCCATAGAGAAATCAACAGAGAACAGTTAACTGCCACACTTCGTTTAAATTCAAACGGGGCAGGTTGACTTTGGTGGGCCAAGCCATTGTCATGGGGAATGAACCAGATATGGCTGTCCCCAAGCTTTTGTTTAGTTGAAAAAGGCGCAATGCGTGGATATGCTCCTTCTGTCTGCAAAGGATGGAATGACACCTAACCTTCTACACCCCTCGCATATTTCCAATAAGTGGATGATATGTTTTCTATATCTGAATCCGCAGCTGCATGCAAAAATTTCCTTTTCAAACTCAATGGACTCCATCCTGCACTCAAACTCACCTTTGAAATGGAGCAGTTGAATGAGCTCCCTTTTCTTAATGTGCAAGTTGAGAAATATGCCAGTGGGCTATTACTGACTACCACAAGCCTGCCTTCACTGGCCAATAGGCTTGTTGAGATTCCTACAATTCCACATGCTATGTTGACAATCTTGTAAATGGAGCCAAAGCCATGTGCTCACCATGCAAGCTTGGTGCTGAAATAGGACACATCAAAGCTATCCTGTGGGATAACGGCTACCCTAATAAGGCTTGCTGCTTATCGCACAAAATCATGAATGCGCTTTAGGCCACCACTTGCGGTGCTGAAAATTGCTACTATTCAGCAACAACACGAATAGTATTCTCGACACACGAGTAGTATTCTCGACTAACAGGATGCTGCCGCCAAGCCAAAAAGACGTTCTTCCTATCATACAAATGAATAACATGATTTATGAATTTCACTGCTGGTGTGATGCCAAGTGTGTCGGCCATACATCCCAATGATTGGCGATCGTATCAAACAGCATGTCGCTTCGGCTGTTCACAACAGGCAAAGTACTGACAGTACCCAACTAGCTCGTACTTTCAAAATTCCAAACATAATTTCCAACAATAGATGTGATTCTGTGATTGGACAGCGCTTGCTAAACACTCCTGATTATGCTAGGATTTGAACTCGAAGCCAATTGAAGGTTATCAATCAGACTCATTGTGTGACTCACTTCCATGTTCTAGAAGCTACATATGTTCACACACAGGGCCCTGCCCTTTACAGACAGAAGCATTGTGCCTTTTTCAACTGAACAAAAGCTTGAGGGACAGCCATTCCCTTTTTCATTCCCCAGGGCAATGCCTTGACCGGTGTCAACCTACTTGATTTGGATTTAACCAGAGCTTGGCAGTTAACTATTTTCTGATGCATTCTCCATGGTGATGCCTCGACTAGAGCCCGATGTTTTCTCATGCAGTATAAATTGTTGTTCCCTTTACAATTGGTATTCTTGTGAATTGTCCTGATGAGTACAAGACGAAAAGCTTCAACAGCATGCAACTTTTCAGCACTATCCAATTATTTCTTAAACGATTTAAACTCTTTGTCTCCACTCTCCCACATCGTTATCTATTCCAGGTGATCATTGCTTTCTGTGAAGAACTTCCTGATATTTTTAAAAGCAAAATACTACGGATGCTGGAGATTGGAAATAAAAACATAAAGTGCGAGAAAAACTCAGCAGGTTTGACAGCATCAGTGGGGAAAGAAATGCAACTAACATTCTGAGTCCAATGTGAGTCTTCTTCTTAAGATAAATATTACAAAGAGTCATCTTGGATTGAAAACTTTAACTCTGTTCCTCTCTCAACTGAAGCTGCCAGACCTGCTGGGTTTTTCCAGCACTTTGTTTTTAATACTGACATTGTTGATTGCTGTTCTACAGTGTTTGGTCTGTTGAGTCCAAAGCATGCCTAGATCTCTTTCAATTTCATTTTTAAGTATTTCAGACACTTTGACTATATATATTTCTGCAAGGTTTTATAAGGTGATGATGTTTTGAACTGTCTATTTAATTCAAGGTGAAGCGGGATAGTGTAGAAGATCAGGTGATCTGCTTGTTCTTACCTGACAGCAAGCATATGCACCTTGGTAGCCATGGGAACAGGTTGAGGCCCACTGAGAGCAAGGTACAAAAAGGGCATGAAAACCAAAGCAAGAGCAGCTGGGCTGACAGTGGACAGACTTCTGGTCTTGTCTCACAGGGACAAAACACTGCAGCTGGCATGGTCAGCAGTGTGGAAAAAGCTGTGAGTCATCAAAAAGCTACTAGGCAGAATGCAGGAGGGAGGACAGTCTCCGGTCGAAGAGATGCATTCAGTGGCACTCTAACATCAGGAAAATTTTCCCTGGCAAGGCCGGGATGAGAAATCACCTGAATGGGTCTAACTTCAGTTCGGAAAGTCTCCAAATACAGATGGAAGTTGTCTTTCAATGATACAGCATTGTAAAATGGAGATAAGTGAACCAATTGGAAGCGGGGAGTGACTATAAAGATTGTAATCCTGTAGAGTGTGCTGTAATGTTAAAACATTCATAAGGGTTATCTTTTTTGTAGTTTAGAGTATTAATTGCCAACCAGATAATGTTTATGTTAGTTGCTTTTAATCTGTTTGTTACAGTAGAAGTCTTGAAAGGAATCTTGCGTTATTGCTTTCAGTTGAACGCTGGACATTCAAATATATTTTTGAAATTATCTGTCTCTATGGATTCGTAACAATGGGTGTTATTTAATGGAAAAAGTTCTAAGTGTAATTTCGGGAGTGATTGGTTGGGTGGTCCGTGACGGCCGCACAGACAGGATCGCAGCCCAAATTTAACAGCACTTAGTGCTGGAAAGGAGCCCCCACCAGCTTCTCACCATTGCCGGTTGTCTCACTGTCTGATTCATTAGACTCGTGCCTCAGCATCTTACTTCTAAAAAGAGGAGCTGCTTTTTAAATGCTCCCTCACTCCTCACTCCCAGACATACAAGCATGGCAGTGCCTAGACCTTCTTCTTGCTTTAGGGATGCCGCTCTGACCAGGCTTCTGGACACAGTGGATGCGAGACGGATCATCCTGTTTCCCACAGGGGGTCGGAGGGCCAGGAGCAGGGCCACCAATGCCTCCTGCTGGCAGTGTGGATAGCATCACCAGGGGGACCGTCGAACAATACCAAAAGATGACCAATGATCTCCACCGATCTGCAAGTTACGAACTCTCTCTTGGCATCAGTTCCACCTGCCACCCCTCAAATTCCTTCCCTCCACAAATCACTGGCTGACACCTCGCACCCTCTCCACATCTGGTCTTCGTGTTTGTCCCTCAGCATCCCCTGGCACCCTCCAGCACAACCTCTTTGTGTTATGTCGTGGTGCCCACACATACCACCTGCCATAGACCCCCCCCCCCCCCCCCCCCCCCCGATCCATCGAGTCTCACAATGCCCCCTCTTTGTCCCTGCAGCATAAGTTGTCCCATAATAGGCGTAAAAGAGCCACGGTCGGCAGTGGTGTATCAGAGATCCTCACCCCCTATGAGGAACGGGCTCTGGAGTTTACCGGGGAAAGAGCAGTCACCGACAGTGAGGTTGGCTTGCTCTGCACGCAAGGATCCACTGCCCCTTCACCCAGATGACTTGTCTCAAGTGCGTTGTTCATGTCATACAAATTGGTCCATCCCGCTCACTGACCACATGTCCACTCTCTCACAGGATCTCCATCTGATGGGGCAGGTCCTCCAGAGTCGGTCCCACCCTTGCCACCCAAGAGAACACCTCGGTGGAAAGCTCCAAGGAGACAACTATCGAGGCGTTACAGTTATCCCCCCACCTATGCAGAGGTACACACCTCGGTGGGCGACATTAGTGGACAGGCTTCTTGGGCACAATCTGGTGAGTACCACACAGTTGCTGATGCACATCAGGTGGAGGCAGGAAATCCTAGATCCGAGTCAGCTATAACGCGATGGTTAAATCGTGCGCAATATGTTGTCCATTGTTCTTCCAATGTGTAAAGCTTTACACTTAACTATATTCAAATAAATCTGCCATTGCTCTGGCTACTTATATTTTGTTTAGCATTTGTCTTCAAATTCAAATGTCTCCTCCCTCCTGTTAAGTTTGATACGATTTCCACTGTTGATCAGTTTGTGCTAAGATTTTGAAATCAGGTAACTGATAGAAATTGGAGATCATAAAGGTTTCAACACCTACTCATCAGGACTATTCCCTGCGCCACGACCCTACCTCTCCTTTCACATAAAGCTTTCCACAGTCAACTTGGGATATTCCTCAGAAAAGTCAGAGGTAATGGAGGCAGGATTTTCCCACCTGAAGCAGGGACTATTACTTACTGGATAATCACAACTAAGACGATAATCAACTTTACTCCTGATTCTCAATTCCACTATTTTGCTTGGTGTTGATTTTGATTTGATTTGATTTATTATTGTCACATGTATTAGTATACAGTGAAATGTATTGTTTCTTGCATGCTGTACAAACAATGCATACCGTACATAGGGAAGGAAGGAGAGACTGCAGAATATAATGTTACACTTATAGCAAGGTGTAGAGAAAAGATCAACTTAATACGAGGTAGGTCAATTCAAAAGTCTGATGGCAGTAGGGAAGAAGCTGTTCTTGAGTCGGTTGGTACGTGACCTCAAACTTTGATATCTTTTTCCTGACAGAAGAAGGTGGAAGAGAGTATGTCCGGGGTGCGTGGGGTCCTTAATTATGCTGGCTGCCTTTCCGAGGCAGCGGGAATTGTCGACAGATTCGATGGATGGGAGGCCGGTTTGCGTGATGGATTGGGCTACGTTCACAACCTTTTGTAATTTCCTGCAGTCTTGGGCAGAGCAGGAACCATACCAAGCTGTGATACAACCAGAAAGAATGCTTTCTAAGGTGCATCTGTAGATGTTGGTGAGAGTCGTAAGTGACATGCCAAATTTCCTTAGTCGCCTGAGAAAGTAGTCGTTGGTGGGCTTTCCTAACTATAGTGACGGCATGGGGGGACCAGGACAGGTTGTTGGTGATCTGGACACCTAAAAACGTGAAGCTCTCGACCCTTTCTACTTCGTTCACATTGATGTAGACAGGGGCATGTTCTCCACTACGCTTCCCGAAGTCGATGACAATCTCCTTTGTTTTGTTGACATTGAGGGAGAGATTATTGTCGTCGAACCAGTTCTCCAGATTCTCTATCTCATTCCTGTACTCTGTCTCGTCATTGTTTGAAATCCAACCCACTGCTGTGGTGTATTCAGCAAATTTGAAAATCGAGTTGGAGGGGAATTTGGCCACACAGTCATAGGTGTACAAGGAGTATAGTAGGGGGCTGAGGACACAGCATTGTGGGGCACCGGTATTAAGGATGATCGTGGAGGAGGTGTTGTTGCCTATCCTTACTGATTGTGGCCTGTGGGTTAGAAAGTTCAGGATCCAGTCGCAAAGGGTTTGAGCCGAGTCCACGGCCACGGAGTTTGGAGATGAGTTTCGTAGGAATGATGGTGTTGAAGGCTGAGCTGTAGTCGATAAATAGGAGTCTGACATAGGCGTCTTTGTTATCTAGGTGTTCCAGGGTAAAGTGCAAGGCCATGGAGATGATGTCTGCTGTGGACCTGTTGCAGTGGTAGGCGAACTGTAGTGGATCAAGTCAATCCGGGAGGCTGGAGTTGATTCGTGCCATGACTAACCTTTCGAAGCACTTCATGATGATGGATGTCAGAGCCACTGGACGATATTCATTAAGGCACACTGCTTGGATTTATTTTGGTACAGGGATGATGGTCGTCTTCTTGAAGCAGATAGGGACCTCAGATTGTTGTTAAGAGAGGTTGACGATGTCTGCGAATACCCACGCCAGCTGATCCGTGCAAGACCTGAGTGCCTGTCTGGGTAACCCATCCGGGCTTTCCGAAGGTTGACCTTCGAGAAGGCTGCTCTGATGTCTGCAATGGTGATCTCAGATACAAGTTCATCTTTGATGTAAAATCAATGACGATGTGCTTGCCTCAGTTTATTTTATCGCAATGGGAGATTTACTTAGTTGCGAAGAAAAATCTCTACTGCAGAAATAGAGAAGCTCCAGCTATGTCTGTCCATGTACACAACATATGCATTGCTTGTGTCATTATTTTGGAAACTTGCCTGGGAAAATTGAAAGAAGAAAAAGGACCTGCAATAATTATTTTTATTAACATTTTTATAAAACCAAATTTTGTTACAACTTTCTAAAGGTAAAATAAATGTGTAGTACAGTATCACCTCTGGGACCTGTTTATATAAAAACATGATGGTGGGATAGGCAATCAACAATGAAATAACTGATGCATATAAAAATGGTCCAGCAATTATCATGGGGGATTTTAATCTACATGTCCATTGGTCAAACTAGGTAGGTGAGGGCAGCCTTGAGGAGGAGGTCATAGAATGTATCCGCGATAGTTTTCTCAAACAGTTTGTAATGGAACCTATGAGGGAGCAAGCTATCCTACATCTGGTCCTGTGCAATGAGACAGGAATAATTAATGATCTCATAGTTAGGGAGCCTCTCGGAAGGTGTGATCATAGTATGGTTGAATTTAAAATACAGATGGAATGTGAGAAGGTAAAATCCAATACCAGTGTCTTGTGCTTAAACAAAGGAGCCTCAAATGGGATGAGGGAGGTGTTGGCTAGGGTAGATTGGGAGCAAAGACATTGTGGTGGGACAACTGAGGAACAGTGGAGGACTTTCAAAGAGATTTTTCACAGTTCTCAGTATATGTCAGTAAAAAGGACGGACTGTAGGAAAAGGGATAATCAGCCATGGATATCTAAGGAAATAAAGGAGGGCATCAAATTGAAAGAAAAGGCATACAAAGTGGAAAGATTAGTGGGAAACTAGAGGACTGGGAAATCTTTAAAGGTCAACAGAAAGCCACGAAAAAAGCTATAAAGAAAAGTAAGATAGATTATGAGAGTAAACTAGCTCAGAATATAAAAACAGATAGCAAAAGTTTCTACAAATATATAAAACGCAAAAGAGTAGCTATGGTAAATATTGGTCCTTTAGAGGATGAGAAGGGGAACTTAATAATGGGAAATGAGGAAATGGCTGAGGCATTAAATAGGTATTTTGTGTCGGTCTTCATAGTGGAAGACACAAATAACATGCCATCAATTGTTGGCAAGGAGGCTCTAGCAGGTGAGGACCTAGAAAAGATTACTGTCACTAAGGAGGTTGTGTTGGGCCGGATAATGGGGCTAAAGGTAGACAAGTCTCCTGGGCCTGATTGAATGCTTCATGGGGTACTAAAAGACGTGACGGGGTAAAAAGCAAATGCGCTTGTGGTAATTTACCAAAATTCGCTGGACTCTGGAACAGTTCCGGCAGATTGGAAAACAGCAAACCTGATGCCACTGTTTAAAAAAGAAGGGAGTCAAAAGGCAGGTAACTAAAGGCCAGTTGGTGGGGAAAATGCTTGAATCTATTGTTAAGGAAGAAATAGCAAGACATCTGGATAGAAATTGTCCCATTGAGCAGATGCAGCATGGGTTCATGAAAGGCACGTCATCTTTGACTAATTTAGTGGAAGTCTTTGAGGACATTACGAGTGCGTGGACAATGGGGAACCGGTGGAGGTGGTGTATCTGAATTTCCTGGAGGCATTCAACAAGGTGCCGCACAAAAGGCTGCTGTAGTGTATTAGCATGGGTAGTGTATTAGCATGGATAGAGGATTTGTTAACTGACAGAAAGCAAAGAGTGGGGGTAAATGGTTGTTTTTCTGGTTGGCGATCAGTGGCTCTTGGTGTGCCTCAGGGATCAGTGTTGGGTTCGTAACTGTTCACAATTTACATAGATGATCTTTACTTGGGGACCAAGTGTAATGTGTCAAAGTTCGCAGATGACACTAAGATGAGTGGTAGAGCCAAGTGTGCAGAGGACACTGAAAGTCTGGAGAATGATATAGATTGATTAAGAGAGTAGGCAAGGATCTGGCAGATGGAGTTCAATGTTGATGAATGTGAGGTCATCCAATTTGATGGAAATAACAGCAACATTTGAAAAAAATAAATTTAGAGTACCCAATTAATTTTATCCAATTAAGGGGCAATTTAGCATGGCCAATCCACCTAGCCCACACATCTTTGGGTTGTGGGGGTGAAACCCACGCAAACAGGGGGAGAATGTGCAAACTCCACACGGACAGTGATCCAGAGCCAGGATCGAACCTGGGACCTCGGCGCCATGAGTCATCAGGGCTAATCCACTACTGCCATGAAATAACAGCAACATTGACTATTATTTGAAAGGTAAAAGAATTACAGCACGCTGCTGTGCGAGGAACCTGGGTGTCCTTGTGCATGAATCGTAAAAAGTTGGTTTGCAGGTGCAGCAAGTAATTAAGAAGGCAAATGGAATTTTGTCCTAGAGGGATGGAGTTTAAAAGCAGGGAGGTTATGTTGCAGTTGTATAGTGTGCTGGTGAGGCCACACCTGGAGTACTGTGTACAGTTTTGGTCTCCTTACTTGAGAAAGGATGTACTGGCACTGGAGGGTGTGCAGAGGAGATTCAGTAGGCTGATTCTGGAGTTATGAGGAGCGACTAAGTAGAATGGGATTATACTCATTGAAATTTAGAAGAGTGAGAGGAAATCTTATAATATATATCAAAACATATAAAGTTATGAAGGGAATAGATAGGATAGAAGCAGGGAGGTTGTTTCCATGGGCAGGTAAAACTAGAACTAGGGGGCATAGCCTCAAAATAAGGGGATAAGGGGGAGCAAATTTAGGTCTGAGTTGAAGAGGAACTTCTTCACTGGGCAGGGAACTCCACAGATTCACGACCCTTTGGGTGAAGCAGTTGAGGTTACTTCTGATGCGCAATCAATTACTCTCGAGACAAGGTGAGTCATAACTAATAGGCTTTAATCTGCTAGAACTGTTCCCCAGCAGCTTCGATACAGAAAGTGAAGGCTGCTGGGACGGCATTGGTTCTTATACTCCGCCTCTCAGGGTGGAGCTATGTACATCAGCCAATGGTAGACTCCTGGGTCTAGCCAATGGTCATCCACCTCTCAAGTACCGCAATACCTGGTATTACCACAACTTCATTAAATGTTTTTAAGGAAAAGGTGGATAGAATTTTGAACAGTAAAGGAATAAAAGGTTACGGTGGGCATGCTGGTAAGTGGAGCTGAGTCCACAAAAAGATCAGCCATGATCTTATTGAATGGCGGAGCAGGCTCGAGGGGCCAGATGACCAACTCTTGCTCCCATTTCTTATCTTCTTATATGCAAGTGACCTCTCTCTATAGTTGTTGCATGCTATGAAAATGTTTTGGTCTCGACTCAGGCCCAGGTGGTGTGGATGACAGCAGTAATCCAGCACAAACTAGCAAGTTCACTCCAGAGAAGGTAAGTATGGAAAAGGTGAGAAGCAAAAACAATCGGAGGTTCTTCTGAAGTTAAGGCAAATTGGTGAACTGAATTCAGAGCTTTCCATTTGGCTATATTTGATCTGACTTTGAGAGGCTAAAACACAATCGTGTAAATGTTACATTTCACACTTCCCTTGTGTCTATTGCAAGGTCAATCATATAATCATTGCTTTTAGAACAAAATGTACGAATTAGCACTCTTTTTGGGAAAGCATTTTCAAAATATAAAGAATTAGATTGGGTGCAAGAGAAATGAGTTGCACCTGAACTAAGTAGAGATAAAGGGAATTAAGCATGACATTAAGGCAGAAATTGAAAATCATTTCAACTGGAGGGTAGAACACGAATGGGCCACAGGGTAATAAGATTCAAGTGTAAGGTGGTCATCAGGCGAGCGAGAGACCAAAAATGGCAGACGCTGGAGACCAGGAAAGGAGGCCAATTGATGGGAATGCTGTGTGATACTAGGGATCTATGATACAACAGAATATGAAAAATGTAGTGAACTACAGAGAATGCATATTTAATTTTTTTTAAAAAATCTTTTTATTGCCATTTTTCATGTTCATAAACAATTGTTTATGTACATCAAATTTTTCTTAACCGCGGTAATTTACTTAATTGTACAGAAAGGTTTATCCTGTCCTTCCTTTAATTAACATTTTGCCACCCTCTGGTTCGGTCTATGGTCCCATCTGTCTCCACCCCCTCCCGTACCCCCCCATACTCCCCCTGTCCCTACCCCCGTTGGCTTTGGCGGCGCTTTGCTTTTGTGTTCAGGGAGGGGGGGGGCTCCACTTTTATGGCTTTCCAACCTTCCTTACGTCTTCTCCTCCCCTCCTCCATCCCTTCCCCTGGGTTGCCGCAGTCCATTGGTTCCTTATCAATCTTGGTGTTTTCCCCGTTTTACCTCTTGTTCTCCTCTCTTTCCCATATTTCTAGCTTACTCCTCGCTGCCGGCCTCGAAAAGGCTTTGGAACAGGCCGAGAACCCATGTATCGCCTGAGCCTGAGCCTCGCCTCGCGTGGTCGCCTGTCGGCACGCCCACTATTTCTGCTCCTTTCCTTCGCTGCTGCTCCTAATATCTCACTGCCCCCTCGGTTATTGCCAGGCATGTTCCTTTCCTGCGTCTTTCGTCTTTGGATGGATTTTGGTGGGCTTTTTAAGCCGAAATTCCCGATAAATTGCCTCTGTTGGGTTCGTTTGGGAGGAGAGCCACCTGATGTGCGTCCGCTCAGCATATCGCCGCCACCGGAAATCTATGCATATTTAATATAATATTCAGAAGAATAATACATTCAGAAAAGGTAGATAGAAAAGGAGATCATGTCGGTAAAAAAAACAGGCAGGGGTGTAGAAAAATACAGAAAGAACTATTCTGGAGAAATACTTGAATCATGAAATAAGTCAAGCTAACATTAGATATGCTAAAGACCATTAGGTTTTCATGAGAAAGAAAATTCTTCACTCTATGAAGAAGGACGTATGAAAGCAGGAAATTTATTTTAATGGACAACCTCAATCAACTTGGTACAACTTGGGTTTTATCAATTCGTATGGAGCCTGAGCTGGCTAGTTTAATACGTTCATGACTTAATACATTTTGTGCAGTCCCTGGGAAGTAGCAACTTCAGGATGATTAAATTTAACACAATCCTGGATTCAACCAGGTTAATTTCAAAGAAATTAGATGACAATTTCAACAAATAGTTTATGGCAGATTGTTTAAGTAGAGAGCAAGGGAAAATCTTTAAAAATGTCAGCAATTTTCATGGGGGTTCTTTTAATATCCTACCATCAGGGCTTTTCACAGTAACTTCATTGAAGCCAACTTGTGACAATAAGCGATTGTTATTATTGTTATTTTTATTGTTATCTGTTAGGCGGAAATGACAGAGAAACTGCAATAGCAGCTTACCTGCTCAATTCTTTTCTGCTTCAATACTTGTTATAAAGTGTACGGTGGCACTCCATCCAGGTGTTCCTTGAAACTACTTTTATCACTTTGCTACAACATTAGCCCTGATCAGCAAGTTGGTAATGAATTAAATGGACATTTGGCTGTCCAGCAGAAGACGCCAGGAAATATGGCAGCGAGTAAGATCTGGGGCGAAATCCAAAACGGCGCAAATCAGTCGGGCATCGCGCCGCCCCAAAGGTGCGGCTTTGCTATAGCTCAGTTTAGCTCAGTTGGCTGGACAGCTGGCTCATGGTGCAGAGTGAGGCTAACAACATGGATTCACTTGCTGTACCAGCTGAGGTTGGTTATTCATGAAGGCCCCACCGTGACAACCTTACCCCTCGCCTGAGGTGTGGTGATCCTCAGGTTAAATCACCACCAGTCAGCTCTCCCCCTCAAGGGGAAGGCAGCCTATGGCCACCTGGGACTGTGGCAAGTTTACTATCAGCCAACATTTTAAAAGCAAGCTATTTAGGATGTGTAAAACAACTAAATCTTTCACCAGGGTCAGACAAACATTGCAATTTTGTGTTGTAGGGTTAAAGTTTCCACTTTGAGCACAAGAAGCAATTTTGTTTTTTTTCAGGGACAATTTAGCCTGGCCAATCCACCTACCCTGCATATCTTTGAGTTGTGGGAGTGAGACCCAAGCAGACACGGGAAGAATATTCAAACTCCACACGAACAGTGACCCGAGGCCAGGATCGAACCTGAGTCCTTGGCGTTATGAGGTAGCAGTGCTAACCACTGCGCCACTGTGCCGCCCTGCAATTCTGTTTTTAAGGCTGTTTCTTCCTCTCTAGGTTTCTGTCCAAATTCATTTATAAAAGCAACATCTGCCATGAGCCAGCATAACATCAGGTGGATTGGCCATGATAAATTGCGCCTTACTGCCTCAAAAGAATAGGTGGGTTATGGGGATGGGCTTAGGTGGCGAGCTCGTTCAGAGTGTTGGTACAGACTCGATGAGCCGAATGGCATCCTTCTGCACTGTAGTGATTTTATGAAACATCATTTAAAATACGACTTTAAAAAAATTGCAGTGAAAATATTTATTAATATTTTATGGTTGAAAATCACAAAATCACAAAAAGCATTTCAAATCAGTGTTTGTCAAGATGCCCCTTAAATGTAAAGAACAAAGAAATGTACAGCACAGGAACAGGCCCTTCGGCGCTCCAAGCCCGTGCCGACCATGCTGCCCGACTAAACTACAATCTTCTACACTTTCTGGGTCCGTATCCCTCTATTCCCATCCTATTCATGTATTTGTCAAGATGCCCCTTAAATGTAAAGAACAAAGAAATGTACAGCACCAGTTATTATACATCTATGATCAACTGATGTCAAACAACTGAGAATTACCTTTTAAAAATATACACAACCACACACTAGTTTGTTTGGTGTAAAATAGTGAGATCCATGATAATATTTGAAGAAAATACATTAAAAGCTGTTTTGAACGTACCTATCTGTGCCAGGCACTGAAATGGATCAACCTTTTAGACCCTCCTAAAGTCCTGCAAATTAGTGCATTTAGCAGAAACTCCCAAAGGTGACAAATTCACTAAGGGGTGTAGCCTGCGTTTTACACACATTACATGCCCACAGGCCTATGAAGAGTATGGAAACTTTATATTTAAAAAGCAGAATGAACATGGACAATTTAGCTGGACACAAAAAGGAGTTTCGGGAGGTCAGCTGACCTTTTGTGTTTTCTATACAGGCACAGGGACTGGCTTATGTCTGGGCATGCCTCGGCATTTAAAATGCAAACAATCCTTCCGGATGCTGATGACTGCCCCTCCCCATTTCAATTAAAGAAGCTCAAAGTAACAATGGCTGGTAGACCTGTTATCCCAATAATGATGGAAAAGCAAATAAAGAAATTCAGGTGCCATTCAAAACTGGAATATTGCTGGGGGTATCAAATATTTCCCATTGTGTGACAATTTCAGAACCCATTTGTGTGGACAATGGGAAACCAAGGCTGTGGGCATATGACAGAAATGGCTGTGGGCATATGACAGAAACTAGCTTATGGTAATAAGCATCTTATTAATTCACAAGGACAGCTCAAGACAGTCAGCCTGGGATACAGAGACCACAATGGCAAGACTTGTCACCCAGAAAAGGACTGGTCCTATAAAATTACCATAACTTCCACTGGAAAAGTCAAAAGCCTGATGTTGCATGGAGTGAGGCAATGTGAGTTCATTGCCAGAAACCTCCATTGTCTGCACTGAATCAACAAAGAATCCTCAGGCCTGCAGTGCTTCCAGATATTATTTTGAGAATTTATAATAAATGTCACTATTTGAACTTTGTAAAGATGTAAATGCATGTTACATCCTTTTGTAATCTTCGTTTCGTTTGCACGTAGGTGTCTAATGCAATTACATTTTGTGTGTTGAGAAAATAAACACTTATTCTTTCTTTTAATTTAAACTTAGAAGAAAGCCTGTCTTGTGTGCGTTTTTGAAAGTCACAGCACTAAAGAGGTTAAAACACTTCCTTCTTTAAAGCATACCTTGTTGCGGTTAATCAAGAGGTGGAAAAAAGATAAACAATCCCACCATCTTTCCCCCATCTGTAATAGCTATTTTGTGTTCAGGACGGCATTTAGTACAATTTTGAAAACTAATGCAGAGCATCATGGAAATCTTGCACACTTGAGTTTGAGCTTAAACTTCGAAAATCTTTTACTTCAGTTCTGCCAGTTTTGGCGAAATTACAGTGATGCTCGATCAATGACTACTGAAGCGAGGTTGTAGTCCAACTGAAGGCTTTAATAAGCTAGATGTTTCCCCCAGCAGCTCAGGTACAGAAAGAAGGCTGCTGGGGCGGCACGGACTCTTATACCACGCCTTGCAGGGCGGAGCTACCATACAGCTTGACCAATGGGAAACATACAATATCTACCAATGGTGTTCCAGCATTACTAGGTACCGTAATACCTCTACACAGACTACCACATTCACTCCCTGTTAAAAAAGACTCTGGCGGGGGTGGTGGCTTGGTATTACAATATGGTAACGTGGTAGAAGTTATAGTTATAGAGGTAGCGTAATACCTCCGTACAGCGTTTTGTCTTATTGTCGTAACTATTTACAATTTCACAATTAACTATATACACTTTAAGATGAAGCAATCAGTCGATCGGGGGCCCTGGTCGTCCTCTGTGATCGTCAAAGCTTTGGTGGTGACACCGGTGGCGGCTTGGGCGCCTGTGACTCCGGGAGCGTGGCCTCGACCTCTGTGGCAGCTTCAACACCCCTAGATGGCGCTGGTAGGGAAGCCGATTGACCTGGGAAGGGAGCGTCTGCGGGGTGCGTCGGTGGGCTGGGGGGGGGGGGGGGGGGTCTAGACAGTTCTGGCGGAAGAACCGATCCTCATGGGAAGGGGCGGCTGTAAGGTGCACCGGTAGGAGGGTAGGACTGGTGGCTGGGGTGTGCGTGGGGATCCGGCGGGCGCCAGGTCACGTAGGGAGACCGTATCTTGTCGGCCGTCGGGGTACGCCACGTAAGCGTACTGGGGGCTAGCGTGGAGAAGATGGACCCTCTCGACCAATGGGTCCGACTTATGCGCCCGCACATGTTTTCGGAGCAGGATGGGTCCGGGAGCTGCAAGCCAGGTTGGGAGCGAGGTCTCAAGAGGAGGACTTCCTGGGTAAGACAAGGAGACGTTCGTGAGGTGCTTGGTTAGTCGTGGTACAAAGCAGTGACCGGATGGAGTGGAGGGCATCCGGGAGGACTTCCTGCCAACGGGAGACTGGGAGATTCCTGGACCGTAGGGCCACGAGGACGATCTTCCAGACCGTTCCGTTCTCCCTCTCTACCTGTCCGTTACCCCGGGGGTTGCAACTGGTCGTCCTGCTCGAGGCAATGCCCTTGCTGAGCAGGAATTGACGCAGTTCGTCGCTCATAAAGGAGGACCCCTTATCACTATGTATGTAAGCGGGGAACCCGAACAGCGTAAATTTGCTATGGAGGGCCTTGATGACGGTGGTTGTGTCATGTCGGGGCAGGGGATGGCGAATGGGAACCGGGAGTACTGGTCAATCACGTTGAGGAAGTACGTGTTGCGGTTGGTGGAGGGGGCCTTTGAAGTTCATACTGAGGCGTTCAAAGGGACGGGAAGCCATTATCAGGTGTGCTTTCTCTGGCCTGTAGAAGTGCGGTTTGCACTCCGCGCAGATTTGGCAATTCCTGGTGGCTGTCCTGACCTCCCCGATGGAGTAGGGCAGGTTGCAGGTCTTGATAAAGTGGAAGAAGTGAGTGACCCCCAAGTGACAGAGGCCCTTGTGGAGGGCTCGGAGGCGGTCCACTTGTGCGTTGGCACATGTGCCGTGGGACAGGGCATCAGGAGGCTCGTTTAGCTTCCTGGGACGATACAAGATCTCGTAGTTATAGGTTCGATCCTCCACCGTAAGATCTTATTGTTTTTTATCTTGCCGCGCTGTGCATTATCGAACATGAAGGCGACCGATCATTGGTCAGTGAGGAGAGTGAATCTCCTGCCGGCCAGGTAATGCCTCCAATGTCGCACAGCTTCTACTATGGCCTGGGTCTCCTTTTCGACTGAGGAGTGGCGGATTTCGGAAGCATGGAGGGTACGTGCAAAGAAGGCCACGGGTCTGCCCGCTTGGTTGAGGGTGGCCGCCAGAGCTACATCAGCCGCGTCACTCTCGACATGGAAGGGGAGGGACTCGTCGATGGCATGCATCGTGGCCTTTGCAATGTCTGCTTTGAGGCGGCTGAAGGCCTGGCGGGCCTCTATCGACAGGGGAAAAACTGTGGATTGGATCAGGGGACGGGCCTTGTCCGCATAGTTGGGGACCCACTGGGCAGAGTAAAAAAAAAAGCCTAGGCAGCGCTTCTGAGCCTTGGAGCAGTGAGGGAGGGGAAACTCCATAAGGGGGCGCATGCGTTCAGGGTCGGTGCCTATGTTGCTAACATTTGGTTGGTTCAATTGGCTCTGTTTTATAACCTTTGCTCTAGAGTCGCCAGGTATCTTTATGATACCGCCACAAGGTTCAAGTTCAAGTAATGATCAATAACTCAACACACCAATTAGTAAGATTCAAATCAATACACATTTATTATACACAGTAAATCACTACTCATGCATAAACTCTACTTTCTAGGCTATTTCTATCACTGACAGGCCTATACATAGCTTCGGAATTGGCCCACCAGGTCAGGGGAACAAATGGCCTTTCGTTCGGGTTCTGAGTCTGCGGGATTCAAAAGCTGGTATGGACTGGTAGCTAGGAGCGCCTATCTCGTAGCGAGCATTGACTTGAGACTTACTTGTTTGGAGGCCGCTGGACAGTTCACTCTCAGGGGTTGCTTCGCATTGCTGAGTGACCCTGTCAAGAAGGACGATTTGAACTTGGGGGTTTGCTTTATAGTCCCCAGGGGCTTCCCGCCCTTCTGGGCGGACCCCGTACCTGGTTTCAAGTGATTGGACTTTGTTCCAATCACTTGGTTCGATTTCTCCAATGCTGGAGCGGTTCCCTGATCGTTGGGCGGTCTTTAAGTGTCCGTTAACCTCTTTTGTGTTGGCTCCTGCTGGCGCCGAGGAGTCTGGCTTGGCCTTGTTTACCTTAAAACGATTTGATTGTTCCCGGGGATCGCTCATTACTATGTAGATGGCTGCTTGTATCGATGCTGAGCGGGTTTCTGCAGAGTCTAATACACAGTAAACTTTGCACCTGCTAGTTTTTGCCTGTGTTGGCTGAATTTCCCTTCAGCCTTTGCGGTTCTCCATTTTAAGTCGGGAAGTGGCCAACTCAGGTGGCTACACTTATAACTCCATTTCGCACTACGTAGCCGAGGATGGCTAGGCGGTCGGTGCTAAAGACGCATTTATCCTTGTTATATGTAAGGTTAAGGATCTTTGCGGTCTGGAGGGGTTTTCGGAAGTTGGTGGCGTGGTCCTGCTGATTGTGGCCGCAGATGGCGACATTATCGAGATACGGGAATGTTGCCCGTAAACCGTTCCGGTCAACCATTCGGTCCATCTCGCGCTGGAAGACCGAGACCCCGTTAGTGACACCGAAGGGAACCCTTAAGAAGTGGTAGAGCCGCCCATCTGCCTCAAAGGCAGTGTACTTGCGGTCACTAGTGCGGATGGGGAGCTGGTGGTAGGCGGACTTAAGATCCATCGTGGAGAAGACCTTGTAATGCGCGATCCTGTTTACCAGGTCGGATATACGGGGGAGAGGGTACCCGTCCAGCTGCGTAAACCTGTTGATGGTCTGACTGTAGTCGATGACCATCCTATGCTTCTCCCCGGTCTTTACCACCACTACTTGAGCTCTCCAGGGGCTGTTACTGGCTTCAATTACTCCTTCCATCAGTAGCCATTGGACCTCTGGCCTAATAAAAGTCCGATCCTGGGCACTGTACCGTCTGCTCCTGGTGGCGATGGGTTTGCAGTCAGGGGTGAGGTTCGCAAACAGGGAAGGCGGATCGACCTTGAGGGTCGCGAGGCTGCAGACAGTGAGAGGGGTATAGGGCCGCCGAATTTGAAAGTTAGACTTTGAAGGCTGCACTGGAAGTCTAACCCTAGGAGTGTGGCCGCGCAGAGGTACGGGAGGACGTAGAGCCGGTAATTTTTAAACTCCCTTCCCTGGACCGCGAGGTTTGCTACACAAAACCCCTTGATCTCTACTGAGTGGGAACCGGAGGCCAGGGAGATTTTTTGATTAACGGGGTGGACGGGGAGCGAACAGCGCCTTACCGTGTCGGGGTGTATGAAGCTCTCCGTGCTCACAGAGTCGATTAAGCAGGATGTCTCGTGCCCGTTGATTAGTACCGTTGTTGTAGCAGTTGAGAGTGTTTGAGGCCAGGACTGGGCCAGGGTCACCTAGGCTAATCGCAGAAGCAGTTGAGTGTTCTCTTCTGGCGGTGTGTGGTCAGCCGAGCTGGGGTCCTGGGAGTCCATCCAAGATGGCGGCGCCCATTGGTTGCACATGGCTGGGGGTGCACAAAATGGCGGCGCCCATCTATCGTATGTGGCATCCGCGGTACAAGATGTTGGCGCCCGGAGGCCGCACGTGGCCCTGGAGGAGCCCGCTCGCCGCCCAGGGACCGTGGAGAGGAAAGTGGCGGTGGTCCGCATTCGCCACCGGGGACCGCAGCGACCTGGCATACCGCCACGAAGTGGCCCTTTTTACTGCATCCCTTGCGGGGTTTCACGCTGCCCAGGGGGCTGCCGCGTGGTCGGGGACGTAAGCGCGGGCATTTCGGGAGGCCACTTCCAGGGGGCCAGCCAGGGCCCGTGCCTCCTTGAGGCCGAAGGTGTCGTTCTCCAGCAATCACTGATGGATTTCGGAGGACAGCATACCTGCAACGAAAGCGTCCCGGATCAAAAGTTCTGTGTGGTCGCTCGCCGAAACTTGCGGGCAGCTGCAGTTTCTCCCCAACATCAGGAGCGCACGGTAGAATTCTTCCAGCGATTCCCCAGGGATTTGTCGCCTCGTCGCTAGCAGATGTCGGGCGTAGACCTGGTTTACTGGGCGAATATAATGTCCTTTTAGCAGCTCCATTGCTGCATTGAAGTCGTCCACGTCCTCGATGAGGGTGTAAATTTCAGGGCTCACCCTCGAGTGCAGGACTTGCAATTTCTGTTCTCCCGTGGGTGTGTTTTCGGCCGTTCCGAGATATCCGTTAAAACACGCCAGCCAGTGCTTGAAGGTTGCCGTTGAGTTTGCCGCGTGGGGGCTGAATTGCAGACACTCCGGCTTGATTCAGAGCTCCATCCTTTTAAATCTAGCTTATTAAATTGATGCACGTTCAATGACAACTGAAGCGAGGTTGTAGTCCAACTGAAGGCTTTAATAAGCTAGATGTTTCCCCCAGCAGCTCAGGTACAGAAAGAAGGCTGCTGGCGCGGCACGGGCTCTTATACCCCACCTTGCAGGGCGGAGCTACCATACAGCTTGACCAATGGGAAACATACAATATCTACCAATGGTGTTCCAGCATTACTGGGTACCGTAATACCTCTACACAGACTACCACATACAGCAAAACAACAGAGCAACCAAGCTGAAACACCAGGCCATAATGTCTACAAATATAAAGTACATTTTACTCATCTTAATGTGTTCTATAGTCTACTTTGTCTCTCTTAAACTCATCAAAAACATCTTTCACCAGTTTGTGCAAATTCATTTCAGCTTGAGATTGCGTTTTAACACAATAGAAATGACTATAAGCAACTGCAACAAAAAATACAAAATACGGTTCACAATACATCCAGACAAATTGCTCATAAATTGCGACCGTTAAGACTTATGTGGATAGACACATGAACAGACGGGATATAGAAGGATACAGGCGTTTAGTCTAGATAGGACACGTGATCGACACAGGCTTGGAGGGCCGAAAGGCCTGTTCCTGGGCTGTATTGTTCTTTGTATAAACAATTCATTTCGTGCAGAAGGCCATTCGGCCCATCGAGTCTGCACTGACCCTTTGAACGACCAACATACCTCGGCCCAATACCCCATCTTTTCCCTGTAACCCCACCCAACCTTTTGACACTTAGGGGGAATTTAGCATGGCCTAGCCTGCACACCTTTGGACTGTGGAAGGAAGCCGGATCACCCGGAGGAAACCCACGCAGACATGGGGAGAAATGTACAAACTCCACAAGGTCGGAATCAAAGCTGGGTCCCTGGTGCTATCAGGCAGCAGTGCTAACCATTGTGCCACCATGTAAGCAATTTCTCCAAGGATTTACTCGAGGTGATTTGTGTAGAACTCAAACAGGAGAGACAATGGGAACACATAGTATGGGCGTGAATCCCGCCCCGCCGTCCTCCTAATTCCCCCGCCCCCCAAAAAATTGCCCCGGCGTGAGTCGCGCCGCCCGCCTCGGAGAATGGCGGGGTCCGGCGCGACTCAATGGGTCCCGGGGCTGACCGAACTCTCCGGCCCGCGATGGGCCGAAGTCCCGCCCACCTGTAGCCAGTCCCGCCGGCGTAAATTAGAGTAGATCCCTTACCGGGGGGACCTGGCGGCGCAGGCAGGCTCCGGGGTTCTTTTATCATAGAATTTACAGTGCACCACGTCAACCTGGCTGGTTGCGGAGAGATCTGGCCCTGGCACGTGCCCCCACAGTGGCCTGACCCACGGTGGCATCGGCCGCTGTGGTCCTCCGCGATGGCCAATGCGGAGACAAACCCTCCCGCTCATGCGCGGGGCTGATGCCAGCATGCGCTGGAGCTCCCGCACATGCGCTGACTCGCGCCGGCCGGTGGAGGCCCTTCGCCGCCGGTTGGCGTGGTGCCAGGCCCCCATCCCACCGGCCGGCGGGGTGCCAACCACTCAGGGGCGGGCCAAGCCCCTGAAGGTGTGGTGGATTCCGCATCTTTGGGGCGGCCTGACGCCGGAGTGATTCATGCCACTCAGTCCCTCCGGGACCCCCCACCCTGCCGGGTACGGGAGTATCCTGCCCTACATCTCTCCACAAGGGCCACCCTCCCTGGCCTGCACCCAGGTTTTCATACAGAGCAGTTTCCCCTTGTTAAGGGAAACCCCACCCCCAATTACCAGGGAAGCTCATACTCAGCTGTGCTAGGGGGAAATTGAATGGAGCATAGTCCTTGCCCCTCCCCCCCACCCCCCCAAGGGGGGGTCGTAACAATTCATAAACAGACGTTTATTTTTTGTGGGTGGGAGGGGGGGGAAGCGTGCAAAGAGGTACAGCTGCATGTAATGTGGTAATCACCACTGTTGTATAAATTAGGAGATGTGTGGTAAGGCCCTGTACTACAGGTACAGGGGTAGTTCCCTGCCTGCTGGCTCCGCCCAGTAGGCGGAGTTGTCTGATTTTCCACTGGCTAATCACCCACAGTAGGCATCACTCCCACCTGCGATCCAGCTATATCATTACCCAAGATAAACTGTATTCCTGGACAAGATAGTTTATCTATTACTCCTACTACCACTTCACCACTCTTCACTCAACTTTCCAACCTTACCTTATATAATGGAACGCTACTCCTCTCACCCTGAATTCCACATATCACCACCTTTTCTGGCAACATTCTTCCCAAACTACATAATTCCTCATCTCTTACCATTAAAGATTGACTAGCCCCTGTATCTCTTAAAATTGTGACTTCTTTACCTGCTCCTCCTGATACACATGAGTAAACTTTATCCACACAAGTAAATTCTTTAAATACATCTGGCACCTTCTTAACAATTACTTCTTGAACAGGCTGTACAATCATTTGCACCTCCTACGCATCCCTTGGGCTTTCCTTTACCACTCTAACAAATACCACTGTCTTATCCTGTTTTACCACATCAGCCTTCCCAGTGCTTTTCTTCAACCACCAACACTGTGACTTTACATGGCCTAGTTTATTACGGTGAAAACATCTGAAACTTTTCATTTCTTTTCCACCCTCCTGGAGTTCTTTTTTAATCTGAGGTACACTCTCTTTATTGTCTCCCATCAGATCACCTTTACTTTTGCCACTTGAGTATTTCTCATGTTCTCAGTTTCTATCCCTCACCGGCTGAAACTGATGTTGGAAACCAATCTTTGATTTATGAACTAATTCATAATCATCTGCCATTTCCGCTGCTAATCTCGCAGTTTTAACCCTCTGTTCTTCCACATGAGTTCTCACTACATCAGGAATTGAATTTTAAACTCCTCCAAAAGTATAATTTCTCTGAGAGCTTCATACGTTTGGTCTATTTTCAAAGCCCTTATCCACCTATCAAAATGACTCTGTTTGAGCCTTTCAAACTCCATGTATGTTTGACCAAATTCTTTCCTTAAATGTCTAAACCTTTGTCTGTAAGCTTCAGGCACTAGTTCATATGCACTTAAGATGGATTTCTTCACCGCCTCATACATTCCAGATACCTCCTCTGGTAGTGATGCAAACACTTCACTCGCCCTATCTACCAGCTTTGTTTGAATCAGTAATACCCACATGTCTTGTGGCCATTGCATTTGTTTAGCTACCTTCTCAAATGAAATGAAAAAGGCTTCTACCTCCTTCTCATCAAACCTTGGCAATGCTTGGACATAGTTAAATAGATCCCCACCACGTCTTCAACTATGACGCTCTGTCTCATTATCCTCATCCATCTCCTCCAACTGGACGTGTCCCTTTGTGTCTGCCAATTTTAACTGATTTTCATGTTTCAGAGCCATTTTCCGAAGTTCAAACTCTCTCTCTTTTTCCCTTTCCTCTCTATCTCTTTCTTTGTTTCTTTCTTCTCTCTCCTTTTCTTTCTCCTCTCCATCTCTTTCTCTTTCTTTTTCCGCTCTCTCTCTTTCGTATTCAAGCCGCGTTAATTCATTCTCATGTTCCATTTGTTTAATTTGCAACTGAATTTTTGCCATTTCCCATGAGTCAAACTCTATCTCAGGCAACTTTAAACGCTTAACCACCGCCATAATTACCTCATCTTTTCACATTTTGTCAGGTAATGTTAACTGCAATGTTTTTGTCAGACCTAACAGTCTGCTTTTTGTCTCTGTCTGCAAAGTACTGCGTGTGACAGTCTCCACCCCCAAAAACTTCTGAGCCTCTGAAAGAGCCATTGTCCACAACACACTCCCCACTTAAACTGAAATACCACACCGGAAAAGCAACAATCCTTCACTGTCTTTAAGTTCACAAAAGCCAATCCAATAGATAGACTTTTATCCACCTCGAGCCCCCAATTGTTATGGGTGAGGCGTTTTCAGAACCCCAAAAGGTATCATGGAGTTCAACCAACCTCCCTCTTTAATGTATTTGTTGCATTTCCTAGCATCCCTAGGTGTGGGATTACAATTATGGACACGTGGGTTTTTAAACACAAAACAATGTTTATTCCATGAACTCAACTTAACATCTTAAATAAACATTGGATCTCTTAACATCCCTTACTTCCAAGATAACTCTGAAAATATTACAACAGTAAATAATTCCTCAAAATGTTCCTTCAAACTTCCAAGAGACTTAACACCTTTAAACAGAATCACATCAGGTTAAAGGCTTTACTATTATGAGTTTAAACCACCCAAATGATCCAAAGATAGTCTTTCATGGCAGAGATCACAGCAAATCCAGCTCACTGCAAACACAGACACTCCCCAAGCTCTTTTCCTCCAAACTGAAACTTCAAAATGGCTGACCTGAGCTCAGCTCCACCCACTCTCTGACATCACTGTTTTCTTAAAGGTACATTGCTTAAACATCCATGTCTTAAAGGTACTCTCACATGACACAGGGTAGAGTGCAGGGCCATGGAGATGGCGCCTGCTGTGGACCCGTTGCAGCAGTAGGCGAACTGTAGTGGATCAAGGTAATCAGGAAGACTGGAGTTGATTCATTCCATGACTAACCTTTCGAAGCACTTCATGATGATGAATGTCAGAGCCACTGGACGATAGTCATTAAGGCACGCTGCTTGACTTTTTTTTGGTACAGGGATGATGGTCGTCTTCTTGAAGCAGATAGGGACCTCAGATTGTTGAAAAGAGAGGTTGAAGATGTCTGCGAATAACCCCGCCAGCTGATCCGCACAAGACCTGAGTGCTTGTCATCTGGGCCAGTGGCTTTCCGTGGGTGTTTATTACTGCAGTGATATCAGAGAGTGGGTGGAGCTGCCCTGTCTGTCAGCTTTTTACTTTTGTTTTAGGCTGTTTGCTGCAGGGTGTGTTTAATTTCGTTTTCAGAGCTGGATAGCTGCCGTCACAGCCAGAAGGTGTATGAGTCTCTCTCTCTGTATTCTAAAGACTGTAAATCGATCCTTTGGTGATTTAAAACTAATAGCTGCTCTCAGTAGTGACTTTAACCTGGTGTGCTTCTGTTAAAAGTTATTTTTTAAGTCTTCTGGATGTTAAAAGGAAAGCTATTATTGAAAACATGGAAAGATGTGTCATTTGAAACATGGAAGTCTGGCAATATCTGGTCTGAGAGAAACATGAGAGGATACAGGGCAAGATCCCACAAAGGGTTAACAGCAGCTGTCAGGGAAGGATTGTAAAATGCAGATATCCTTGGTCAAGCAGGCTTAGCAAACAAGACAAACAGGATTTTGAATGAAGCCAAAAACAATGGCTCACACCTTCATTGAAAGTAACTATCTTGGTAAGGATCTGGAAAAGAATGGATGAGGTTCAGTTGAATTTGGTGATAATTCTAAGTGTGAAAATTTGCTAATACCAGGTAAATTCAAGAAAACTGTCTACGAGAAACATAATTCAAAGCCTAAATCAAAGTTAAAATTGAGCGGAGGACACAATTGAAAAATAAAACTATAGAATTGACAGGAATTAAAAGTAACACCTCTTGAACTCAAAGCATTTTGAACATCACAAAGGAAACAATGTAATCAGAATGATGAGATGAAGTCATGTCAAAATGAATACTTAGTTGGATTAGAAAGTTTAGATCAAAGATACTTTTTACAATCAAAGAAAATAAGAGTTACTTTACAATAACGTCATAAAAACTTAACTGTTAGAAAGCGAATATAAACCTTGAGACCAGGGCAACCAGAAGAAGAACCAGAACCAGAAGCAGTACTCAAAGGGAGAGAGAGAGAAGCAGAGAAGGAACAAGCAGCTAGAGTCAGATTACAGTCAGCTCGGTCATGGGAAATAGACAGGGCAGAGCAGCCGAGCTAAAATAGCGAATACATCTAAGGAAGACTAGATTTTAAAGAGGAGCCAGAGTCAGCTCAAAGATAACTCTCACAGCTCTGTACATGGGAAAGATAGGACACAGCAACCGAAGACCACATTTTAAAAAGAAGATTGATTGTCAAGTTGGGCCTGAAGGTCCCTTCAACCAACCAGAAGGATCCCGACGCAAGCTCTTTTTACTTTTCTGTAAAGACAGTGATTGCATCTTTTAAAAAGAGAAAAAAATTTATAATAATAAAATAACTTAAAAGTTTTAACCTGAAACAGTGGTTATTCCAAAGTCTACTTTACTTACTTAGCAATGCGGGACCCAGGATCGATGCTACTAAGTGGTAAGTAGATGAAATCTTTGGTGAAGGCATGGGTTATACCGGGGGATAACTTGAAAATATAGTTTGACCGGAATAGCACCCACTGAAGCCTGTATCGGAGTCGGGGAGTGAGAATTCCCGATCACCATTTAGAATGTCGCCCCTTTTTGGTATAGGGGGACGTCTAAGAATAGTGGTGAGTTTTCAAAAACAAAGCTTCAAGGATTACTTAGTGTTGTAATCTTTGGGGGTTGTATTTGAATTAATGGTTGCTAAGATGCTCACTGCATGTTTTAAAAAAGGTTGAGTTATAGAATAAACATTGTTTTGCTTTAAAGAATACTTTTCCATTTCTGCTGTACCACACCTGTCGAGTGGGCCGTGTGCTCCCCATACCACAATCTAGGAAAAGTTGTGGGTCAGGTGAACTCCATGATACCCTTTGGGGTTCTCTAAACCCTGGCCCATAACAGCAGGCAAGATGCTTCCCCTGGCTGGAAGGTCTAGAACCAGGAACACAATTTCAGAATAAGAGTAAAGCCACGTAGGACCGAGATGAGGAGAAACTTATTTTACTAAATGGTTGTGTATCTTTGGAATGTGGAAGCTCAGTCGTTGAGCATGTTTAAAGTAGAGATTGACCGATTTCTAAATGCCAATGACATAAAGAGATATGGGGATGGTGAGGGGGAGAAAGGCACTGAAGTGGATGATCAGCCATGATCATGTTGAAAGGCAAAGCAGGCTCGATGGGTTAAACAGCCTACTTCTGCTCCTATATTCCTATGCCTTCCAAATGTTTCTGAAAATATGGTTTTGTCACGTCATTAAAGAAATAACACAAAACTGTTATTTTCTGGAGGTTTTAAATATGCTACTTACATTAATATAGCACCTTTGATATAGTGAAACATCCCAAAGCACTTCACGAAGGGGAATCAGACAAAAACTGACACAGGACCATAGAAAGACATCTTAAGATAGATGGCTAAAATCTTAATCAAAAAGGTAGATATTTAGAAGGATCTTAAAAGAAAGAGTTGCGGAGGCTTAGGGAACGAATTCCAGAGAAGGCGAGCTACTAGAGTAGAGACACCACTAGAAGGGGCAGCACGGTAGCATTGTGGATAGCACAATTGCTTCACAGCTCCAGGGTCCCAGGTTCGATTCCGGCTTGGGTCACTGTCTGTGCAGAGTCTGCACATCCGCCCCGTGTGTGCGTGGGTTTCCTCCGGGTGCTCCGGTTTCCTCCCACAGTCCAAAGATGTGCAGGTTAAGTGGATTGGCCATGATAAATTGCCCTTAGTGTCCAAAATTGCCCTTAGTGTTGGGTGGGGTTACTGGGTTATGGGGATAGGGTGGAGGTGTTGACCTTGGGTAGGGTGCTCTTTCCAAGAGCCGGTGCAGACTCGATGGGCCGAATGGCCTCCTCCTGCACTGTAAATTCTATGATAGGAGAACACAGTCTCTGTAGAAAGTGTTCAAAGAAATTGGACTGTACTTAATTGAATGACGAAGTATGTAAGTGACTGACTGAGATAGTTTTTTTTAACTGCTGCTGCTCCACAATTCAGAAAAGTACTTAAAATTTAAAGTCTGAACTTCTGGTGGCGGCCATGGAGGGAGAGGTTGCTTATTTGGTAGCTCCCACTCGTGGTGGACCTTTGGGACCTTTCCCCCCCCCCCCCGACTTTTGGGGGATTCGATCGGAAAAATTGGAGATTGGTGAGGTAGAGGAGAAAAATCTCCCACCAGTTTATGGAGTCGTGGACCAGAAGTGGTCTGCAAAGGAGAGATTGTTGGGCAAAGAAGGGAGTGGAGTCTGCAACACAGGAAAACATGGCGGAGGCTCAGGGACTGGGATTGCCCGTCCAGTGGTCAATGGTGATGCTGGTGGAATTCCTTCAGGAGAGCTTCGCCAAGCAAAGACAAGAGTACCTGGGCCCGATTAAGACGGGGATTGACCGGGTCGAGCAAAGGTTGGAAGTCCAGGGACAGGCGATCCAGGAGGTGGAAGAGGCGGTGGCTGACCATGATGACCAGCTCACCACGATGGTGGTGGAGATGGAGCTGATGAGGGGCTGCCAGAAAAGGCCGCAGGAGAACAGGCAGAACCTGAGGATCGTTGGCCTCTCAGAGGGCACCGAGGGATCGGACGCAGGGGCATATTTGGCGCGTATGTTTGAGAACCTGCTGGGAGAGGGTGTATTTACTCGACACTTGGAAGTGGACAGGACACACAGAGCGCTTACGAGGAAGCCGCGGGTGAATGAGCCGCCGAGGGCGATAGTGGTACGAATACACCGGTTCCTGAATAAGGAACAGATCTTGAGGTGGGCCAGGCAGATGAGGAGCTGTAAATGGGAAAATAATGAGCTGCACATTTACCAGGACTTGGGTGCGGAACTGGCCAAAAAAAGGGTGAGCTTCAACAAAGTTAAATCGCCCCCCTTCAAGGGGGTGAAGTTCGACACATTGTACCCAGCTTGCTTGTGGGTCACTTAAGAGGGTCAAGAACTTTGTTTCGGATCGCCGGATGAGGCGATAAACTCTCTTAAGGACAGGGGACTGGCAGGTGATGGAGGACATTAAACCTGGGGGGTGTAATACTGTGCCTATGCTGCTAAATTTCTTTTCTTTTTCGGCTGTGTATGTCGTGTTTTTGTACCAATTCTTTGGGCCGTTCCTCGGTTTTGTATGCGGGTTAACTTTGTTCTTGTGGGGGATGGTGGGTGGAATTTTCTTCTTTGTGTTTGTTGTTGGGGATTGTAATGTTTTGCATATGTATGTTTGAGCGGTGGGGGGAGGGAGATCAGTAGGGAGTAGGATGCTTGGCGCCATGGGCAGGGGTTACCAGGATAGCTGGGCGGGCTAGCTCACGGAAGCGCAGTGGGGGGGTGAGCAGGTGATATGGGGGGTTGGGATTGTTGTTTTGTTAGTGGGGTGGAGGGATGGGGGCGTGGGAGGGGGGGTTGTTTTGCTGACAAGAGAGGGTCTGGTGTTGGGAGACAAATTGGAGGTTGATGACGACGCCCGCCCCCCCCAACCAGGCTGATGACATGGAACGCAAGAGGGTTGAATGAGTCGGTCAAGAGGGCTCGCGTGCTCGCTCATTTGAAGAGGTTGAAGGTGGACGTGGCAATGCTACAGGTGACACACCCGAAGGTAGTGGATCAGACTAGGCTGAGGAAGAGGTGTGTTGGGCAGGTATTTCATTCGGGGATAGACTCTAAAAACTAGGGGGGTTGCGATCTTGATCAATAAGCGTGTGTCGTTTGAGTTAGGGAATACAGTGGCGGACTCAGGGGGTAGGTATGTCATGGTGAGTGGGAAGCTGGAGGGGATGCCGGTGGCATTAGTGAATATTTACACACCAAATTGGGATGACGCGGAGTTTATGAGGCGGGTGTTAGGGAAGATTCTGGACCTGGACTCGCATAGTTTGATCATGGGGGGGGGGGGTACTTTAATACGTTTATTGATCCGAGGTTGGATCGGTGCCAGCCATGGCGAAGGAACTAAAGGGGTTTATGGAACAGATGGGAGGTGTAGATCCGTAGAGGTTCAGATGGCCAAGAGCGAAGGAGTTTTCGTTTTTCTCCCATGCTCACAAAGTGTACTGCCGGATTGATTTTTTCATTTTGAACAGGGCTTTCCTGGTGGGTGTGGTGGATGCCGAGTATTTGCCGATTGTTGTGTCGGACCATGCCCCACACTGTGTGGATTTACAGGTGAGCAAGGAGGGGGGTCAGCGCCCGCAATGGTTTTGGATGTAGGACTGTTAGCGGATGAGGGGGTGTGCGGGTGGGTGAGGGAGGCCATCCAGAATTATTTGGAGATAAATGATACGGGGGACTTTTCGGCAGCAACGGTATGGGAAGTGCTGAAGGCAGTGATTAGGGGGGAGCTAATTTCGATATGGGCTCATAGGGCGAAGTCAGAGCGGGCAGAGAAGGATAGGCTGGTTGGGGAAATACTCCAGGTGGACAGAAGGTATTCTGAGGCCCCGCAGGCGGGACTCTTGATGGAGCGGCAGAAGCTGCAGATGGAGTTTGGGCTGATTTCCACAGGGAGGGTGGTGAGGCACTTGAGGAAGACGAGGGGGCCAATATATGAGTATGGTGAGAAGGCCAGTAGGATGCTAGAATACCAGCTTAGGAAAAGGGAGGTGGCCAGGGAGGTAGGAGGAGTGAAGGACAGAGGGGGGAACACGGTCTTGGACCCAGCGGGGGTTAATGGGGTGTTTATGGAGTTTTACAGTCGGCTGTATGAGTCAGAGCCCCCAGCTGGGGTGGAGGGGATGAGGCAGTTTTTGGTAGGGTTGGAGGTTCCGAAGGTGGAGGGGTTGGGAGCCCCGATCGGGATTGTGGAAGTAGGTGAGCGATTGGAGGCCGTGCAGTCGGGCAAGGCCTCGGGACAGGACGGCTATCCGGTGGAATTTTATAAGAAGTTTTATGGGATGCTGTGCCCGCTGCTGGTGCGGGCATTTAATGAGGCTACAGAGCCATTGGTGATGGCACTGAGAGTGTCAGAGGACATGGAAGAGGCTAGTCCGGGTGGGGGGAACACAGGGTCTCGTTATATGCAGACGACCTACTCCTATATATTTCTGACCTGTTAGGGGGGGATGGAGGAGATTATGCGGATCTTAGGGGAATTTGGCCGGTTCTCGGGGTACAAATTGAATATGGGTAAAAGAGAGGTTTTTGTGATCCAGGCAAGGGGCAGGAGAGGAGAATGGGGCAGTTGCCGTTGTGGGAAGGAGTTTTCGCTACTTGGGTATTGAGGTGGCACGGGGTTGGGAGCAGCTACATAAATTAAATCTGACCCATTTAGTTAAACAAATGAAGGAGGACTTTCGGAGGTGGGACATGCTCCCGCTGTCACTGGTGGGGAGGGTTCAGACCATAAAAATGATGGTCCTCCCAAGGTTTTTGTCTGTTTTCCAGTGCCTCCCTATTTTTATACCAATGGCCTTTTTTAAGCGGGTGAATAGGGTGATATCTGGGTTTGCATGGGCAGGTAAAACCCCCCGAGTAACAAAAGTGCTGTTGGAGCGGAGCCGAGGGAGTTGGGGCTGGCTCTGCCGATCTTTAGGAACTACGACTGGGCGGCAAATATAGCCATGATTAGGAAGTGGGTAGTGGGGGAGGGGTCGGTGTGGGAGCGGGTGGAGATGGCCTCATGTTTGGGGGCGTTGGTAACAGCTCCTCTGCCATTCTCGCCGGCCCGGTACTCCACAAGCCCAGTGGTAGTGGCGGCCCCGAGAGTCTGGGGGCAGTGGCAAAAGCATATGGGAGTGGAGGGAGCATCGGGCTCCAATTTGTGGTAATCACCGGTTTGTCCCGGGGAGGATGGATGGGGGGTTTTGGAGGTGACAGAGCGCAGGGATTGAGAGGCTGGTGGATCTGTTTATTGATGGGAGCTTTCCCTGTTTGGAGGAGGAGTTTGAATTGCCGGGAGGGAATGGGTTTCGGTATCTGCAAGTAAGAGAATTTGTGCAAAGGCAGGTTTCCACCCTTCCGCTTCTACCGCCGCAGGGGATACAGGACAAGGTAGTTTCTAGAACGGGCGTGGGGGAGGGGAAGGTAGCGGAAATCTAGAAAGAACTCATGGAGTGGGAGGAAACCCAGATAGGTGAGATAAAACATAAATGGGAAGATGAGCTGGGTAAGGAGTTGGAGGCAGGCCTGTGGGAGGATGCTCTGAGCAGAGTCAACACATCCTCATGAATGAATGAAATGAAAATCGCTTATTGTCACAAGTAGGCTTCAAATGAAGTTACTGTGAAAAGCCCCTCGTCGCCACATTCCAGCGCCTGTTCGGGGAGGCTGGTACGGGAATTGAACCATGCTGCTGGCCTGCCTTGGTCTGCTTTAAAAGCCAGCGATTTAGCCCAGTGTGCTAAACCAGCCCCTCATTAAGTGCCAGGCTCGGCCTGATATAATTCAAGGTGGTTCACCGGGCACACATGACGGTGGCCCGGATGAGCAGGTTTTTTGGGGTAGAGGACAGGTGTGTGAGGTGTGCAGGAGGGTCCTCAAATCATGTCCACATGTTTTGGGCAAGCCCGAAGCTGTGGGGATTCTGGCAGGGATTTGCAGATGTCTTGTCCACGGTGCTAAAAATTAGGATGGCGCCGAGTCCAGAGGTGCCGATTTTGGGGTTTCGGAATACCCGGGAGTCCAGGGGGCGAGGGAGGCTGACGTTTTGGCCTTTGCCACCTTGGTAGCCTGGAGACGGATATTTCCAGCGTGGAGGATACCAGAGCGAAGCCCACAAAATCAGGGGTATGGGTAGCGACATGGCTGGGTTTCTCAGTTTTGACAAAATTAAGTTTGCCCTGAGAGGATCAACATTAGGGTTTTTTCGGCGGTGGCAGCCGTTCATCGACTTCCTCGGAGAAAACTAAACTGTTAGCAGATTGAATTCAGTACGTGGAGGCGGGTCAGAGAGAAAGGGGGTTAGGGGGAGTCTAGATTAGGTGGGAGATGGAGGAGTGTGTTGTGCACTGAACTACGTTTACATTTGTATTAGTACCTTTTATTATCATAAAACCATAAATGTCTTAATTAAATGTTTTTAAAAAAAATTTAAAGTCTATGTTTGGCATTTGGCATTAAGTGCATTCATATATAAGTAACAGTGTTCGTAAAACTTGAGCAGGGAAGAGTGAGGAGCACGGAATGCTCTTGGGTCCAGAACCACAAGATTCTTGATTATGCTTTACACAACATGAATACAGCTTTAACATCGTCTATCATTCTACAGTACCTTAGGTTTAAAAAAATCAAGTACAGTTTGTGATCACCGAGCCTCCTTCAGCAACCTTCATCATTAACTTTCTGCAAGATTCACACCTGACTATATATTGGATTAAAATAGCTGATAATAATGTATTTATATAGGAAGTCATTCCTACCCTCATTCCCACCTGACTATATATTGGGTTAAAATAGCTGATAATAATGTATTTATACAGAAAGTCATTCCTACCCTCTTTTCATCATTTGGCTTGGACTTCCGAGTTTTTTGAAGTAACATTAGCCCCTCAATTTGGCGAACAAGCAATGGTATGGTTTTAAATCTCTCTTCCAAACCAACAGTATCTAGGATCTGTGTGTCAGAGACAAGATGAGAACAGATACAAAATTAGACATTATTGAAGTCTAAAAAGTTGCATACATAAACCTAAAACCACAAACAAAAACAGAAAATGCAAGACAATCTCAGCAGGTCTGACAGCTTCTATGGAGAGAGAACGGAGCTAACATTTTGAGACTGGATGACTCTATGTCAAGCCGCAATAATGTGTTTAATTGCATGGAGGTAAGCTGGTTGGTCCAGGGGGAAATGCGCCTGCTCCTCTGACCCCGAAGCAGTGCAATAAAGGGACTCCTCTCACAGACCCAGTCCTTCTCACATTTTGCGCAGGATTCTCCGTTCTGCAGTTGAAGTGCTTCCACCAGCAGAGAATCAGGACTGGTCTCCCCTGGCACTAGGAGCAGCACCCAGTTGTGAGTCACAGTCCTTTCGCATGTAAATATATGCAGAGCAGCAAGTGCATCAGATTCCCATCACTCTCTTGCTCAGGCCACCATTTGGAACAAAACACTGATCCAAGGTGCACCCTACAACTCATGTCGACCCGCTGGCTAACAAGGAGAGCACCCCCAACCCCTCATCAAGGAGGAGCATCCTCCGCCCCAGTCCAGCAGACCTCACACTGTCCAATCCCTGGGGCGTTCCTGCCTCCACCTTATGTGCATCAGACGCAGGGTGCTCACCAGATACCGACCCAGAAGATTGCCCTCCTAGGAGTGTGTCTCTGCGTTGGTGGATGGTGCAAGTGATAGCCATGGAGCTTCCTTGCTATCCACTTCAGATATCTCCTCCAAGGTCATGTCGAGGGTGGGCGATGGGACACTTCCAGTGGACAGGCCAAGCCGATCGGGTGATGTTCCTGAAAGGAAAGGGACATGGCGGCCGGGTCAGTGTCACTGGGATGCACAGTACTCACTTAAGATTAGTCATCTGGATGAACGTGTAGTGGCTGATAATTTCCCTCTTGCAGGTCCACCACATTCTCAGGACAGGTCCGCTCCTCCTCTGCGAGCTCCAGGGCTCTCTTCTCAAAAAAGAGTCAGGATCTTCAGCTCGGGTCCTTCTTCTCTTGCTCACAGAGGTTGTGAGAAAGCTGCTTATGTACGAACACAAATAAGGGTGATGTGAGCTGGCCACCTGGTGGGTCAGACGTCGATGATACCTGGCATGTGTGGGCCTGCATGTAAGCAGGGAGGGGTTCTGAACAGGAGTGGCAGGGGTTGTGAGAGATCAGATGCTGGGTCCCTGTTAGGTGGCAGCATATAGGATCCAGGTGACATTCAGAATGGCGATGGCAAGGTGGAGTGCAGAGATGATACGGGTAGCACTTATCCTGGCAGAATAAAGTAGTTTGTTCATCTTCTTGCGACACTGCACTCCCACCCTGTTGTGTAGGCTGCTGGCACTGACCAGTGCTGCGACCGTCTCCCAGGCGGGGTTTGTTATCTTGCTGATGGGTCTCCTGCCAGTCCGAGGGGATATTGTTGCCCATATCTCCTCCACAGCATCCAGCATATGGGGATGGCTCCTCCATGACTCATGGAGCAGGCTTCCTGGCTGCCATCATCGTAGCTTGAATGAGAGCAAGTGCTGTGGAGCCATTTAAATGCAGCCCCCCCCCCCCCCTTGATTAAAGTGCTCAGATGATCCCTGGGACGGGAGAATCAGATACCTCGCTATACATGTAAATAAAATATTAGTATCGGGGGACGGCTTGAGCATTGACAGTGAACAAAGAAATGGTTGCCTCCCAAAGGGCAAGAAAGAGAAGAGGGCAGGGTTAAATTGCATATATGTAAATGCTGGAGTATAGTGTACAAAATTGGGGAACTGGAAACAGAAGTTGTTCCAGAAAAATAAGACATAGTAGCATTGACAGAAACATGGCTCAAACCAGAATAGGACTGGATACTTAACATCCCAAGTTATAAGGAAACAGGGAGGAGGTGTAGCATTCTTGATCAAAGATGGAATCATAGTCCTTGAACGTGATGTAGTTCCTGAATAAGAGTCTATTGGTTGGAGGTGAGAAACAGGAAGGGAGTGGTTACCTTATTGGGATTTATTATCAACCTCCAAATAGTGGGGAGCAAGTAGAAGAGAGCTTTTGTAGGCAGATTATGGAAATCTGCACGACAAGAAGGGTTGTGATAGTGGTAATTTCAATTACGCTAAGGTGGACTGGGTGTGGGGTACGGAAGAGGAGAAACTCCCGCAGTGTGTGTAGGAGAACTTTCTGGAACAGTACATTTCCAGACCTACCAGGGAGGAAGCTGTGCTGGATCTGGTCCTAGGAAATGAGGCAGGTCAGATGGAGAATGACAGAGTGGGGGAACAGTTGGAAACTAGCGATCATTATAAAATAAAGGTTCAATATTATGTTGGAAAAGGATAAAAATCAGTCACGAATTAGATCCCAGACTGGAAAAGAGCAAATTTTAGGGATCTAAAAGTTGATTGGAAATGCATTTTGCTAGATGAAACAGTTGATGAAAAATCATAGAATCCCTACAGTGCAGAAGGAGACAATTCGGCCCATCTAGGCTGTACCGATCCTTTGAAAGAGCAGCCTACCTAGGCCCACTTTCCCGCCATCCCCGTAACCCCACCAAACCTGCACATCTTTGGACACCAAGGGGCAATTTAGCACATCCGATTCACCCAACCTGCACATCTTTGGACTGTGGGAGGAAACCGCAGCACCCCGAGGAAACCCACGCAGACACGGGGAGAACGTGCAAACTCCATACAGACAATCACCCGAGACCAGAATTGAACTCGGGTTTCTGCCGCTGTCAGGCAGCAGTGCTAACCACTGTGGTACCCTGTTGCCCTCATGGGAGACTTTCAAAGGAGAGATGAATACGGTGCATATCCATGAGAAATAAATACAGGGTATCCAAAGCTGCAGTACCTTGGGTCACTAAGATAATTGAGGTGAAAATACGGAAGAAAAGAAAGAGGCATATGATGCAGGCCAGAATTATAATAGCAATAGAAATCAAGAAGAGTATCTGAAATGCAGGAGAGAGGCTAAGGTTGAAGTAAGGAAGGCTCAAAGGAAGCATAAGGAAAAGATGGCAGGCTGCGCTAAAACAAATAGTAAAATGCTCTTCAAACATCTTAATAGTAAAAGATTAGCGAAGGATAGAGCGGGGCCCATAAGGGACAAGGAGGGCAAGCTACTCACTGAATCAGAGGGTATGGCAGAGGTACTAAGTGAGCACATTGCTTCTGTATTGACCAAAATAGAAAATGGCGAAAATGGCCCAGTTGCATTGAGCAACTGAGCAGTATAGTGATAGCTAAAGAAGAGGTGCTGAAAAGGCTGGCAAGCACTCCAGGTAGAGAAGTCGCCAGGCCTGGATGGGATGCATCCTAAGATTGCTGAGAGAGGCGAGGGAGCAAATTGTGGAGCCGTTGACACATATCTTGCACCCTCTCTGAACACAGCATTAATCCCAGGGCACTGGAGGATTGCAAATGTGATGCCATTGGTTAAGAAAGGGGCAGAGGATAAAGCCGGAACCTACAGACCTGTCAGTTTAACATCAATAATGGGAAAATTGATACAGGCCATAATACAGGACAAGATAAATGAACTTAGTGAAAAGTAAGTTAATACTACACAGCCAACAAAGTTTTTTTAAAATAAATTTACAGTACCCAATTCATATTTTCCAATTAAGGAGCAATTTAGCTTGGCCAATCCACCTAGCCTGCACATCTTTGGGTTGTGGGGGAGAAACCCACGCAAACATGGGGAGAATGTGCAAACTCCACACGGACAGTGACCCAGAG
The DNA here is from genome assembly GCF_047496885.1 of Scyliorhinus torazame. Taxonomy (NCBI): domain Eukaryota; kingdom Metazoa; phylum Chordata; class Chondrichthyes; order Carcharhiniformes; family Scyliorhinidae; genus Scyliorhinus; species Scyliorhinus torazame. The sequence continues at coordinate 62,530,195 of NC_092716.1, read as the reverse complement.
CCGGGATCGAACCTGGGACCTCGGCGCGGTGAGGCAGCAGGGCTAACCCACTGCGCCACCGTACTGCCAACACAGTCAACAAAGTTAATACTAGACGGTCAACACGGCTTTGTCAAGGGCCGGTATTGTATCACAAATTTAGTTGAGTTCTTTGACGAGGTGATACAGACAGTAGATGAGGGCAGAGCTCTGGATGTTGTGTATTTGGACTTTCATAAAGCATTTGATACGGTGCCACATGGTAGGTTGGTTCGCAAATTAGAAACGTTTGGTATTGATGGCAGTAAGTATGAGACATTGGCTAAGAGATAGGAAACAGAGGGCAAGAATAGGTGAGCATATCTCAGACTGGAGACGAGTTAAAAATGGTGTTCCCCAGGGCTCAGGGTTGGAACACTTGCTTTTTTTGATTTATATAAATGATTCAAAGATGGCTGTTGAGGACAAAATCTCCAAATTTGCAAATGATGCCAAGCTAGAGCGAACAGTGAATTGTGAGGATGACGCTGAGTTAATTCAGAGGGATATTGACAAGTTGGGAGAAGAAACATGGGGAGACAATACAGGCTCAATGGTACAACGTTGAGGGGTGCACAAGAGCAGAGGGCCCTCAGGGTTCAAGTGCATAATTTTCTGAAGGTGGCCAGGTAAGTTGAAACAGTTGTTAAGGCGGCTTACCTACCAACTTTGTTTGAATCAGTAATACCCACATGTCCTGTGGCCATTTCATTTGTTTAACTACCTTCTCAAATGAATTGAAAAAGCCTTCTACATTCTTCTCATTAAACCTTGGCAATGCTTGGACATATTTAAATAGATCTCCACCAAGCCTTTGACTATGACGCTCTTTCTCACTACCCTCATCACTATCCTCAGACTGTACGTTTCTCTTTATCTCCGCCAATTTTAACTGACTTACACGTTTCATGGCCAGTTTTTGAAGTTCAAAGTCTCTTTCCGTTTCATGTTCCCTGATCTGTGCCTCCCTTTCTCTCGCTTTTTGTTCTGCTCGGGCTATTTGTTCTTTTTCCCTTTCCTCGCTCTCCTTTTCTCTTTCTTTTTCCCTCAATCTGCTTTAATTCTTTTTCATGTTCAAGCCGCTTGATCTGTAATTGAATTCTTGCCATTTCTAATGATTCTGACTGTCTCAGGCAGTTTTAAATGCTCAGCTACTGGCACAATTACTTTTCTTTTTGTATTTTGTCAGGCAATGTTAACTGCAATGTTTTAATCTGAAAGCCTTTTATAAGTCTCGGTTTGTAAGGTACTGTGTGTGACCTTCTCCACCCCCAAAAACATCTGAGCCTCTGAAAGAGCCATGTCCACAACATACTCCCTATTTAAACTTGAATACAACACCTGAAAAGCAAACACATATGCTCACCCCTCACTGTCTTTAAGTTCACTAAGCCAACCCAATCACGAAGGATAGAAGCAAATTACTGCGGATGCTGGAAATTAAAACCAAAAAGAAAATGCTGGATAATCTCAGCAGGTCTGGCAGCATCTGTATGGAGAGAAAAGAACTAACGTTTCGAGTACAGATGACCTGGTGACCCAAGAAGATTAAGAGGTGACCTTTGTGGTGGTATGTATTGGGGGTCATGTGGGACTGTGAAGCCGTGATGCTATTGGCTGACAGATTTTTCATAGAATTTACAGTGCAGAAGGAAGCCATTCGGCCCATCGCGTCTGCACCGGCTCTTGGAAAGAGCACCCTACCCAATCCCACACCACCCTATCCCCATAACCCAGTAACCCCACTCAACCAACGCTAAGGGCAATTTTGGACACTAAGGGCATTTTAGCATGGCCAATCCACCTAACCTGCACATCTTTGGACTGTGGGAGGAAACCGGAGCACCCGGAGGAAACCCACGCACACACGGGGAGAACGTGCAGAGCACGTGCTTGTCCAGATCCCGGGTCCTGGTTGGCTGCCGACTCCTGGCTCCGCCCTGAAGGCGGAGTATAAGAACCCGAGCTTCTCCCCGCCGCTTCATTCTGTTGCTGAGCTGCTGGGGACAAGTCTCGCTTAATAAAGCCTGAATCGACTTCATCACTTCTCGTTTCTCTCGCAAGTCATTGTGCGCTACAATTTATTAAGCGAGCTTAAAAGACTATGGCGCTCCGGATCGCCCCGGAATGCCTGCGGATCAGCCCCCACGCAGCGAACTCGGCAGCAGTATTTAAACACTGGCAAGCATGTTTTGAAGGCTACCTCCGAACGGCCCCCGGCCGGATCACAGAAGACCAGAAAATGCAGGTCCTGCATTCGAGGGTAAGCCCGGAAATTTACCCTCTCATAGAAGATGCAGAGGATTTCCCGACGGCGCTCGCATTACTGAAGGGCATCTACGTTCGGCCCGTTAACCAGGTCTACGCGCGCCACCAACTCGCGACGAGACGGCAAAGCCCCGGAGAATCGCTAGAAGAATTCTACGCCGCGCTGCTAATTTTGGGACGGGGCTGCAGCTGCCCGCCGGTGAACGCGATCGAACACACGGACATGCTAATTCGCGATGCATTTGTGGCAGATATGAACTCTCCCCAAATCCGCCAAAGACTTTTAGAAAGAGAGTCGCTAGGACTCTCAGAGGCACGGGCCCTTGCAGCTTCCCTAGATGTGGCCTCGCAAAACGCCCGCGCCTACGGCCCCGACCGCGCGGCAGCCCCTTGGGCTCCGTGGACCCCCGTCGCGACAACCCCCCCCCTCGCAGGCTTGCGCGGTTAAAGCGCCAGACCATCCCGGGGGGCCCGCTGCTGTTTCTGCTTGCAAGCAAAACACCCCCGGCAGCGCTGCCCGGCCCGCGCAGCTATTTGTAAAAGCTGCAGCAAGAAGGGCCATTACGCGGCAGTGTGCCAGTCCCGGGGGGTCGCCGCAATCTTCGGAGAAGAACGAGCCCAGCACATCCCAAACGCTCCCCAACCCCCCCAGCGCCCCATGTGCGACCCGTGGGTGCCGCCATTTTGGGTCCCGGGCACCACGAGGGGAGGATGGGCGCCGCCATCTTGTGACCCTCCAGCCACGTGCGATTCATGGGGGCGGCCATTTTGTCCACCCCCGACCACGTGCTATCCATGGGGGTGGCCATTTTGTCCACCCCCGGCCGCGTGCGATTCATGGACGCCACCATCTTGGTTAACAACAAAGGACCCCAGCATCGACGGCTCCACGGGGTCCGAAGAAGACGCCGCGACACTACTACCACGACTGGCTTCGGTGACACTGGACCAATCGCGGCCCTGGACGCTCCAGACGACGACAACAACGGTGCTGATCAATGGATACGAGACACCATGCCTGATCGACTCCGGGAGCACTGAAAGTTTTATTCGCCCAGACACGGTAAGACGCTGTTTTCTGACCATCCATCCAAGCACGCAAAAGATTTCCCTAACTGCAGGATCCCACTCCGTAGAGATCAACTCTATGTTTATCCGGTCTGAAGTCCAGCGGTTGCTGAAGGAAGGCATAATCCAGGCCAGCAATAGTCCCTGGAGAGCCCAGGTGGTAGTAGTAAAGACCGGGGAGAAGCAAAGGATGGTCGTAGACTATAGTCAGACCATCAACAGGTACACACAGCTAGATGCGTACCCTCTCCCCCGCATATCCAACATGGTCAATCGGATTGCCCAGTATAAGGTCTTCTCCACCGTGGACCTCAAGTCCGCCTACCACCAGCTCCCCATCTGCCCAGGTGACCGCAAGTACACAGCCTTCGAGGCAGACGGGCGTCTATACCACTTCCTAAGGGTCCCATTAGGTGTCACAAACGGGGTCTCGGTCTTCCAACGGGAGATGGACCGAATGGTTGACCAGTACGGGTTGCAGGCCACGTTCCCGTATCTCGACAACGTAACCATCTGCATCCACGATCAGCAGGACCACGACGCCAACCTCCAAAAGTTCCTCCAGACCGCTAACGCCCTGAACCTCACATACAACGAGGAAAAGTGCGTTTTTAGCACAAACCGGTTGGCCATCCTGGGATACGTAGTGCGCAATGGGATAATAGGCCCCGACCCCGAACGCATGCGCCCCCTTATGGAATTTCCCCTCCCCCACTGCTCCAAAGCCCTGGAGCGTTGCCTGGTTTCTTTTCATATTACGCCCAGTGGGTCCCCCAGTATGCAGACAAGGCCCGCCCGCTAATACAGTCCACTACCTTCCCCCTGTCGACAGAGGCTCGCCAGGCCTTCAACCGCATCAAAGCGGATATCGCAAAGGCCACGATGCGCTCCATCGACGAGTCCCTCCCCTTCCAGGTCGAGAGCGACGCATCCGACGTAGCTCTGGCGGCCACCCTTAACCAAGCGGGCAGACCCGTGGCCTTTTTCTCCCGGACCCTCCACGCCTCAGAAATCCGCCACTCCTCAATGGAAAAGGAAGCCCAAGCCATAGTGGAAGCTGTGCGACATTGGAGGCATTACCTGGCCGGCAGGAGATTCACTCTCCTCACCGACCAACGGTCGGTAGCCTTCATGTTCGATAATGCACAGCAGGGCAAAATTAAAAATGACAAGATCTTAAGGTGGAGGATCGAGCTCTCCACCTTCAACTATGAGATCTTGTACCGTCCCGGAAAGCTGAACGAGCCGTCCGATGCCCTATCCCGCGGCACATGTGCCAACGCACAAATAGACTGCCTCCAAGCCCTCTACGAGGACCTCTGCCACCCGGGGGTCACTCGATTCTACCATTTCGTAAAGTCCCGCAACCTCCCCTACTCTGTGGAGGAGGTCCGTACAGTCACCAGGAACTGCCACATCTGCGCAGAGTGCAAGCCGCACTTTTTCAGGCAGGATAGAGCGCACCTGATCAAGGCTTCCCGCCCCTTTGAACGCCTCAGTTTGGATTTCAAAGGGCCCCTCCCCTCCACTGACCGCAACGCATACTTCCTGAACGTGGTGGACGAGTACTCTCGTTTCCCCTTCGCCATCCCCTGCCCCGACATGACAGCGGCCACAGTCATTAAAGCCCTTGGCACCATATTCACACTGTTCGGTTGCCCCGCGTATATCCATAGCGACAGGGGGTCCTCCTTCATGAGTGACGAGCTGCGCCAGTTCCTGCTCAGCAAGGGCATAGCCTCGAGTAGGACGACAAGCTACAACCCCCGGGGGAACGGGCAAGTAGAGAGGGAGAACAGCACGGTCTGGAAGACCGTCCTACTGGCCCTACGGTCCAGGGCTCTCCCAGTTTCCCGGTGGCAGGAGGTCCTCCCGGATGCTCTCCACTCCATCCGGTCGCTGCTGTGTACCACCACTAACCAAACGCCTCATGAGCGCTTCCTTGTCTTCCCCAGGAAGTCCTCCTCCGGAACGTCGCTGCCGACCTGGCTGGCGGCCCCAGGACCCATCTTGCTCCGGAAACATGTGCGGGCGCACAAATCGGACCCGTTGGTCGAGAGGGTTCACCTTCTCCACGCGAACCCGCAGTACGCCTACGTGGCATACCCCGACGGCCGACAGGACACGGTCTCCCTGCGGGACCTGGCGCCCGCTGGCAACACACACCCCCCCCCGATACCCCCCTCCCTGCCACTGGCGCACCCCGCGACCGCCCCCTTCCCGGGGGGATCGGTCCTCCTCCCGTGCCCACCAGGGATAAAACAGGAACGAACACTGAAACGCTCCCAGAGACGACAACGCCCGAACAAGCACTTGCACCACCACTGGGGCTGAGGCGATCGACGAGGAAGACCAGACCGCCCGCTCGACTCGGGGAATCCGCGTGACACCAAGAATGTTGTTGTAACAAAAAAAAGAATTTTTTTGCTAATATTGTAAATAGTTTTCACAAACTTGTACATAGCCCAGTGTAGGGTTAAAACTGTAGTAAAATGCCCAAAATTTTCCTTCCAGGGCCAGCCTTGTAAACCCCTACCACCATGCGAACCACCACCCCGCCGGGTTCCTTTTTAACAAGGGGTGAATGTGGTGGTATGTATTTGGGGTCATGTGGGACTGTGAAGCCGTGATGCTATTGGCTGACAGATCCCGGGTCCTGGTTGGCTGCCGACGTCTGGCTCCGCCCTGAAGGCGGAGTATAAGAACCCGAGCTTCTCCTCGCCGCTTCATTTTGTTGCTGAGCTGCTGGGGACAAGTCTCGCTTAATAAAGCCTGAATCGACTTCATCACTTCTCATCTCTCTCGCAAGTTGTTGTGCGCTACAACCTTATTGAGGTGTTCAAAATTATGAACAATTTTGACAGGGTAAAGAAGCATATTCTGTTTCCACTAGTTGGTAAGTCAGTGACTAAGGGTCACAATTTCAAGACGGTCAGCAAGAGAGCCAAGACTGAGATGAGGAGAAACTTCTTTACTCAGAGTGTTGTTGGGATCTGAAATATGCTGCCTGGGAGAGGTGTGAAAGCATATTACACAGGAGGTTTGAAAAGAAAGCTGGATATATATTTAAAATAGATGAATTTAGAAGGCTATGGAAATAGGGCTTGGGAATGGTACTAGCTAAGTAATTCTTTCAGGAGCCGGTGCAGACAAGATGGGCCGAATATGGCAGGGTGATGCCCACACAACGGACGACACTACGGCGGCCATGTTGATGGGCACCCACACCGGGCCGTGGCTGCCGCGGGGGGGGGGCGGGTGGGGGGGGGGCAGGGTTGGGGGAGTTTCGGGGAAGGTGGGGGAGAGAGGCCGAGCGGCCGGGAACCTCCTGCAATGACAGGGCGATGCCCACGTAACGGGCGCCAATACAGCGGCCATGTTGATGGGCACCCACACCGGGCGCTGGCTCATTGCAGGCATCACTGCCATTTGGGTGTTTGCCGGGCCCCTCGCCGACCACCCCCACCCTCGCCGGCCATCCCACCCACCGGGTTGGAGACGCCGGGCCACACCCATGGCAGCCCCCGGTGAGAGCTGTGTATTGGAATGGTGGCCTTGGCAGGAGGGACGGGCGCAGGTGCGGAGGCAACAACGGGGCGGGGGAAGGGGGGCATGCATGGATGTGGTGTACGGTGGCAACCGGGACGACCATGTAGGCCATGACACCTGGTTGTGGATGCTGTATGCGCCATGTTAACATTTTGTTTCCCCTCGCCCCCTGCAGATCATAATGTTTGGCCACCACCCTTCGATGTTGGCCGCCGTGGCGGGGGCCACTACCCTGCATGTCGCCCTGTGAGAGCATTGAGCGGGGGCGGCTCAGAGAGGAGGCGGAGGCAGAAGCAGAGGAGCAGGCCGTAGACGGGCATGTGCCAGCTGCTCAGGCTGCAGGTCTGTCTGCCCGATAGACTGAGCAGGAGGAGGAGGAAGAGGAACCAGACGAGGGGGAGCCGCAGGACGAGGTTGACGTTGATGAGGAGGAGGGGGGGGGGGGGGGGGGGGGGGGAGGGGGAGAGGGAAGAGGAGGTGGTACCACGGAGCATCTGATGAGGTCCCATGTGTACCGTCGCCGCATGTCCTTCAAGGAGGGTTGGCCGTATCGTTGTGGTGTGCTGCATCCTCCACAAATATTGCCCAGCAGAGGGGCGGTGTGCTGGAGGTAGAGGAGGAGGAGGATCAGGGGGGGCAGGCCCGTCCAGACGAGGAGAAGGGGTAGAGGCGGGACACGGGGGTTCGACATGGGCAGGAGGCAGCACAATGCCACCATCAGGGCCAGCGAACACGGGATGAGTTAATAGCCGCACGTTTCACCAACTAGGCGAGGTTCCCTGATGCTCAGGAGCACGGACACGACAAAACGGCACGACATTACCATGGACCACACTCACCGCCGACCACACTCCCCTCCCCCACCACCGACCACCCTCCCCTCCCCCACCACCGACCACCCTCCCCTCCCCCACCACCGACCACCCTCCCTCCCCCATCACCGACCACCCTCCCCTCCCCCACCACCGACCACCCTCCCCTCCCCCACCACCGACCACCCTCCCCTCCCCCACCACCGACCACCCTCCCCTCCCCCACCACCGACCACCCTCCCCTCCCCCACCACCGACCACACCCACCTCCCCCACCACCGACCACCCTCCCCTCCCCCACCACCGACCACACCCACCTCCCCCACCACCGACCACCCTCCCCTCCCCCACCACCGACCACCCTCCCCTCCCCCACCACCGACCACACCCACCTCCCCCACCACCGACCACCCTCCCCTCCCCCACCACCGACCACCCTCCCCTCCCCCACCACCGACCACACCCACCTCCCCCACCACCGACCACACTCACCACCTCACCACCGACCACACCCACCTTCCCCACCCCCGACCACCCTCCCTCCCCCACCACCGACCACACCCACCTTCCCCACCCCCGACCACCCTCCCTCCCCCACCACCGACCACCCTGCCTCCCCCATCCCCGACCACACCCACCTCCCCCACCACCTCCCCCACTCCCCTCCCCCACCACCGACCACCCTCCCCTCGCCACCCCCGACCACTCTTCCCCTCCCCCACCACCGACCACCCTCCCCTCCCCCACCACCGACCACACCCACCTCCCCCACCACCTCCCCCACTCCCCTCCCCCACCACCGACCACTCTCCCTCCCCCACCACCGACCACCCTCCCTCCCCCACCACCGACCACCCTCCCTCCCCCACCACCGACCACCCTCCCTCCCCCACCACCGACCACACCCACCTCCCCCACCACCTCCCCCACTCCCCTCCCCCACCACCGACCACACTCCCCTCCCCCACCACCGACCACACTCCCCTCCCCCACCCCCGACCACCCTCCCTCCCCCACCACCGACCACCCTCCCTCCCCCACCACCGACCACACTCCCCTCCCCCACCACCGACCACACTCCCCTCCCCCACCACCGACCACACTCACCTCCCCCACCACCGACCACACTCACCTCCCCCACCACCGACCACACTCCCCTCCCCCACCACCGACCACACTCCCCTCCCCCACCACCGACCACACTCCCCTCCCCCACCCCCGACCACCCTCCCTCCCCCACCACCGACCACCCTCCCTCCCCCACCCCGACCACACTCACCTCCCACACCACCGACCACCCTTCCCTCCCCCACCACCGACCACACCCACCTCCCCCACCACCTCCCCCACTCCCCTCCCCCACCACCGACCACACTCCCCTCCCCCACCACCGACCACACTCACCACCTCACCACCGACCACACCCACCTCCCCACCACCGACCACACTCACCACCTCACCACCGACCACACTCCCCTCCCCACCACCGACCACACTCACCTCCCCCACCACCGACCACACCCACCTCCCCCACCACCGACCACACTCACCACCTCACCACCGACCACAATCCCCTCCCCCACCACCGACCACCCTCCCCTCCCTCACCACTGACCTCACTCACCTCCCCCACCACCGACCACACCCACCTCCCCCACCACCGACCACCCTCCCCTCCCCCACCACTGACCACACCCACCTCCCCCACCACCGACCACACCCACCTCCCCCACCACCGACCACACTAACCTCCCCCACCCCCGACCACCCTCCCCTCCCACACCACCGACCACCCTCCCCTCCCCCACCACCGACCACACTCACCTCCCTCACCACCGACGACCCTCCCCTCCCCCACCACCAACCACACTCACCTCCCCCACCACCGACCACACCAACCTCCCCCACCACCGACCACACCAACCTCCCCCACCACCGACCACACTCACCTCCCCCACCACCGAACACACTCCCCTCCCCCACCACCGACCACACTCCCCTCCCCCACCACCGACCACACTCCCCTCCCACACCACCACAACATCCACATGCACCCCTCCATTACACATCCACCTGCGGCACATCACGCTGGGGGCACAGTGTTGCCAGTGACAGCGGGTCTGGTCCATGGCATGGAGGATGATGACAGCCCATCCTGTGATGAGCTCTCAGCTCCAAATTGTCAGACAATGTCTGACTCATGCACATACTAAAACCCACCACCTATTAGCTGGAGCAGGGTCGTGTGGACGTCCTAGGGGGGCGGTTACTGGAGCTGCACGGCACATCTGCCAGGGCTCAATGTTCCATCACCCCCTCAGCCACAGCGGCACGAACTACCCTCCCACCCCCGCACACCTCGGACAGAGCACAGAGGCAGCTTCCATCAGTGATAAAATGTGTTTTATTTGTAAAGTTATAGACATGTGCCCTAGCCCCTACAACTGAACTGTGCCCTGCACTTGTGCCAACTTACTCAGTGTCTAACTTTCTGGCCTTATGTGCTCTATCACTACACCTGCATGGTTCCCCAGACGGCTCAGCAGGAGTTGAGATGGACTGCTGAGACTCCTGCCCTGTGACAAGGGTCCCCATCCTCTGGGTCTGTGCAATGTCGGCCAGCACTTGGTCAATGGCGCGGATGCTCTCAGCCATGGCCTGCTGGGACTGGACCATGGCCTGCTGGGACTGGGCCATGGCCTGCTGGGACTGGACCATGTCCTGCTGGGACTGGACCATGTCCTGCTGGGACTGGACCATGTCCTGCTGGGACTGGACCATGTCCTGCTGGGACTGGGCCATGGCCTGCTGGGACTGGACCATGGCCTGCTGGGACTGGACCATGGCCTGCTGGGACTGGGTGACAGCGAGGTGCGCCGCCACAATCTGCACATGGCTGCCTGTGAGTGGGCAGCCTTGTCCTGGGTCACAGCCCCCGCCTGCACAGGTAGCCCCACGCCTGTCATAACTTGACCGATGTCCGACACCTTCGCCCCCATTGCCTCCACCGCGGATGCCACCCGTGAGATTTTGGCCTGGGTGACACGCATGACCGGCACCACTCCCTGCTCCTGCACACGGTTTGACTCCTCCACCTGCGTCTGCAGGTTCTGCAAGCCGGCCGTCATCCCCTTGTCCGGTCCCTGGGTCGCTGACTGCATCAGATCTATGGGTGGGAATGGAAAATCCAGGAACCCGGGACCCATCTGGGTGGCACCTGGTTGCTGGGGCCCGGGCTGCCCTCAGACTATCCGGCCCCTCAGGTGCTCCTAACTCCATCTGCTGAACCGGAGAGGCTATGTGGTGTGCACCAGTATGTGTCCCAGGCGTCTCCTCACTAAAGTTTCCAACCGAGGTGATAGCCTCTGCGATGGTGGAGGATGTGGGTGATAGCAGTGCCGGAAAGTCTAACGACATGTCATCATCATACCTGAAGTCCGGCACCTCCTGTGTGCTTGTGTGCTGTCCGTTGGATCCCTGCACGTCCGTCCCTTGTGTGTCCGCCCCCTGAGTGTCCACCCCCTGTGTCGATGTGTGCTGTGTCACCGTCCCCTGTGTTTCCGCGCTCGGTGTGTCTGTCCCCTGTGTGTCCATCCCCTGTGTGTCTGTCCCCTGTGTGTCCGTCCCCTGTATGTCCATTCCCTGTGTGTCCGTCCCCTGTGTGTCCGTCCCCTGTGTGTCCGTCCCCTGTGTGGTCGTGTGCTGTGTGTCCGCCCTTCTGTTCCTGTCCCCTGTGTAGCTGTATCCTGTGTAGATGTATGTTGAGACGGCTGGCCTCCCAGTCAGTGCTTGCATCCCCGGGGGGCACCGGCACTGGCACTGGCTGGGGGCGGCGGATGGGCCCGGAAAATCGCCGGCTGGTCCTGTAAGGCACAAGACAGCATGTATAGTTAGACCGACGGATGGGGATGAGGGAGGCAGGGGTGAGGGGGGGTGGGGTGAGGGGTGTGGGCTGAGGGGGTGGGGGTGTGGGCACAAATATGTTGTGTGGGGCCACGGCCAGGCAGGGGCGCATCTCACTTGGTGGCATGCCTCCGACCTCGGCATTGGCAACCTCCCACTCCTCGGGTCCGCCAACAAGTTCAAGTGCCCTCTGCTCGGGCGCGGTAAGGGTACGCAGTTCAAGCGCTCCCCCCTCCGGTCTTCTCCCGCTATCTATGGTTATGGCCGGACTTCTCCTGGGGAGGTGGGCATACAACCATCAACATTGTTAGACAGTCCGACGCATACGGCCCAGCAGTTGGGTCTGTGATGGCATTGGTGCACAGGACACAAGGCCACTGCGGCTGGCATGGGTGGGTGCAGCCATGTGGGTCAGGGCAGGGGTGGGACCGTCCCACTTGGGGGGGCTCACATGTGTCGGATAGAGGGGTTGGTGCCAGGGGCACAGTGTTGGGTACTCACCCTGGCTGTCCCGAGTAGGTCATGCAACTTCTTCCGGCACTGGTCACCTGTCCTGGCAACTGGCCCGACGGCGCTGACAGCCTCGCCCACCTCCACCCAAGAACGCCGGACGATGGCGCCTGGTGTCCTGTAGCCGGGTGCGGGGTGCAGGCCCTCCCTCCTCTGCTCCGCGGCGTCCAGGAGAGTGTCCAGTTCTACCTCCCGAAATCTCGGCACTGCACGGCAGGCAGCCAACTTCCCTGCAACGGAAGTGTGTTGGGGAGATCTCGGCGCCCGTGCCGGTCCTTGTGGGCCATTGAATTGATGGATCTGCGGGCCCATTGACGCCGTCGTAAAACTCTACTGTCTTTACGACGGCGTCAATACTTAGCCCCATTATCGGAGAATCCAGCCCATGGAGTTTGTGGTTTTATAAATTTGCTTCGCTCTCCAAGATCTCTCAAATGCACTGTTCGTTTATCAGTGAAAGGTTTGTGGTAAAATTACTGGTTCTCATGTTTTCTCGCTTCCTTGTGAGAACCATTCAATAACGCATCCAGTAGTCAAAGGACTCAAGTGATAACTTTTCTTTTAAAACATGCATCAAACCCACCAATTTCCACTGTGTCAGTTAGTTTTAATAATCGGTATCGCCACAAGTAGGCTTACATTAACACTGCAATGAAGTTACTGTAGAAAGCCCCTAGCCGCCACATTCCGGTGCCTATTCGGGTACACAGAGGGAGAACTCAGAATGTTCAAATTACCTAACAGCACGTCTTTCGGGACTTGTGGGAGGAAACCCACGCAGACACGGAGAACGTGCCGACTCGCCACAGACAGTGACCGATGCGGAAATCGAACCTGGGACCCTGGTGCTGTGAAGCAACATTGCTAACCTCTTTTCTACCATGCTGTCCAAGTTGGGGCTTTTGTCACGTTAAAGTTTGTGAGATCTTACTTCAGTAAACTTGCTTGATTTCCCATGATACAATAATCCCGACACTTTCAAAGATACTTCAGCATCTGAGAAGCAAATTGCTCTTCCTGAGATTGTGAAAGGCAGAACATAAAGGAACAGAATAGTTGGTAAAGACCACCAGGATGTCAATTAACAAACATCATTAGTACCATTCATCGTATCTTAATTGTCATAAAGTTGAAGACTGCTTTGTCTTCAAATGATATGGAAATTGCATGAATAAATTCAAAACATCTTAAACAGAGCAGTTGCAAACCAACTTAACAGACCTGTATTGCAAATTTGTAGAACTGCTGCGATAGTTCACTCAGCTCCCCAATACCATTTGTGTATTGTCCCAGACGATCAAGTTGCTCCACTTCAGCTACTGGATAAGGTTTCTCCTTCAGTACCTCGACTATTTGAAATCGACAGAGGCCTGTGATCAACAGGGTATAGTGTGGCTTTGGCCAATTACTACCCACGATCTGTACAGCAATACCAGCTGTGCCAATCCTACAAAGAAGAAGAAAAACAACCTTTCAGAAAATGAAAGGAAAGGTAGAGTATGAATTTACCTTCTGTATTTAAAAAAAAAAATCACATGAATGATATAAAATTATTAAACGCAGCAATAAGAGAATTACAACAAAGAAAAAAATATATATGCACAGATGGATAACGTCCCTGCTTATAGCCTGATAGGAGATCTAAAGAAAGCAAAGCGACAATTGGGAGATCTGGATCGATAGAGTACTTCATGGTGAGATGCACTGGCATTCAAATTGTTGCATTGGTTTTTGGATTTTAATTGACATTTAAGTCCTCCTAAATAAGAATGTATCAGGAAACAAAGGTTGGTTTGAGTGATCTATATTTGTGATGTTATATATTAGGGGAGGCAGTGGCGTAGTGGTATTGTCACTGAGCTAGTAATCCAGAGACCCAGGGTAATACTCTGGGGACCAGGGTTCAAATCCCACCCTAGCAAATGGTAAAATTGGAATTCAATAAAGAAATCTGGAATTAATAGTCTAACAATGACCATGGAAAAATTGTCGTAAAAACCCATCTGGCTCACTAATTTCCTATGGGGAAGAAAACCTGCCGCCCTGACCTACATGTGACTCAGCAATTTGGTTGATTCTTAAATGCGCTCAGAGATGGGCAACAAATGCAGCAGCGATGCCTACATCACACGAATGAATAAAATATATATATTTTTAAATAAGGTATAGGACATAATGCGAGCATGGGAGTGGCTGCGTTTTCATGAGCTCTGCACATCTTGCACATTTCATAAGTATCTGTTTTTGGGGTGTATGTCTTGCACTATGTACCTGGATGATCCTGATGGAATTTTGGCATGAGGAGCCGAGTTAAATCAGAGAGAATTGACTCCCATTGCAAATTGTGTTTGGTGTGACGGTCACTGCTCCGTGGTGCAGGTCTTTGGTGCTAACTTTGACGGACTGAGAAGTATCCTTGAGAAAATGACAGAAACGCAATAGGGAATCCTGGTGTTTGAGAGAACAATTTTCCTGATGAGGGCTCACCTTCGGTCCATGGAACTCCTGCTGCATGGTGCGCTGCCCTGACCGACTAGGGCAATGGGGGCCGGAAAAGGAGCATTCGTGAGCCCGTTCTCATGCGAGATGTGGGAGGCGAGTTCCCATCTGAGTATAAAAATAGGCTGCCATGCTGTTGCGGTCTTAATTTGGAGGCTGGGTGCATCAGACTCGATGGAGCACAGTGAATCCAGTTTTTGAGGCCTGAGGTTGAGTGGCGACTCTGACCAGTGGTCTTATATTATCCTGTTCTCAATGCTCGTCATTTGGGGTTGGAAGTGGCTGGTTGTGTCTAGTCACCCCACCCCCCCACCCCTGCCTACCCCCGGCTCAGGCTTAGGTTGTTAATTGCCTGGGTGTCGAGGCGGTGGCGTGATGGAGGAGAAAGCGCTTCGTACAATCATTTGAGAGAAGTCCTGAAGGCTGTTCGACGATCCTGTCGTGGCTTTGGATTTTTCCAGCAACATTGGTAGTACTGTCATCCTGCAGTTCATCACTAATCCCTTGTGATCTTGTTGATTTTATATTGTTGACTTTCTTTCTGCAAGGGTGTGCGATGCGTGAGCACAAAGGCCGTCCATTATCATGTTTTAGTGAAAATCGTAATGAGTCGGTAGAGCAATATGTGGTTTTGCACGGTCTTGCCCATTTTTATGTGCTATAATCCTTGCAAGTAGACACCCCTTAACTCCTTCATGGAGAAGATGAGTAGAATCACAGCAGGGTGATGGGTGGTCAGTTGGTGTGCTGCTGGGCAGCGGGGTTAGTTAAGTCCTCACTCGGATTGAGGAGAGCCCTCAGTTAGAGCCAATTGTATTGGGTTTTTATTTTGTTACTCTGAATTTTGAGAATCCGTGCTTATCTCCTTCGAAGGCCTGGCAGATCATGAATCCTGAAGAGAATCAGGTTCCTTCTGGTTCTTTCTTGTGGTAGCCGTTTTTGGAGTCGGGGGCAGTGCATGCCCAGGTCTGGTCAGTTAATCCTTATTAGAATTGTTGAAGTGAGTCTGTATGTTATGCCATAACTCATGGCTAACACAGGAGCAGTGGTTAACACAGCCTTCAGGCTGTCAAATGCCTGTTGACACTCCGCTGTCCACTGGAATTTGTTATGCTTCTTGAGCAAGTCCGTCAGTGGAGCGACCACACAGCTAAAATTTGGTACAAATTTCCGGTAAACTCCACTCATACCAAGAAATCGCATTATTTCCCGTTGGGTCGAGAGTATCGGAAACTCCCCATTAACTTTTGCTTTCACATCCCGTGGGACCATTCGACCCTGTCCGATTGTAAGGCCAAGGAAACTGACTTGGGCCTTTCCAAATTCACTTTTGGCTAGGTTTATCACCAAACCCGCCTCCTAAAGTCGATCGAATAACTCCATCAGATGTTTTAAATGTTCTGTCCATGTCTGGTTGGAAATTACCAGATCGTCGATGTATACTGCACAATTGGGTAATCCTGAAATGACTTTGTTAGTTAACCGTTGAAATGTGGCTGGTGCGTTTTTCATGCCAAATGGCATAACTTTGAATTGATATATACCATCTGGAGTCACAAAAGTTGAAATCCCCTTCGCCCTTTCGGATAAAGGTACCTGCCAGTAACCTTTAAGTAAATCCAGTTTGGAAATAAAAGTTGATTGTCCCACTGTCTCAATGCAATCCTCCAAACGTGGGATAGGATAAGAGTCCGTTCTTGTAACTGCATTCACCTTTCTATAGTCCACACACAACAATTGGGTATTATCTGGTTTTGGTACCATCACTATGGGTGAGCACCATTGGCTGCAACCCACTTCAATTATGCCATTTTTAAGCATACTCTCAATCTCTTTGTTAACCTGTGCCAATTTTAAAGGGTGAAGTCTGTATGAATGTTGTTTGATCGGAACAGCCTTTCCCACATCTACATCATGTATAGAAATGTTAGTATTTGCCAATTTATCTCCACAAACTTGCCCATGTGATATCAATAATTCTTTCAGGTCAGTTGACTTTTCCTCTTGGAAGGTAACTCAACAATTTATCCCAATTTTTAAGAACATCCTCATTTTCCAATTTAATTTGAGGTATGTCAAATTCACAGTCATCTGGATTTGGTTCGTCACTTTGAGTTAGAATCATTAAAACCTCCTCCTTTTTCTATCTTTCCCTTTCAAAGTACCTTTTAAGCATATTCACATGACTCACTCGGTGAGTCTTCCTCCTATCTGGTGTTTGTACCACATAATTCACCTCACTTAATTTCCTTTCAATCTGATAAGGTCCACAAAACCTTGCTTTTAAAGATTCACCTACCACTGGTAACAACACTAAAACTCTATCTCCAATGGCAAAACTCCGAACTTTGGATTTCTTGTCCGCTACCCGTTTCATCACATTTTGTGCAACTTTTAAATCTTCCTGAAAATTTGAGACGTAATCCAATAATGTAAGTTCTGATTTCTCACTCACCAATTTTTCCTTAATCAATTTAAGTGGTCCTCTTACCTCATGACCAAAAATTAATTCGAAAGAACTAAATTTGGTTGACTCATTAGGCGCATCCCTAATTGCAAACAGTACGAATAAAATTCCTTTATCCCAATCCTCTGGATAATCTTGACAATAAGCCCTCAACATTGTCTTTAATGTCTGATGCCACCTTTCTAATGCTCCCTGCGATTCTGGACGGTATGCAGTTGATTTAAATTGTTTTATTCCTAAGCCATCCATAGCTTCTTTGAATAACCTCGAGGTAAAATTTGATCCTTGATCCGATTGTATTTCTGTGGGTAGTCCATATTTAGTCAAGAATTTAAGTAACTCATCCACAATCTTTTTAGCTGTAATATTACGTACGGGAATGGCCTCTGGAAACCTACTAGACACATCCATTATAGTCAAAAGATATTGATTCCCACTTTTTCTTTTAGAAAGCGGTCCTATGTAATCAATTAAGACCCTTGTAAAAGGTTCCTCAAATGCTGGAATGGGTATTAAGGGCGCTGGTTTTATCACTGCTTGAGGTTTCCCTATAACTTGACATGTGTGACATGATTGACAAAATTTAACTACATCTTTATGTCGTCCAGGCCAATAAAAATGTTTTTGGATTTTAGCTTGTGTTTTCCTTTTCCCCAAATGACCTCCCACTGGTATCTCATGTGCAACTCGCAACACCTCCTTTCTATACTCTACCAGCAATACTACTTGAAGAACCTCTGCCCACTTTTCATCTGCCTGCATATGTAAATGTCTCCATTTTATCATCAAGACATTACTTTTATGAATGAAATTAAATGAAAATCACTTATTGTCACAAGTAGGCTTCAAATGAAGTTACTATGAAAAGCCCTTAGTCGCCACATTCCGGCATCTGTTCGGGGAGGCTGGTACGGGAATTGAACCGTGCTGCTGGCCTGCCTTGGTCTGCTTTCAAAGCCAGCGATTTAGCCCTGTGCTAAACAGCCCCAGTGGGTAATAACACTCTGGTATACACTCAGATTCCTCTTCTGTATATGCTTTCTGATACGTCCATTTTATTTCTATAACTTTCTGTTGTAACTCCGCCAATTTTCCTGAATTAAAAATATACGCCTCATCCTCTACCTGTTCTTGTTCTTTTTCAACCATCTGATCAAAAATCGTTTCTGATAATTGCACTTCAACGTCATCTTCACTCTTTGATTTCGCCTCTTGTCTTAACCTGTGACTTTGCGACCTTGTCACTACACAATCCGGATAAATCCCAGGATATTCATCCTTCAACACTTCAGTTGTCTGATTTTCCACTGGCTTATCAACCACAGTAGGCATCACTCCCACCTGCGATCCAGCTATGTCATTACCCAAGTTAAATGTATTCCTGGACAAGATAGTTTCTTTATTACTTCTACTACCACTTCATCACTCTTCACTGGACTTTCCAACCTTACCTTATATAATGGAACACTACTCCTCTCACCCTGAATTCCACATATTACCACCTTTACTGGCAACATTCTTCCCAAACTACAAAAATCCTCATCTCTTGCCATTAAAGATTGACTAGCTCCCGTATCTCTTAAAATTGTGACTTCTTTACCTGCTCCTCCTGATACACATGAGTAAACTTTACCCACACAAGTAAATTCTTTAAAGAGATCTGGCATCTTCTTAACAATTACTTCTTGATCAGGCTGTACAATCTTTTGCACCTCCTTCACTTCACATGGGTTTTCCTTTTCCACTTTAACAAACCCCCCTGTCTCATCCTGTTTTACCACATCAGCCTTCCCAGTGCTTTTCTTCAACCACCAACACTGTGACTTTACATGGCCTTGTTTATTTCAGTGAAAACATTTGAAACTTTTCATGTCTCTTCCACCCTCCTGGATTTCTGGATTTCTTTTTTAATCTGAGGTACACTCTCCTTATTATCTCCCATCAGATCACCTTTACCTTTACCACTTGAGTATTTCTCATGTCCCCAGTTTCTATCCCTCACTGAAACTGATGTCGGAAACCAATCTTTGATTAATGAACTAATTCATAATCATCTGCCATTTCTGCTGCTAATCTCGCAGTTTTAACCCTCTGCTCTTCCACATGAGTTCTCACTACATCAGGAATTGAATTTTTAAACTCCTCCAAAAGTATAGTTTCTCTGAGAGCTTCATACGTTTGGTCTATTTTCAAAGCCCTTATCCACCTATCAAAATGACTCTGTTTGAGCCTTTCAAACTCCATGTATGTTTGACCAAATTCTTTCCTTAAATTTTGAACCTTTGTCTATAAGCATCAGGCACTTGTTCATATGCACCTAAGATGGATTTTTTCACCTCCTCATACGCCCCAGATACCTCCTCAGGTAATGATGCAAACACTTCACTCGCCCTACCTATCATCTTTGTTTGAATCAGTAATACCCACATGTCCTTTGACCATTTCATTTGTTTAGCTATCTTCTCAAATGAAATGGAAAAGGCTTCTACATCCTTCGCGTCAAACCTCGGCAATGCTTGGACATATTTAAATAGATCCCCACCAAGCCTTTGACTTTGATGCTCTTTCTCACTGTCCTCATCACTATCATCCAATTGTATGTTTCCCTTTACGCCTGCCAATTTTAACTGACTGTCATGTTTCGTGGCCATTTTCTGAAGTTCAAACTTTCTCTCTCTTTATCTTTTTCCCTGATCTGTATCTCCCTTTCTCTTTCTTTTTGTTCTGCTAGGGCTATTCTTTCTTTTCTCCTTTCTTCTCTCTCCTTTTCTTTTTCCTCTCTCTCTCTTTCTCTTTGCGCTCTATCTCTTATTTACAGAGATGTTAAACAAAGCCCCTGTTTGCATGTTCAAATGGAGGGAAATTATTCCATGGCACATTTTGAAGAAAAGCAGTCGGATCCCTCAATGCCCACTAATCACTCCTGTTTGTGGCTTCTCACTGTCTACAAAATTAGCTGCTACGTTTGCTTACATAACAACAGTGACTACAATTGCAAAACAAATCCATCAGTTGTGAAGCACTTTTTGGTCATCCAGAGGTATTATTTAAATGCAAGCCCTTATTTATACATATCTGTGCAGATTAAGCAGATTATAATGTTATTTCAGTGAGGGGGCAGCAATTGCAGCAAGAGTTCACATGTCCAAAGCAGCTGATCATGAAATTGCCTCGGGATGGGCATAAGAGCAGTGGATTGAGGAGTAAGGATTGGAGTACAAGGCTAGTGAGAACAATAACAATGGAGCATCGAACAAAGATCGCAAGAGAACAAATCAGGCAGCAATCAGGACGGGTGGCCCTCACGTCTGTTATCATGAAATGCTTTGAGTGTCTAGTTATGAGACGGATCAATGCCAGCCTTCCAGACGGTCTCGATCCACTGCAGTTTGCCTATCACCGCAACCGGTCCACAGCAGGCGCTATCTCATTGGCTCTGCAATCAACACTCGAACGCCTCGACAACAAGGACACCTATGTAAGACTGCTGTTCATAGACTACAGCTCCGCCTTCAACACCATTACCCCAACAAGACTAATAACCAAACTCCGCAATCTTGGGCTTGACCGCTCCCTGTGCAGCTGGATCCTTGACTTCCTCACCAACAGACCGCAATCTCTCAGGATACGCAACACTATCTCCTCCACAATAGTCCTCAACACCGGAGCCCTGCAAGGATATGTGCTCAGTCCTCTACTGTACTCCCTGTACACCCATGGCTGTGTGGCAAGATTTAACTCCAACTCAATCTATAAGTTTGCGGATGATACGACTGTGGTGGGCCGTATCTCAAACAACGATGAATCAGACTACAGGAGGGAGATAAATCACTTGGTTCCATGGTGTACCGAAAACAACCTCTCTCTAAATGTTGGAAAGACCAAGGAACTGATCATCAACTTCAGGAAGCGCAGCATGACACACACTCCCGTCAGCATCAATTGCTCCAAAGTGGAGATGGTCGATAGCTTTACGTTCCTGGGGGTCACCATCACAAACTCTCACTCTCACAAACCTCTACAGATGTGCGATAGAGAGCATCCTATCCGGCTGTATCACAGCTTGGTATAGCAACTGCTCGGTCCAAGCTCGCAAGAAACTGCAGAGTCTGGTGAACTCAGCCCAACACATCACACAAACTTGTCACCCCCACATTGATTCTGTATACACCTCTCGCTGCCTCAGGAAGGCAGACAGCATTATCAGAGACCCCTCCCACCCAGGCAGTGCCTTCATCCAGACCCTTCTATCAGGCAGAAGGTACAGAAGTCTGAAGACTCACACATTCAGACATAGGAACACCTTCTTCCCCACAGCTACAAGACTCCTCAACGACTCCCCCTCGGACTGATCTGTTCCCTGTAAGAACACTATTCACGACGCCCTATGCTGCTCTTGCTCATGTATTTGCTTTGTTTGGTCCCTTGTTCTGCACTGTAACCAATCACTGTTGTCAATGTACCATTTGTCAATGTTCTCTGTTGATTATTCTTGTGCCTACTATGTACGTCCTGTGTACGTTCCTCGGCAGCAGAAAAATACTTTTCACTGTACTTCGGTACATGTGACAATAAATCAAATCAAATCAGAGAGCTGGAGATGTTGGAAATATTTCACATGTCAGGCAGCATCTGTGACCAGAGAAACAGAGTTAACATTTCATATCGATGACCTTTCATCAGATCTGAAAAAAGTTAGAGATGTAACATGTCTTCAGCAAGTACAAAGGCAGTGAAAGGAGGAGCAGGCTGTGGAACACTCACTGCTGGATTTTGTGGGAAGGATCAGAGAAGAGATCCAGGATGAAGCGCGAGTGCAAAAGACAAGGATGAACATTTACAACCATCAACTAGAAGCACAGAGTGAATGGTCCATTTCAGCTTCCTCCTGAGGTCCCCAATATTACAGATGTCACTTAGCAGACAATTCTATTCATCACTCCACTTGATTTTGAGAAATTGCTCAATACTCTAGAAATGGCAAAGGACTTGCCAAAATCCCAGCAATGGTACTGAAGACTTGTGTTCAAGAAACAGCTGCGCCCCGGCCAAGCTGATCTAGTTCAATTGCCACACTGGCATCCACCCGGCAGGGTAGCAACCAGGCCCAACCATCTTCAGTTGCTTCATCAATGACCTTCAGAAGTGGAAATGTTTGCTCATGATTGCACAAGGTTCAGTACCATTCGCGACTCCCCAGATGATGAAACAATCCGTGCCCTTTTGCAGCAAGACCTGGACAATATTCCGGCTTGGGCTGACAAGTAACATTTGTGCCACACAAGTGCCAGGCAATGACCATATTCCATTGACATTCAATGACATTACCTTCACTAAATTGTCCACCATTAACATCCTGGGTGTTATCACTGACCAAACACTGAACTGGACCAGCCATATAAATACTGTGACTATAAGAGTAGGCACAGCAAGAAGTCTTACAACACCAGGTTAAAGTCGAACAGGTTTATTTGAAATCACTAGCTTTCAAAGCGCAGCTCCTTCGTCAGGTGAGAGTAGGTCAGAGTTTTAGAATTCTGCAGTAACACACCTCCTGATTCCCTAAATTCTGTCTACATGACACAAGTCAGGAGTGTGATAGAATATTCACTACTTGACTCGATTGGTGCAACTCCAACAATTCTCAAGTAACTCAACACAAACCACTACAAAGCAGCCCATTTGATTTGCATCCCATTCACCACCATTGCATTCACCACTTAAAATATTCATTCCCTCCACTGACGCACAGTGACAGCAGGGTGTACCAAATGCAAGATGTACTGCAGCAACTCAAGGCTCCTTCAGCAGCACCTTCGAAACCCATAACCTCTGTTATCTAGAACAGTGGTTTTCAAACTTTTTTTCACGGGATCCACTTTTGCCAACTGACGACCTTCGGGACCCATGGCACATTCGCTTGCCCAGTCATTCCTGAGTCAAGGCAGTCTTTGGGACACTAAAGTTTTCTTGCCCCAGGCAAAGGACAGAAACAAAATCATCTAGTTTTTGATGGGTTGGGTGTTCTGGATCACAAACAGGTCACCAACACTGGAAGTGGTGCAATTCTATTTTATTATAAGGTTAACTATATTAACATACTTGAACTGTGGGTAAATGCAATACCAGCTTTAACTGTTGACCCTTGCCTAGTCCTAACCAGGTGATGCACTCAGCACATGGTGAATGTCTGTGTTGCAGGCTGTGAGCTCTGTGCTCCGAGCTGGCTGCTACTAGAATGAGAGGGAACTCTCCTGTCCCCTGTCTTTATAGTGTGTGTGCTCTCACTGGTGATTGGCTGCGGTGTTGTGCATGCTGATTGGTCCCACTGCATGTCCATCGGTGTGTGTGTCTGCACCATAATATACTGGTGTATATTATGACAGTTTTCCAGTTCATAATCACCACCCAGTGGCTCCTGGTGTATTAGCCTTATTTTATTACGAGTGCAAAAATTGCTATGAAGGAAGATCCAGAAAGACTACTCAATGATGGACTCTACTTCAAAGTTAATCTCTGTAGGGAAAATTCTGCAAAATTTCCCCATGACTTCCAACAGTAATCAGGCAAACTTTGAAGAGATCTGTGCATTTCCACATCCCTAGCAAATATGAGATGCCATAGGAGCATTTATTTTATCAAGACTGCACACTTAGATATCCGAAAACTCAATAAAGGTTAGGAAATATTTACAAATGAATACTTTTTAAAAATGCAGAATCTCTTACCTTCCTATTTCAGTGCTCAAAACATTATAATCCCAAAAATAGAGTTAGGCATAAAAGTAAGATTTTAGGGGGCAACCTTCAAGTTACCATACACCTGTCACCATTATCATTCTGCGAGGTGGGGGCCACAGATTTAGGACACTATGACACCACGGAGTATTCTGGGTTCCACTTCTGGTATTGTTCAAAGTGCTAAGGGGCCAATACTTTAATGTGGCTCGAAATAAATCATCAGGTGAATGGAGTCTGGTGACAGCAACTGACTCCCAATACTGAGCAGTTGCAACAAGTCAGGAGTGGGGCTAAGGCCAGTGAGTGAGGTGGTGCACAGCCAACACAAGACATTCATTGCACACCATTAAGTAAGTGAGCTCAGCCAAGATCCTTTGCTTCAATATTTTCCCCATCTCTTCTGTCACAGTTCTGTCTGTACGCACTCTCTCTCTCTCTCACTGGACTGTTTGAAGGATAGGACTGTGTGTCCATGAACCTGAATCCCCCACACTTCCCACATTAACTAAAGTGTAGACCGCGCGACCCTCAACTCCACGACCCTTCTGACGCCCTCCCAAGACCTGACCTGCACTTTGAAAAACCCTGATTCGGAAGAACAAGGGCAGCAGGTGCACGATAAGGCCACTACCTGTAAGTTCCTCTCCAAGCCACATGCCATCCTGACTTGGAAATATATCACCATTCCTTTACTGTCACTCAGTCAGAGTCCTAGAACTCCCTTCTAGCGAGCAGTGGGTGTACCTATACCAGTGGTGCAAAGTGGCAGCTCATCACAACCTTCTCAACGGAATTTGGGAAGGAAAACAAATGCTGGCCTTGCCAGTGATGCTTACATCCTAATAAAGAAAATTGCTAACTACATATTTCCTATCCACAATAATATTAGGTATGCAAACGCAGTGTTTTGAAACACTGGGAATTTCATGGTGAGCCAGGAGAGATGCCTTTTACAAAAGAAAAAGCAGTACTACACTATGTAATGCATTATTTAGTATGATGTGGAGATGCCGGCGTTGGACTGGGGTGAGCACAGTACGAAGTCTTACAACACCAGGTTAAAGTCCAACAGGTTTGTTTCGATGTCACTAGCTTTCGGAGCGCTGCTCCTTCCTCAGGTGAATGCAGAGGTCTGTTCCAGAAACACAGATATAGACAAATTCAAAGATGCCAAACAATGCTAGGAATGCGAGCATTAGCAGGTGATTAAATCTTTACAGATCCAGAGATGGGGTAACCCCAGGTTAAAGAGGTGTGAATTGTATCAAGCCAGGACAGTTGGTAGGATTTTGCAGGCCAGATGGTGGGGGATGAATGTAATGCGACATGAATCCCAGGTCCCGGTTGAGGCCGCACTCATGTGTGCGGAACTTGGCTATAAGTTTCTGCTCGGCGATTCTGCGTTGTCGCGGTTCCTGAAGGCCGCCTTGGAGAACGCTTACCCGGAGATCAGAGGCTGAATGCCCTTGACTGCTGAAGTGTTCCCCGACTGGAAGGGAACATTTCTGCCTGGTGATTGTTGCGCGATGTCCGTTCATTCGTTGTCGCAGCGTCTGCATGGTCTCGCCAATGTACCACGCTTCGGGACATCTTTTCCTGCAGCGTATGAGGTAGACAACGTTGGCCGAGTCGCACGAGTATGTACCGTGTACCTGGTGGGTGGTGTTCTCACGTGTAATAGTGGTATCCATGTCAATGATCTGGCACGTCTTGCAGAGATTGCCATGACAGGGTTGTGTGGTGTCGTGGTCACTGTTCTGAAGACTGGGTAGTTTGCTGCAAACAATGGTTCGTTTGAGGTTGCACGGTTGTTTGAAGGCAAGTAGTGGGGGTGTGGGGATGACCTTGGCAAGATGTTCATCGTCATCAATGACGTGTTGAAGGCTGTGAAGAAGATGACGTAGTTTCTCCGCTCCGGGGAAGTACTGGACGACGAAGGGTATTCTGTCGGTTGTGTCCCATGTTTGTCTTCTGAGGAGGTCGGTCCGGTTTTTCGCTGTGGCGCGTTGGAACTGTCGATCGATGAGTCGAGTGCCATATCCCGTTCGTACGAGGGCATCTTTCAACATCTGTAGATGTCTGTTACGCTGGAGCAGAAACTTATAGCCACGTTCCGCACACATGAGTGCGGCCTCAACCGGGACCTGGGATTCATGTCGCATTACATTCATCCCCCACCATCTGGCCTGCAAAATCCTACCAACTGTCCTGGCTTGATACAATTTACACCTCTTTAACCTGGGGTTACCCCATCTCTGGATCTGTAAAGATTTAATCACCTGCTAATGCTCGCATTCCTAGCATTGTTTGGCATCTTTGAATTTGTCTATATCTGTGTTTCTGGAACAGACCTCTGCATTCACCTGAGGAAGGAGCAGCGCTCCGAAAGCTAGTGACATCGAAACAAACCTGTTGGACTTTAACCTGGTGTTGTAAGACTTCGTACCATTATTTAGTATGGTTAACATCATGGAGCAATGGTACTCAGAACATAAGCTCCTCCTCCCATGTTTATTCTTGTGACACTCCCTCACAGTTAATGTGTTACTCTGGCCTTAACTCACGAGTGCAAACAGCTCACCAATTGAAAAACTGGAGGAACAAACAGGAGAAAGGCACAATATCCAGTTCATAGGTTTAATGGAAATAAAGTTTTAAATTCCTGGGTTATACATCATACAAGTAGATCTTGAGGAATGTACATTACTGCTGGAACGTAAGAAACATAGCATCCACAGACAAGAGGCTGGATTCTCCGCGCCCCAACGCCGAAATCGCAGCCGGCGCTGGGCGGAGAATCCATTTTCCCGCCCGGAATCGGGACCGGCGCCGGTTTCCCGATTCTGCAGGCTCCGAAAAGCGGCATACTCGCCGCCTAGGACTACCTGGGGCCATTGCCAGAGACCCGCTCCGCCATTCTCAGCCACCGGCCGGCCGAAGTCCTGACGGCATGAATCTAATGTGGTCCAGACGGTGTGGATACTCGCATGGCGGCTGCGGACTCAGTCTGCGATCGCCCTGGTCGGGGGCGGGCCGATCGGAGGGCAAGGGGGGTCTTATAGTCAGCCAGGAAATGTATGTGCGGGCGGACAGGGTCACGCGCGCGGCCATTTGGGGGGTTTACTTTTAGGGTCCAGCTCCGCCGTCCAAGTCCGCCATGGATATGGCGCAGCCGCTCAAGGCTGCCGCCATGAGGATGCGCGGTCTCCGACCCGGAGGTGCGGGGTCCTGTACGTACAGCAAAAGCTGCTAGATCTAAGCCGGATCTCTGCTAGCCCTCCGCTAGGAATTTGCGGCCCTTTCACGCCACTTTTTCTGCCGTGAAACTCCACAGTTTTGACGCCAATAATGGAGAATCCAGCCCAAGATCTACCAATGGCAAAAAAGATCTCAGTGGTGGATCCAAATCTGTAACAGTGGATTTCTGAATCGAGATAAACATGGCTTTGAAATGCCTCAGATTGTTGATTGTGTGAAGTGCAATAAACAGACTGTTTAACAAGAGAATGAGAGACATGATGATGGAGATAGTAGCATATAATACTGGGCCACAACACAAAGGTTGTCAATTCAAATCCCATCATGGCAAACTTTGAAAATTAATTTTAAGAACTGATAGTCATGGGTTAGCACAAGAAAACAATGTCAGGAAATCTTTGTTTTCTTCTTGCACAAAACCCAACTGGTTCATTAGCATCTTTCAAAGAAGGGAAACTGTCACTACCACCCAGTCAGACCGGAGGTTGATGATTGATGCTCCTTTCGGTGGATAGAGTTACTCAAAACTAATGTCCCCTCACCTTCTCAGGATAATTGGGAATGTACATGATGTAGGTTTGCCAGCATTCTCCATATTTGTAGAAGACTTCACAGAATCACTATAGAGTGCAGGAGAAGGCCATTCGTCCCATTGAGTCTGCACAGACCTCTGAAAGAGCACCCTATCTAGGCCCACGCCCCCCACCCTATCCCCATCACCTAACAACCCCAACTAACCTTTTGGAGACTAAGGGGCAATTTAGCATGGCCAATTCACCTAATCTGCGCATCTTTGGACTGTAAGGGAAAAGTGGCACACCTGGAGGAAACTCACACAGACACGGGGAGAACGTACAAACTCCACAATGATAGTGACCCAAGGCTGGAATTCAACCCGGATCCCTTGTGCTGTGAGGCAGCAGTGCTAACCACTGTGCCACCTTGCCACCCAAACATAAAAACATAGTGTGATTTCTCAGTATGTATAGTCTGATATTTGTTTTTAATACGGTGCCTATGTGCTTTGCACTGTATGGAAATAGATATATAAATAAATATATTGTGCACAAATAAAAGAAAATTGGATAAAGATATTCAGATTTTAAGGAAGCGGAAATTGACACAAAGATGATGACCAGTTCTGAACATTCATGGAATCATAGAATTTCCAGCAAAGAAAGAGACCATTCGGCCCATTGTGTCTGCACTGGCTCCTGAAAGAGCTACCTAACTAGTCCCATTCCCCAGCCCTATCTCTGCAGCCCTCTAAATTCATCACTTTCAAATATATATCCAGCTCCCTTGAAGTTGTGACCTTCGTCACTGACTGACCAACTAGTGGAAACAGAATATCATCTTTACCCTGTCAAAATTGTTCATAATAATAATAATCTTTTATTGTCACAAGTATGAAGTTACTGTGAAAAGCCCCTAGTCGACACATTCCGGTGCCTGTTCGGGTAAGCTGGTACGGGAATTGAACCCGCGTTGCTGGCCTTGTTTTGCAACACAAACCAGCTGTCTAGCCCACTGTCTAGCCCTTAATTTTGAACACCTCAATAAGGTCACCTGTTAATCTTCTCTGCTCCAAGGAGTACAAGCTCAATTTCTTGAATCTTTCCTTGTATCTAAAATTCCTCATTCCTGGTATCATTCCAGTAAATCTCCTCTGCACTCTCTCTCGGGTTTTAACATTCTTCCTTAAATAAGGTGCCCAGAACTGAACACGATTTTTTAAATGTGGTCTGACTAATCATTTGCAGAGATGTAGCATCACTTGCTTGCTTTTAACTCTAAGCCTCTATTTATAAACCCAAGAATCCTATAAGCCTTCCTAACAACTGTTTCAACTTGCGTGGCCACATTCAGAGCATTATGCACTTGAACCCTGAGGTCCCTCTGCTCCTGTACTCCCCTCAAAGTTGTACCATTGAGCCTGTATTGTCTCCCCATGTTTCTTCTCCTAAAATGCATTACCTCACATTTCCCTACATTGAAATACACTTGCCAGGCGACTGCCCATTTGTCCAACTTGTCAATATCCCTCTGAAATCTCTCAGTGTCATCCACACAATTCACTAATCTCTCTAGTTTAGTATCATCTATAAACTTAAAGATTTTGCCCTCAACACCCATCTCTAAATCATTTATATAAATCCGAAAAAGCAAGGGTCCCAACACTTAACCCTGGGGAACACCACTTTCAACTCACCTCCAGTCTGAGAAATGCTCATCGATACCTAACCCGTTTCCTATCTCTTAGCCAACTTCTAATCCATGCTGCCAAGGACTCAGCAATACCAAACATTTGTAATTTGATAACCAACCTGTCATGTGGCATCGTATCATATGCTTTCTGAGAGTCCAAATATACATCCGCAGCACCATCTACATCTGCTGCCTGTGTCATCTCAGCAAAGAACTCAATTAAATTTGTCAGGCATTACCTATCCTTGACAAAGCTATGCTGACTGTCTAGCAAACTCATTTGCAGTCTCTGAGAGAAGCATCTCATACAAAGTTGGTCACTGCCCCTCACCAGATGCCCAGTCTGATTGTCATCACCCGGTGTCCAGACTCTTGGCAACAGCCCCTCACCCAGTGCCCAGTCAGATGGTCACTCACCCAGTGCCCAGTCTGTTGGTGACTGTCCCTCACCCAGTGCTCACTCAGATGGTCACTGCCCCTCTCCCAGTGTCCAATCTGATGGTCACTGCCCATCACCCAGTGTCCAATCTGATGGTCACTGTCCATCACCCAGTGTCCAATCTGATAGTCACTCACTCAGTGCACAGTCTTGATGGTAACAGTCCCTCCCTCACCCAGTACCCATTCGGATGGTCACTGCACCTCACCCAGTGCCCGGTTCGATAGTCACTGCCTCTCACCCAGTGGCCAGTTTGATGGTCACTGCCCCTCACCCAGCACCCAGTTTGATGGTGTCAGTGATGTACCATCAATTACCACGAGACGCGAATGGTGAAACAATCGAGGCTTTATTGCGCAAGATGTTGTGCCTCCTGCAGCTGGAACCAGAATGGGAGCAGCCAGGAGAGCTTACACTTTTATACGTCGCCTGCTGGGAGGAGCCAGCAGGCTGGGATTTACTGTGGTACCTGTAATACAGTGGCAGTACCGTAATACATGCAATGTGTTACCAGTGGTGTTTACCACATTCACCCCCTGTTTAAAAAAAGGTCCGGCGGTCGAGAAGAAAACATTACAGATTGAGTCTTTCGGGGGCTCTAGCCCTCTGCTGAGTCTGTCGGGGGCTCTGGCCCTCTGCTGTGATCGCCTCAGTCCTGGTGGTGGTGTGGGCGCCAACACCTGCTGCTCCAGGAGCGTGTTGTCCTCTCCTTCGTCCCCCTTTAGTGGATTCAGTGAGGGGACGGATCCTGCTGGGGTGGGGGCTACAGTGAGGTTCCCTGGTGGGAGGGTGGGTGGCGCATGGGTGAACGAGGCAACTGGGGGGGGGGGGCGATATCAGGTCGGGGGTTGTGGGTGGGGACCCAGCAGGTGCCAGGTCCCGGAGGGAGGCTGTGTCCTGTCGCCCGTCGGGGTGTGCCACGTCAGTGTACTGCGGGTTGGCACGGAGGAGGTGGACCTTTTCAACCAAGGGATCCGATTTATGGCTCCACACATGCTTCCGGAGGAGGACGGGACCAGGAATTGTCAGCCATGTTGGGAGTGAGACCCCGGAGGTGGACTTCCTGGGGAAGGCAAACACACGTTCGTGAGGGAACCGGGAGTATTCATCAATTATGTTGAGGAAGTACACGTTGCGGTCGGTGGAGGGGAAGGGTCCTTTAAAGTCCATGCTGAGGCGCTCAAAGGGGCGAGAGGCTTTCACCAGGTGCGCTCTATCTGGCCGGTAGAAGTGAGGCTTGCACTCTGCGCAGACTTGGCAGTCTCTGGTTACGGTCCTGACCTCCTCAATGGAATAGGACAGGTCGCGGGCCTTGACAAAATGGAAGAACTGGGTGACCCCCGGGTGGCAGAGGACATTGTGGAGAGCCCGGAGTCAGTCCACTTGTGCGCTGGCACATGTACCGTGGGACAGGGCATCTGGGGGCTCATTGAGCTTCCCCGGGCGATACAAGATCTCATAGTTATAGGTGGAGATCTCGATCCTCCACCTAAAGATCTTGTCATTTTTAATCTTGCCCCGCTGCGTATTGTTAAACATGAAGGCAACCGACCGTTGGTCAGTGAGGAGAGTGAATCTCCTGCCGGCCAGGTAATGTCGCCAATGTCGCACAGCTTCTACAATGCCTTGGGCCTCCTTTTCGACAGAGGAGTGCCGAATATCGGGGGCATGGAGGGTGCGGGAAAAGAAAGCCACGGGTCTGCCCGCCTGGTTGAGGGTGGCAGCCAGAGCTACGTCAGATGCATCGCTCTCTACCTGAAAGGGGAGGGTCTCGTCGACTGCGTGCATCGTGGCTTTGGCGATGTCCGCCTTGATGTGGTTGAAGGCCTGGCGGGCCTCAGCCGTCAGGGGAAAAACTGTGGACTTGATGAGTGGGCGGGCCTTGTCCGCATAATTATGGTCCCACTGGGCGTAATATGAGAAAAACCCCAGGCATCGTTTCAGGGCCTTGGGGCAGTGGGGGAGAGGGAGTTCCAGGAGGGGGCGCATGCGGTCGGATCGGGCCCGAGGACTTCATTTTCCACTACGTAGCCAAGGATGGCTAAGTGGTTGGTGCGGAACACGCATTTCTCCTTATTGTGGGTGAGGTTAAGGAGTTTGGCGGTATGAAGGAATTTTTGGAGGTTTGCGCGTGGTCCTGCTGATCGTGGCCGCAGATGGTGACATTATCTAGGTACGGGACGGTGGCCCGCAGCCCGTACTGGTCAACCATTCGGTCCATCTCTCGCTGGAAGACCGAGACCCTATTGGTGATACCGAAGGGAACTCTAAGGAAATGATAGAGGCGGCCATCTGCTTCGAACGCAGTGTATTGGCGGTCCTCTGGGCGGATGGGGAGCTGGTGGTAGGTGGACTTCAGGTCTACTGTGGAGAAGACTCGATACTGCGCAATCTGATTGACCATGTCAGAGATGCGTGGGAGGGGGTGTGCGTCGAGCTGCATACACCAGTTGATGGTCTGACTGGAGTCAATGACCATCCTGTGCTTCTCCCCAGTCTTCACTACCACCACTTGAGCTCTCCAGGGGCTGTTGCTGGCCTCAATGATCCCCTCCCGCAGAAGCCGTTGGTCCTCCGACCTGATGAAGGTCCTGTCCTGGGCGCTGTACTGTCTGCTCCTAGCGGCGACGTGTTTTCAGTCCGGGGTGAGATTTGCAAAAAGTGAAGGTGGATCGACCTTAAGGGTTGTGAGGCTGCAGACAGTGAGGGGGGGCAGGGGCCCGCCGAATTTCAAAGTATGGCTTTGGCGGTGGCATTGAAAATCAAGACCTAGTAACAGGGCCGCGCAGAGATAGGGGAGGACGTAGAGCCTGACGTTTCTGTACACTACGCCCTGAACGGTGAGGGTCGCGACACAGTACCCCCGGATTTGCACAGAATGGGATCCGGAGGCCAGGGAGATTTTCTGGGTGATGGGGAGTACTGGGAGGGAGCAGTGCCTTACCGTAGCAGGGTGGATGAAATTCTCTGTGCTCCCGGAGTCAAAGAGGCAGGTCGTCTCGTGCACGTTGATCTTTACCGTCGTCGTAGCGGTCGCGAGGTTGCGGGGCCGAGACTGATCCAGGGTGATGGAGGTGAGCTGTGGAAGATGCTGGGAGGTCCCGGGCTAATCAGCGGTGGCGGAGGTATCAGAGGGCAGCGAACGGCCAGATGAGCAGGGGTCCTGAGGCGCGGTCCAAAATGGCGCCGAAGATGGCCTGTGGTGGAGAAGATGGCGGCGCCCCTGGATCGCACATGGGGGCTGTAGCAATGCCGGGTCTGGAAACAGCGGCGACCAACCGGGCCTGGCAAACGGAAACAAAGTGGCCCTTCTCCCCGCACCTGTTGAAGGTCGCGCTCCGCCCCGGCAGTGCTGCCTGGGATGTTTGCTCTGGCCACAAAAATAACATTTGGGCCCTCCGGAGTTGGTTGGCTGCCGCGCGGTGCAGGCTTACGGTGTACACGAGTCGGCAGCTGGTGGGGCCCACGAGGGTGCCGCGCGGTCGGAGGTGTAGCCTCCAGATTACGGGAGGCCACTTCTAGGGAATTAGTAAGATGCACAGTCCCTGCAAGATCGAGCGTACCCCCTTCCAATAGTCGCTGGCGAACGTACATAGACTTAATGCCCGTGACATAAGCGTCTCTGATTAGTAGTTCAGTATGTTGGACTGCCGAATCTGCCTGGCAGTCACGGTTCCTACCAAGAATCTGTAGAGCCCGCAAGAAATCATCCAGAGTCTCCCCCGGGAGTTGCCGTCTCGTGGCCAGGAGGTGCCTGGCGTACACTTGATTCACCGACTTAATGTAGTGTCCCTTTAGTAACGTCATCGCTTCTGTGTAGGTGGGCGCATCCCGAATGAGGGGAAAAACCTGAGGGCTCACCCGTGAGTAGAGGACTTGGAGCTTCTGTGGATCCGAGAGTTCTTCAGCTGCTGCTCTGAGGTAGCCTTCAAAGCAGGCTAGCCAGTGCTCGAAGGTGGACGTGGCGTTGGCTGTGTGAGGGCTCAGCTCCAGGCGATCATTAAATTGATTAAGGAAAAATTGATGGGTGAGAAATCGGAAATTACACTCTTGGATTACGTGTCAAATTTTAGGGAACGATTAAATAGAGCAGGTGTATTGGCTAGACATTTGAAAGTTGCACAAAATGTGATGAAACGGGTAGCGGACAAGAAATCCAAAGTTCGGAGTTTTGCCAGTGGGGATAAAGTTTTAGTGTTGTTACCAGTGGTAGGGGAACCTTTTAAAGCTAGGTTTTGTGGACTGTATCAGATTGAAAGGAAATTAAGTGAGGTGAATTATGTGGTAAAAACACCAGATAGAAGGAAGACTCACCGAGTGAATCATGTGAATATGCTTAAAAGGTACTTTGAAAGGGAAGGAGAGAAAAAGGAGGTTTTAATGATTCTAACTCAAAGTGGCGAACCAAATCCAGATGACTGTGAATTTGACATACCTCAAATTAAATTGGAAAATGAGGATGTTCTTAAAAATTGGGATGAATTGTTAAGTTACCTTCCAGAGGAAAAACAAACTGACCTGAAAGAGTTATTGATATCACATGGGCAAGTTTGTAGAGATAAATTGGGAAGTACTAAAATGGCTATACATGATGCAGATGTGGGAAATGCTGTTCCTATCAAACAACATCCATATGGACTTAATCCTTTAAAATTGGTACAGGTTAACAAAGAGATTGAGAGTATGCTGAAGAATGGAATAATTGAAGTGGGTTGCAGCCAATGGAGCTCACCCGTAGTGATGGCACCTAAACCAGACGGTACCCAACGGTTGTGTGTGGACTATAGAAAGGTGAATGCAGTTACAATAACGGACTCTTATCCTGTCCCACCATTGAAGGATTGCATGGAGAAAGTGGGACAATCTGCTTTTATTTCAAACTTCCAGACATGGAAAGAACATTTAAAGCATCGTGTGGAGTTCTTCGATCAACTTCAGGTGGCGGGATTGGTGATGAACCTAGCCGAAAGTGAATTTGGAGAAGCCCAAATCACTTTCCTTGAGGAGTTTCCGATACTCTCAAGACGAAGGGAGGCAATGCGATCTCTTAACATGAATGAATTTGATCGAACCTTTGTGCAAAAGTTGTGGCGTGATTACTCCACTGATGGAATTGCTGAAGAAACGTAAAAAAATTTAAATGGACAGCGGACTTTCAACATGCATTTGACTGCCTGAACGCTGTGGTAACCGATACTCCTGTATTGGAGAATTGCTACTAGTCTTTTGGGGTTATCTTTGAAGTAATGGGTGTTAAGATATTCTCAATGTTTGTTTTAAAAGGGTTAACTTGAGTTCATAGAATAAACATTGTTTTGTTTTAAAAACCATTTGTCCATTTCTACTGTATCACACCTGGAGAGTACACCGTGTGCTTCCCACACCACAATCTATTAAAGGTTGTGGGTCGGTTGAACTCGATGAAACACTTTGGGGTTCTGTAAACCGGGACCCATAACAACTGGGGGGCTTGTCCGGGATAAAAGTCTATCGATTGGGCTGGCTTAATGAACCTAAAGACAGTGAGGGGTGGGCATATTGTGGTTGCTTTTCAGGTGTGGTATTTTAGTTTAAGTGGGGAGTGTGTTGTGGACAATGGCTCTTTCAGAGGCTCAGGAGTTTTTGGAGGTGGACACCGTAACACGCAATACCTTACAGACAGAGACTAAAAGCAGACTGTTAGATCTGGCAAAAGCATTGCCGTTAACATTGCCTGGCAAAATGCGAAAAGATGAGGTACTTACCGCGGTGGCTGAGCATTTAAATTTGCCTGAGATACATTCAGACTCATTAGAAATGGCAAACCTCCAGTTGCAGATTAAGCAATTTGAACATGAAAAAGAATTAAAGCAGCTTGAATATGCAATGAGAGAAAAAGAAAAGGAGAGAGAAGAAAGAAACAAAGTAAGAGATAGAGTTAGAGAGGAAAAAGAAAAGGAGAGAAGAAGAAAGAAACAAAGAAAGAGATAAAGAGGAAAGGGAAAAAGGGAGACTTTGAACTTCATAAAATGGCTATGAAACATGAAAATCAGTTAAAATTGGCAGACGCAAAGGGAAACATACAGTTGGATGAGATTAATGAGGATGTTCTTAAAAATTGGGATGAATTGTTAAGTTACCTTCCTGAGGAAAAACAAACTGACCTGAAAGAGTTATTGATATCACATGGGCAAGTTTGTAGAGATAAATTGGGAAGTACTAAAATGGCTATACATGATGTAGATGTGGAAAATGCTGTTCCTATCAAACAACATCCACATAGACTTAATCATTTTAAATTGGCACAGGTTAACAAAGAGATTGAGAGTATGCTTAAAAATGGCATAATTGAAGTGGGGTGCAGCCAATGGAGCTCACCCATAGTGATGGTACCTAAACCAGACGGTACCCAATGGTTGGGTGTGGACTATAGAAAGGTGAATGCAGTTACAAGAACGGACTCTTATCCTATCCCACATTTGGAGGATTTCATTGAGAAAGTGGGACAATCAGCTTTTATTTCCAAATTGGATTTACTTAAAGGTTACTGGCGGGTACCTTTATCTGAAAGGGCGAAGGAGATTTCAGCTTTTGTGCCTCCAGATGGTATATACCAATTCAAAGTTAAGCCATTTGGCATGAAAAACGCCCCAGCCACATTTTAACGGTTAACTGTTGTTTCAGGATTACCCAATTGTGCGGTATACATCGACGATCTGGTAGTTTTCAGCCAGACATGGAAAGCATGTTTAAAAGATCTTATGGAGTTATTCGATCGACTTCAGGAGGCGGGTTTGGTGATAAACCTAGCCAAAAGTGAATTTGGAAAAGCCCAAGTCACTTTCCTTGGCCATACAATCGGACAGGGTCGATTGGTCCCACGGGATGTGAAAACAAACGTTATTGGGGCGTTTCCAATACTCTCGTCACGACGGGAAATAATGCGATTTCTGGGTATGAGTGGATTTTACCGAAAAGTTGTACCAAATTTTAGCAGTGTGGTTGCTCCACTGATGGACTTGCTGAAGAAACATTAAAAAATTTCAATGGACAGCGGAGTTTCAACATGCATTTGACTGCCTGAAAGCTGTGGTAACCAATACTCCTATATTGGAGAATTGCAAGGGATTCTGTGATCAAATTGAACTGAAGTATCTAACTTTAAAGAGAAATGCAGAGGTGTAGAGGAAAGGATGGATTGTGCAGAGACTTTCTTGTTCAAAGAGACTGTCAATCGAGAAGGATTTCGGTTGGAGGAAGAAGAACGAAAAAAAAAAATGGACTATATTATTATACCTGTTTGCGAGTGTTGTTGTTTTTGAACTGGTAAAGTGTTTTTACTGTGTGCATTTCTTAATTGATGGTGCAAAGGTGAAAAATGAAACCATCTTGAAGTTGATGTTTTTTTTCCTTGGGGGAGGTGTCATGTGAGAGTATCTTTAAGAAATGGATGTTTAAGCAATGTACCTTTAAGAAATGGAGCTGATCATATTACTGAAGTGATGTCAGAGGGTGGGGGGAGCTGAGCTCACTTCTGTTTTTTGAGTTTCAGTTTGAGACGCAGCTAGGAGTATCTGTGTATTTTGCTGTGAGCTGCATGAAGAAACACAGAGCTGGTCTGTTGATTTCTGCAATCCAAAGACTATAAATATATTGAATGTAACCTACTGTGCTCCTATTTTTTAAGGTTTGAAGTCTTTTGGATGTTTAAAGGTACAGTTTGAAGGATTATTTAGTGTTGTAGTCTTTTGGGGTTATCTTTGAAGTAATGGGTGTTAAGATATTCAGTGTTTGTTTTAAAAGGGTTAACTTGAGTTCGTAGAATAAACATTGTTTTGTTTTAAAAACCACTTGTCCGTTTCTGCAGTATCACACCTGGAGAGTAAGCCGTGTGCTTCCCACACCACAATCTATTAAAAGTTGTGGGTCGGTTGAACTCCATGAAACACTTTGGGGTTCTGTAAACCCAGACCCACAACACTTTTAACATCCATAAAACTTAAAACACCTTTTACCAGAAGCACATCAGGTGAAAGTCACTACTGTTATTAATTTTAAATCACCAGGGTCCATTTACAGTCTTTAGATTACAGAGAGAGATTCATGCACCTTCTGGCTGTGACTGCAGCTATCCAGCTCTGAAAACAAAACTAAAACACACCCTGCAGCAAACAGCCTAAAATGAAAGTAAAAAGCTGACAGACAGCCCAGCTCCACCCACTCTCTGACATCACTGCAGTTCCAAACACCCATTTCTTAAAGGTACTCTCACATGACAAGTGATCAAGGCAAAGTGGGAGGAAGAGTTGGGAGAGGGCATGGAGGGGGTTTCTAGTGTGAGGTGCTCGGAAGGGTGAGTGCCTCCACCTCGTGTGCGAGTTTGGGGCTGATACAGCTGAAGGTGGGATACAGAGAACACCTTACAAGGGTGAGGATGTGCCGGCTCTTTGAGGGGGTAGAAGATGTGTGTGAACGTTGCAGGGTGGGGGGGTGGGGGGGGGGGGGTGGGGGGGTAGCGCGAACCACGTACATACGTTTTGGTCCTGTCAAAAGCTGGCGGATGACTGGAAGAAGGGTTTTAGTGTAATCTCTAAAGTGGTGCACGTGAAACTGGAGCAGGGCCCTCAGGAGTCCAAATTCAGGGTGTCGGACCAGCCGGGGTTGGAAACGGGTGCAGAGGCAGATGTTGTAGCCTTCGCCTCATTGATCACCCAAAGGTGGATTCTGTTAGGGTGGAGATCAACCTCTCCACCCTGTGCCCTGGCGTGGCGGGGGGACCTGCTGGAATTCTTGACGATTGAAAAGATCAAATTTGAACTGAGGGGAAGGATGGAGGGATTCGGCAATTCATGGGCATTATCCATTATGCACTTTCGAGAATTGGATTACATTGAACATTAGGGGCGCAGGTAGGGTTGGGGGGAGGGCGTCTGTATGTGTTAATGGTGACTATGGGTGATTCCTGATTCCTTTTTGTTATTTGTTTATGTTAACATGCGGGTTAATGTTTGAGGGTTTGGTGGGAAGATGGGATCGTTGTTATTGATATGGGGATTGACATTGCATTCGTTACTGATTATTGTTTATTGTTCACTGTAAATTTGGAAGAAAATGTGAAAAAGGAGAATAAAAATATTTATTAAAAAAAGAACAGGGGAGACTCCTGGTTAGATAGACCATGGGCGACATTCTCCGACCCGCTGGGGGCTGGTGTGAATCCCGCCCCCGCCGGTTGCCGAAGTCTCCGGCACCGGAGATTCGGTGGGGGCGGGAATCGCGCCGCGCCGGTTGGCGGGCCCCCCCCCGCTCGATTCTCCGGCCCGGATGGGCCTAAGTCCTGCCGATAAATTGCCTGTCCCGCCGGCGTAAATTAAATCACCTACCTTACCGGCGGGACAAGGCGGCGCGGGCGGGCTCCGGGGTCCTGGGGGGGGCGCGGGGCGATCTGACCCTGGGGGGTGCCCCCACGGTGGCATGGCCCGCGATCGGGGCCCACCGATCCGCTGGCGGACCTGTGCCGTGGGGGCACTCTTTCCCTTCCGCCTCCGTCACGGTCTCCACCATGGCGGAGGTGCAAGAGACTCCCTCCACTGCGCGTGCGTGGGAAACTGTCAGCGGCCGCTGACGCTCCCGCGCATGCGCCGCCCGGAGATGTCAATTCCGCGCCAGCTGGCGGGGCAACAAAGGCCGTTTCCGCCAGCTGGCGGGGCGGAAATTCCTCCGGCGTCAGCCTAGCCCCTCAATGTTGGGGCTCGGCCCCCAAAGATGCGGAGCATTCAGCACCTTTAGGGCGGCGCGATGCCCGTCTGATTGGCGCCATTTTGGGCGCCAGTCGGCGGACATCGCGCCGTTTCCGGAGAATTTCGCCCTTGATGTGGAACGTCGCACCTCAAGCCTCTGGTGACAGGCTAGTGCTCTGTCTCAGGACAATATGGCCCAGTGCACCACTAGGTGTGGGAAGGGCAATAATAACACTTGGAGATTAACTAAATTGTGGAACCTGATCTATTTGACAATATGCAGTTTGAACCGCAAGGGCAGACATGTTTCACTAATACAGAATGAAAATACAGTACTGCAGAGGCTGGAAACCTGAAATTAGAAGAGAAAATGCTGCCTGACCTGCTGGGTGTTTCCAGCAGTTTCAGTTTTACTTCAGACGTGTTTCACTGTTCAGCTCAGAAGACTAGTGAACTGAAAATTTCTACAGTGCCAGCCTTCAGCATTTAATCAAAGCAGAGCCAAGCATCTCCACATCCTCTCACCCAAGGTTTGTGTAAGTTCAATTTGGGGTTTATATCCATATTCTGCTATGTAAAGCAAAGTGAAAGAATAGCATTTGATACCAAATGATGATGATATTTTCTATTTTCATGATTTACAGTTCTAACTGTCAAATAAATGTATTCATCATAGAATTTACAGTGCAGAAGGAGGCCATTCGGCCCATTGAGTCTGCACCGGCTCTTGGAAAGAGCACCCCACTCAAGCACACACCTCCTCCACCCCATCCCAGTAACCCCAATTAACCATTTTTTTTTGGACACTAAGGGCAATTTATCATGGCCAATCCGCCGAACCCGCACATCTTTGGACTGTGGGAGGAAACCGGAGAACCCGGAGGAAACCCACGCACAGACAGGGAAACATGCAGACTCCACACAGACAGTGACCCAAGCCAGGAATCAAACCTGGGACCCTGGAGCTGTGAAGCAACTGTGATAACCATTATGCTACCGTGCGGCAGTAATCCAGAGACCCAGAGTAATCCTCTTTGGACCCTGGTTCAAATCCCACCATGGCAATAAAATGTCTGGAATTAAAGGTCTAATGATGACCATGGAACCATTGTCGGTTGTTGTAAAAGCCCATGACCACTACCACCTCGACAGACAAGAGCAGCAGACTTGGAAATGTATTGCTGCTTCTTCACTGTTGGTGGGTCAAAATCCTGGAATTCCCTCCCTAACAGCACTGTGGGTGTACCTACACCTCAGGGACTGCAGCGATTCAAGAAGGCAGCTCCCCACCACCTTCTGATGGGCAACTAGAGATGGGCAATAAATACTGGCCTAGCCAGTAAATTATTTTCAAAAAGCTGTCCTATAGAAACTTGCAGTCAACGATGTTCAGCCTATGCCAGCTGTATTCTGAAGAAATTCTAAGCTAATTCCACTTCCCCAGCTTCTCTCCATACCCAATAGCTTCTTCTGCTTCAAAACCTATCTAATGTCCCATTAAAATGTCCAATGGTCTCTGTCTCAACTATCATTGCAAGTTCCACAATATTCGAGACAACAGTACTTCCTGTAATCGGTCTCCTGATCATTTTTAGATTAGTGATCCCTTGTTACTGACTCCCAAGAAACCAGAAAAAATAGATTGTCACTCTTTTCTCCATTAAAATTCTCCATAAATAACTTGAAAAACCTTATTTAAATTTCTCTCCTCCCATGGAAATACATCCAGTCATCTCAGATCTCTCTTGACTAAAAATTTCCATACTTGGCATCATTCAAATCAACCTATGCTGAATATTAGCTGTAACTTTAATGTCCCTTCAAATAGTCAAGTTTTAATCACCACAAGATAAAATGAGTATTGGAATTATTGAGTGTATACAGAAGAGGGCAACCAAAATGATTGAGAGGATGGAGGGACTGCACTGTCAGAAACAATTGCATAGCATGGGCATGTTCTTACAGTAGATGAAGAGATTGCAAGGTGATGGGGCTCAGTTAATTGTAATTTGGGACTGGAGTCATTGGGAGTGGGTAGGTAGGGTAGGGGGTCTAGGGGAGGTGGGAGGGGGGGGGG
This sequence comes from Scyliorhinus torazame, assembly GCF_047496885.1. Classification (NCBI taxonomy): domain Eukaryota; kingdom Metazoa; phylum Chordata; class Chondrichthyes; order Carcharhiniformes; family Scyliorhinidae; genus Scyliorhinus; species Scyliorhinus torazame. The sequence continues at coordinate 62,488,660 of NC_092716.1, read as the reverse complement.
GTGCTGTATGGGGGCCGAAGCAGAAGACAAATCATTTAGACGTCCCTTGGAGCATAAAAGCAGGGTGACTCCCAGGTGTCATTTGCAAACTCTGACATTTGTTCACCTTAAACCAGCAGAAATTACATCACCTTTGGCAAACAGGGTCAAAATTCACGGGAGACCAAACCCAGCCTCCAGAGCAGAGTCCAGCCTCTGCAAGACAAGTAATGACTAATCATTTTATACAGAAGAGGTGCCAGGTGCAGAATCTGACAGGATAACATAAAGTTCACCTAGGGGACTGTTTTGCATAACTTTGATATTGAAAAGAATCTTGCTCTGTCCACCCGTACAACCTACAATCGTATTTTCATTTGGGCTCGCACACTCAAAACAACCTTAGTGAGACTTTGTGTCAGAAAGTCTCACTAAACTAGGGCTTACGCATGATGATTACTGAGTATTCCATTCTGCGATATCCAGATTTCAAATTGAATATCCAATGTTGGAATTTAATTGGGATTTGAAAAACTTCCAAATTAATTCACTTTTGTATCATTTCAAACTAAGAATAAAACAGAGAATGACAAAACAGTTTGAACTTTGATCTTTTGCTTGTAAATTTACAATGTCAGTGCAATCCAGATAAATCATTTTACAACTAAACGCCATGAACCATGTTTTCAAATCACAGTTATAACCTTTAGCCTAATTGAAAATAAGTTCTGTAACTGGTAAACCTATTGAGATGCTTATTGTATTGTGTGTATCTTATTCTGTGAGCAGAATGATTTGGAAGGCCGATGAACATCAATCTTGTTGTGCTTGTTAAAAGTTGTCCAAGTTCATTAAACTTTGTTCAACTTTGTACATATTTCAAAGTAAATAATTCACTTGATTTTGATCGAAGTGATATTACCAGTATATGCTGGCAACAAGGAACCTCACCTGGTACCAATGTATACCAGAAAATTGTGGCTATGCAATGCATAATTTTTTTGCCCATTGATTTGGACATAATATGGTAATCTATCCATGATTTTCCAATATAGTGGTGGGCAAGATTCTTTCCTGCCAGTACGTTACATTGACAGTAGATCAGAATAAACCTTCCATTATTGTAGTCACAAAATAAACTTTGTTGTGCTCATTGCGCTAATAAGTAACTTTATATTACTTAAGTAACCGGGGTCATTTCTAATCACGTAAGTCTGGAGTTTCCTTCTGTTAAAAGATGATTTTCAATCCATAATCCAACAGGCAAAGTGGAAAATAGAGCAGAGGTCTATTATATAACAGGCAGCTTGGTTATGAACCCTTTAGCTGCATGTGTGGGTATCAGGGTGGGATCCAGGGAGAAGGCATCTATGTATACTTTTCTGAGAGGCAACATCATGTCAGTGCATCCCTGTCATATCAGTAGTATTGAGCACTGGCTCTGTGCAGCTGCTGATCAATTACATCAATGAAACTCTGAGAGACATTGACCGGGATCTTCCGAAGAGCAGCAATCATCTTCAGATTGTCACTCCACTCAAGGAAGTTCCCTTACCCAACACGGCTCTTCTTTTGATTTTCCAAGCCCAGTTTTTCCAAAAATGTGGAGTGCGGTGTCCATCGGAGAACTTGGTCAAAGCGGAATAGAGCTGGGAGTAGACAGGGTACTCCTCCTTTTAATGGCACTAGCTGCCGTACAGTAAGTTTAAATGTCCAGCCTTTCAGTGTTAATGAACGGATGAGTGAATTGGTGAGTGGCTGAATCAGTGAATGGGTAGGGTGGTTATGTAAGTAGATGAGGAGGTGAGTAACTAGGTAAATGGGGAAATGAGGTGGGTAGATATGTGAGTGGGTCAGGGTGTAGCCAGACCAGGTTGGGAGCATAGTCAGGTCAGAAACTAGTCAAGTCTGGTTGGACGGGTAATCGGGTCTGGTCGGGAAGGGGGTGGTGCTGGTGTGGTGAGGTAGACAGAGGGTCAGTGTTTTAGTCGGATCAGGTCAGGTTGGGAGGCAGTAAGGAGAGGGTAGTCAATGGGTCAGGGGGAGTAGTTGGTGGGGGATGGGGTGGTCATCAGTGTGAGGTGAGTGATTGGGTGGGTTGATTGTGGAGCTACCCAGGAGTTAGGCTATGATTTAAACTGTCTGACATTTCCTGGATAACTATTCAGCTTAGTGCATCGTAACTGTACCAATTATCCAACTCTGCGTTAGAGTCAGAGACATTTGCGGACGTTGCTGGTGAGTGGGGGGATTGCCTCACTCACACCTCCAGCAGCGTATCAGACAGCTAGGATGCTCTGGGATTGGCACTGGTTCTGCTGCTCCACAAATGAGCTGTTAACAGACCAACAATCAAACCTATTCCTCATCTTCAAGTCTGGCTTTAAGCAGCAGCAGGACTACTGGATTTTCCTCACTCTCAAGCAGTGGGCTCCCTTTAAGCAGCACGATCAGCACAGGCACATTGCCATTCATGTTTAAATGATGTTTGATTACAAAAATGAATTGGTCCACCTGCCAATGTCAGTAAACAGCAGGAATTCCTCACGGGCAGAACAGTGTGCTGTACAATTAATTAATAAACTATGTGAATAAAGTGCCATTCTCCTGGCACAGTATGGCTATCCACCCCCGTTACACCAGCTGGCTTGGTACGCTCCAGCTGCTTAATTCTGTGAGCTCTGGATGCACGGCCATATGTTCTCACACCTGATTCTCAGGTAATGTCTGCCAAGAGTATTCATCCTAATTCCCAGAGTTCCCTCACCAGTATATGACAAACATCTGCTTTCAGTGTAGTGGAAATATATAAACAGGGCAGATTGCAGTAGTCCAACCAGTTGGTGATGTGGACAATCAAGTTCAGTGATAATAATAAGGTTTTCCCATCACCATTGCTTCACCATCACCAGGTCTTCACATGAAGGATTTCGGCTTGTTCAGTAACTACACACCATCTGCCGATTAAAAAACACAAAGTAGACTTCCAATGGCAGCCATGGTGTGAGCGGTCGCACATTTGGCAGCTCCCGCTCGAGGCTGTTTTGTTCAGACCTTTTCCCCACAGGGAAGGTGGATGTGTAGTTGACAAAGGTGTAGGGCTGGACAGAGGGAAGTCTGACTCCACTGGTGGGACTGGTGGATGGATCCATGGACCAGAAGTAGGTCGAGAAGAAGGGAGCAGCTGGAGCAGGAGAATCTGTGTGCACCACAGCTTAAGATGGCAGAGGGTAAAGAGCCTGCGTTGCCGACCCAATTGTCGATGGATCAACTGGTGGACTTCTTAAATGAGATGTTCAGCCAGCAGAGGAGAAAGGCCTATGAGGACGTAGCCAAGGCTGTAGACCTGTTGAAGTCGGGAATCGATCGAGTGGAGCAGAGACTGGAGTCCCAGGGCCATGCTATCCAGAAAGTGGAGGAGGCGGTGGGGGAGCACGAGGAGCAGTTAGCTTCATTGGCGGCCGCGGTGGGAGTAATGCGAGAGACCCAGAAGCGTTTACAAGAGAAGGTCGAAGGCCTTGAAAACCGCTCCCGGAGGCAGAACTTGAGAATTATAAGGATGGCATCGAGGGAGCAGACGCTGCCACTGTGTGGCCAGAATGCTGGAAAAGCTGCTGGGAGAGGGGGCCTTTGACCGGCCTCTGGAGCGCAAAAGGCGCTGATGAGGAAACCGCAGGTGAACGAGCCACCGAGGGCAATGGTGGAGCGTCTTCACCAGTTCCTAGATAAAGAAACGATTCAGAGATGGGCGAGGCAGACGAGGAGATGCACCTGGGAGGGGAGTGAGCTGCGAGCATATCAGGATCTGGGCCCGGATCTGGCGAAGGGGAGGGCCGGGTTTAACCGGGTGAAGGCTGCCCGCTTTAAAAAGGGGTGAAGTTTGGGGTGTTGTACCCAACTCACCTCTGGGTGACCTTTCACAGCAGAGAGCACTATTTTAGGACACCAGAGGAGACGATGGAGTTTTTGAGAGACAATGGACTGGCAGGTGAAGGAGGACATTGGACGGTGGGGGAGGGGTGTGGCGATGAATGCTGTTTATTTTTTTTCCTGTTTTTTGGTAATCCCAATATCTTTTGTTCTGTTGGTGGTTGGGGAACCTTTCTCCTTCGAGATGTTTCGATGCGATGAGGATGTGAGTGCACCTTTTGTGCTTTTAGGTTTACTTTCTTTGTTGTTTCTTCGTTTGCACTGATGGTTGTGAGAAGTGCGAGTGGGTGGAGAGGGAAATCCCCCTTGGGCAGGGGCTGCCAGGCCAGCTGGATGGGCTCGTTAACGGGAGCGCAGTGGGGGCTGAACAGGTGGTGAATGAAGTAGAGGGGGATGGGGTTGATGTTTTGCTTAGGGGAAGGGGGGTCTGCTGACAAAGGTGCTGTTGCTGTGGCGTGATATGGGAGGGACTGGTGACAATGGACATCCGGGGGCAGACCTGGAGGGTGCCTGGGAAGGGGTATGGTTGATTGGCAGGGTGTGGGGGTGCTTTCTGACCAGGCTGGTCACATGAAACGTGAGGGGGCTGAATGGGCAGTCAAACTGTTGCAGGAGGCTCATGATAGTAAGTGGGAAATTGGAGGGGATGCCAGTGGTCCTGGTAAATGTTTATGCCCCAAACTGAGATGATGTGGAGTTTATGGGGCGAGGATTGGGGAAGATCCCGGCCCTGGACTCGCACTGGCTGATTAAGAATGAGGACTTTAACACGGTCATTGATCCGTGGTTGGACCACATGAGCCCGAGATTGGGGAGAGTATCAGCGGTGGAGAAGGAGCTGAAGTGGTTTATGGAGCACATGGGGGGAGTGGGCCCGAGGAGGTTTGTGAGGCCGAGGGCGGAGGAGTTTTCATACTTCTCCCATGTGCACAGGGTTTACTCGCGGATCGATTATTTTGTGGTGGGTAAGCTGTTGCTGGCGGGAGTAGTGGACTCGGGATACTCGGTGATTGTAGTCTTGGAACACGTGTCGCAATGGGTGGAAGTGCAAGAGGGTGGGGTGGGTGGGTTGCCCAGTGCCCACAGTGGAGGCTGGATGTAGGATTACTAGTGGAGGAGAAGGTGTGTGAGCGGGTGAGGGCTGCCATCCAGGGAAGGAACTGAACGTCATAGGTGAGATCTCGGCCGCCATGCTGTGGGAGGCACACGAGACTGTGATGAGGGAGGAGTTTATAGCGATTCGGATGCACAGGGAGAAGGAGGATCGAGCAGACATGGCAAGGTTGGTGGATGGGATTTTGCGGGTGCATAGGAGGTATGCGGAGGCCCCGGAGGCAGGATCGTTGAAGGAGAGGCAGAAGCTCCAGATGGAGTTTGGGCTGGTGTTCACAAGGAAGACAGTGGAGCAGTTGCGGTGGGCCAGGGGGGCAGTGTATGAGTACAGGGAGAAGGCTAGTAGAATGCTGGCCCACCAACTCAGGAAGCAACAGGCAGTGAGGGAGATTGGTTGGGTGAAGGACAGCAAGGGTGGAGTGGTATTGGACACGGTGGGGGTGAATGGGGTATTTGAGGAATTCTACAGGAGGTTTTATGAATTGGAGCCCCCGACCACGGAGGGGGATGTGGTATTTTCTGGCGGGCAGTAATTTCCCAGGGTGAAGCAGGGCATGGTAGAGGGGCTGGCAGCACCTGTTGGACTCGTGGAGGTGTCGGAGTGCATGGGGGCAAAGCAGGAAGGAAAGGCCCCGGGCCCTGAAAGCTTCCCAGTAGAATAATAGAAAAAGTTTTCGAGAGACCTGGGGCCCCTGCTGGTAAGGGCATTTAATGAGGCGAGGGAGAAGGGTGAGCTACCCGGACGTTATCGCAGGCCTCAATATCTCTGATACTGAAGAAAGGTAAGGACCTGGAGCAGTGTGGGTCCTACCGCCCAATATCACCATTGAATGTGGATTCCAAGTTGTTGGCTAAGAATTTCATCTCGCGGACTGAGGACTGTGTGCCGGGGGGTAATGCCTGCCAACAGACCCCCCCCAATCAACTTTTGAAAGTTCCTGTCTAATACTATCAAAATCGGCCTTGCCCCAATTTGGAATTTTTACTTTTGGGCCAGACCTATCATTCTCCATAGCTATTTTAAACTAATGGAATTATGGTCACTGGTCCCAAAGTAATCCCTCACTAACACTTCCGTCACCTGCCCTTCCTTATTTTCCAAGAGGAGGTCACGCTTTGTCCCCTATTTAGTCGGTCCATCCACATACTGAATGAGAAATTCCTCCTGAATACACTCAACAAATTTCTCTCCATCCAAGCTCCTAATGCTATGGCTGTCCCAGTCAATGTCGGAAAAGATAAAGCCCCCAACTATTACCACCCTATCTTTCTTGAAGCCATCTGTAATTTCCATACATATTTACTCCTCAATTTGCTGCTGACAATATTTGGGGTCCTGCAGTACAATCCTATCAAAGTGATGTCTCCCTTCTTATTTTTCAATTCTACCCACATAGACTCCGTGGGTGAACACTTGTATATATCCCCTCAGTACAGCCACGATATTTTCCTGAATCAAAAACGCTACTCCCGCTCCTCTCTTACCTCCTGTTCTATCTTTCTTATAACATCTGTACCCTGGAAAATTGACTGCCCCTAGCTTAACCGTGTTTCAGGATTAGCTGTAATGTCCCATGTACCAATCTATGCCCTGAGTTCATCTGTCTTGCCTGTCAGGCCTCTTGCATTGAAATAAATGCAATTTTGCTCTCTGCCCTGCTTTCTCAGACCATCTGTCCAGTGTTTTGTACACTCTCCCTGTGTTTTATTTCTCTTAGTCTTACTGGACCCATTCACTAAGTTATCCACAGTCTCTGTACTACAGCCCTTTTTGATTTTGGTTTCTCTGCCTTTCACTTTTCCCCTGACTGCCTTTTGTTTCTATCCCCACTTTATTTCCCTCCGACTTCCTGCATCGGTTCCCATCCCCCTGCCACATTAGTTTAAACCCTCCGCAACAGCACTAGCAAACATTCCCCCCAGGTCATTGGTTCAGGTCCTGCCCCAATGCAGACCGTCCGGTTTATACTGGTCCCACCTCCCCCAGAACTGGTTACAAAATGTCCCAGGAACTGGAATCCCTCCCTCTTTCATCATCGCTCAAGCCACGTATTCATCCTATCTATCCTGACATCTCTACTCTGACGAGCACGAGGCGCTCGTAGCAATCCTGAGATTACTACCATTGAGGTCCTACTTTTTAGTTTAATTCCTAACTCCCTAAATTCAGCTTGTAGGACTTCATCACGTTTTTTACCTATATCATTGGTGCCTATATGCACCAAGACAGCTGGCTGTTCACCCTCCTGTTGCTAACTTGCTGTTGTCTCTTAATTTCACTCTGTTTAATTACGTTTTGCTCTAGGGTCGCCAGGTATCTTTCGACACCGCCACAAGGTTCAAAACCGAATACTGATCAAAGACTCGATACACCAGTTAGGAAGTTCAAAAGCAATGCTCATTTATTTACACACAGTCAAATCTACTCATGCATAAAGTCTACAACCTAAACTATCACTATTACTAAAAGCCTATACTTAGCTTCGGGTGCCCACTCAGTCAGAGGAACAATGGCTGTTGCTCGGTTCTGAGGCTGCTGGGATGAGCTGTTTACAGGGTAGCAACTAGGAGCACCTATCTCGTAGCGTGCGTTGACCTGGAACTTACTTGGTCTGGAGCAGCTTTGGCGGGTCTCTCCTCACTGAGAGCCAAGGCCAAGAGAGCGATTCTCTCTTGGGGAGTCCTTTTTATACTCGAAAGGGCTTTGCGCGCTTTTGGGCCGGCCTTGAACTTGGCCCCAATTAACTGGGCCGTTTCCCTATCGTTCTTATCGATTTTCCTCCAATAGGGGGGTGGGTTCCCTGTTGCTGGGCGTGTCCTAGGTGGCCATTGGTTTGCTTTGTTTTAGTCTCCTCTGGCGCCGGGGTGTCTGTCTTAGCATTGTTTACTTAAATGTTACTCTTTTGTCCCCGGAGATGGCTCATTAGTATGTAGATGGTTCTGCAGTCTCGGTCTTGTCTGGGAGCTATAGCTCCAATCAACAGACAAACCTTGCACCTGCTTGCTTTCTCGGTATTGTCCAATTTTCCCACCATTCTTTGCAAAGTGTCCACTTTTAATCGGGACGTGGCCATCCCAGATGGCTACACTCCCCCTCCAGAATGTCCTGCAGCTGCTCCGAGACATCCTTGACCCTTGTACCAGGGAGGCAACATACCATCCTGGAGTCTCGTTTGCATCTGCAGAAACGCCTGGCTATTCCCCTTACCATTGAGTCCCCGATCACTATAGCTCTGCTACTCTTTTTCCTGCTTTGCTGCGCAGCAGAGCTAGCCACGGTGCCATGAACCTGGCTGCTGCCACCTTCCCTTGGTGAGCCATCTCCCACAACAGTTACATCTGTTTTGAGGGAGATGAATGTAGGGGACCTCTGCACTGCCTTCCTACACTTCCACTGCCTGCTGGTCACCCATTTCTTATCTCCCTCAGTAATTTTTAACTGCGGTGTGACCAACTCACTGAACATGCTATCCACAACTGGATGCTCCAAAGTGAATCCAGCCGCAGCTTCAGAGTCGTCACGAGGTCTAACAGGATCTGCAGTTGGACACACCACTTGCACGTGAAAGAGCCAGGGACACCGGAAGGGTTCTTGAATTCCCACATCAAGTGGAACATGGTAAGAAGTCTTACAACACCAGGTTAAAGTTCAACAGATTTGTTTCAAATCACTAGCTTTCAGAGCACTGCTCCTTCCTCAGGTGAATCCACTGTACTCACCCCAGTCCAACGCCGGCATCTCCACATCAAGTGGAACATGACACAGGTCTGGGATCTCCTGTCATGACTTAATCCGTAAGTTGATTTACAACAACAGCTACAATGCCAAGAGAAAAATGAAAAGCAAAACTATTTACCAGTTACCAGTCAATCACCTACCTGCTGGTCAAGGTGACTGAGTTGACGTCTCCCAGAATCCTCTTCTGCCGCCTCTGCTGGACGATGATCTTCCAGTTGTTTCTCACTGGAGGGGTTCTTCGGCTACACACAGTACAGTAGATGTGACTGAGTTGACTTCTCCTGAAATAGTCTTCTGACGCCTCTACTAGACGATAATCTTCCTCCTGTTCGTCAGTGGAGGGGTTCTTCAGCTACCCACAGTACAGTCGAGGTGATTGAGTTGACTTATCCCAGCATCCTCTTCTGGACGATGATCTTCCTGCTGTTTCTCACTGGAGGGGTTCTTCGGCTACCCACAGTACAGTCGAGGTACTGAGTTGACTTCTCATTAAAAAGTAGAAGAGGTGAAAAACAAATTGTATTCGTCATCCATTTCACACAGCAATTTGTTTGCCACCAAGACAGTGATAGGCTAAGTAATCTCATGAAATGCTGGAATGCAGCTACTGTTCACTAAGTGTTTGCTGTGTTATGCAATTATATTCGATGATTTATTCCCTATTTCTTTGGCAAGTCAGGAATTTTGTTGGTCCTTCTAAACTGGTCGCTCAGTTTTTCCAAACAAAGAGGTGAGTCTGGGTTTCCCAGCCACTTGCACCAGATTGATAATTTTGGGAAGATGAGATTTGCTCTGTTCACTCCTCAATTTTCCCCATTTCTAAGTGGTCATTCCAGTTGTGATATTTGACAGGGTGCATTCCTGTGGCAGGCAAGTGTACAATCCCACTACAATCTCCCTGACTCCCACCTCGTCTCCACCATGATGAAGAGTTGACCATAGTTTCAACCAATTGCAGAAACTATTTGTGAAATTACTTAGCCGATCATTGTGATCCTATGGACCCCACTCCAGCAATGATTCCACAGTATTGCTCCAGAATACCCATCTCCAGTGCTGTCAGACATCAAGACGTCAGCCAGACTGCCAGCACCCCCAAATAATGTCAGATCTGATGCATAACATCTCAATCCGTTCTCTGCCCATTGTTACCCAATCTTCGGTCACCCCCAGTGCTGTTACACACCAACATTCTCCAGTCCTAATAATAACAGGCCCCAATGCCAACCCCCAACATTCCTGGACAACTGGACCCCTTCACATAAATACCAAAATCTGTAGTACCAAAATCAACTTGCTGCCAGTGCTGGCTATCGACTATCCCATAATTCAGCAAGAAGGAACTGGCCCTCTGCTCAAACACTTCCCACGACACGCTTTCAGTGTGCCAGACACAAGAAATCCACTCAAGTTCTGTCACATTGATAATATATCTGTGGAATTTTCATTCCCTCCTAATGTCGCTGTGATCTTGAATCACTATTTGAATGGCTGGTGGAAGCAGATTCAATTGTAATTTTAAAGAAATTTTGATATGCAACAAAGTCCTATCATTCATTTTGCGGGTTACGTTCCCGCAAAAATTCTCAAATGGCAACATTGTGAACAATGAACATGCTTTTCAATGAGAGTCAGTTAGATAAGTTCCAGCAATGTGAGGGCAGCATTGGTTTGTACTGTAAATTGTGGTGCAGTACCTTTACACGATAGATAGTGGGAGCCACTGAACAATACATGAACGTCTTAAAACGAGACTATCCTCATTTAAGGAAAAAAGGAATCACCTCAAAACAGCCGGTAACATTGATGAACAGATCCGTTATTGTAGCTCTAAACCGAGAGATTAGAACATTTCCAGGTTAATCTCTCCGTTCGGGCTGTACTCCCACTGCAACCATTCCAGGCACCACTACCCTGTCGGAAAGCTGCTTAAGAAAAAGAGAATTAAATGCCCACGGCCTCGATGAATGGAAGGAATCCGCTTCAAGAGGCTTCAACATCACGTCCCCGCAAAAATGTGAAGAGGTCTTTGCTCTGTCATGGCTGCCATCTCTTCAGGGAAAGAGGAGAGAGGGAAACAAAACACGGGTAAGCAAACAATTGCTCGCGACGGGCAATGCAATGTACAAAGGCTTTAGCATGGGTAAGTGAATAGGAAAACAAGGAAATTGTAAAAGGTGAAATTTGATTGTATACTTGAAAAGGAAACCTTGCCGGGCTTTGAGGAAAGAGCAGAGGAAAGAGGACAATTAGATAGCTTTCTCAAAGGCTTTGTGGACTGAATGGCTTCTTTCCATCTGTAAGATTATTAATATATACACAATGTTCCCTGATTCTATCACCAATTATCAGAAATTCTGAGTTATTTGGCTACTGACCATCTCTGCCAGTGGAATGTTTCTCCCTATTAACTCTTTGCTGCCATGAATCTTAGCAGTAACTTATATTTTTGAACATCTCTATTAAACAACTCAGCTCTTGAGTCTCTCCATATAACTGAAGTTCCTCAACCCTCGTCAGCATGATAGTAAATCTCCTCTGCACCCCCTTCCGAATATTGACAAATCTCAGGGGCAACCAGGGGGTTTGGAGAGCAATGTTATCCTGACGTTGGTATGCAGTGGAAGAGAAGACAAAATGTTATTTAGATGTACATCTAATTTCCCAACATTCACTTCAGTGTACCTCTCAGTTATTTACCCACCTGTCCAAAACCTCGCACAGGTCTACTAAATGCATTTAATGAGTTTGTTGGTAGGATTCAAAGTAGTAGCAGGCGGTTAGAGTGTTGGTGGATGTTGGGAATGTCATTTTGTGGAGGGGGGGGGGGGTGAAAACTCCTGACAGGGGAGGGGTTTTTGAAATGGGTATGGGGAGGGTCAATGACGGTGGACATCCGAGAGCGGGCCTGAGCGGGTGCGGGTCGCGAGCTGGAAGCTGCCCAAATGGGATGATGTAGAATTCATGGGTGTTGGGGAAGATCCCGGGCCTGGACTCGTACCGGTTGATAATGGGGGGGGGGGGGGAATTTTCATTTTTTACCCACGTGCATAGGGTGTACTCCCGAATCAACTATTTTGTGTTGGAAAGGACGTTGCTGGCAGGGGCGGTCGGTTTGTTGTACTCGGCAATTGTGGTATCAGACCATGCGCCACATTGGGTGGACTTGCGGGTAAATCGAGGGGGGGGTGGGCAGCGCCCGTGTTGGAGGTTGGATGTGGGACTGTTGGCAGATGAGGAGATATGTGAGTGAGTGAGGGCAGCCATTCGGGGATATGTGGAGCTGAACGACACGGGTGAAGTTTCGACCGCCACTTTGTGGGAAGGCAGTTCATTTTGATACGGGCGCGCAGGGATAAGACGGAGCGGGCAGAGATTGAGAGGTTAGTGGAGGAGATCTTGCAGGTGGACAGGAGATTGCAGAGGCCCCGGAGACAGGGCTGTTGAGGGGATCGCAGAAACTGCAGACACAGTTTGGGTTATTATCTACGGGGAAGGCGATTGGGCAATTGAGGATGGCAAAGGGGGCAGTCTATGAATATGGGGAAAAGGTGAGTAGGATGCTGGCACTGTAGCCATCTGGGATGGCCACTTCCCGATTACATAATGGACACTTTGCAAAGATTGCAGGGAAAATGGACAATGCTGAGAAAACAAGCAGGTTCAGAGCTTGTCTGTATATTGGAGCCGCAACTCCCAGGCAAGACCAAAACTGTAGGCCCATTAGCATACTAATGGCCCATCTCCGGGAACAAAAGAGTAACATTTGAGTAACCAATACTAAGGCAGCCACCCCGGCGCCAGAGGAGACCGAAACAAAGCAGGCCAACGACCACCTAGGACATGCCCAACCATCAGGGCACCCACCCCTTTATTTAATGAAATCAATAGGAATGATCAAGAAACAGCCCAATTGATTGGGGCCAAGTTCAAGGCCCGCCCAAAAGCGTGCAAAGCCTCTTCGTGTATAAGAAAGAGCCCCCAAGACAGAATTGTTCTCTTGGACCCGGCTCTCACCGAGGAGAGCACCCAAAGCAGGTAAGTCCAAGGTCAATGCTCGCTACCAGACGGATGACCTTAGCTGTTCCCCTGTACCAGTTCGACGCCAGCAGCCTCAGATCCGAACAATGGCCATTGTTCCTCTGACTGAGTGGGCGCCCGAAGCTAAGTATAGGCTTTAGCAGTAGTGATAGTTTAGTCTGTAGTATTTGTGCATGAGTAGATATTACTGTGTGTGTAAATAAATAAGCATTGACTTTGAACTAACTAACTGGTGTACCGAGTCTTTGATCAGTATTCGAGTTTGAATCTTGTGGCGGTATCGAAAGATACCTGGCGACTCTAGAGCAAACATAATTAGGATTAAGGAAGGCGACCACATTGACCGCCATATTCAGAGCCAACCAAAGAAAGCAACAGGACATCAACTGAGGAAGCAGGAAGCAGCGAGGGAGACCGGAAAAGTGAAGGATAGAGGGGGAAAACACGGTCTTGGCCCCAGTGGGGGTGAATGGGATGTTTGGGGATTTTATAAGTGGCTGTATGAGTCAGAGCCCCCAGCCGGGGTGGAGAGAATGAGGTGAGGTTTGGAGAGGTTGGAGTTCCCGAGGGTGGAGGAGGACCTGGAGGATGGGCTGAGAGCCCCCAATCGGCTTGTGGAGGTGATGGAGGGTCTTGGGGCAATGCAGGTGGGGAAAGCCCTGGGCCCGGTCAGGTTTCCAGTGGAATTTTTCAAAATGTATTTGGGGATCCTGGGGCATTTAATGAGGTAAGGGGAGCAGGTGGTGCTCTCCTGACGCTATCGCAGGCCTCGATCTCTTCATTTTAAAGAAAGACAAGGATCCGGAACAGTGTGGGTCATACAGGCCAGTTTCGTTGTTAAATATGGCAAGCTACTGGCCACGATTTCGGCCTCATGGATCGAGGACTGTGTGCTGGGTGTGATAGCGGAGGACTAGGCAGGGTTTGTTACGGGGAGGCATCTGCCGGCCAACATTAGGAGGTTACTGAATGTCATAATTATGCTTCTAGAGGGACGATGTGTGGAGGTGGTGGTGCCATGGATGTGGAGAAGGCCTTTGATCGGGTGGAGTGGGCTAATTTGTGGGAGGTGCTGTGGCGGTTTAGGTTATTATGGGCCAGGGTTTAGAGAACCCCAAAGTGTATCATGGAGTTCCCCTGACTCACAACATTTAATAGATTGTGGTATGGGGAGCACACAGCCCACTCTCCAGGTGTGGTAGAGCAGAAATGGAAAAGTATATTTTAAATCAAAACAATGTTTATTCTATGAACTCAAGTTAACCTTTTTAAAACATAGAGTGAATATTTTAGCAACCATTAATTCAAATACAACCCACAAAGACTACAATACTAGGTAATGATTAAGCTGTCCTTTTAACATCTATAAGACATAAAAAACCTTCAAAACAGAAACACATCAGGTTAAAGTCACTACTGTTATGAGTTTAAATCACCAGGATCGATTTACAGTCCTTAGATTACAGAGAGAGATTCATACACCTTCTAGCTGTGACTGCAGCTATCCAGCTCTGAAAACGAAACTAAAACGCACCCTGCAGCCTGTTCAAAGACGAAAGTAAAAAGTTGACAGACAGCCCAGCTCCACCCACTCTCTGACATCACTGCCGTGGTAAACACACATTTCTTAAAGGTACTCTCATATGACACCTCTCCCCAAGAAAAAAAAATAAACCATCAACTTCATAATGGTTTCATTTTTCACCTTTTCACCATTCTTTAAGAAATGCACACAGTAAATACACTTTCTCATTTTAAAAAAACAACAGACGCAAACAGGTGTAATAATATAGTTCTTTTTTTTTGTTCTTCCTCCAACTGAAACACCTTCTCGATTGAGTCTCTTTGAACAAGAAGGTCTCTGCACGATCCATCCATTTCTCTGCGCCTCGGCATTTCTCTTTAAAGTCAGACACTTTAGTTCAATCTGATCACAGAGTCCCTTGCAATTCTCCAACACAGGAGCATTGGTTATCACAGCTTTCAGGCAGTCAAGTGTCTGTTGAAACTCCGCTGTCCATTGAAACTTTCAACATTTCTTCAACAAGTCCATCAGCGGAGCAATCACGCTACAAAACTTTTTCACAAATGTTCGATCAAATCCACTCATGCCAAGAAATCGCATTATTTCCCTTTGTCTTAAGGGTATCGGAAACTCCTCAATAACTGTTGGTTTCACATCCCGTGTGACCATTCAACCCTGTCCGAATGAATGGCCAAAGAAAGTGACTTGGGCTTTTCCAAATTCACTTTTGGCCAGGTTTATCACCAGACTCGCCTCCTGAAGTCGATCGAATAACTCCATCAGATGTTTTAACTGTTCTGTCCATGTCTGGCTGAAAATTACCAGATTGTCGATGTATATCGCACAATTGGGTAATCCTGAAACGACTTTGTTAGTTCACCGTTGAAATGAGGCTGGGGCGTTTTTCATGCCAAATGGCATAACTTTGAATTGGTATATACCATCTGGAGTCACAAAAGCTGAAATCCCCTTCGCCCTTTCGGATAAAGGTACCTGCCAGTAACCTTTAAGTAAATCCAATTTGGAAATAAAAGCTGATTGTCCCACTTTCTCAATGCAATCCTCCAAACGTGGGATAGGATAAGAGTCCGTTCTTGTAACTGCATTCATCTTTCTATAGTCCACACACAACCGTTGGGTACCATCTGGTTTTGGTACCATCACTATGGATGAGCTCCATTGGCTGCAATCCACTTCAATTATGCCATTTTTAAGCATACTCTCAATCTCTTTGTTAACCTGTGTCAATTTTAAAGGGTTAAATCTATATGGATGTTGTTTGATTGGAACAGCATTTCCCACATCGACAACATGTATAGCCATTTTAGTACTTCCCAATTTATCTCTACAAACTTGCCCACGTGTTATCAATAACTCTTTCAGGTCAGTCCGTTTTTCCTCTGAAAGGTAACTCACCAATTTAGCCCAATTTTTAAGAACATCCTCATTTTTCAATTTAATTTGAGGTATGTCGAAATCACAGTCATCTGGATTTGGTTCGTCACTTTGGTCATTAAAACCTCCTCCTTTTTCTCTCCTTCCCTTTCAAAGGATATTCACATGACACACTCGGTGATTCTTCCTTCTATCTGGTGTTTTTACCACATAATTCACCTCACTTAATTTCCTTTCAACCTGATAAGGTCCACAAAACCTTGATTTTAAAGGTTCACCAACCACTGGACCACTGGTAACAACACTCAAACTTTATCCCCACTGGCAAAACATTGAATTTTGGATTTCTTGTCCGCTACCTGCTTCATCACATTTTGTGTAACTTTTAAATGTTGTCTAGCCAATTCACCTGCTCTATTTAATCGTTCCCAAAAATTTGACACGTAATCCAATAATGTAAGTTCTGATTTCTCACTCACCAATTTTTCCTTAACCAATTGAAGTGGTCCTCTTACCTCATGACCAAAAATTAGTTCAAAAGGACTAAATTTGGTTGACTCATTCGGTGCATCCCTAATTGCAAACAGTACGAATGGAATTCCTTTATCCCAATCCTCTGGATAATCGTGACAATAAGCCCTCAACATTGTCTTTAATGTCTGATGCCATCTTTCTAACACTCCCTGCGATTCTGGATGGTACGCAGTTGATTTAAATTGTTTTATTCCTAAGCTATCCATAACTTCTTTGAATAACCTTGAGGTAAAATTTGATCCTTGATCCGATTTCAATGGGTAGTCCATATCCAGTAAAGAATTTAAGTAACTCCTCCACAATCCTTTTAGCTGTAATATTACGTACAGGAAACCTACTAGACACATCCATTATAGTCAAAAGATATTGATTCCCACTTTTTGTTTTAGGAAGCAGTCCTACGCAATCAATTAGGACTCTTGTAAAAGATTCCTCAAATGTTGGAATGGGTATTAAGGGCGCTGGTTTTATCATGCTTGAGGTTTCCCTATCACTTGACATGTGTGACATGATTGACAAAATTTAACTACATCTTTATGTAGTCCAGGCCAATAAAAATGTTTCTGGATTTTAGCTTGAGTTTTCCTTATTCCCAAATGACCTCCCACTGATACCTCATGTGCAACTCGCAACACCTCCTTTCTATATTCTATCGGCAATACTACTTGCTGAACTTCTGCCCACTTTTCATCTGCCTGCATATGTAAAGCCTCCATTTTCTCATCAAGACATCACTTTTACGGTAATAACACTCCGGTATACACGCAGATTCCTCTTCCATGTATGCTTTCTGATACATCCGTTTTATTTCTATCTCATTTTGTTGTAACTCCGCCAATTTTCCTGAACTAAACATATCCGCCTCATCCGCCACCTGTTCTGACAATTGCTCTTCAACGTCATCTTCACTCTTTCATTTCTCCTCTTGTCTTAACCTATGACTTTGCGACCTTGTTACCACACAATCCGGAAAAATCCCAGGATATTCATCCTTCAACACTTCAGTTGTCTGATTTTGCACTGGCTTATCACCCACAGTAGGCATCACTCCCACCTGCGATCCAGCTATATCATTACCCAAGATAGACTGTACTCCTGGACAAGACAGTTTCTCTGTTATTCCTACTACCACTTCATCACTCTTCACTGGACTTTCCAACCTTACCTTATATAATTGAACACTACTCCTCTCATCCTGAATTCCATATATTACCACCTTTTCTGGTAACATTCTTCCCAAACTACATAACTCCTCATCTCTTACCATCAAAGATTGACTAGCTCCTGTATCGCTTAAAATTGTGACTTCTTTACCTGCTCCTTCTGATACACATGAGTAAACTTTACCCACACAAGTAAATTCTTTAAAGAGATCTGGCACATTCTTATCAATCACCTCTTGATCAGCCTGTATAATTGTTTGCACTTCCTTTGCTTCACTAGGGCTTTCCTTTTCCACTTTAACAAACCCCACTGTCTTATCCTGTTTTACCACATCAGCCTTCCCAGTGCTTTTCTTCAACCACCAACACTGTGACTTTACATGGCCTAGCTTATTACAGTGAAAACATCTGAAGCTTTTCATTTCTTTTCCACCCTCCTGGATTTCTTTTTTAATCTGAGGTACACTCTCTTTATTGTCTCCCATCAGATCACCTTTACCTTTACCACTTGAGTATTTCTCATGTCCCCAGTTTCTATCCCTCACAGGCTGAAACTGATGTCGGAAACCAAGCTTCGATTTATGAACTAATTCATAATCATCTGCCATTTCCGCTGCTAATCTCGCAGTTTTAACCCTCTGCTCTGCCACATGAGTTCTCACTACATCAGGAATTGAATTTTTAAACTCCTCCAAAAGTATAATTTCTCTGAGAGCTTCATATGTTTGGTCTATTTTCAAAGCCCTTATCCACCTCTCAAAATTACTCTGTTTGATCCTTTCAAACTCCATGTATGTTTGACAAAATTCCTTAAATTTCTAAATCTTTGTCTGTAGGCTTCAGGCACTTGTTCATATGCATCTAAGATGGATTTTTCACCTCCTCATACGTCCCAGATACCTCTTCCAGTAGTGATGCAAACACTTCACTAGCTTTACCTACCAGCTTTGTTTGAATCAGTAATACCCATATGTCCTGTGGCCATTTCATTTGTTTAGCTACCTTCTCAAATGAAAAGAAAAAAGGCTTCCACCTCCTTCTCATCAAACCTCGGCAATGCTTGGACATATTTAAATAGATTCCCACCAAGCCTTCGACTTTGACGCTTTTTCTCACTATCCTCATCACTATCATCCAACTGTACGTTTCCCTTTACGTCTGCCAATTGTAACTGACTGTCATGTTTCATGGCCATTTTCTGAAGTTCAAACTCTCTCTCTTTATCTTTTTCCCTGATCTGTATCTCCCGTTCTCTTTTTTATTTGTTCTGCTGGGGCTATTCTTTCTATTCTCCTTTCTTCTCTCTCCTTTTCTATTTCCTCTCTCTCTCTTTCTCTTTCTTTTTCCGCTCTCTCTCTTTCGTATTCAAGCTGGTTCAATTCTTTCTCATGTTCCATTTGTTTAATTTGCAACTGAATTTTTGCCATTTCCAATTAATAAACTGTATCTCAGGCAACTTTAAATGCTTAACCACCGCCATAATTATCTCATCTTTTCGCATTTTGTCAGTTAATGTTAACTGCAATGTTTTTCCCAAATCTAACAGTCTGCTTTTAGCCTCTGTCCGTAAGGTACTGCATGTGACCATTTCCACCCCCAAAAACATCTGAGCCTCTAAAAGAGCCATTGTCCACAACACACTCCCCATGTAAACTAAAATACCACATCTGAAAAGCAACCACAATATGCTCACCCCTCACGGTCTTTAAGTTCACTCAGCCAATCCAATAGATAGACTTTTATCCCCCTCGAGCCCCCATTTTGTTATGGGCCAATGTTTAGAGAACTCAAAAGTGTATCAAAGAACAAACAAAGAACAAAGAAATGTACAGCACAGGAACAGGCCCTTCGGCCCTCCAAGCCCGTGCCGACCATACTGCCCGACTAAACTACAATCTTCTACACTTCCTGGGTCCGTTTCCTTCTATTCCCATCCTATTCATATATTTGTCAAGATGCCCCTTAAATGTCCCCATCGTCCCTGCTTCCACTACCTCCTCCGGTAGCGAGTTCCAGGCACCCACTACCCTCTGCGTAAAAAACTTGCCTCGTACATCTACTCTAAACCTTGCCCCTCTCACCTTAAACCTATGCTCCCTAGTAATTGACCCCTCTACCCTGGGGAAAAGCCTCTGACTATCCACTCTGCCTATGCCCCTCATAATTTTGTATACCTCTATCAGGTCGCCCCTCAACCTCCTTCGTTCCAGTGAGAACAAACCGAGTTTATTCAATCGCTCCTCATAGCTTATGCCCTCCATACCAGGCAACATTCTGGTAAATCTCTTCTGCACCCTCTCTAAAGCCTCCACATCCTTCTGGTAGTGTGGCGACCAGAATTGAACACTATACTCCAAGTGTGGTCTAACTAAGGTTCTATACAGCTGCAACATGACTTGCCAATTCTTATACTCAATGCCCCGGCCAATGAAGGCAAGCATGCCATATGCCTTCTTGACTACCTTCTCCACCTGTGTTGCCCCTTTCAATGACCTGTGGACCTGTACTCCTAGATCTCTCTGACTTTCAATACTCTTGAGGGTTCTACCATTCACTGTATATTCCCTACCTGCATTAGCCCTTCCAAAATGCATTACCTCACATTTGTGAACATCATGGAATTCCCCTGACCCACAACTTTTAACAGATTGTGGAATGGGGAGCACACGGCCCACTCTACAGGTGTGGTAAAGCAGAAATGGAAAAGTATTTTTTAAAGCAAAACAATGTTTATTCTATGAACTCAAGTTAACCTTTTTAAAACTTACAGTGAACATCTCAGCAACCATTAATTTAAATACAACCCCCAAAGATTACAACACTAATTAATGATTAAGCTGTCCTTTTAACATCCATAAGACCTTAAAAAAACAGAAACACATCAGGTTAAAGTCACTACTGTTATCAGTTTAAATCACCAGGATCGATTTACAATCCTTAGATTACAGAGAGAGATTCACACACCTTCTGGCTGTGACTGCAGCTATCCAGCTCTGAAAACGAAACTAAAACACACCCTGCAGCCTGCTCAAAAATGAAAGTAAAAAGCTGACAGACAGCTCAGCTCCACCCACTCTCTAACATCACTGCAGTGGTAAACACCCATTTCTTAAAGGTACTCTCACCACAGATATTTATACACCCCCATTTATAAACACCGATTTCTTAAAAGTACTCTCACATGACAGGGTTCAGGCAGGGGTTTGTGGACTGGGTTTGATTACTATGCGAGGCACAAGTAGCAAGTGTGTGGATAAACCGGGTGAGCTCAGAATATTTCAGGTTGCACCTGGGGACGGGGCAGGGATGTCCACTCTCCCCATTGTTCTTTGCCATGGCTATCGAGCCATTGGCAATGGAACTGAGAGTGTCAAGGGAATGGCAAGTGATAGTACAGGGAGCATAGTGCCTCGTTATATGCGGATGACTTGCTGCTGTATATTTCAGACCTGTAGGAAGGTATAGCACGGCACCATGGTGGCGCAGTGGGTAGCCCTGATGCCTCACGGCGTCGAGGTCCCAGGTTCGATCCTGGCTCTGGGTCACTATCCTTGTGGAGTTTGCACATTCTCCCCGTGTTTGTATGGGTTTCACCTCCACAACCCAAAGATGTGCAGGGTAGGTGGATTGGCCAAACTAAATTGCACCTTGATTGGAAAAAATAAATTGGGTACTCTAAATTTATTTTTTAAAAAGGAAGGTATTGGGGGGATTATGAATATTTTGGAGGAATTCGGCCGATTCTCGGGGTATGAATCGAATATAGGAAAGAGCGTGATCTTTGTGATCCAGGCGTGGGAGCAGGAGAAGAGGCAGGGGGAGTTGCCATTTCGGGTGGTGGGGGGGAATTTTCGGCACTTGGGCATCCAGGTGGTGCGGGGATGGGAGCAGCTGCACAAGCTGAATCCTGGCTCGGTTGGTGGAACAGATGAAGGGAGACTTTAGGAGATGGGATGTGCTCTCGCTGTCATTGGCGGGACGGGTGCAATCGGTGAAAATGACGGTTCTCCCAATTTCTTGTTTGTGTTCCAGAATCTCCTGATTTTTATTCCTAAGGCTTTTTTCAGGAGGGTGAATGTGCTGATTTCAGGGTTTGTTTGGGCGGGTAAAGCCCCGGGGATGAAGAAAGTGCTGCTGGAGCAGGGTCGGGGGTGGGGGGGGGTGGTGACCGGGGTTGGGTGTTGACTGGCTCTCCCGAACGTCATGGTTTATTACTGGGCGGCGAACATGGCTGTGGTTCGGAATTGGGTCGTGGGGAGGGGTGTGGGAGTGGATGGAGGCAGCCTCTTGCAAGGATAAGAGTTTGGGAGCATTGTTGATGGCGCCTCTGCCATTCTCGTCAGCCAGGTACTCCAGAGGTTTGGTGGTAGTGGCGGTCCTTAGGGTGTGGGGACAGTAGCGGCAGCACTAGGGGCTCGAGGGGGCCTCGGTTTGGGCACCGATTTGTGAAAATCACTCCGTCAATTGGGGAGGCGGTGGAGTAGTGGAAATTTCACTGGACTGTAAACCAGAGACCCAGAGTAATGCTCTGGGGACCCAGGTTCAAATCCTGCCACTGCAGATGGTGAAATTTGAATTCAATATAAATCTGGAATTAAAAGTCTATTGATGACCACAAAACTATTGTCGATTGTTGTAAAACCCCAACTGGTTCACTAATGTCCATTCGGGAAGGAAATCTGCTGCCCTTACCTGGTTTGGCATACATGTGACTCCAGACCCACAACAATGTGGTTGACTCTTAACTGCCCTCCCCCCAAGGGCAATTAGGGATGGGCAATAAATGCTGGCCCAGCCTGCGACACCCACGTCCCATGAACAAATGTTTTTAAATGTGATCGGTGGGTGCAGGGCTCACTATGTTGGCCTCTGGAGGACTCTGAATGTCCACTGATGTGGCCTGTGTCGTAGGCCATGTGTGGCAAAGTGTCTCTTGAGCTTGGTGAGTGCTCTAGCATCTGTTGGTGCTGGTTCCGATACCTGTAGGAAGTTGGGTATGTAGTGGCACCATCTGAAGCTGCACGTAACATGGGGCATGACTTTAGACCATCGCCAAATTGTCATGGACATTTGTGGTCTGAATCCTGACTGTTTGACCAGGTGTGAGAAGGCCGAGTCTGTGAGCATCCTGATTATTATGCGTTTTGCTTCTCAATCAGCATTGCATGAGCGCATCATTCACATTGGTTTGGGCTGCAGCAGGGCGTTAGCAGTAGGAATCCTGGGTCTGGGACACCTGGAAAAGGGTCGTTGTGCGGATGAGGGCAGGCCCTGTCATGGTGGATTTCACAGGCTGAGCTGTGAAGCTCAGGGGTCTGTGCAGTCCCGTGCACATTTCTCTAGAAGATGCTTAGCTGAGTGAAACACCTATTCCGCCAAACATTTGACTGAATATTGAGGGCTGCAGTGATATGCTCAAAGTTCCTCGTGTGTGCAAAGTTTTGAAATTCAGTGGAGATGAATTGGCAAGCGTTGTCTGTCATGAATCTGTGGGGTGCCATGGTGAAGTGTCTTTTAAGCTTGATGATGACCGTGGTACTTATCTTTTATTTTCATGTACTAAATTATCTGTTTGAGCTTCTTGCAGAAAAATACTTTTCACTGTACCTCGGTACAGGGGACAATAAACAATTCCAATCTGATCCAATTATTATAAAATTCATTTTGGTTCAGTATCACAGAAAATAGTTTCAAGACCATAGTTATTACCATAGTTTTTACCCTGAACCATTAAACTCCTTAGTTCTTCATGTGGATCTCTCATTTGGGGATTCAGATTACTTTCTTTACATACACTGTTTACCAGGAGGAAAATAGTCTTTGTACTGATTTACCTGCTGTCACCATACAGCTGAACCACTTTCCTGAGTCCAAGACTTCTGTGGCTTGGTGTTCATTAACATTGATACTGCAATATCCAATATTCTAGCAATTAAATATACAGCAGCATTATTTCATTTGTTTAACTGGAAAGCCATACCAAGATCTCTGCTGTAACACTCAACTGGTGTAAAAGCTATGATAATAGAGTCTTCTTCTATTTACATCAATAATTAATCTGTGACTCTTTAACCTCAACAGCAATCTTCCCAATATTATAATACATTCCCAGAAATGGAATTTCCAGATTCCCATGATGAAGATCCACAGAATAAATACCACAAGTACTCCCAGAGTTTGAAAACAATGATTCCTTTTCGTCCAAAGCCAAAGTAAGTGGGCAAAGAATATTTTCTACAATGCAAAGTCCTCATGATTTTCAGAATTAACCATCCTTTATCATGTGCATTTTGCAGGAATCCATCTCCATCCCCAGTGGATGATGCTGGTTTATTTTCATTCATCTTTTTCTCATGGCTGACACCAGTAATGATAAAAGGGTTGAAGAAGGAACTGCATCAGGACAACATGCCTCCCCTGTCTCAGTTCAATTGTTCAGACGTGAATGCCAGAAGGTGTGTCAATTTGGAAAGATATTTTGGGTGATCAGAATGTATATAATTATTGATGAAAACAAAATAACAATTATTTTGTCATTTTGCTGAAAATATTTATAGATTCTTGCGTCTTTGGAAGAAAGAAGTGGAGAGAATGGGAAGTGAGAAAGCTTCCTTGGAGAAAGTGGCTCTGCAGTTTCTGCGAACAAGGCTTATTATGGCTATAATTTGCTTAGTTATGTGTATGATTTGTTGCTTTTTGGGACCGGTAAGCAGTCACATGTCTATCAGTTTAAATTAACCGATTGTTTATTAGCTGAATGCTTTATTTGCTAATTTCAATAAACTTGAAATAACATGGCGTTTAGATAAACAACTGACGCATGATTAATAAACTACCATTTCTTCAAGTAAACCCTCTTTATGAAAAGAACACAATCTCGATCATATATGCATATTATTTATGTCTCTCCCATTTTGTGAAGGATTTGAAACATTTTCTCTGTAATATGACCTTAACAATAAGGCCTAGTTTTAAAGGTCAAACATAAAATGAGGGTCAAAACAATTCCAGGAAGTCACACAACCATCGGGTAAAACTGCCATTGTTTGGCACTAACCTGCCAATGTCACTCACAAACCAAATCAATACGAAAAAGGAACAATATCACACTCATGAAGCAGGCATTAATGTTCAGAATTATGACTGAAAAATACATTGTTGAGACAGAGTACTGAGATTGGTTCTGCAAAACTATGGTATACCAAACATGGATTGGCATGGTAGCACAGTGGTTAGCACTGTTGCTTCACAACGCCAGGGACCCGGGTTCGATTCCCAGTTTGGGTGACTGTCTGTGTGGAGTCTGCACGTTCTCCCATGTCTGTGTGGGTTTCCACCGGGTGTTCCGGTTTACTCCCACAAGTCCCGAAAGTCATGCTTGTTAGGTGAATTGGACATCCTGAATTCTCTCTCAGTGTACCCGAACAGGTGACGGAGTGTGGTGACTCGGGGATTTTCACAGTAACTTCATTGCAGTGTTAATGTAAGCGTACTTGTGACACTAATAAAGATTATTAACACTGCTCCAAACTCTGGTTCTGGATCGATTTGTAGACCATGATTTCCTTTTCATATTGGGCAGGATAGTGCAGAAACAGGGAGAAAATGAGGTTGCAACACCCTCCACAATGTTCCTACCCAACTTTAATTTTACCGTCCCTACCCAGTCTCCACATCGACTGCTGGGGTGGGGGATGGGGGGGAATGTAAATTATGGTGAAGGTGTGAGGCTCAGTGGACCATCATATTTTCTTGACTTTGATAGCTTTTGATCCACCAGGATAGGAATGTTGATAATCTTTGGGAGAGGGGAAGAATGTCCCTAATAAACCCTATTGAGAGGAGCAGTCCCCATAGTCAACTTATTTCCTTCAAAGTATCCCATCATAGAATCCTTACAGTGCAGAGGGGGGGGTAAAGTTTGTGTCTGGCAGGGGATGCACAATTGTTTACTGATTAACGTTTATTTGTTTATTTATTCACTTTTGTTTTTGTTGTTTTATTATGTGTGTAAAGGGGGGGTTCTATTTTTCTGTTGTGATAATCTGTGACAAATTTTGAATAATAATTATATAACATTTTTTTAAAAATAGCGGCAGGGAGCCGGGTTAGATTCCCGGCTTGGGTCACTGGCTGTGCGGAGTCTGCATTTACTCCCCGTGTCTGCGTCGGTTTCCTCCTGGTGCTCCGTTTTCCTCCCACTAAGTCCCAAAAAGGCATGCTCTGTTAGGTGAATTGGACATTCTGAATTCTCCCTCTGTGTACCCGAACAGGCGCCCGAGTGTGGCAATTAGGGGATTTTCACATTAACTTAATTGCAGTGTTAATGTACGCCGACTTGTGACACGAATAACGATTACTATTATTATTATTATAAGTCCTGTTCACACATCAATGCTGATCTTTACTGCATTGGATTCCCATTCCCTTAGCCTTAAACCTAAAATCCTTGCAAACTTTGGCATTCAATGGCCTGACTCCAGCGTATTTCTATTAATGTTCTCCAACTTGACGTTCCTTCTTCCATGAACATCCCATTCCACTGACACCAGCCTTTAGTGATGCTCTGCTGTTTGCTCCAACAGTAATGGTAAAGTGTCAGCCAGTGGCGTTTAAAGGTCTGGAACTCTCTTCCTAGCCTTCTCCCTCTGCTCCGCTGCCCCTTAAAAGCCCTGGAAACTAACTCAACCCAGGTTTTTGCTCATCCCTTTCAATGTCCTCTTTCTTGCCTGTTATCCATTTTCTTCACACTCACTGTCACTTGCCTTTGGAGTGTTTTTTCACATTCAAGGAATTACATTGATGCAGGTTGCAACTGTTATTCTTGTAGAAACCTAAAATAGACGTGTCCCATTCGGCATCATATTGAGCACAAAAATGTCATGGTATTACTACTGCTTAACTACTACTTCTGTTTCTTATTTTGCAGGCAGTGCTAGTTCATGCCATACTCCAGCATGTTGAGAAAAAGTCAGAAAATCTTGTTTACGGTGTTGGTCTGTGCTTTGCCTTATTTACTACAGAGATGGGGAAAAGTATTTTCTACTCTGCCTCCTGGGCTATCAACTATCAGACTGCCATCCGACTAAAAGGTGCCATTTCTACATTGGCATTTGTTAAGATGGTTCATCTTAAAAGTTTAAACAGCATTTCCATTGGTGAGGTAGGCATTTATCTATAATGTAAGATTATTGTAGTTGTCCTTTGTTGTTTGTCCTCAATGCTCATACCATATTAAACTAGCTGGAGCAGATATGCCTTGACCCAACATTTGTACCCTCAATAACGACGCTTAGAGAGTAAAACGGTAAAGAAGGCTTTAATAAGCTAAGAACTAGCCTGGTGCCGAGACGGGTGCTTACTGGGTGCCGCCCACAAGGCGGCCCCTTATATACGTCTCCCAGGTGGGCGGAGCTGGAGGCGGAGTCCCCCAGGGTTCCAAGCCCGGTCTTAAAGGGGACAGCACCTTACATGATAAGGGTACAGTAATACAGTAACCGTTCATCACACCAACTTTATTCTGGCAGGCCTGTGGCTGTGTTTAAAGTTAACAAATACAATGTGATTTTAGGTTAGGGAGGATTTTGATAGCCACCTCCCACATTATAACAGTGACTACACTTCACTCTGCAATTTCCTGACCCACAGACCTCAATCAGTAAGAATAAACAATAACACCTCCTCCACAATAGTTCTCAATATTGGGGCCGCACAAGGCTGCATACTTACTATACTCCCTGTACACACACGGCTGTGTGGCAAAATTTGGTTCCACCGCCACCTACAAGTTTGCTGACGATATGACCATAGTGGGCCGGATCTCGAATAACGACGAGTCAGATTACAGGTGGGAGATAGAGAACCTAGTGGAGTGGTGCAGCGACAACAATCTATCCTCAATGCCAGCAAAACTAAAGAGCTGGTCATTGACTTCAGGAAGCAAAGTACTGTGCACACTCCTGTCTACATAAACAGGGCCAAGGTGGAGATGGTTAGCAGTTTCAAATTCCTAGGGGTACACATCTCCAAAAATCTGTCCTGGTCCACCCACGGCGATGCTACCACCAAGAAAGCACAACAGCGCCTCTACTTCCTCAGGAAACGAAGGAAATTTGGCATGTCCACATTAACTCTTACCAACTTTGACAGATGCACCATAGAAAGCATCCTATCGGGCTGCATCACAGCCTGGTATGGCAACTGCTCGGCCCAAGACCGCAAGAAACTTCAGAGAGTCGTGAACACAGCCCAGTCCATCACACGAACCTGCCTCCCATCCATTAACTCCATCTACACCTCTCGCTGCCTGGGGAAAG
Source organism: Scyliorhinus torazame (assembly GCF_047496885.1). Taxonomy (NCBI): domain Eukaryota; kingdom Metazoa; phylum Chordata; class Chondrichthyes; order Carcharhiniformes; family Scyliorhinidae; genus Scyliorhinus; species Scyliorhinus torazame. The sequence continues at coordinate 62,460,925 of NC_092716.1, read as the reverse complement.
TGGGCAGTGTCGTGTTGGGTGTTCCGATGCACAAATGATCCAACAGGGCTGTAGATGGTACAACTCTGTTTTATTGTCTTAAATAATGACAACTACTAACTGCTGGCTAAGGTTCGTGCTTCACCAGCTAATCTGTGGACCCAGCCCTATCACTATCTTGGTGAGGCACTCAGCACATGGTCTATGTCTGAGTGGCATGCTGTGAGCTCTGTGCTCTGAGCTATCTCCTCGTAGAATGAGCGGGAACTGTGGTGTTACCTGTGTTATAGTGCGTGTGCTCTCACTGGTGATTGGTTGCGATGTTGTGTGTGTGTTGGTTGGTCCAACTACCTGTCCATCAGTGTTGGGTACATATAGGGAAAACGGAGCACCTGGAGGAAACCCACACACACACACGGGGAGGATGTGCAGACTCCACACAGACAGTGACCCAAGCCGGAATCGAACCTGGGACCCTGGAGCTGTAAAGCAATTGTGCTATCCACAATGCTACCGTGGTGTGTGATGCAAGGTTGGGGATAAACTTCCCAAGGAAATTGACCATCCCTAGGAAGTGGAGGACCACCTTCTTGTCTTCTGGGGTCTTCATGGCGTTGATCGCCGACACCTTGTCTGCACCTGGCTGCACACCGAACTGCAAAATATGGTCGCCAAGGAACTTTATTTCTGCTTGACCGAACGAGCATTTAGCTCTATTGAGTCGGAGGCCATGCTCGTGGATCCTGTGGAACACTCGCTTGAGGCGATCGATGTGCTCCTGAGGAGCTGTGGACCAGATAATAATATCATCGACGGACACTCGCACCCCCTCGATGCCCTCCATCATTTGCTCCATTATGCGTTGGAACACCTCCGAGGCGGAGATGATGCCAAATGGCATCCGGTTGTAACAGTAGCGACCGAACGGGGTGTGAAATGTACACAACTTTCGACTGGACGCGTCCAGCTGTATTTGTCAAAACCCCTTGGAGGCATCCAGCTTCGTGAAAAGCTTGGCGTGAGCCATTTCACTGGTGAGCTCTTCTCGTTTAGGTATAGGGTAGTGTTCCCTCATGATGTTACGGTTCAAATCTTTGGGGTCGATACAAATGCAAAGTTCCCCTGATGGTTTTTTGACACAGATCATGGAACTAACCCAGTCCATGGGTTCAGTGACCTTAGAAATGACGCCCTGGGCCTGGAGGTCTTGCAGCTGCTGCTTGAGGCGGTCCTTGAGGGTGCCGGCACCCGAGGTGGTGCATGAACCATACGTGTGGCATTCGGCTTCAGCAGTATCTTGTATCGGTAAGGTAGTGTACCCATACCTTCGAAGACGCTGTGGCATTGTGCTATGATGTCATCTAATTGGGCTTGGAAGTTGACATCTGGCGAGGCCGTTGCCTCTGCAGACGACATGGTGTGAATCCGCTGAAAGATTCAGGATTTTGCAGGCCCGAGCACCTAGCAGGGAAGCTCTATTGGTTCCTACAATTTCAAAACGCAGGGTTGCTTTTGAAGAATGATGGGATACCGCAAGCTGGCATGAGCCACTGGCAGCAATGGCATTGCCATTGTAGTCGAGGAGCTGGTAGGCCGATGGAAGAATGCTTGGCTTGACGCGGATGGTATCAAGGTCAGATTTTGAAATGAGGTTCGTGGGTAGCGCCGGTGTCCAACCTGAAGCGTATGCGAGCCTCGTTGACCGTAAGGGTGGCACACCACTCATCGTCAGGATCAATGCGCATCACTGGGAGTTGTTTCACCTTCTTCGCTGAAAGCATCGTATGCTTGGTGATCGTATGCACGGGTTGCTGTACTGACCGGACGTTCCTGCGCTACGACTGGGATTGCTGTGTGGTGGGCAGTTGAGCAGATCTGCACAGGGCTGCGTAGTGGCCAAGCTTGCCGCACTGGAGACAGCGTCGAGATTTCACGGGACATTGCCGCTTTAAATGGGCGGAGCCACAGTTGTTGCACATCATGGCGCCGACGTCAAGACGCTCTGTGTGCCACCGCGCATGCGCGGTGCGGTCGAACGATGTGCGCACCTGCGCAGTTTGGACGTCGGCCTCGTCGGCCCCTTGGTCGTGGCGCGGATGCGCAGGAGGCTGGGAAAAGCGCGCAAAATGGCCGCCCTCATCCAGACTCAGGCCCTGGAGCTGTTTTACGGCCTGCACCCGCTCCGCATCGTGGGGGCTGCCTTGATATGGGAGTACCGGTTATTAGCGTGCTCGTGGAGGACACAGGTTTCGATGGCGATGGTGAGGCTGAGCTGCTTAACTTTAAGGAGCTGCTGGCGAAGGGGATCGGAGTGGACCCCGAAAACGATCTGGTCGCGGACCATGGAGTCAGAAGTGGAGCCGTAGTTGCAGGACTGCGCGAGGATACGGAGATGGGTTAAGAAGGACTGAAAAGATTCATCCTTACCCTGAAGCCCCTGCTGGAACACATAGCGTTCAAAGCTCTCGTTGACTTCGATGTCACAGTGGCTGTCGAACTTCAGCAGGACTGTTTTAAACTTTGTCTTGTCCTCGCCTTCAGCAAAGGTGAGGGAGTTGAAGATGTGGATACCGTGGTCCCCGGCTGTAGAGAGGAAGAGAGCGATCTTCCTGGCATCCGATGCGGTTTCGAGGTTGGTGGCGTCAAGGTACAGCTGGAACTTCTGCTTGAAAATCTTCCAGTTAGCACCGAGGTTGCCGGTGATGCGGAGCTGCGGGGGAGGGCGGACGCTGTCCATGTTACCGGATGGCTGATCACTGGTCAAAGGCAGACTATCTCAAGGTAGGTTCCTCAAACTCGAGCATGACTCACTGGTACCATGATATGTTGGGTATGCTGGGTCTGCGAGGACTGCGTTTACTGCAGCAGTGAAAGAGACAGGCTTCATACACTTGAAGAAATGCAACTCGATTTTATTGAACTCTTAACTATCATACATACTTTAACTGTGGGTTGACACTATGCTGACTTGACTGGAGACCGGAGGCTAACCTGACCAGACTATCCTACTACCACATGGTGTATGTTATAGTTGCTGCTCATGGGTTCTGACTGTCTCAGAGGCTGGATCCCAAGAGAGCGGGAAAACTAGTGCCCTCTGGCTTTATAGTGGTCGTGTCCTGTCTGGTGATTGGCTGCTGTGTTCTGTGTGTTCACTGGTCATCCTGTGTGTCAATCACTGCCTGTCTGTGCACCATAATATACCTGCATGTATATTATGACAGAAGGGACTTTAGTTTGCGGATTAGTTGTCTTCTACAGGGTATTCATTTTTAACCAGCTGTTTGACTATATTTCATGGAAATAGGCACTTGGCAAAGCATGATGGATATTTAGCCTTATTTCAGTAAATAATTTTGTATGAAATAGTCAGAAGGTCATACAATGTAAACAAGCGTACAGCTTAAGGTCATACACGGTAGCATTGTGGATAGCACAATTGCTTCAGAGCTCCAGGGTCCCAGGTTCGATTCCGGCTTGGGTCACTGTCTGTGCGGAGTCTGCACATCCTCCCCGTGCGCGCGTGGGTTTCCTCCGGGTGCTCCGGTTTCCTCCCACAGTCCAAAGATGTGCAGGTTAGGTGGATTAGCCTTGCTAAAAAATTGCCCTTAATGTCCAAAATTGGCCTTAGTGTTGGGTGGGGTTACCGGGTTATGGGGATAGGGTGGACCTTGGGTAGAGTGCTCTTTCCAAGAGCCGGTGCAGACTCGATGGGCTGAATGGCCTCCTTCTGCACTGTAAATTCTATGATGATGATGATACAATGTAAACAAGCCTACAGATGCACATGGTTTTGCTGACAGCATGATTTTATTTTTCTTAGGCAAGGAACCCAAGTTTCTATTATCAAAATCTAACTCTGGCCTGCTCGGTTTTCTGACTCTTGCTAATCTAAAGAAATGCTTTCTGTCCCAGATATTGCTTACTGTATCATATAAATAGTCAGCTTTTACCTCTGTAAACCAGGGCATTTGGAATGACTGCTGTCTCTCCAACCCTCCAAGAACTTTGTGTTTAATTAAAGGACCTTTGGCCAAAACTCGAAGTGCTGACTTATAATGTCCACGACACTAACACTGTATGCTTCATCCGATGCCGGTGCTTATGTAGTTACATTGTGTACCTTGTATTGCCCTATTATGTATTTTCTTTTTTTTCCTTTTTTTTTCATGTACTTAACGATCTGTTGAGCTGCTCGCAGAAAAATACTTTTCACTGTACCTCGGTACACGTGACAATAAACAAATCCAAACAGGTAGTTCATTGGTTATGAAGCACTTTGGGATACTCTGGTGTCGTGAAAGGTGCTATATAAATGGAAAACCGATTTTATTTTTTAATGAGAGGCAGGAGACAGATTCTGAGCAAATTCTGTTTGGCCTACCTCTCCAACGTTTGGGTCCCAGGACTCTTCTCACTGCTTCCAGAATCAGGGAGCCTCAGGTAAAACCTTCCAGGCACATGCGCAGAAACCAGTGCAACCAGGCTCCAAAAGCCTTTCTTGTGCTTCCAAACACCACCACTTAATTTTCCCAGGTTCTGAGATGCCTTATCTCCTGGCAGATCCCTGGAAACACTACTTATTCCCGGACGTCCACTCCAGCACTGGTCATCCCACCTGAACGCATCCTGTGTGGTCAACACTGAGATCTCAGCCAGGCTCTAAGCACCCCCAAATGTCATGGAACTGATGTGATCTAATTCCAGCACTACCCCTGCACTTCTCTCTCCATTGTTACCCAATCATGCCATGACGCTAACAGTCTCACATCCTCCAGTCCAAGTAATAATAGATTCCAGTTCCATCCGCCAATGGTTCCAGACAACCGGACTTCTCCATGTAATACTGTATTACCTTACGCCCCATCGCTGCCAGACTGTATCATCACCACTCAGTAATTCCACATAACAGAATTAGCCCTCTGCTCAGAAATATCCCAAGTCCAGCCTGTAGTGTGCTAGACACCAAACTCACATAAGCACTGGAATACTGAAAACCTTTTTGTCAAATATTACTCACAGCCTTTGGTACTTTGCCTATTTTACATAACACAGGATACATGCAGTCCTCCTATATCCTGGTACTCAACACACACTACTGCTGGACTCCAGAAATTCCACAGCTTCAACCACATATTTCAGCCCTGGGTCATCCCAACCCTAAAACCACTCCAAATACTTCCAAAGTCTCCCCAACCTACTGTTCATTGCTGTTGAACTCCATTTGCTACAACTTTTTTACCATCTTCCTGTGATTCCTATGCTATAATATAAGATATAAAAACAAGACTTGCAGTAATATTGCACTTTTCATGATATGCCAAAATGCTTTATAGCCAATGAGGTATTCAATGGTAAAAGTGCAGCTGCAGTTGTAATGTAGGAATGGCAGTGGTTAATGTGTGGACAGCAGTATTGGACGGAGTGACCGTTGCACAGTGCTTGTGGAGACAAAGCCCCGTCTTCACGCAGTGCAGAATCCTCAGTGTGTTGTGTGGCAATATCACCGTGCTAAATGGAATCGATTATGAACAGACCCAACAACTCAAATCAGGGCAGCAGGTGTGGACCATTAGCACAATCAGCCACAATTTGTAAACTCATGGCCCGGCATATCCCCCACTCTACCATTACCACAGGATCAAGTGACAGCATTAATCCTAGTTCAATATAAAGTCCAGGAGAGCATCCCAGGAGCAGCACCAAGCAGACACAACTGAAAAATGAGCTGCCAACCTGAAGAAGTTACAATATAGGACTACTTACACACAAACAATGGTCACATGATGATCCCACATCTATGGATCAGGTATAAGCTCTGTGGTCTTGTCACATCCAGTTGTGAATGGTGGTGGACATTTGAACAGCTCACTGGAAGAGGTGAAGATTTCACAAATATTTCATCCTCAATGATGGGGGAGCTCGGCTACTCATGTGGTTAGTTCTGGAGCACATCAGTGTAAAAGACGAGGCTGAACAATTTGCAATCATCTTCAGTCAGAAGTGCCAAGTAGATCATCATAGAATTTACAGTGCAGAAGGAGGCCATTCGGCCCATCGAGTCTGCACTGGCTCTTGGAAAGAGCACCCTACCCAAGGTCAACACCTCCACCCTATCCCCATAACCCAGTAACCTCACCCAACACTAAGGGCAATTTTGGACAATCCACCTAACCTGCACATCTTTGGACTGTGGGAGGAAACCGGAGCACCCGGAGGAAACCCACGCACACACGGGGAGGATGTGTAGACTCCGCACAGACAGTGACCCAAGCAGGAATCAAACCTGGGACCCTGGTGCTGTGAAGCAATTGTGCTATCCACAATGCTACCGTGCTGCCCAAATAATAATGTTTTATTGTCACAAATATGAAGTTACTGTGAAAAGCCCCTAGTCGCCACATTCCGGCGTCTGTTCTGGTAAGCCGGTACGGGAATCGAACCCGCGCTGCTGATCTTGTTCTGCATTACAAACCAGCTGTCTAGCCCACTGAGCTAAACCGACCCTTAGTTTCATCCATTTCAGTCTCTTCCTGAGATCCCAGAATGAAATATGTCAGTCTTCAGTCGATTTCAAAAAATAGCTGAAGGCACTGGATCCTGCAAAGACTATGGGCCTTGAAAACATTCCAGCAATAGTACTGAAGACTTGTGCTCCAGACCTAACCACATCAGTAGCCAAGTCCTTCCATTACAGCTACAACACTGGCATCTACCCTGCAATATGGAAAATTGCCCAGATACGTCCTGTTCACAGAAAGCAGAACAAATCTAACCTGGCTAATTACTGCCCAATCAGCCTACTCTTAATCAACAGCAAAGTGTTGGAAGCAGTTGTCGACACTGCTATCGAGCAGTACAGGCTCAGCAATAAGCTGACACCGATGCTCAGTTTTGGTTCTGCCAGAGCCAGTCAGCTTCTGACCTCCTTCCAGCCTTGATTCAAACATGGAGGAAAGAGGTGAACTCAAAAGGTTACAGTAACTGCCCTTGATATCATGGCAGCATTTGACTGAGTATGGCATCAAGGAGCCCAAATAAACCTCAAGTCAATGGGTATCAGGGGGAAAAGTGTCCACTTCAAAAGTGAGGCACTCCTTACACAAAGGAAGACGGTTGTGATTGCTGGAGGTCAATAATTTCAGTCCCGTGACTTTGCTGCAGGAGTTCCTTAGCATATTGTCCTCGGCTAACCATCTTCAGCTGCTTCATCAATGACCTTCCTTGCTTCGTCAGGTCAGACGTGGGGATGCTCACTGATGATTGCACAATGTTCAGCACCATTCGCAACTCCTTAGATACCAAAACAGCCTGTGCCCGTTGCAGCAATCAACTTGGATTGAACAGTGGCAAGTAATATTTATGCCACATATGTGTCAGGTAATGAGCATCTCTGGGCGTCATGGTGGCACAGTGGTTAGCACTGCTGCCTCATGATGCCGAGATCCTGGATTCATTGTCCGGCCCTGGGTTACTGTCCATGTGGAGTTTGTACATTCCCCCCGTGCCTGTGTGGGTCCCAACCCCACAACCCAAAAAAGATGTGCAGGGTAGGTGGATTGGCCACGCTAAATTGCCCCTTAATTGGAAAAAATAATTGGGTACTCTAAATTTTAAAGAAGGCAATGAGCATCTCTAACAAGAGAGAATCTATCGATCTTCCCTTGACATTCAATGACATTACCATCACTGAATCCCCCACCATCAACCTCCTGGGGGTTACCATTGGCCAGAAACTGAACTGGACTAACCATATTAATACTGTGACTACAAGAGTAGGTCAGAGGCTGGAAATTATGTGGAGCAGTGTTTTTCAAACATTTTTACCAACTGACCATCCTTCTGGACTCATGCAGGCCAATCTTTGTGACCCATGCTGACTGAACTTTGTGACTATTTTGCTTATGTGACAGGTGAGCCTGCTTTGTCCTAAATCAAGAGGTTCATCCTCAAACTCATCATGCTTATTCTTGAACTGCTTTTGAAGTTTTGAATGTTTAATCTTTCATTTGCCAGTACTTCCCTGCACATAAGCACATGGGCATTACAACCTGATTTGCATTGGCACAATTAATAAAGCTATATCTCAAGAAATCATCTTTGTACTGCTTTGTTTCCGATTTCAGCTTCTTCTTAATGGGTTGTTCATCAGAGGCCCCGGAGCTCACACCAGCACTGCTTTGTCCTGCCGTAGAGTCTCCTGAAAATCTCTGTCCAGCAGATTCAGTTGTGAGTTCCTGGCCTGTTTGTGTCTCTGACCCTCTCTTCCTTAATTCAAACTGATCTATCTTCAGTTATTTTCACACTCCTATTGCTTGCTTGCTGGCTGCTACAAAGTCGAGGAATCTCTCCTTCGTGATTTTGCGGCCAAATCACGAATCGCATGACATCAGTGTATTTGCCGGGTGCATGACCTGCTCTCTCTCGCACCACTTCTGGTGCGTTTACATCAGGCGGAGGCGGTACTAGAACTGATGTTCGGACAAGATGGTACTGGGACAGCACACTGTCATCAGGAGATGGCATTCTGCACACTGGGCACCTGGCCTGTGCACTGCCGGATCTGCTTGAGGGGGCATGCATATAGATTAACATAGAATTTACAGTGCAGAAGGAGGCCAATCGGCCCATCGAGACTGCACCGGCTCTTGGAAAGAGCACCCTACCCAAGGTCAACACCTCCACCCGATCCCCATAACCCAGTAACCCCACCCAACACTAAGGGCAATTTTGGACACCAATCCACCTAACCTGCACATCTTTGGACCGTGGGAGGAAACTGGAGCACCCGAAGGAAACCCACGCACCCACGGGGAGGATGTGCAGACTCCGCACAGACAGTGACCCAAGCCGGAATTGAACCTGGGACCCTGGAGCTGTGAAGCAATTGTGCTATCCACAAGGCTACCGTGCTGCCCATATGGACGGCATTCTCTTTTTTTTTTTTAAAACAGCATATGGTGTCCCATGAGTTTTATTTGTGATAACTTATAATACACCATTATAGTGACATGATTGCAGTCATTTCAAACATTCTCACTGATTTCACATGCTGGTGCTCAAATTCCACTTGCCCTGCCCCAGACGAGAAACACATTTTTTTTTTTTTTAAGGTTGTTGGTGGTGTCGTCTTCTTGGATCTCAGATTGAAGACCGAACAATTTGCTGCAATCCCTGTTTATGTAGCTATCATATAATTCCTCTTCCCTGTGATGGTGTAGGAATTGAGGTACTTGTGGAAGCCAGTGAACTGGTTCTGACTGCTAGCATTGTAACCCGTCATTCACATCCCTCACACAAACTTCACTCGGCCTCTCTCCTTGTCCTTGACAGGCCCCGGGCTCCATCAGTCTCACCACCAGAAGTACCGCCCTCGCCTCCTCCTATTGGTCACTGGAACGAGTAGATGTTGGATGTGACGTTAGGAAAGCTAATCACCCATTGGATAATCTGGGTGGCAGTCGGATGGAGCAAGGCAAAATGCTGCGGCTGCTGGCAGACGGGGCTGGAATTCTCAATCGAAAAGCCGGTCGCTCCTCTGTTGGGTGCTCCTCTGCCTTAAGAAGTGCCATGACCGATCGCTCCGCGACCCTCCCGACACCTACCCGTGAGTCACGACCCTGGGTTTGAAGAACCTTGATGTAGGATAACTAACCTCCTGATTCGCCAAAGCCTGTCCAGCCTCTACAAGGCACAAGTCAGGAGTGTGATGTGTTTTGGGCCAGGGCATAGAAACTCCAAAGTGCATTATGAAGTTCTCCTGACCTATAACTTTTAAGTTGAATTTGGCTAGGATGAGCACACGAGCCTTCACTTCAGGTGTGACATCCTAGCACTTTTATCAAAACAAAGTTTATTATAAGAATGTAGTTAACATATATAAAACACAGCAAGAATTTGTTATCAATTACAAACCTAAAGAAAACACACCAGCTACAGTAATCTATGTATATAACTCTTAATGAATCCCCCCTTAGTAGCTGTTCCAATTCAATACAAAATCCAATAAACCAAAACCACTTTCAAGGACGTGGTGCAGCACACTGTAATCTCACTTGAAAAGGACTGGTCCTTTCCCTGAAATTCTGATCCAGTTCCAACCAGCAGATTCAAAATTCCTTCTGGAAAGCAACTCTATCTTTAAAGTTACCAAGGCAGTTTGCCACACCCAAATGTGCTTTCAGTTCCCCAGATCAGCTTTAAAATGAAAACAGGGAAACACTGCTTCTCTTCTGCAGTCCAAAGCAAGAAACCGAAACTGAATCTCAAAAACCTAAACCCCCTTCTCAACCGGCAGCCACAGCCCAGCTCCACCCACAAATGACATCATTGAAGCCAGCTACAAGTCATATGGTAAGACCAAACATTTCTTAAAGGGATACTCCCATGACAGATTGAACACTCGCAACTTGCCTGGATGAGTGCAGCTCCATCAACACTCAAGCTGCTTGACAGGGTGCAGGACAAAGCAGCCCGCATGTTTGGCACCCCTTCCACAAACATTCACTCCCTTCACCACCAATGCAGAGTGGCAGCAGTGTGTGTCTTATGCAAGACGTACTGCAGCAACTCATCAAGGCTTCCTCAACAGTACTTTCCAAACCCACGACCTCTACCACTAAGAACAACATCAGCAGATGCATGGGAACACCACCACCCTTATGTTCCACAGCACATACCATCCTGCCTTAGAAATATATCACAGTTCCTACACTGTCACGGGGTTAAAGTCCTGGAACTCCCTGAACAGCACTGTGGGTGTACCTACATGGACTGCAGCAGTTCAAGTTGGTAGCTCACCACCACCTTCAAGAGTAATTAGGGATGGGCAATACATGCTGGCCTAACCAGCGATGCTCACAGAAAGGAATGAAAAATCTCCCACAACAGTAATATTTTAATGATCAGATAATCTGTTTTTAATTGTGATGATTGTGGGGTAATTATTGTCAGGGAACTGAAATACACAGGTGTAGGAACATACAAGAATAACGAAGGCCACTCATTTAGTTTTATGGCATAATAGAGGGAGGTGCAAATCAGTCTCCAAAATATCCCAAAATATTCCTCGGTAAAAATGTGACAGTGAATAGGCGGATCTGACAACACATTGAGCATACTTATATTGTGACAGATTGGGCGAGTGAGAGATTGGGTGAGTTTTTATTGAAAGAAGATCAGGAAACACATTTGCATAAAAATGAGTTTAGCAGGCATACAGAGTGAGCTTGAACAAGTAAGGCTATGCAGATAAGTATGTGCATACTGACTTATTTGGACAGGATATATAGACTGGGCATATGAAGTTCAGCTAAAGGAGAAGGCAGCTGAGTGATTGCAGAGAATTTGGCATCAACTGGCGCTCGGTTTCGAAGGGCTGGACTTAATGGGCCGCCACAGTCCTCACTTATCACCTTGGTTAAAAGGTTGGGGGGAGCCCACCGACGATACCAATAACTTAGTAGTCCTGTAGTTCTGGCAGTGCCAGCCGGGAGCAGTAGTCACTGCTGGGACTAATGGCAGTCCCATCATGCTGCAAAGCTCAGGTCTATCACGGGTCAGTGTTCTCGGCAAGGCTGGCGATGTGGTTGGGGGCCTGGGTTCAATAGTCCATAGGGGAGGTTGAAGGGGGAGATGACCTCGGCAATGCCTCTGAAGGGTCCAGACAACCAGCAGAGGAGGTTCCCATCCTCCACTTGCCCAACACCAGCCTACGCAGCTGAAGTTGCCGAGCTTCTTAGACGGTGTAGGCCACCCCTGCCATGGTAAAATGCCTCTGGCAGCAGGTTAAGGCTCTTAATTGGCCATTAATTGGTCAATTGAGTGTTTCAATAGGCCCAAGGGTGGGCAGGCCACCCAATGCTCTCCCATAAAATTTCGGACAGGTCAGGGTGGCAGGTAAGTGGCGGAAAGGCCACCACTTGGACTTTAAGTGCCCTAACTTCAAACCCACCAGCGAGGGAGCAAAAATCCATCCCAAAGTGTAGTTGGCTTGAAAACTACTTTCTGAATATTTTAAGTATTTGAGTTTCCGAGTCCTTCAAGCCTCGTTAATATGACAGGATTTTGCAGGAAATGGGAGTTTCTGGAAACAATAACAAATTCAATTGTGCCCAATGTCTGAAAAACGTTTCACTCAACAACAGGGTGGAGAGTTCCTGGACCATCTACGTTTCTAGGGCATTCAGAGCACAGGTAGAAAGAAATGGTGAGGCTGAGGAAAGGTAGTAGATGATCAACTACTCGAGGAAAAGGGAAGAAGACTCAGGTAAGAGCAGCACAAGAAACTTTTGGGAACTACCGTGAAGGTAAACTGCAATGCTGTTAAGGAGAAAATTCCAGGAATTTGACTCAGCAATGATGAACGAATGATGAAATATTTCCATGTTAGGATAGTGTTTTACTTGGAAGAAAAACTTGCTGCTGGTGGTGTTCCTATGCTTGTGCCGCTCTTGTCCTTCTAGTAACTGGGCAAGTTTGGAAGGTGCTGTTGAAGGCGCCTTGATGAGTTGCTGCAGTGCACATTGTTTGATTGTACATCCTGCTGCCACCATGCGCCAATGGTGAGGGAATTGATGTTTAAACCCATTGAATGGATGCCAATCAAATGTGCTGCTTTGTCCTGGAGCTTCTTTTAGTGTTGTTGGAGTGCACACATCCAGATAACTGGCAATCCTCTCTCATACTCCTAGCTAGTGCCTTGCAGATGGTGGACATCCTTTAGGGAGTCAGATGCTGGGTCACTTTGCCATAGGATACACAGACTCAGTTGGAACTGTTCTTGTTGTCATAATCCTAAGGTGGCCAGTCCAGTTAAATTCTTGGTGGCTTCAATGGTGGCCTCCTGGATGTTGGCAACGAGGCTTTTGTGATGGCCATGAAGAATCCAGCACGAGTTGAAGGATATAAAGAAATAACATTTATTTACAATAACATATATATATATACACACACAACAGCAGCAGCAACTCCCTTGCTGCTCACTCCTCTCTTACTGGTTCCAAACTGGCCAGCTTTATTTATGCAGGGAATCTGCTAATGATTTCTCCGCCCCCCTCATTGGGGAACTCATACTCCCAAAGGATTGTGGGATTGCCATTAGTCCCCAGCCAATGGTAAGCAGGCAGGTTTATAACTTCCCTCCCCCCGCAAAATCCAAGGAATCCACCAAAGACCCTGACGAAGGAGGGCGTCGGACACGTTTTGCCGCAGGATGGACACCATTTGCACGAGGCGCTGGATCGGGCGGTGTGTAACGAGACGGAGAACGGCGCTTCCGTGATGAACGGCGGACCGGTTGTACATCCACGGGTTGTGGGCCTGAGGACGCCCCCGCTGAGGCGTCCTGCGTCTCCATTTCGGAGTCGGAGTCCTCTGCCTCCGTCATCTCGGCGTTTCTACCTCCACGCGGTTCTGCAACGACCTGCGTAGGCTTTGAGTGCGGCACCAGAGGAAGATTGTGAGGAATACTCTCCACTGTGTCTGGTCTCTGTGGAAATGAGCTCCGGGAACGGGGAATCTTTGGAAGAGATGGTCTTCTGGACCGAACGTGGTCTACATGCTTCGCTGGAGGCGACCATGAGCTTGCACCTGGTAAGAGATAGGGCTCATTCAGTGAATGACAACGCCAGGGACTCACTGGGCATCACCAGCAAAATTGCGAACGAACACTGGATCACCGGGTGCAAACTGCCAAATCGGCCGATGCCGAGAAAAACCATGGGCGGTGTGAATCCCGCCTCCGCCGGCTGCCGAATTCTCCGGTGCCGGGGATTTGACGGGAGTGGGAATCGCCCCGCGCCGGTCGGCAGCCGTTGGCAGAGGCCCCCCAGCCGATTCTCCGGCCCGCGATGGGCCGAGTGGCCGCCCGTTTTTTGCCGGTCCCGCCGGCCTAAATTAGAGTAGGTCCTTACCAGCGGGACCTGGTGGCATGGTGGCCTCCCGGGTCCTCGGGGGGATCTGGCCCCGGGAGGTGCCCCCACGGTGGCCTGGCACGTGATCGGGGCCCACCGATCCACGGGCGGACCTATGCCGTGTGGACACTCTATTCCTCCACGTCGGCTGCTGTGGTCCTCCGACATGGCTGACGCGGAGATGAACCCTCCCTACACATGCGCCGGGATGACGCCAGCAAATGCTGGCGCTCACACGCATGCGCCAACTCACGCCGGCCGGAGGAGGTGCATAGACCCAGAAGACTGCTTCTTTAGGCCTTGTTTGAATATCTGCACTGCGCGCTCCGCCAAACCATTGGAAGTCGGGTGGTATGGAGTGGTGCGAATATGGCGTATGCCATTCATCTTCATAAACCTCGTAAGCTCCTCACTTGTGGATGGAGTGCCGTTGTCCGTGACCAGCACCTCGGGGAGGCCATGCGTACTGAAAGACAAACGCAACTTCTCAATTGTTGCGCAGGACATTGTGCCTACCATCTTATGCACCTCTAACCATTTAGACTGGGCATTGATTAATAGAAAGAACATGGATCCTTCAAAAGGGCCGATGGAATCCGCATGCAAGCGTGCCCAAGGCCACCCTGGCCATTCCCAGTGATATAGGGGTGCGGCCGGAGGAAGCTTCTGATGCTCCTGGCAAATGGAGCAGTTTTGGGCCACCTTCTCAATGTCGGTGTCAAGGCCTGGCCACCAGACATAACTCCGGGCCAACATTTTCATTTTGGGTCACACCCGGATGCCCATTGTATCAGCTCCTGTCCTTTTTCCGGGACAATCACACGCGTCCCCCACAAGAGGATACCGTCTTCCACCGTCGGTTGTACAGATGAATGCCGCCCACAGGCGGCCGTTCTATATATGGCCACGTTGAGGGCGGAGCCAGAGGTGGAGCCCACCGGGGTTACAGTACAGTATCTGGAAGCAGCTTGTATCACCACTTCCAGGTCATAGATCATAGGTTATAGTATCGTACATGCATTAGGTGAATACATTCGCCACATTCACCCCCTGTTAAAAAAATCAAGTCCAGAGGGAGTGACGTGGGGTTATTACCTATTCAGTCTATCTGGAGGCCTGATCATTCTCTTTGACCACCTCAGCTCTGGCGGTGCGGTGGGCACGGTTGTTGCAGGTGGTGACTCCAGGGGCGTTGTGTCTGGAGCTTGAGCCTCAGTCCGGCGTGTCGGGGACGGTTGGGGTGTGGGGATGGCAGGGGGGTGATGGGTGGCGGCAGTGTCGGTGCGGGACAATACAGAAGACCCAGGGGAGCATATGGGATGCTGGGGGTGGTGGCGGGCAGCGGGGAGGGGGGGCGCGTTGGCAGGGGAACCAGCTGGCGCCAGGTCCCGTAGGGAGACCGTATCTTGCCGTCCGTCCTGGTGCGCGATGTAGGCGTACTGCGTGTTGGCGTGGAGCAGCTGGACCCTCTCGACTAGGGGGTCGGTCTTATGGCTCCTCATGTGCCTCTGGGGAAGGACTGGTCCCAGGGTTTTCAGCCAAGATGGAAGTGAGACCCCGGAGATGGACTTCCTGGTGAAGATAAACAAACGATCATGAGGGGTCTCATTCGTGGCTGTGCAGAGGAGTGGTCTGATGAAGTGGAGTGCGTCGTGGAGGACCTCCTGCCAGTGGGGGATCAGGAGACTTCTAGAGCTGAGGGCCAGAAGAACGGCCTTCCATACCGTCATGTTCTCCGTCTCTACCTTCCCGTTTCCCTGGGGGTTATAGCTCGTAGTCCTGCTCGAGGCAATGCCTTTGCTGCGCAGGTACTGACGTAGCTCATCATGTTCCTTCTCCGACGTCCCTGTAATCAAAACATCATCTAAGTAGACAGCGACACGCGGTAAACCTCTCAAGCTGCCCTCCATGACGGGTTGAAAAATAGCGCAGGCAGAGGATACCCCAAAGGGCAACCGTGTATATTCATACAGGCCCTGGTGTGTATTATTAGTTACATATGGCCGGGGTCCAGCTCCAACTGTAGGTAGGCGTGACTCACATCTAATTTTGTGAACGAGAGTCCACCTGCAAGCTTCGCGTAGAGATCCTCTATGTGAGGCATTGGATATCAGTCGAGCCGGGAAGCCGTATCCACTGTAAGTTTATAGTCGTCGCACTAGCGAACTGTGGGACATGGCTTTGTTACAGGTACAATTGGTGCTGCCCAGTCAGTGAAACGGACGGGCCTGATTATACCCAAGGTCTCCAAATGAGTGAGCTCCCCTTCTACCTTCTTGAGCAAGGCGTAAGGCACCGGGCGTGACAGGAAATAGCGCAGTGTGGCTCCTGGTTTGACTTGGATACGGGCTGGAATACATTTGGGTACCGTCCTAGCACCTCTGTCAACCCTCCAGAAACTGTCTGGAGGATGTGCTGCCACTGCAGCCACAAATGGTGCAACCAGTCCCAACCCAACAGGCTGGGCCTGTGGCCGCGCACCACAATAAGTGGGAAACGCCCCTCCTGGTGTCCATAAACAACTGGGGTCATCGTAGTTCCCGCAATGTCCAATGGTTCCCCCGTGTAGGTTAATGTAAGGGTCTGTATACCCTGCTTGATGCGGTCGAATGTCCTCTGGGCGATCACAGAGACCACTGTGCCAGTGTCCAACTCCATCTCAAGCGGCTGACAATTGACCCGTACTGTCACCTTAATGGGGGTCACACGGGGAGCTGCCACACAATGCAGCTGCAAGCAGTCGTCCTCCGTCTCGATGTCCTCGGGAGTAGTCGCCGCAGGTTCATCCAAATGGAAGGTATGGCCCCAGTTTCTGTCAGAACGACGGTGCCTCTGGCACCCCCATGACCGGCGTCCGTGACGGGGTCGGCGCCCACAAGTCCAACACGGACATGGCTCCTCATCCATTGGTTCTGGAGAAGGCTCCCTTCGGGGAGGAACGTCCAACAGCCAGTGGCGTCGATCCGGACGTCGCCTCACCTCAGGTATGGCAGGGGTGCGGGGAAACGTTTTTGGCCGGAAGGGGTTGCGCCCCAAGGCATGCACCTCCATTCCCTGTAGCTCCTGCACTCCCCATTCTGCGCTCTCTCAGGACAATACTATTTGAATGGCCTGTTGAAAAGTCAATGTTGGCTCAGCTAACAACTTTCTCTGGGTGGCCGCATTGTTAATACCGCAAACCAAATGGTCGCGTAACATTTCTGACAAGGTCTCACCATAGTCACAGTACTCCGCAATCCTACGTAGCCTGGATAGAAACTCTGCAAGGGATTCTCCTGAGGTCCTCTCAGCGGTATTAAACCGGTAACACTGGACTATCGTGGACAGGGTTGGGTCAAAATGTTGCCCCACTAAGTTCACAAGTTCATCAAACGCTTGGTGTCCGGCGCAGCTGGGTACGTAAGGCTCCTAATCACCCCAAACATATGCGGGCCGCAGGCGGTGAGTAAAATGACCACCTGGCGCTCACTTTCGGTGATGTTGTTTGCCCGGAAACAGTAACGCAACCATTGTGCGTACTGGTTCCAACTTTCCAGCGCAGCATCGAAAACATCCAAACGTCCATACAGAGGCATGGTGTAATAGAAAAATAACTTCCAACCTGTATCCAAAAAAATCCAGGGAGGTGGCTTCAGCAGCGTAGACAGCTATTCACTTTAACCTTCGTCACCAGTTTTGTGAGGGCCACAAAGAATCCAGCATGAGTTGAAGGATAGAAAGAAATAACATTTATTTACAATAACATATATATACAACAGCAGCAGCAACTCCCTTGCTGCTCACTCCTCTCTAGCTGGTTCCAAACTGGCCAGCTTTATTTATGCAGGCAATCTGCTAATGATTTCTCTGCCCCCCTCATTGGGGAAGCTCATAGTCCCAAAGGATTGTGGGATTGCCATTAGTCCCCAGCCAGTGGTAAGCAGGCAGGTTATAACAGAGGCCCACCCATCATTTTGAAATAAACTAGCTGTTGAGCTGGTTAAAGACTCAATTGTTTTCATTTTTTTTTTTTGTTGCCCATTCCGCCCAGTCTGCACATCCTCCCCGTGTGTGCGTGGGTTTCCTCTGGGTGCTCCGGTTTCCTCCCACAATCCAAAGATGTGCAGGTTAGGTGGATTGGCCATGATAAATTGCCCTTAGTGTCCAAAATTGCCCTTAGTGTTGGGTGGGGTTCTTGGGTTGTGGGGATAGGGTGGAGGTGTTGACCTTGGGTAGGGTGCTCTTTCCAAGAGCCGGTGCAGACTCGATGGGCCGAATGGCCTCCTTCTGCACTGTAAATTCTATGAAATTACGTCTTGATCTATGAAATTCCATTTCTCAGACGTTGGCAGGGATAAGGTTTGGAAGTGATTCTTGGCAGATATAAAGAGGTGGCACAAGGGTGAGTGAAGAGGGCTGCCCGGGATCATGAGCAGAGATTGTGTGCCGACAGGATCATGAGCAGCAGAGTCAGCTGGTGAAATTGGCAGCGTTTGCATCTTTTTACACTTTATGTATTCAATGTTTGTGACTGGCATAGAGTTCGAGGGCAGATTTTTTTTTAAACTGGCGGTGGTGACTGATTTCCTGTTTCCAGAGTAACCTTTCTCCACCTGACGTCACAGCATAAACGCTGTATTGGACTTGGCCCATCTCTTCAAATTGTTAGTTTTAGCTGCCTTTGCCCCAAGAAGCTGCTAATTGGCCTTCGGAATCTTGATTTGCGGGCTGAAATGGCATGGTTGGGAGTGAGCGAACCATTCACTTTCTTTTCTCCTTCACCCCGCCGAAAACTGTAAAGCCCGGTCCTATGTTAACTCCGGAAAGCAGATTAATGCAAATTGTGCAATTGCCTCTCTCCAGAAAGAAGAGAATATCAGATAGGTACAGCATCAGGCTGACCTGCAGAGTACCAAACCTGAATGTGGAAGCACTTCTAACCGCTTCTGAAAACCTTAAAATCATAAGACCTATTAATTTGGTTAAGAAATTAAACAGCAGCTGCCATAAATAAAAGGGGTACATGTCTTCTGAGCTTTGTTTCTAAATGTACCTTGTATGTCCTGAAGCTACTATATACATGGCAAGAGTATAAATCTCTCTGAAATACCTTAATGATCAAAATTATATTTGCCCTTTTGAAACCTAGGGACTAAAAACCTCTCCCCAAAAATGATAATTTTTCCCTTTTTAAATGGAAATAGCACATCGGATTTAAGTTTTGTATTCCAAAAAAGGGAAAATGTGTGACAGAAACAACACTGTTCAAAGCATGAAAACAAAGGGAGGTTTGCAATATTTCGGTGTTAAATACAGATCGATTTGAAATCAGACTCAGAGAGCGAAAAAAATGACTTGGAATTAATTTATTCATTTTTTTTTTGCAGGCTGTGAACCTACTATCAACTGATGGTCAACAACTCTTTGAAGCTGTTATGTATTGTCCTTTAATACTTAGTAGTCCAGTATTGCTGATCAGTTGCACAATATATGCCTACATTATCCTTGGACCAACAGTCTTGATGGGAATTGTTGCTATTATTTTATTGATACCTGTTCAGGTATGACATTGCAATGAAATGCTCAACAAAACATATCATCACAAATTTTGAGAACCCTTACTTTTGAGTTAGATGATTAGGAGTTCAAGCTTCACATTCTGAGTTTGAATTTATAACCTAAATTAAGAGGACCAACTTGCATTTATTTAGCATCTTATTATGCTTAGGACATTACAAACAATGGATTATTTTTAATGCGCAATCACTGCTATTTTGCCGGTATGTTTGGCAAACTCCCACAAAATTGAATTGAATAATTAAAGATCTCTGTACTATTTAAATAGTGACATTCGATCTTTTACATCCACTTGAGCATGTAGATCAGGACCCGGATTTAGATGGGACATTTCCTGACTTCACCAAACCTGAACCGGTAAAAAGTGGCCAGAAGTCGGATTTTCATTCCAGGTGGTGGGGAGGACAGTGGTGAGCTGGATTAGATGCCACCCCTGGAATTAGTGCACAGGCTGCTAGGTGCAGAGTCGGGCTGGGCAGAAGGCCTGACTCTGTGCTCCGGCATTTTGGTGAGGATATTTAATAAATTATGAGAACAAAAAAGAGCCCTCCACCATCTCAGGCATCACTCCTCTCTCTCCCCACCCCATGGGTGACCCCATGCGCCATCCATGCCAACCCATGCCATGTCACCCCTCTCCACCCCCATGGCCCCTTCACTCTATTTTACCCCATGCCTCTCTACCCACCCCCAAAGGCCCCACTTGTCCATCTGCCATCGCACACCCCCACTCACCACATAAGTTGCCTCATACCACAATAATGACCCTTACCCTCTATCTACTCTCTATAGGCCCTCATACCTCATGTCCCACACTCATCCGTTATTGCCCCAATGCAAATTTTGTGCCAACTCATGCCAACCCTTGTTCACCACCCACTACCCTTTTCCCTTACCCCTCCATGCCAACTCATCTAGCAACCACCATTGGCGAACTTCAAGAGCCATGTTGACATAAAAGAAATTGATATGTCTATTGATGATAGTACTATGCAAAAACCACTTCCATTGTCAAAACAATAATTCCTTGTGAAAACAGACATCTCTATTCTATAAACACTTGGAGCTATCAATGGAACTGCTCACTTAATAGGCACAATCACTGTGATAATGTTAGGTTGTATAATCAGTCATGCAGCACAAATCCTATAATGATAACCCCCAGGCTGATGTCAACAGATGAAATATCAAGCATTGATTTTTCTTAAATAACACTCGTGTTTTTTTCATTTTAAATCCTGCAGAGTTAAATCCTTTGACAGCTTTGACAGTTCCAATGAATTTTAGCAGTTGTTAAAAATTGGTGTTTTTGCTTATCTCTGGGAAGATTATTGTTCGGAAGGTAAGATAATGTTGGGCTTTAGAGATTGCTGGAACACCAAAATGAACCTGGCAATTCAGAAGGTTACGGGTGGGATTCTCTGGTCCCCCAGCCACGTGTTTCTCGGTGGTACGCCATTCGCTGGCAGTGGGATTCTCTATTCCTACTATTTGCCAATGGGACTCCCCATTGAAGCCGCCTGATGCTGCCGGGAAACCGGTGGGCAAGAAACATGAATCCCAATCGCTGGAAAATTCCAGCCTATGTGTTTGTTTAATAGAGTCAGAATGGAAGAGATGGAACCATAAAACTTACTTAGCTGGTCAACTGGAGACATGAGGCGTGATTTACCGGCTGTTCACGCCGGCAGGATACTCTGGTCCCACGCTGGCACACGGGTTTCCCAGCACCAAAGGGTGCAGTCACCGGGAAATCCCATTGACAAAAGTGGGATCGGTGAGTCCCGCTCACGCGGTGGGTTGGTCCGTAAATCCCACCCATGATGTACGCACTGCTTACAAAGAGGTGCAGTCCAGAGAGATATTCTGTTTTGTTTTGGGAGTAACAGCTAAATTAGCTTAAATTCATTCTATTATCTTGGTCAGCATGGAGATGAGTGGGGCTTAAGTAGATTCTCTGGTTTCAATTTATCTGCAGTGGGGAAGGAGGTCCAAATCAAAAAGGTGTTGGCAGGATCCAGGTAATTAGGGCTGAGAGAAGTCTTGGGAATTGTTCAGTGAAGCTGGCTCAGGAAAGTCCTAGGGTACAGGGATAGTGGCGGAAGGTTGCTGGTTCTGAGCTGGTGACAGTAAGGCTCAGAGAAGAATTGAGTGCCAGTTACAGCTTGGTGCAGACAGGAGACTGAAACTCAGAGAAACCTGGCACAGTGCCGGCTTAGTGAAGTTAAGCAATCTGTGCTAGATTAGGAAGGGTCCAGCAATTAGAGTCGGAAGTAACATAGAACATACAGTGCAGAAGGAGGCCATTCGGCTCATCGAGTCTGCACCGACCCCACTTAAGCCTTCACTTCCACCCTATCCCCGAAATCCAATAACCCCTCCTAACCTTTTTGGTCACGAAGGACAATTTATCATGGCCAAACCACCTAACAAGTGGAGTGCAGCTTTGTGAATCTCATAGAGCACCACCTCAGGGGAAGAGATGAAACCATCCGGGGGTGAGCAGTCATTGAGGCAGTCAAAGTTGGAGTTCTCAATATTTTGTGATTCGCAGTTGTTACTGACGTCTCGGAGGTCTGCGGAGAAATCCATGAGATCTGTTTGGGTAGCATCAACCATTTAATGTGCAGTGTGGCTTGTTTGACCACAGTTTGACTGTTAGTTCATGTCTACCTCAGATTAATTATGCATGTTTGAGTGTAAAATAGGTATTGGAGATTGTTTTTTTTTTACTTTGTCTGGTATAGTTTATTTTCATAGAATTTACAGTGCAGAAGGAGGCCAATCGGCCCATCGAGACTGCACCGGCTCTTAGAAAGAGCACCCCACCCAAGGTCCACACCTCCACCCTATACCCATAACCCACTAACCTCACCCAACACTAAAGGCAATTTTGGACACTATGGGCAATTTAGCATGGCCAATCCACCTAACCCGCACGTCTTTGGACTGTGGGAGGAAACCGGAGCACCCGGAGGAAACCCACGCACACACGGGGAGGATGTGCAGACTCCGCACAGACAGTGACCCAAACCGGGAATCAAACCTGGGACCCTGGAGCTGTGAAGCAATTGTGCTATCCACAATGCTACCGTGCTTAAACAATTTAACAATTTTGGTTGTTTAAAACCATGGAATAGTGTGGCTTTATTCACCTCGTAGGTAACTAGGTTTTCAAACATTGTCTACTTTAAGCAAAATGTTTCTGGTACCCAACTGAATCATTTTATTTATTTAGTGAATGCAAAGTCCCTAAGCCAAGCATTTTCTTGCAGTCCTGCTGTGTTGAGTGTGGATAGTCCTCCACTGAGTCTGTGGATTGAAAATTATTTTATGATGTGGTGAAAGTATGCTCTCTCCCATAGGCACTTAGGGGACTAGGACTAATGCCCCATCTGTGGCGGTTGGCTAAGCAGGGGCCTTGGCCAGCCCAAAACCTGAACTCTTTCTTCAGAATGTTGAAACCAGGTAGCTGTTAGGTTGGGTTTGAGACCAGGTACTTCTTTATCATGTCCAAAGATTCCCATTAATTTGTCCAGGTGGAATATGCATTGAATCCTGTGTGGGAGGGATCAATACACAATGTGTTCCCATGCATTTTGACAATTCGAATGAGTTTTGACAGTTCTTTGATAACTTTAATAGTTCTTTGACAGATTGACAGTTTTTTAACAGCTTGACAGTTCTTTGACAACAAACCAATTCCAATGAGTTGATATACTTTTTACGCATAATCAGGTCTACTTTTAAATATCCCGAATGGCACCAAATCCCAAAGGGTGCCTTACCCCTCCTAAAGGATGTCTTGACTCTCCCAATGTTATCCAGGGACCATTTCCAAAAAGAAGCCTCTTACCTCTCCAAAAGGGTATCCTGGCTATTCAAATAAATCCACAAGGTTCATGCCTGCATCTACCACATCTAATGTGCACTCTTTGGGTTCCAGGCACCAACCTCATCAAAATCAGACATAAGTGGAGGCAGCTGTGACTTATATGGACAGCCGCTTCCGAGAACCACAGAAGTGTGATATCTCATCCATCCTCCTCCCCCCACCAACCCCACCCCTCCCATAGTTAAATATATTATAAAATATATTAACTGACAAAAGTCTACTTTATTCTTATTACTCAGTTCACAAAGGTCAAAATGGTAAATACAGAGGTGGGGGTCATTCAGACCATCCAGCTCATTCTTCTGTAGAAACATAAATTTGTCCTATTAGAGAACCAACCTGCATTTTAAATGTATCCAATGTTATTGTCTCCACAATCATCCTAGTGTCAAACATTGTTTAAATGCAGAAGTATTTCCTGAACATGTTGTTTACCAGTTTGTGCCTCTGCCTTTATTTACTGTATTTGAAATAGTGTTTGACATTAGCCTTTTCTGTATCACTTAGAACCTTAGGTTCTTCTTCAAGACCCTGTCTCATATATCTTTTTAACATTTCCTCACAACTTGTCTTCTTGGCATCACTTCAAGGGTTTGAATATGTTATTTGTATGTGGAGGGGCGTTTGTTGTGCAAATGGCCATACTTTGATTTTTTTTTGGAGGAAATCCAATTTTTTCCGGGACTCCTGACCACACGCCATTTTCCTCTGGCCTTTCTTAAATCAATAATCCCTCGTGTGCAAACAACTCCCCCTGCTGAGGTTGAGTTCACCATTTTAAATGGGGGGTGAAAAATCAGATTTCCTCCCCCAAACCATACTTGCCTGATGGTGCGGAGATTTGGAGGCCCATTAAAAGGACTTCGGGTTTCGGAGTTTATGAAAAAACTGGAAAGCTGGCAGAGTTGCAAAAAACATCCTGAAAGGTAAAATGTTTTACACCTTCAGATGTTGCCATCAGGTGCTGAAATGTAATGTAGGTGTGTTTTCAATGTCGCAAATCATCATAGGGGTTTGTCCTGCAAAGGTAAGTTATCATTCCATTGACCAGCATTGACAGCAAGCATACAAGTGCAGGAACCAATTAGGAAGGTAAATAGAATGTTGATCTTACTGCAGCTGCACAGAGCCTTGGTGAGATCGCACATGGAGTACTGTGTGCAGTTTTGGTCTTCTGAACGAAGAAAGGATATACTTCCACAGAGGGAGTTCAGTGAAGGTTCACTAGACTAATTCCTACAATGGCAGGATTGCCGTATGAGGAGAGATTGGGTTTAATTGAAATGTATACAATTCTGACAGGGTTGGACAAACGGATGCAGGGATGTTGTTTCTTCTGGTTGGGGGAGGTTGTCTAGAACAATGGGTCACAGTCTCAGAATATGGAGAAGGACATTTAGGACTTGAGATGAGGAGAAATGTCTTCACTCTTATGGTGGTAAACATACAGCCCAGTCCATCACACAAACCTGTCTCTCATCCATTGACTCCATCTACGCCTTCTGCTGCCTGGGGATAGCGGGCAGCATAATCAAAGGCCCCTCCCACCCGGCTTACTCAGTCTTCCAACTTCTTCCATTGGGCAGGAGATATAAAAGTCTGAGAACACGCACGGACAGACTCAAAAATAGTTTCTTCCCAACTGTTACCAGACTCCTAAACGGACCTTCTTATGGACTGACCTGATTAACACTACACCCCGATATGTTTCACCTGATACTGGTGTTTGTGTAGTTACATTGTGTACCTTGTGTTGCCCTATTGTGTACTTTATTTTATTTTATTTCTATGTACTTAATGATCTGTTGAGCTGCTCGCAAAAAAATATTTTTCACTGTACTGTACCTGTACATGACAATAAACAAAATCAAACCACAGAAGGCTACAGAGGCCAAGTCGCTGAATATGTTGAAGAGAAAATTAGATTGATTTATAGACTCCAAAGGTGTCAAAATGGCTCTGGAGTATGGCGTTAAGATAGAGGATCAGCCATGATCATGCTGAATGGAGGAGCAGGTTTAAACAGCCAAATGGCCCACTTCTGCTCCTATTTCCTACCTTTCTATGTAATTATTCTCATGCATTACAGTACTTTTCCTGTTGAGAAAGTGCAATAATGTATTAAAAAATGTCCTCTGATGTCATGATTTTGTCTTTTGATTTAATTGGACTAGCAGATTTGGCTGTTTTTAAAAAATCTCCTTCTTCTGAAGACAGAAAAGTGGTTTGCATCGGCTTCCTCTCCATTGGTTGACAAAACAGATGGATATCTGTTCTGTCAGTAGAGGTGGATGTTTTCCTTATGAAAACTGTTCCATTGTGAATTCTTGGCTGGTTTTCAAAGGTTTCAGCTCAGTCGGTGGTCTTATTGATACAAGATCCACTGAACCATTTACGAGCCTATAAACACCAAATATGTCTTTTACATGGTTCAATGTTTGTTTACAAACCTAATAGGTACTGGAGGGATTTCAACATATTTTCCCTTAGGTTCTTTGGTTCAGTATCAATGACAATGGGTTTGAATTCAGGGTTGTCTTAGATTTCTAGAGGTTTAATGGTTTTTCAATGATTTTAAAATAATTTCTATTATTATTGCATAGATCCTGAGAACTGTACAGAGTGCAAACTGAGTGAGTGGCTAAGAAAGATACATGGTGACATGGAGGTGCCTTGGGTGGCATGGGAAATATGAGGAGGCATGGGAGAATGTGAGGTAGCATGGGGGGTTGAGTGGGTGATGAGGTGTAAGGCTTAGAGGGCTTTAAACAATGTTGGGAGCCGGGTTGCTGTTTTTAGAGAACTGAAGCAGACCTTCTAACTAGCCTGCCTCTGCACCCAAACTGCTCACACACTTCATTACAATTTGCAAAATGCACTGCAAACCTGGCTCCATGTGAAAAGACAAAATTCCCTCCTAAAGTCACATATGGGTGGGGTTTGAATTTTGCAAGCCACACAAATGTGCAGGTTGGGTTTATATGAGCCCAGATGATAATTCGTCCCTGGAACAGGATGTCGGAACTTTAAAAGTAATTAACGGATAATAAAAATGACAAGGCAGGTATTGTGTTGCGACTGCAGCATGTTTGGTCCCTGGATACCAGGGTGATCCAGGACAAATATGCCTGCTTTGCAGACTCTGAATCATTGAGATGGAGGTTGAACTGCAGACATTGCAATGCATCAGGGAGTGATAAGGTTACCTGGACATTTTGTACGAGAAGGCAGTCACATCCATTAGGAGAGGGCCTTCTAACTTGGTTGGTGTCGGGGTGCACCTGCGAGTGAGGCTGGTAAGAGGGTGTAGAAGGTAGAAGTGGGACAGCCTCAGCATTTTCAATTGTCCAACAGGTTCAAGGTTCAATCTGTATAATTGAAAGTGGTGGCTGCAGGGTGGATGAGTGACCTGATCTCAACACCATGGGATAGGAAGCCATTCAAGCAGCGTCCATTAATAGGAACGTGGTGGTAGTTACATTAATTAATGACCTTGTGGCAAAGGC
This sequence comes from Scyliorhinus torazame, assembly GCF_047496885.1. Taxonomy (NCBI): domain Eukaryota; kingdom Metazoa; phylum Chordata; class Chondrichthyes; order Carcharhiniformes; family Scyliorhinidae; genus Scyliorhinus; species Scyliorhinus torazame. The sequence goes on along the minus strand of NC_092716.1, from coordinate 62,434,076 downwards.
ACACTGATGAAACAGTGATCATAATGTGATTTAATTTGACATTCACTTTGAGGGAGAGAGGCATGGATCTGAGACTAGTGTTTTATGCTTAAATATGTGCAATTATGAAGGCATGAAGACAGAGCTGGCCAAATTGAACTGGGAAATTAGATTAAGGGATAAATCCGCAAAGGTGCAGTGGCAGACATTTAAGGGGATATTTCAGAATCCACAGAAAAGATACATTCCAGTGAGAAAGAAAGACCCTCAGGAATGACACATCATCCATGGCTGAATCAAAAAGTTAAAGAAAGTTTTAAATTAAATTTAAATATAATAGCGTATAATTCCACAAAGATGAGTGGCGGGTAAGAAGATTGGCCAGAATATGAAGGTCAACAAAAAATAATTAAAAGATTAATGAGTGACAAAATAAAGTACAGGGAAGAATCTGGAGCCCGCTCTCGCCACCCGCAGGATCAGTGGTGAGGGCAGTAAACCTTACAAGAATTGGGAAATGCGATTATCGCTGGAGGAATCACGTTTCCTGATTTTCCCCACTCCTCGCCGACGATGTCACGAGACTCACGCCTTAGATTAATAAACTTGGACACATTTTAATATTATTCGCTCCCCCCTCGCTAAATGATCCCCCCTCACTAAGTAGTCATAACTCGCTGACGTAATGTTACATTGACCAGGTTCACAAGAGGTTGGGTCAGGCAGGAGATGGAAGAGGGGATCCCTTGGGGATGCAGAGGCAAGTACAGCCCCCAGGGGGGAGAGGGACATGCTCAGACAGTGCCCTGACACAGTGCCCGGCATACATAGACACTGTTCCAACCTGGCAATACCAACTTGTGCCACGGCAGTGCCAGGATAGACCCTAGCAGAAGAACACCATGGCGATGCATTGATGTGTGGTGGGTGGACAAAGTGGAAATTGCGGCGGGGGGGTGTTTTCCAGTGATGAATGCCGGTGGGGTGAGAGCCCTCAAGGTCTCCATGATGGGGGCTGGGGGCCATTCGCTGCGATGCTGGTCAGGACACCCTTTAAAGATGGCACCCCAATCTGTTTGGAGCCAGTTGCTGGCTCTATGCGGCCCGCCACGCCATCTCATCTGTTTTGATAAAGGGGCTCAAGAATCTATGAGAAAACTGGTCTGTGCAACTGGAGTGTTAACACGCCAGTTTTCTGTCTGAGCCAGGCACTTTGCCAAATTCTGGTAAGATTGCACACTATGAGAGAAAACTAGCTCGAAATATAACACAGACAGTGAATATTTGTACGGGAATTTAAAAAGGAGAAGAGCAGATTAAGTGAATGTTGGTCCTCTAGAGCGTGAGATTTGGGAAATAATAATGGAAAATAAGGAAGTGGCAGGTGAATTGAAAATACTTTACATTTGACCTCATTGTAGAGGATCTGTAACATTACAAAAATAATTGTGGATCAGGAAGTAAAAGGCAATGAGGAACTTAATTCAAATCACCAGAGAAAGGGTATTGAGAAAGTTAGTGGAGCTAATAGCTGATCAGTCTTCAAGTCCTGATGGACTTTATGCTAAGGGCCTTGTCCTGCCAAGAAATGCTAAGGGAATGTCTGAGACAACTAAGGTGGAAACTATTGAGTCTTTTTCCCTAACACTTTATATGTCTGCTAGATGGGAATTAATATGTGCTCTCAGAGGTGGGTGCTCGTCCTGATGAACCTTTCCTGCAAGGAGCATAGTTTATGCCTGGATAACAATAATAATCTTTATTATTGTCACAAGTAGGCTTACAGTAACACTGCAATGAAGTTACTGGCTGTCTAGCGATGCTTCGCGGAATCTTTCTGCCACATTTCCTGAGTGTCCAGCAGTATCGATGGAGGGAATAGATGATCATTTACTGCTGTGTCAAATCCCAAAATGTCTCTCCCAAATGCTAAGGCAGTGGAGGATGTAAATCTAGCAGTCTTCCGATAAATGCATGTTAGTTAATAATCACAGGATGGTCTTGTTGAACCACTCTCAGTGAGGGCAATGTTAACAGAACTCAGAGCTTTGGGTGCATACTGCCATGTTAAGATCTAAGTGTTCATCTCTGCATGAATCAGGCATCTTCATGTGGCTTGTCTGAATCCTCGGCCTCCTTAGATTTATCCCCTTCAACGTTCTCCTCATCCGAGGAGATGTCTAGTTCCTCCATGTCATCCTATGACAACACATTCCCCCTTTGCAGTGTTAGGTTGTGCAGGGCGCAGCAAATAACAATGATGTGGGACACTCGCCACGGCGAATATTGGAGAGTCCCACTTGAGCAGTCCAAACATCTGAAACACATCTTTAAGAGACCATTAGTCTGGTCTATTAAGGATCTTGTGGGTAAATGAGCAGAATTGTATCTCATCAGATGCAGTCCATGTACGACGAATAGGCATCATTTCCCATGTCTCCATGGTTTCCCTATCATCCAGGAGCGAACCCTCCATGCATTGAACTCTTTCAATTATATCTGGTATGTGTGTGATGGTAACCTTCAGATCAAATGACATTGGATGCCCTCCATGTCCCTGCTATGTGAGTTCCTTATGGACAATGTAGCAAATATGAGCTACCACATCCCCCGACAAGTGAAGGTGCCGACAACACCTTCTTTCACTTACCATAATCACACCAAAGGTTTTTGTTGATTTGGCCTCTGTAAGGATCAGGATCCAATTAAAACAATGTGTACCGCAGCACCTCAATTTAATGGATTCTCGCCTGAATGCACAGCATTAGTAAATGAGCCAAGCTCATTGTTCATTAAACCCCCAGGTCCAGCACACAGCTGAGCCATGCTGACCATGGTTTGAGCAGAACGGTTACAGGGTGCCTCTTCAACCAAACAAGGGTTTGTGTGCTGCACTCCTCCCACACGCCCAGAGCCCATCCCCAATCAATTGTTTCTCATTTGTTTTTCGAGTTGCATCATTGTGAGGTCAGTTTAAAAATGGTACTGCTGACCTTCGTCTGGGAGGCCAGCTTCCAACCTCCCCCCATCACCCATCATGTTCCTCCCATCTTCCTCCATACTCACTAGCTCCTAATTCCCCTTTCTCCAATTACAATCCAACCTCCCACTTTGCTCATTATTCATGTGGATATTCCAGTTTTCACCCTGATCTCTTCAATGTTGATGTCCTTTGTCAACGTACCTCCTTCCTTCTCCAGGCCAAATGCACGCTGACTTTACAGGAAAACCGCCACCATCCAATAGCCCTCCCCATGACATTTCAGCCACATACAGGATACAAATGCCTCCCCTGGCTGTGACTGTGTTCTGTGCCTCACACACGGCTCCAATCCCCAGGCAGATTCCTTAGGCGACTGACCACACCATATCGTCACAGCCCAAAGAGAGACCTTGCTCTGCCTAAGACTTATATGCCGTGCAGAGCCCTCTATCATGGCCCACACAGCCCTGGAAAAGTATCTTCAATATGCCCCAGCAGCATGGCTTCTGCCCCAGGACAGCCTTTCGCTGCTCCACCCACTTCTGTAGTCCTGTTTCTGTCTACTCCCCACCCCTTCCCTGGTCACCCCCCCCCCCCCCCCCCCCACCCCCCCAGGCCTGTGTCTGACTCCTTTCTTCCCTCACATAGTCCTGCCACCACCTGCCCCTGCCCCACATGTTTTACCACCTGTGCCCAGTCTTCGTCCATCTTGTGAGACAGGCAGAAATGCTATTAAAGGTGGGCAAAAACTGCATCTACTGAGCTCCAAATCATCTCTAAACTGAAGCTCATCAGGTGCATAGCACTTGTATTGAGTTGGGAAACAAATCTTTCTAATTATCCATTCATCCGGCACTTAACTTGGAGAGGGAACATAATGCCAGAGAGTTAGCCTTTTCATGAGAGACAGATGTGATCAATATGGTTCCCAACATGGATCAGCAGGAAATTCGACTCGCCTTTAACCTGCCATTAAGTTTAGGCGAACAAAACACCAAACTAATTTCCTGCTGGCAGGAAATAGATTTTCTTCGATCATGCTGAACGTTATGCCCCCGCCATTGGCAGGAAGGGAAAACTCCACCCAAGGGACAGCATCTTCAGCAAAGACCGATGACAGGTTGGAAAAGCAGTTTTGAAACTGCCAATGTCAATGGCAGCTGTATAGCGCAGCACTTAGAAAAAGAAATGAAGTCACGGGTTCCACAATATGCCGCTGGCCCCTGATTCCCCCACGCCACCAGCAACATAGACAGCCGAGGATTGGGGCACCATTTTTTAAAGGTTGCCACAAAGCAGAGAGAGAGAACAAACTCACCCTTGAACCACCCTGGTGCACTCCCAGCACTGCCTGGGCACTACCGCTGGCACTTCCCCCAGCGTTGTCTGCGCACTGTCCCCTGGCACTATCTGAACACTGCCCCCTGGCATTACCCAAACATTGCCCCCTGGCATTACCCAGACATTGCCTCTGGCACTATCTGAACACTGCCCCCTGGCACTATCTGAACACTACCCCCTGGCATTACCCAGGTACTGCTCCCTGGCACTATCTGAGCACTGCCTCCAGCATTATCTGCGCACAGCCCCCGGCACTACCTGAGCACTGCCTTGGCACTATCTGAGCACTGTCCCCTGGCATTACCCAGACACTGCTCCCTGGCACAATCTGAGCACTGTCCCCTGGCACTATCTGAGCACTGCCCCTGGCATTACCAAGACACTGCTCCCTGGCACTATCTGAGCACTGCCTCCAGCATTATCTGTGCACAGCCCCCCGGCACTATCTTAGCTCTGCCTCAGCACTATCTGAGCACTGCCCCTGGCATTACCCAGACATTGCCCCTGGCACTATCTGAGCACTGCCTCCAGCATTATCTGTGCACAGCCCCCCGGCACTATCTTAGCTCTGCCTCGGCACTATCTGCGCACTGCTCCCTGGGATTACCCAGACATTGCCCCTGGCACTATCTGAGCACTGCCTTCTGGCATTACCCAGACACTGCCCCCTGGCACTATCTGAGCACTGCCCCCTGGCACTATCTGAGCACTGCTCCCTGGGATTACCCAGACATTGCCCCTGGCACTATCTGAGCACTGCCTTCTGGCATTACCCAGACACTGCCCCCTGGCACTATCTGAGCACTGCCCCCAGGCACAATCTGAGCACTGCTCCCTGGGATTACCCAGACACTGCCCCCAGGCACTATCTGAGCTCTGCCTCCAGCATTATTTGTGCACAGCCCCCCGGCACTATCTGAGCACTGCCTCGGCACTATCTGAGCACTGCCCTCTGGCATTACCCAGACACTGCCCCCTGGCACTATCTGTGCACAGCCCCCCGGCACTAACTGAGCACTGCCTCGGCACTATCTGAGAACTGCCCTCTGGCATTACCCAGACTCTGCTCCCTGGCACAATCTGAGCACTGCTCCCTGGCACAATCTGAGCACTGTTCTCTGGCACTATCTGAGCACTATCCCCAGGCATTACCTGGACACTGCCCTGGCATTACCGAGACACCACCCCCTGCCACTATCTGAGCACTGCCCCCTGCCACTATTTGAGCACTGCCCCTGGCATTACCCAGGCACCGCCACTCGCCATTTTCTTTGCTTTTTTGGGATGTTCCCATATTCTTGGTGTTTTCCTACTTATTCGCTCGAAAGGTCCAGCAAAGTATGTCTTTCTTTCTATTTCACTTCTTGTTGACTTATTAATCTACTTCGTGCCACCTTTGCTTAATCTGCATTTCTTTGTCAATAATGTTTATTTATCCTTATTCTTGGAAGTATCTCTTGACAGGTGTTCCATTTGCCCAGCTGGTATTGTCTTGTGTACCCTCCCCGATCAAATAACTCAAAATTAAGAAACTGGTTTATGAAACTGGCAGACAGTAACATTGCAATGGATTATTTCTGTGTGTTTTTAATTGATTTCAGATGCTCATGGCACAACTTACCACAGCATTCCGACGCAAAGCCATTGGCCAGACAGACACTCGGGTGCGATTAATGAGTGAAGTGTTGGCACATATAAAACTGATAAAAATGTATGCATGGGAAAAATCATTTGCACGTTCTATTAGCGGTAAGATAACACAGTTTTCAGTTCATCGAAATAAGAGATATCATTCATTAGAACTATGATCTTTTTAAAAAAATGTATTTTATTACAAACCTGTATCAAAATAGATTACAGCACATAAACACCCCGGGAAACATACTTCCCAGCAATCAACTATACAGTTGACATTTTTTTCCCTTTCACCCCGCCTCGACGAACAGCTCCTCAAACACAGTCACAATCATCCCCACCTTTTCTCAAACCCCTCTGCAGAGCCCCTTAAATCATATTTTATCTTCCCCAGCCGCAGGAAGTCATACAGGTCACCCAACCATCCTGTTACCCTCGGTGGCGATGCTGACTGCCACTCGAGAAAAATTCGCCGGCGTGCAATCAGAGAGGTGAAGGCGACGACATCGGCCTTCTTCCTCTCCATGAGCTCCGGCTTCTCTGAAATCCCAAATATCACCACCATAGGGTCCATGTCCACCTCCTCCTCTACTATCCTGGCTAAAGCTGCGAACACTCCCGCCCAGAATCCTCCCAATTTTTCACAATCCCAAAACATGTGCGTGTGATTCACTGGCCCCTGCCTACATCTCTCAAACTCATCTGCTACCCTCTGAAATAGCCCACTCATTCTTGCCCGAGTCATATACACCCTGCGCACCACCTTAAACTGTATCAGGCTCATCCTTGCACAGGAGATGGTCCCGTTTACCCTACACAGTGCCTCACTCCATACTCCCCAATTGATCTCCCTTCCCAACTCCCCTTCCTATTTCTCCTTGATTTTCACCACCCACTCACCTCCCTGCTCCTCCAGCCACTTGTATATATCCCCAATTCGTCTTCCCCCTTCCACATAGAACTATGATTTTGATATTAATTTTATATACAGATAAAAGCATATTTTAACTACAAACCTGTTCCATATAAAAAGCTATTTCAAAGTGCCCACAATTCTGTGATGCAACTGTGAAAGTTATGTTCAACAAACTCCTTTGTATATAATCGTATTTAAAGCAAACATGATTGAAAGCAAACATGTTAGCATCTTTATATTTTCCTCAAAATTAAACAACGAAAAAGCATAATTTTCCAGGATGAAAACTTTCAAGTATTACACATTTTATGGATGTTACAGGACTCAAATCCCCTGCTTTGATGTGGACAATTTGTCTTTATCATTTTCTAAAACAGATGTGCGAAAAGATGAACGGAAAATATTAGAAAAAGCAGGATATGTTCAGAGTGTGAATACTTCAATTATCCCCATTGTACCGACATTGGCCTCAGTCCTCATATTTATGGTACACACACAGCTGCGATATGATTTGACTGCATCCACGGTAAGAGGAAATGGAGAGAGCATTGATTGTGCACTGAGTGAAAGGTAATCCTGACTGGTTGCAAATCCATTCCTTTGAACTTTACAATTCATTTATCTCATCACTCTAGGCATTTACTGTGATTGCCATTTTCAACGCAATGAAATTCGCAATGAGCGGTCTGCCAATTTCAGTTAAATCGTTCGCAGAGGCTAAAGTTTCTTTACAAAGACTAAAGGTAAATCAGTACCTTTGCTAATAATTTTACATTTGTTGCTTTAAATATATACTTGCAAGTTGCTTTTAGAAAATTAATTAAACAATTCTCAATATTCTTATTCAGATTTATAAATTGATTTTCCATTATTAGAAAATCCTGGTCATGAAAGATCCTGTTGTATATGTGAAAAATTTGCAAGACTCTCCATATGCAGTGCTGATGGAAAATGCTTCACTTTCATGGGACAACACAAATGGCAATGGGGAATCAAATCCTGCCGACAAGATTTCACACGGAAAAAATGTTTTTAGTGCAAATGAAACAAATGAGTCCAGTATTTCTGGTCAATTGCCAGAAATGATACCGAAAGCATCAATGACTCTTCAAAATGTTGACTTCTGTTTGGACAAGGTACATGCTCACAGATATTGCCCCTGTTAAATTAGAACATCTTGGGCGGGATTCTCCGAGCCCGCACCGGCTCGGAGAATCGCTCGGGGGGCACACAAATCCCGCCGCACCGCTCCGACGGCGGTACTGCGATGCTCCGAACCAGGAAAAAGCTCGCCGACGGGGATTGCACCGCGCGGCCCGCAGAATCGGCAAACCTGGCGCGACGTGCTTGGCCCTGGGCCTGGTGCGAGTTTCCGGCCCACATGGGCCGAAGTCCCGCCGACGTGACCGCAGCTCATGCCGGCGTAAATCAAACATGGTATTTAACGGCGTCAACCAGTCGTGCTGGCTGACGCCGGCGAAGAAGGAGGTAGGGGTCGGCGTGGGGGGCAGCCACATGTCGAGACAGCTGGGCTGTGGCTGGGCGGGGGGGTGTTGTGTTTGACGGGGGTGGAGGCCACCCAGGGCCAGGGGTGCCGGGCGGTGTCAGGGCTGGTGTCTTTGGAGTTTGGGGGTGGGGTGGGGAGTGTCGGGGCTGGTGTCTGAGGAGGCTGGGGGTGGGGTGGGGAAGGCCGGGGCTGAAGTTTGGGGACGTTGTGGGCGGTGTCAGGGCTGGTGTCTTTGGAGGTTGGGGGTGGGGTGGGGAGGGTAGGGGCTGGTGTCTGGGGACGGTGCGGGTAGGGTGGAGAGGGTGGGGGCTGGTGTCCTGGGAGGGTGGGGGTGGGGGGGATTCGGGGCTGGTGTCTGTGGAGGTTGGGGGTGGGGTGGTGAAGGTCAGGGCTGGTGTCTGGGGACGGTGTGTGTGGGGTGGGGAAGGTCAGGGCTGTTGGCTGGGGAGTTTGGGGGTGGGGTAGGGAGGGTCGGGGCTGGTGTCTGGGGAGGTTGGGGAGGGTCGGGGCTGGTGTCTGTGGAGGTTGGGGGTGGGGTGGGGAGGGTCGGTGCTGGTGTCTGGGGAGGGTGGGAGTGGGGTGGGGAGATTCTGGACTGGTGTCTGGGGATGGTGGGGGTGCCGGGCGATGTCGGTGCTGGTGTCTGGAGAGGCTGGGGGTGGGGTGGTTGATGCACGATCAATTAAACACAAAGACGAGGTTGTATCATAACTGAAGGCTTTAATAGACTAGATCTGTTCCCCAGCAGCTTCGGTACAGAATGAGGGCTGCTGGGACGGCACCTGTTCTTATACCCCACCTGTCAGGGCGGAGCCACATACCAAACAGCCAATGGTAAGCTGCTAGGCTTAGCCAATGGCCTACAGCCTCTCGGGTACTGCAATACCTGATACTACCACATTCACCCCCTGTAAAAAAGAGTCCGGCGGGGGTGGTGGCCAGTGGTTACAATTGCATTTAACATGATATGATCAGATATGGAGGTACCGTGAGTATTTACAAGCGTGGAAGATATATACAGTCAGTGTTCATTTACAGTTACAGTTACAGTGTAGCAATCAGTCGGTCGGGTGGCCTGGTCGTTCTCCGGGATCGTATGAGCCTCTGTGGTGATTCTTGTAGGGGTCCGGGCGTCTGCGACTCCGGGAGCGTGGCTTCATCGTCCATGGCAGCTTTGTCACCCCTAGACGGCGCTGGTGGGGCAAACGGTTGACACGAGAGGGGGGGCGCCTGTAGGGGGTGTCGGTGGGTGGGATGGCCTAGGTAGGAGCGGCGGGAGGACGGACCCCCCCAGTGAGGTGCTGTGGGGGGGGAGGGGGTGGGGTAATGGTTCGGGTGCGCGTGGGGTTCCGGCGGGCGCCAGGTCCCGGAGGGAGACTGTATCTTGCCGGCCGTCAGGGAACGCCACGTAGGCGTACTGGGGGTTAGCGTGCAGCAGGTGGACCCTCTCGACCAACGGATCTGACTTGTGCGCCCGCACGTGCTTCCAAAGCAGGATCGGTCTGGGTGTCGCTAGCCAGGTTGGGAGCGAGGTCCCGGAGGATGACTTCCTGGGGAAGACAAGGAGACGTTCATGAGGTGTCTGATTGGTAGTTGTACAGAGTAGCAACCGAATGGCATGGAGGGCCTCCGGGAGGACCTCCTGCCAGCGGGAGACGGGGAGAGTCCTGGACCGCAGGGCCAGTAGAACAGTCTTCCAGACCGTTCCGTTCTTCCTCTCTACCTGCCCGTTTCCCCGGGGGTTGGAACTGGTTGACCTGCTCGAGGTGATGCCCTTGCTGAGCAGGAATTGACGCAGTTCGTCGCTCATAAAGGAGGACCCCCTATCACTGTGTATGTACGCGGGGAACCCGAACAGTGTAAAGATACCCTGGAGGGCCTTGGTGACAGTGGTTGTGGTCATGTCCGGGCAGGGGATGGCAAATGGGAACCGGGAGTACTCGTCAATCATGTTCAGGAAATACGTGTTGCGGTCGGTGGAGGGGAGGGGGCCTTTGAAGTCCATGCTGAGGCGCTCAAAGGGACGGGAAGCCTTTATCAGGTGCGCCCTCTCTGGCCGGTAGAAGTGCGGCTTGCACTCCGCGCAGATTTGGCAGTCCCTGGTGGCTGTCCTGACCTCCTCGATGGAGTAGGGCAGGTTGCGGGCCTTAATGAAGTGGAAAAAGCGAGTGACCCCCGGGTGGCAGAGGTCCTCGTGGAGGGCTCGGAGGTAGTCCACTTGTGCGGTGGCACACGTGGCACAGGACAGGGCTTCGGAAGGCTCATTTAGCTTCCCAGGACGGTACAAGATCTCGTAGTTGTAGGTGGAGAGTTCTATCCTCCACCGTAAGATCTTGTCGTTCTTTATCTTGCCCCGCTGTGCATTATCAAACATGAACGCTGTCATGATATTCAAGTGAACATCACAGCACATACATACATACATAGTGATGGACAGATCAACGGACCAATTAGCACACACAACAGCCAATCACAGACAAGAGCATACACAGTACAAAACAAGGAACACAACACTTCCTGTGCAGTCCAGCAGGAGACAGCTCAGGCAAGGACCTCCAAGCCAGACACTCAGACAGTCACCATGTGCTGAGTACCAGAGTTTGTTATATAAATAGTTACAAAAAATAAAACTGCGTTGTACCAATCGCAACCGTGTTGGTTCGTCTGTGTCTCAGAGCACCCAACACTTCATGGTACCAGAAGTGAATTAAAACCTACCCACAAATCTGCCATCCTGCGCCATGGACACCGTCAACACACCGCAGCCGTTGCAAGTCGCTGGGAACCTTGGCATAAATTGGACGCTGTTCAAACAGCGCTTCGAACTCTTTTTGGAAGCCAACGAAAAACAGAGCGCCTCGGACAAAAGAAAGATCGTCATCCTCCTCACCACCGCAGGTCAGCACGCCATCCATGTCTACAACTCCCTGGTGTTCGCGGAAGGCGAGGACAAATCTAAATACGACACGGTCCTCCTCAAGCTCGACCAACACTTCAACATTGAGGTCAACGAGAGCTTTGAGATACAACGAGAGGTATGTCTTCCAGCAGCGCCTGCAAGGTAAGGATGAGCCCTTTCAGTCATTCCTTACGCATCTCCGCATACTTGCGCAGTCCTGCGGTTATGACACCACCTCAGAGTCCATGATCCGGGACCAGATAGTTTTTGGGGTTGCCTCGGGCAGCCTACGCCAGCAGCTTTTAAAAATAAAAGGCCTAACCTTAGCATCTGCAGTTGAAGCCTGTGTCCTGCACGTGAACGTGACTAGCCGCTATGCCCAATCTCAGGCGACCGAATCGGCGCGGAGAGGGTCCTACGTGACCGGATCGGCCAGCCAGGTGCCCCACGAGGCCGAACGGGTCCAGGCGATCGAGTCTCCCGGCCCGCAGCCCGGACGAGGGCAGCCGTTTCGCGCTTTTCGAGGCCTTCCGCGCTTGTGCGCGCCAAAACCTATGGCAGCACTGAGGGACGTGATGCGCAGGCGCGCTCGACGCAAGACCGAACTGTGCATGCGCAGTGGCGCAATGAACGCCATGACGTCACGACGTGCGGCACCTATGGAGCTGCACATTTAAAAGGGCAATGTCCCGCAAGAACCCGACAATGCCTGCGCTGTGGCAAGGTGGGCCACTACGCTGCTTACTGTCGAGCAGCTCAACCTGTCAATCTTCCACATCTCCGACAACCTCGCAGGAACGTGCGGACCATTCAGCCTCCACATTATGACATCCAGACCGATGACACAGATGACCGAGACGCCTTCCGTGTTGAGGTCATTGATGGGAGCCGATTCAACACAATCAATCCGGGTGATGAATGGTGTGCCACCCTGACGGTCAACCGATCGGCGATCACTTTCCGCCTGGACACTGGCGCCTCCGCCAACCTCATAGCATGGTCAGCCTTCTACGCCATGAAGGTCAGACCACCATCCAGGGTCGGGGCTGGTGTCTGGGGACGGTGAGGGTGGGGAGGGTCGGGGCTGGTGTCTGGGGATGGTGGGGGTGGGGAAGGTCGGGGCTGGTGTCTGGGGACGGTGAGGGTGGGGAGGGTCGGGGCTGGTGTCTGGGGATGGTGGGGGTGGGGAAGGTCGGGGCTGGTGTCTGGGGATGGTGGGGATGGGAGGGTCGGGGCTGGTGTCTGGGGACGGTGGGGGTGGGGAAGGTCGGGGCTGGTGTCTGGGGACGGTGGGGGTGGGGTGGATCGGGGCTGGTGTCTGGGGAGGGTGGGGGTTGGGAGGATCGGGGCTGGTGTCTGGGGACGGTGGGGGTGGGGTGGGGGGTATCGGGGCTGGTGTCTGGGGACGGTGGGTGTGGGGTCAGGGCTGGTGTCTTGGCAGGGTGGGGGTGGGGAGGGTCGGGGCTGGTGTCTGGGAGGGTGGCGGTGGGGCGGGGCGGGGCTGGTGTCTGGGAGGGTGGCGGTGGGGAGGGTCGGGGCTGGTGTCTGGGGAGGGTGGTGGTGGGGGTGGGGAGTATCAGGGCTGGTGTCTGGGGACGGTGGGGGTGGGGAGGGTCGGGGCTGGTGTCAGGGGAGGGTGGGGATTGGGGGGGCGTTGTTTTGCGTGGCCTGGTGCCACCTGTCAACAGTGGCGACCATGCAGCCCATGGCATCAGGTTGCGGAGGTGGGTATGTGTAATGTTGATATGTCGTCTACCCCTACCACCTGCAGACCGTTATGCTTGGCAATCACCCAGCGATGTTGGCCGCCATGGCAGGGGCCGATATCCTGCATGAAGCCCTATGGCAGCTGGAGCAGGAGCGTGCCAGGGAGGCAGCAGAGGCTGACGCAGAGGAGCGTGCCCCAGAGGGGCAGGTGGCAGGCGGCAGGCGCCCAGGCCGGATGGCCGGCTACCCGACAGGAGGAGGAGGAGGATGAGGAGGAGGAGGAGAAGGTGTCATGGCAACGGAGGCGCCCAATGAGGCCCCGTGTGTACCGACGCTGCATGTCCTTCCAGTACCTCCCAGACAGGGCATGCAGGAGAGACTCAGGATGAGGCTGGAAACCATCACCCATATCTGCCACCTGATGGCACACCTGGCACCGCGTGGGACTGGGGGTGGACACCCTCTCCCGGTGACCGTCAAGGTGACGGTCGCCCTTAACTTCTACGCGACAGGGTCGTTACAGTCGCCGAGTGGGGGCCTGTCCGGCATCTCCCAGACATCGGCGCACCGGTTCATCTGTGCAGTGACGAACGCCCTGTACGACATCGCGGCCCGCTACATTCAGTTCCCTGTGGATCGCGCCCACCAGGATGCCGGGCTGCAGGCTTTGCTGCCGTGGCCAGGATTCCCATGGTCCGGGGGCGATCGATGGGGTGCACATCGCCCTACGGCCACCAGCGGATAACAGGGCCGTGTTCATGCACAGGAAGGGGATCGACTTCATGAACATGCAGGTGGTCTGCGACCACCGGATGCGGATCCTGCACGTCTGCGCCCGTTACCCGGGCAGTGTGCATGACTCGTTCATATTGGCACAATCGTTCATTCCCGCCATGTTTGAAGGATGCCCCCCCCCCCCCCCCCCGGCTGAGGGGCTGGCTGCTGTGCGACAAGGTTACTCGTTGAGGGCGTGGCTGATGACGCCTATAAAAAGGCCACGGACTGACACGGAGAACCGCTACAACAATGACCATGCAGTGACCAGGGTTGTGGTCGAGAGGAGCTTTGGGCTGCTGAAGATGCGCTTCAGGTGCCTGGACCACTCTGGAGGGGCCCTCCAGTACCCGTCAGAGCGTGTCGGCCGCATCGTTGTGCTCTGCAGCGTCCTGCACAATATAGCCCAGCAGAGGGGCGATGTGCTACAGGCAGTGGAGGAGGAGGAGGGGGAAGACAAAGATGGGCACGCCTCCCAGATGAGGATGATGTGGGGGGGGTGGTGGGTGAATGCACGGGACATACAGGCTGGACAGGGACGGGATTCTGCCCACCGAAACCGGATGGGCCAGCGGGCACGGGAAGAGTTGATAGCCACATGGTTCAAAGACTAGTTGGGGGGGGGGAATCGCTGAGCATGGGCACAGACGCACAGACAGCACAATACCGCACCACTCCACCACCCCCACCCCGCCCACCACCCACCACCTTCACCCCGCCCACCACCAACCAGCCGCATGCCCACCAGCTCTCCATCACACATCCACCTGTGGCACAACGGGCAGGGGTCACACGATCGCCAGTCTATTGCATGGCAAGGTGTATGATGACAACCTGCTCTGCGATGAGCTCCGGGCTCTACATCGTTAAACAATGTCTGACTCATTGCCACAGTAACACCCTCCACCTGGGCAGTCCATGCATGCGGCCTGGCCACTGCAGCGCATGGACCCGTCGTCTGCCAGTGGGCGGGGTGGCGAGGGCAACCCGGGTGTTGGGGGGGCACACCACACTCACCTGAGCTCGACTTCCTATCACCCCTCACACACACTGGCACTCACTTCCACCCCACCCTACATGCATCGGACAGAGCACAGAGGCAACTTCTGTAGGTGTGAAAGTGATTTTAATAACAAACAGTTCGTACACGTGCCCTAACCCCTATAACTAGTCTGTGCCCTGCACCTGTGCCAACTTACTCCATGTCTAATTTTCTGGCCTTACGGGCCCTACGACTACATCTAGGTGCTTCCCCAGACAGTACAGCAGAACTGGAGGCGGACTCCTGTGATTCCTACCCTGTGACAAGGGTCCCCTTTGGCGTGCGTTTAATGGGGCGGCCAGGCTTGGATGGGCCAGGCTGCGGCTCGGGCGACCGGGATGGCGTGGTGCCAGCCTGTTCTGCCCATTGCCCACCAGATGAACCTGGGACAAAAGTGGGGGGAGTCCGAGGTGTCATGGTCTTCTGGGAACCTCCCCTGCAGGGGGACCCAGAACGGACTCCAGCACCTCCTCCTCCCTCAGGGTGCCTGATGGCCACTGCGGCACTCCATGGGACAGGGATGTGAATGGATCCAGCAGCCGAGGCACCCCCGGAATCTGGCGCTGCCAATCCTGAAGGCCCGCCCTGGTATCGACGAGGGTCTACAAGCTTGCAGCCATGGAGCTCAGGGAGTTGGCCATCTCTGTCTGTGTCTGTGCGACGCTGGCCAGCACCTGTGCAATGGCACCTATGCCCTCAGCAATGGCCTGCTGAGACTGGGCCGTGGCCTGCTGGGACCGGACCACGGCGTTGAGCGCCTCTGCGATCTGCAGTTGGTTCTCGCTCATGGCTGCCTGTGAGAAGGCAGCCATGTCATAGGCCACAGACGCCGCCTGCATGGAAAGCCCCCGGCCTTGCATACTGCTGCCCATGTCCGACACCGTCGCCCCCATTGCCTTCACTGCGGACGCCACCCGTCACCACTCCCTGCTCCTGCACGCGGGGTGCACTCCTCCACCTGTGTCTGCAGCTGTTGGAAGCCGGCCGTCATCCCCTCCACTTGTCCCAGGGTCCCTGACTGAATCGGGTCTATGGGTGGGTGTGGGAACTCCAGGAACCCAGGATTCATCTGGGCGGCAGCTGGTTGCTGGGGCTGGGCTGCCCTCCGACCGTCTGGTCCCTCGGCTGCTCCTACCTCCACCTGCTGTACCGGGACGGCTGCGTTGTGTGCAACAGAAGTGAGTGAGTGTCCCAGAAGTCTCATCACTAAAGTGCCGAACCGGAGTGAGAGTTTCTGCGATGGTGGAGGGTGTAGGAGACAGCAGTGGTGTTCCATGGGTGTCCTCATCGGAGCCGAAGTCCGGGGTCCCCTGGCGTGGTGTGTCCTGGGTGTGTGTGTCCTGGGTGTGTGTGTCCTGGGTGTGTGTGTCCTGGGTGTCGGTGTCCTGGGTGTGTGTGCCCTGGGTCTGTGTCCTGGGTGTGTGTGTCCTGGGCGTGGTGTGTCCTGGGTGTCGGTGTCCTGGGTGTGTGTGTCCTGGGTGTCGGTATCCTGGGTGTGTGTGTCCTGGGTATGTGTGTGCTGGGTGTGTGTGCCCTGGGTGTGTGTGTCCTGGGTGTGTGTGTCCTGGGTGTGTGTGTCTGGGTGTGTGTATCCTGGGTGTGTCCCCTGGGTGTGTGTGTCCTGGGTGTGTGTCCTGGGTGTTGATGTCCTGGGTGTGTGTGTCCTGGGTGTGTGTGTCCTGGGTGTCGGTGTCCTGGGTGTGTGTGTCCTGGGTGTGTGTGTCCTGGGTGTGTGTCCTGGGTGTGTGTGTGCTGGGTGTGTCTGTCCTGGGTGTGTGTCCTGGGTGTCGGTGTCCTGGGTGTGTGTGTCCTGGGTGTGTGTGTCCTGGGTGTCGGAGTCCTGGGTGTGTGTGTCTTGGGTGTGGGTGTCCTGGATGTGTGTGTCCTGGGTGTGTGTGTCCTGGGTGTGTGTGTCCTGGGTGTGTGTGTCCTGTGTGTGTATGTCCTGGGTGTCAGTGTCCTGGGTGTGCATGTCCTGGGTGTGCGTGTCCTGGGTGTGTGTGTCCTGGGTGTGTGTGTCCTGGGTGTGTGTGTCCTGGGTATCGGTGTCCTGGGTGTGTGTGTCCTGTGTGTGTGTGTCCTGGGTGTCGGTTTCCTGGGTGTGTGTCCTGGGTGTGGGTATCCTGGGTGTGTGTGTGCTGGGTGTGTGTGCCCTGGGTGTGCGTGTCCTGGGTGTGTGTGTCCTGCGTGTGTGTGTGCTGGGTGTGTGTGCCCTGGGTGTGTGTGTCCTGGGTGTGTGTGTCCTGGGTGTGTGTGTCCTGGGTGTGTGTCCTGGGTGTGTGTGTGTCCTGGGTGTGTGTGTCCTGGGTGTGCGTGTGTCCTCGGTGTGTGTGTGTCCTGGGTGTGTGTGTGTCCTGGGTGTGTGTGTCCTGGGTGTGTGTGTCCTGGGTGTGTCCCCTGGGTGTGTGTGTCCTGGGTGTGTGTGTCCTGGGTGTGTGTCCTGGGTGTTGATGTCCTGGGTGTTGATGTCCTGGGTGTGTGTGTCCTGGGTGTGTGTGTCCTGGGTGTCGGTGTCCTGTGTGTGTGTGTCCTGGGTGTGTGTGTCCTGGGTGTGTGTCCTGGGTTACGGTGTCCTGGGTGTGTGTGTCCTGGGTGTCGGTGCCCTGGGTGTCGGTGTCCTGGGTGTGGGTGTCCTGGGTGTGTGTCCTGGGTGTGTGTGTCCTGGGTGTCGGTGTCCTGGGTGTGGGTGTCCTGGGTTTGTGTCCTGGGTGATGGTGTCCTGGGTGTGTGTGTCCTGGGTGTGTGTGTCCTGGGTGTCGGTGTCCTGGGCGTGTGTGTCCTGGGTGTGTGTGCCCTGGGTCTGTGTCCTGGGTGTGGGTGTCCTGGGTGTGTGTGTCCTGGGTGTCGGTGTCCTGGGTGTTGGTGTCCTGGGTGTGTGAGTCCTAGGTGTGTGCGTCCTGGGTGTCGGTGTCCTGGGTGTGTGTGTCCTGGGTGTGTGTGTCCTGGGTCTGTGTGTCCTGGGTGTGTGTGTCCTGGGTCTGTGTGTCCTGGGTGTTGGTGTCCTGGGTGTGTGAGTCCTAGGTGTGTGCGTCCTGGGTGTCGGTGTCCTGGGTGTGTGTGTCCTGGGTGTCGGTGTCCTGGGTGTCGGTGTCCTGGGTGTGTGTGTCCTGGGTGTGTGTGTCCTGTGTGTGTGTGTCCTGGGTGTTGGTGTCCTGGGCGTGTGTGTCCTGGGTGTCGGTGTCCTGGGTGTCGGTGTCCTGGGTGTGTGTGTCCTGGGTGTCGGTGTCCTGGGTGTGTGTGTCCTGTGTGTGTATGTGTGGTAGTATGTATTGGGGGTCATGTGGGACTGGAAGCCCTAATGTCATTGGACGGCACGGTCTGGAAGGCCGTCCTACTGGCCCTACGGTCCAGAGACCTCCCAGTTTCACGGTGGCAGGAGGTCCTCCCGGACGCTCTCCATTCCATCCGGTCGTTATTATGTACAAGCACTAATCAAACGCCCCACGAGCGTCTCCTTGTCTTCCCTAGGAGGTCCTCCTCTGGAACGTCGCTGCCGACCTGGCTGGCGGCCCCAGGACCCATCCTGCTCCGAAAGCACGTGCGGGCACATAAGGCGGACCCGTTGGTCGAAAGGGTTCACCTCCTCCATGCAAACCCCCAGTACGCCTACGTGGAGTACCCCGACGGCCGACAGGACACGGTCTCCCTGCGGGATCTGGCGCCCGCCGGCACCACGCACACCCCCCCGACACCATCAACCCAACCGCCCCCCTTCCTGCCACCGCCGCACCCCGCGACCGCCCCCTTCCCAGGAGGATCAGTCCCCCTCCCCTTTGCAACGACAGCTGAAAACGTGCGGCTCCCGGAGGCGACAACACTGGTACAAGCACCACCACCACCGCCGGGGCCGAGGCGATCGACACGGACGACCAGACCGCCCGACCGACTCGTGGCGTCGATGTAGAACAAAGATGGACTGTCCAATGAACATTTTGTTTTTCCTATACCCTCTGTAAATAGTTGTAACAGGACGATACTGTCCAATACTGTACTACCATGTAACTGTTCTATCCTCCCAGGACCAGCCCTGTAAACCCTTACCACCATACGAAGCATCACCCCGCCGGGTTCATTTTTGACAAGGGGTGAATGTGGTAGTATGTATTGGGGGTCATGTGGGACTGGAAGCCCTAATGTCATTGGCTGACAGATCCCGGGTCCTGGTTAGCCGTTGACCTCATGCTCCGCCCTGAAGGCGAAGTATAAGAAGCCGGTGCCTTCCCCCGCAGGCCAGTTTACTATCGGGCTGCTGGGGAACAGACACGCTTAATAAAGCCTCATCAACTTCACTCTATTTGTCTCACGGAGTCTTTGTGCGCCACAGTATGTCCTGGGTGTCAGTGTCCTGGGTGTGTGTGTCCTGGGTATCGGTGTCCTGGGTGTCGGTGTCCTGGGTGTCGGTGTCCTGGGTGTCGGTGTCCTGGGTGTGTGTGTCCTGGGTGTCCTGGGTGTGTGAGTCCTGGGTGTCGGTGTCCTGGGTGTGTGTGTCCTGGGTGTCGGTGTCCTGGGTGTCGGTGTCCTGGGTGTCGGTGTCCTGGGTGTGTGTGTCCTGGGTGTGTGTGTCCTGGGTGTGTGAGTCCTGGGTGTGTGTGTCCTGGGTGTCAGTGTCCTGGGTGTCGGTGTCCTGGGTGTCGGTGTCCTGGGTGTGTGTGTCCTGGGTGTGTGAGTCCTGGGTGTGTGTGTCTTGGGTGTGTGTGTCCTGGGTGTCGGTGTCCTGGGTGTGTGTGTCCTGGGTGTCCTGGGGGTGTGTGTCCTGGGTGTGTGTGTCCTGGGTGTCGGTGTCCTGGGTGTGTGTGTCCTGGGTGTGTGTGTCCTGGGTGTGTGAGTCCTGGGTGTCGGTGTCCTGGGTGTCGGTGTCCTGGGTGTCGGTGTCCTGGGTGTGTGTGTCCTGGGTGTGTGTGTCCTGGGTGTGTGTGTCCTGGATGTGGGTGTCCTGGGTGTGTGTGTCCTGGTTGTCCTGGGTGTGTGTGTCCTGGGTGTGTGTGTCCTGGGTGTCTTGGGTGTGTGTTTCCTGGGTGTCGGTGTCCTGGGTGTGTGTGTCCTGGGTGTCGGTGTCCTGGGTGTGTGTGTCCTGGGTGTGTGTGTCCTGGGTGTGTGTGTCCTGGGTGTGGGTGTCCTGGGTGTGTGTGTCCTGGTTGTCCTGGTGTGTGTGTCCTTGGGTGTGTGTGTCCTGGGTGTGTGTGTCCTGGGTGTCCTGGGTGTGTGTGTCCTGGGTGCGTGTGTCCTGGGTGTCTGTGTCCTGGGTGTCGGTGTCCTGGGTGTGTGTGTCCTGGGTGTGTGTGTCCTGGCTGTGTGTGTCCTGTGTGTCGGTGTCCTGGGTGTGTGTGTCCTGGGTGTCCTGGGTGTGTGTGTCCTGGGTGTGTGTGTCCTGGGTGTGGGTGTCCTGGGTATCGGTGTCCTGGGTGTGTGTGTCCTGGGCGTGTGTGTCCTGGGTGTCTGTGTCCTGGGTGTGTGTGTCCTGGGTGTGTGTGTCCTGGGTGTGTGTGTGCTGGGTGTCGGTGTCCTGGGTGTGTGTGTCCTGGGTGTCCTGGGTGTGTGAGTCCTGGGTGTCGGTGTCCTGGGTGTGTGTGTCCTGGGTGTCGGTGTCCTGGGTGTCGGTGTCCTGGGTGTCGGTGTCCTGGGTGTGTGTGTCCTGGGTGTGTGTGTCCTGGGTGTGTGAGTCCTGGGTGTGTGTGTCCTGGGTGTCAGTGTCCTGGGTGTCGGTGTCCTGGGTGTCGGTGTCCTGGGTGTGTGTGTCCTGGGTGTGTGAGTCCTGGGTGTGTGTGTCTTGGGTGTGTGTGTCCTGGGTGTCGGTGTCCTGGGTGTGTGTGTCCTGGGTGTCCTGGGGGTGTGTGTCCTGGGTGTGTGTGTCCTGGGTGTGTGTGTCCTGGGTGTCGGTGTCCTGGGTGTGTGTGTCCTGGGTGTGTGTGTCCTGGGTGTGTGAGTCCTGGGTGTCGGTGTCCTGGGTGTCGGTGTCCTGGGTGTCGGTGTCCTGGGTGTGTGTGTCCTGGGTGTGTGTGTCCTGGGTGTGTGTGTCCTGGATGTGGGTGTCCTGGGTGTGTGTGTCCTGGTTGTCCTGGGTGTGTGTGTCCTGGGTGTGTGTGTCCTGGGTGTCTTGGGTGTGTGTTTCCTGGGTGTCGGTGTCCTGGGTGTGTGTGTCCTGGGTGTCGGTGTCCTGGGTGTGTGTGTCCTGGGTGTGTGTGTCCTGGGTGTGTGTGTCCTGGGTGTGGGTGTCCTGGGTGTGTGTGTCCTGGTTGTCCTGGTGTGTGTGTCCTTGGGTGTGTGTGTCCTGGGTGTGTGTGTCCTGGGTGTCCTGGGTGTGTGTGTCCTGGGTGCGTGTGTCCTGGGTGTCTGTGTCCTGGGTGTCGGTGTCCTGGGTGTGTGTGTCCTGGGTGTGTGTGTCCTGGCTGTGTGTGTCCTGTGTGTCGGTGTCCTGGGTGTGTGTGTCCTGGGTGTCCTGGGTGTGTGTGTCCTGGGTGTGTGTGTCCTGGGTGTGGGTGTCCTGGGTATCGGTGTCCTGGGTGTGTGTGTCCTGGGCGTGTGTGTCCTGGGTGTCTGTGTCCTGGGTGTGTGTGTCCTGGGTGTGTGTGTCCTGGGTGTGTGTGTGCTGGGTGTGGGTGTCCTGGGTGTGGGTGTCCTGGGTGTGTGTCTCCTGGGAGTGAGTGTCCTGGGTGTTTGTGTCCTGGGTGTCGTTGTGCTGGCTGTGTGTGCTCTGGGTGTGCTTGTCCTGGCTGTGTGTGTCCTGGCTGTGTGTGTCCCGGGTGTGTGTGTCCTGGGTGTGTGTCCTGGGTGTCCTGGGTGTGTGTGTCCTGGGTGTCGGTGTCCTGGGTGTCGGTGTCCTGGGTATGTGTGTCCTGGGTGTGTGTGTCCTGGGTGTGTGTGTCCTGGGTGAGGTTGTCCTGGGTGCCGGTGTCCTGGGTGTGCGTGTCCTGGGTGTGCGTGTCCTGGGTGTGCGTGTCCTGGGTGTCGGTGTCCTGGGTGTGTGTGTTCTGGGTGTCTGTGTCCTGGGTGTGTGTGTCCTGGGTGTTGGTGTCCTGGGTGTGGGTGCCCTGGGTGTGTGTGTCCTGGGTGTCCGTGTCCTGGGTGTGTGTGTTCTGGGTGTCTGTAGTGCACAATGACTTACGTGAGACGAGAAGCAATGAAGTCTATCTAGGCTTTATTAAGCGAGACTTGTTCCCCAGCAGCTCAGTAACAGAATGAGGCTGCGGGGAGAACTCGAGCTCTTATACTCCGCCTTCAGGGCGGAGCCAGAAGTCGGCAGATCCAATCAGGACCCGGGACCTGTCAGTCAATAGCCTCTCGGCTTCACAGGTACCAGATCCCCCCTAATACATACCACCACATTCACCCCTTGTTAAAAAGGAACCAGGCGGGGTGGTGGTTCGCATGGTGGTGGGGGTTTACAAGGCTGACCCAGGAACAAATTTCGAACTGTGGCTATACATATTTAGCCCAACATTTAGCTATGTACAAGTTTGTCAGAACTATTTACAATAAGGAAACATTTTTTATTTTACAACAAAATTCTTGCTTTCTTGGTGTCACGCAGATTCCACGAGTCGAGCGGGCGGTCTGGTCTTCCTCGTTGATTGCCTCAGCCCCGGTGGTGGTGCAGGTGCTGGCTCGGGCGCTGTCGTCTCCGGGAGCGTTGCGCTGTTTGTTCCTGTTTTACTCCTGGGCGGGTACGGGAGGAGGACCGATCCCCCCGGGAAGGGGGCGGTCGTGGGGTGCGCCAGTGGCAGGGAGGGGTTGATAGGTGTTGGGGGGTGGGGTGTTGCCGGCGGGCGCCAGGACCCGCAGGGAGACCGTGTCCTGTCGGCCGTCGGGGTACGCCACATAGGCGTGCTGCGGGTTCGCGTGGAGAAGGTGAACCCTCTCGACCAACAGGTCCGATTTGTGCGCTCGCACATGTTTCCGGAGCAAGATGGGTCCTGGGGCTGCCAGCCAGGTCGGCAGCGACGTTCCGGAGGAGGACTTCCTAGGGAAGACAAGGAGGCGCTCGTGAGGCGTTTGGTTAGTGGTGGTACACGGCAGCGACCGGATGGAGTGGAGGGCATCCGGGAGGACTTCCTGCCACCGGGAAACTGGGAGATCTCTGGACAGTAGGGCCAGTAGGATGGTCTTCCAGACCGTGCCGTTCTCCCTCTCTACCTGCCCGTTCCCCCGGGGGTTGTAGCTGGTCGTCCTGCTCGAGGCAATTCCCTTGCTGAGCAGGAACTCGTCACTCATGAAGGAGGACCCCCTGTCGCTATGGATGTATGCGGGGAAACCGAACAGTGTAAAGATGGTGCCCAGGGCTTTAATGACCATGGCCGCTGTCATGTTGGGGCAGGGAATTGCGAAGGGGAAACGGGAGTTCTCGTCCACCACGTTTAGGAAGTATGCATTGCGGTCGGTGGAGGGGAGGGGCCCTTTGAAATCCAAACTGAGGCGTTCAAAGGGGCGGGAAGCCTTGATCAGGTGCGGTCTATCCGGCCTGAAAAAGTGCGGTTTGCACTCTGTGCAGATGTGGCAGTTCCTGGTGGCTGTACGGACCTCCTCAACAGTGTAGAGGAGGTTGCGGGACTTTACGAAATGGTAGAATCGAGTGACCCCCGGGTGGCAGAGGTCCTCGTGGAGGGCTTGGAGGCGGTCTATTTGTGCGTTGGCACATGTGCCGCGGGATAGGGCATCGGACGGCTCGTTCAGCTTTCCGGGACGATACAAGATCTCATAGTTATAGGTGGAGAGCTCGATCCTCCACCTTAAGATCTTTTCATTCTTAATTTTGCCCCGTTGTGCATTATCGAACATAAAGGCTACCGACCGTTGGTCGGTGAGGAGAGTGAATCTCCTGCCGGCCAGATAATGCCTCCAATGTTGCACAGCTTCCACTATGGCTTGGGCTTCCTTTTCCACTGAGGAGTGGCGGATTTCTGAGGTGTGGAGGGTCCGGGAGAAAAAGGCCACGGGTCTGCCCACTTGGTTAAGAGTGGCCACCAGAGCTACATCGGATGCGTCGCTCTCGACCTGGAAGGGGAGGGACTAGGCGATGGCGCGCATCGTGGCCTTTGCGATATCCGCTTTGATGCAGCTGAAGGCCTGGCGGGCCTCTGTCAACAGGGGGAAGGTAGTGGACTGTATTAGCGGGCGGGCCTTGTCTGCGTACTGGGGGACCCACTGGGCGTAATATGAAATGAAGCCCAGGCAACGTTTCAGGGCTTTGGAGCAGTGGGGGAGGGGGAATTCCATAAGGAGGCGCATGCGTTCGGGGTCGGGGCCTATCACTCCATTGCGCACTACGTATCCCAGGATGGCCAAACGGTTTGTGCTAAAAACGCATTTTTCCTCGTTATATGTGAGGTTCAGGGCGTTAGCGGTCTGGAGGAACTTTTGGAGGTTGGCGTCGTGGTCCTGCTGGTCGTGGCCGCAGATGATTATGTTGTCGAGATACGGGAACGTGGCCTGCAACCCGTGCTGGTCAACCATTCGGTCCATCTCCCGTTGGAAGACCGAGACCCCGTTCGTGACGCCAAATGGGACCCTTAGGAAATGGTATAGCCGCCCGTCTGCCTCGAAGGTGGTGTACTTGCGGTCACCTGGGCGGATGGGGAGCTGGTGGTATGCGGACTTGAGGTCCACGGTGGAACTGGGCAATCCGATTGACCATGTCGGATATGCGGGGGAGAGGGTACGCATCTCGCTGCGTGTACCTGTTGATGGTCTGACTATAGTCTACGACCATCCTTTGCTTCTCCCTGGTCTTCACGACTACCACCTGGGCTCGCCAGGGACTATTGCTGGCCTGGATTATGCCTTCCTTCAGCAACCGCTGGACTTCAGACCGGATAAACGTCCGGTCCTGGGCGCTGTACCGTCTGCTCCTAGTGGCGACGGGTTTGCAATCCGGGGTGAGGTTTGCAAACAAGGACGGCGGTTCAACCTTGAGGGTTGCGAGGCCGCAGATAGTGAGTGGGGGTATTGGGCCGCCGAATTGGAATGTTAGGCTCTGGAGGTTACCCTGGAAGTCTAATCCCAGTAATGTGGGCGAGCAGAGTTGGGGAAGGAAGTAGAACCTGTAGTTCTTAAACTCCCTCCCTTGCACCGTTAGGTTCGCGATGCAGAACCCTTTGATCTCCACTGAGTGGGATCCTGCAGCTAGGGAAATCTTTTGCGTGCTTGGATGGATGGACAGGAAACAGCATCTTACCGTATCTGGGTGAATAAAACTTTCCGTGCTCCGGGAGTCGATCAAGCATGGCGTCTCGTATCCGTTGACCAGCACCGTTGTTGTCGTCGTTTGGAGCGTCCGGGGTCGCGATTGATCCAGTGTCACCGAAGCCAGTCATGGCAGTAGTGTCGCGGAGTTTTCTTCGGACCCCGTGGAGCCGTCTATGCTGGGGTCCTTTGTTGTCAACCAAGATGGCGGCGCCCATGAATCGCACGCGGTCGGGGGTGGACAAAATGGCCGCCCACATGAATCGCACGTGGTCGGGGTGGACAAAATGGCCGCCCCCATGAATCGCACGTGGCTGGGGGGTCACAGGATGGCGGCGCCCATCCTCCCCTCGTGGTGACCGGTGTCATGATATTCAAACACACACATCATGATAGACACACCAACAGACAAATCAGAACACACAACACCACAACCAATCACAGACAAGGACAGGGACAGTATAAAAGGACAAACACGACACCTGGTGGCCAGTATAGCTACACACTCAGGGAGACACCACGTGCAGAGTATCCAGAACGAATTGTATATAGAAGTTGAAATAAAATAGAGTTGTACCAAATACAACTGTGTTGGTTCATCTGTGCATCAGAGCACCCAACACCACATCCAGGACCCAAATTGGCGGCGCCCGCGGGTCGCACATGGGACGCTGGGGGGGGTTGGGATGTGTTGTCCTCGGTCTTCTCCGGGGACGGCGGCGACCCCCCGGGACCGGCACACTGCCACGTAATGGCCCTTTTTGCCGCAGCTTTTACAAGTAGCTGTGCGGGCCGGGCAGCGCTGCCGGGGGTGTTTCGCCTGCACGCAAAAGTAGCAGCGGGCCCCCCCAGGATGGTCTGGCGCTCTAACCGCACAAGGTTGCGGGGGGGGTGGGGGGGGTGCCGGGGAGTCGGTCGCGACGGGGGTCCATGGAGCCCAAGGGGCTGCCGCCGGGTCGGGGCCGTAGGCGCGGGCGTTTTGGGAGGCCAAATCAAGGGCCGCAAGGGCCCGTGCCTCTGAGAGTCCTAGCGACTCTCTTTCTAAAAGTCTCGGACGAATTTGGGGAGAGTTCATACCTGCCACGAATGCATCTCGAATTAGCAGGTCCGTGTGCTCGATCGCGTTCACCGGCGGGCAGTTGCAGTTTTGTCCCAAAATCAGCAGCGCGCCGTAGAATTCCTCGAGCGATTTTCCGGGAATTTGCCGTCTCGACGCAAGTTGGTGGCGCGCGTAGACCTGGTTTACGGGCCGAACGTAGATGCCCTTCAGCAACGCGAGCGCCGTCGGGAAATCCTCCACGTCTTCTATAAGCGAGTAAATCTCCGGGCTTACCCTCGAATGCAGGACCTGCATTTTCTGCTCTTCCGTGATCCGGCAGGGGGCCGTTCGAAGGTAGCCTTCGAAGCATGCTTGCCAGTGTTTGAATACGGCCGCCGAGTTCGCTGCATGGGGGCTGATCCGCAGGCACTCCGGGGCGATCCGGAGCTCCATAGTCTTTTAAGCTCGCTTAATAAATTGTAGCGCACAATGACTTACGCGAGACGAGACGTGATGAAGTATACCTAGGCTTTATTAAGTGAGACTTGTTCCCCAGCAGCTCTGTAACAGAATGAGGCTGCGGGGAGAACTCGAGCTCTTATACTCTGCCTTCAAGGCGGAGCAAGAAGTCGGCAGATCCAACCAGGACCCGGGACCTGTCAGCCAATAGTCTCTCGGCTTCACAGGTACCATATTACCCCTAATACATACCACCACAGTGTCGGTGTCCTGGGTGTCTGTGTCCTGGGTGTCGGTGTCCTGGGTGTGTGTGTCCTGGGTGTGTGTGTCCTGGGTGTGGGTGTCCTGGGTGTGGGTGTCCTGGGTGTCGGTGTCCTGGGTGTGGGTGTCCTGGGTGCCGGCGTCCTGGGTGTCCTGGGTGTGTGTGTCCTGGGTGTCGGTGTCCTGGGTGTGTGTGTCCTGGGTGTCGGTGTCCTGGGTGTGTGTGTCCTGGGTGTCGGTGTCCTGGGTGTGTGTGTCCTGGGTGTCGGTGTCCTGGGTGTGTGTGTCCTGGGTGTCGGTGTCCTGGGTGTGTGTGTCCTGGGTGTTCTGGGTGTGTGTGTCCTGGGAGTCGGTGTCCTGGGTGTGGGTGTCCTGGGTGCCGGCGTCCTGGGTGTCCTGGGTGTGTGTGTCCTGGGTATCGGTGTCCTGGGTGTGTGTGTCCTGGGAGTCGGTGTCCTGGGTGTGTGAGTCCTGGGTGTCGGTGTCCTGGGTGTGTGTGTCCTGGGTGTGTGAGTCCTGGGTGTCGGTGTCCTGGGTGTCGGTGTCCTGGGTGTGTGTGTCCTGGGTGTGTGAGTCCTGGGTGTGTGTGTCCTGGGTGTGTGTGTCCTGGCTGTGTGTGTCCTGGGTGTGTGTGTCCTGGGTGTCGGTGTCCTGGGTGTGTGTGTCCTGGGTGTCGGTGTCCTGGGTGTGTGTGTCCTGGATGTGTGTGTCCTGGGTGTCGGTGTCCTGGGTGTGTGAGTCCTGGGTGTCGGTGTCCTGGGTGTGTGTGTCCTGGGTGTGTGAGTCCTGGGTGTGTGTGTCCTGGGTGTGTGTGTCCTGGGTGTGTGTGTCCTGGGTGTCGGTGTCCTGGGTGTCGGTGTCCTGGGTGTCGGTGTCCTGGGTGTGTGTGTCCTGGATGTGTGTGTCCTGGGTGTCGGTGTCCTGGGTGTGTGAGTCCTGGGTGTCGGTGTCCTGGGTGTGTGTGTCCTGGGTGTGTGAGTCCTGGGTGTGTGTGTCCTGGGTGTGTGTGTCCTGGGTGTGTGTGTCCTGGCTGTGTGTGTCCTGGGTGTGTGTGTCCTGGGTGTCGGTGTCCTGTGTGTGTGTGTCCTGGGTGTCGGTGTCCTGGGTGTGTGAGTCCTGGGTGTCGGTGTCCTGGGTGTGTGTGTCCTGGGTGTCGGTGTCCTGGGTGTGTGAGTCCTGGGTGTGTGTGTCCTGGGTGTGTGTGTCCTGGCTGTGTGTGTCCTGGGTGTCGGTGTCCTGGGTGTGTGAGTCCTGGGTGTGGGAGTCCTGGGTGTGTGTGTCCTGGGTGTCCTGGGTGTCGGTGTCCTGGGTGTGTGTCCCCTGGGTGTGTGTGTCCTGGGTGTGTGAATCCTGGGTGTGGGTGTTCTGGGTGTGTGAGTCCTGGGTGTCCTGGGTGTCGGTGTCCTGGGTGTGTGTCCCCTGGGTGTGTGTGTCCTGGGTGTGTGTGTCCTGGGTGTGTGTGTCCTGGGTGTCCTGGGTGTGTGTGTCTGGGTGTGTGTGTCCTGGGTGTCCAGGGTGTGTGTGTCCTGGGTGTGTGTCCCCTGGGTGTCGGTGTCCTGGGTGTCGGTGTCCTGTGTGTGTGTGTCCTGGGTGTGTGTGTCCTGGGTGTGTGTGTCCTGGGTGTGGGTGTCCTGGGTGTTGGTGTCCTGGGTGTGTGTGTCCTGGGTGTGGGTGTCCTGGGTGTCGGTGTCCTGGGTGTGTGTGTCCTGGGTGTGTGTGTCCTGGGTGTCGGTGTCCTGGGTGTGTGTGTCCTGGGTGTGGGTGTCCTGGGTGTCGGTGTCCTGGGTGTGTGTGTCCTGGGTGTGTGTGTCCTGGGTGTGGGTGTCCTGGGTGTCGGTGTCCTGGGTGTGTGTGTCCTGGGTGTGGGTGTCCTGGGTGTCGGTGTCCTGGGTGTGTGTGTCCTGGGTGTGTGTGTCCTGGGTGTCGGTGTCCTGGGTGTGTGTGTCCTGGGTGTGGGTGTCCTGGGTGTCGGTGTCCTGGGTGTGTGTGTCCTGGGTGTCCTGGGTGTATGTGTCCTGGGTGTGTGTGTCCTGGGTGTCGGTGTCCTGGGTGTGTGTGTCCTTGATGTGTGTGTCCTGGGTGTCCTGGGTGTGTGTGTCCTGGGTGTTGGTGTCCTGGGTGTGTGTGTCCTGGGTGTCGGTGTCCTGGGTGTGTGTGTCCTTGATGTGTGTGTCCTGGGTGTGTGTGTCCTGGGTGTCGGTGTCCTGGGTGTGTGTGTCCTGGGTGTGTCCCCTGGGTGTGTGTCCTCCCCGTCATTGGATGAGTCCCTACGTCGTGCTGGCCCCAGCACTGGCTGGGGGCAGTGTACGCCTGATGGCCTGGGTCGATCCCTGGCCTGTGGTCACTCTGGCACGCCCTGGGGGTGGCCTATGCTTGATGGCCCGGGTCAATCCCTGGCCTTTGGTCGCCCTGGCACCCGCTGGGGGCGGTCTGCATCCGCAGGGGCGGGTGGATCGCCGTGTGGTCCTGCAATACAGAAGACGGCATGCATGGTTAGATACGCAGGCGGGACTGAGGGGGTGGTGGGGAGAAGGGGGGATGAGGGCAGGGGGAAGGGGGGATGAGGGCAGGGGGAAGGGGGGATGAGGGCAGGGGGAAGGGGGTATCTCACTTTGTCCTCGAGTCCGAATGGTGAGGGGCCGCAATTCAGGTGGACCCCCTCTCTCCTGGGGGGGGGGGGGGGGGGGGGGTGAATAGGCGGTCATATAACTGCAGTCCAACGGTCAGGTGTATGTTGGCATAGGTTCAGAGGCCATCCTGCCAATGCAGCGTGCATGGGTGGGTGCAGCTCTGTGGGTCTCAGCTATGGCTGTACCATCCATCATGCGGAGAGGAGGGGGGGGGGGCGCAGTGCCACATGTGTGTGGGGGGGGGGGGTTGGGTGGTTGGTGCCATGGGCACAGTGGAGGGTACTCACCCAAGCTGCCCTGACTAGGTCATTGATCGTCTTGTGGCAGTGCCTGTCGGTCTGCGGGGTTATCACAACGGCACCGACGGCTTCTCACTCCACAGGCGCCTGCTGGTGTTGGCAGCGACCCTGCAGCCATGTCCGGGGTACAGGGCCTCCCTCCTCCGCTCCACGGAGTCAAGAAGCGCTTCGCTGTCCCGGTCCTGGAACCTGGGCGCTGCGCAGTGGGCGGCAATCTTCCCGCGTTGCCGTTTGTCTGCTGATGGCGTCAATTTAAGGTGATGCCATTCCGGATCACGCCAGCGGGCTTCCCGTGACACCAGTGCTGGCCCCGTCCGTTGCGCAGAATTTGTGCAGGTTTGCTGGGTCCGACGCCGGAGTCGTTCGCGTCGGTTTTGACGCCGGTGTCGGAACCTGGATGCGGTAAGGGAGAATCCCGGCCCCTGTATTTGACGAGATGTCCAAGAAGTCTAATGAATAACATGATTTTTTTTCCAGGGCTCGCTTTTAGGAGTTTGTGGAAATGTAGGGAGTGGGAAAAGCTCTTTAATATCTGCTCTATTGGGACAGGTAGGCACATTCTGGATTATTTAGTAACAAAAATGAAGATTATTCACTCCATGTGTTTAAAACATTAAAGTGTATGTAAAGTTTGTCCAGTAGCACAACTGGAATTATCAAAGTGTATGTACTTAGGTCAAAATAGTTAGGCTTCAATGCATATTAACAAAGCATAAAATAAAGTTAAACTTCTCCAAAATTATTTTTCGTTGATTGTTAAAATCAAGATATGTGATTGGTTCTATATGTTTTATTTTGTCTACAATATAAAGAACAAAGAACAAAGAACAAAGAAATGTACAGCACAGGAACAGGCCCTTCGGCCCTCCAAGCCCGTGCCGACCATACTGCCCGACTAAACTACAATCTTCTACACTAAATAAATTCATTGAATATCAAATTTTACCGATGACAAAGTTATAGTGAAGCAGTAACCATGCTAGAACTTTGCAGAGACAGCAGGAAGTAAGGAAGAATATTTCCAAAAGGTTCGAGTGCCAAATGCTGCCAGGAATGTGTGTCAGTAACATGTTTGGCAGGCCACAAGGGCTTCCTCCTTGACTTTACAGGCAGAAGCCCATGAATAAGTAGCTACTGGAGTTGCTGTCCTATGCAGGATAGTCACCCACGCTGAGAACTGCCTGCCCAATCAGAGGCTTGGCAGCTCAGAAACCTCAGCAGCACCATCAGGAAGGGTGGCAATTGCTGAGGATGAAAAGGACACTGCAGCCTACACCAAGTAGACCAACGAAAATTCGAAGAAACCTAAAAACTGTAGTAATGAGGGGCAACCTCTCTGAAGCAATAACGGTTACCTTCCCTGCCTGCGCCACCAGTGAGTCACCATCCCCCCCACATCCATGAATAAAAACAACTTCTCCCCACCCCTGGCATGTCACTAAGGCACTATCAGCATTCAGCTAGCGACATCACCGGGGACAAACTGACATCCGGAAAATGTCAATGGCCTGGTAAAGTAACACTTCATAGGATCCTAAGTTCCCTCCTTATGGTAGGAAATCTGTTCAAAGCCAGTCCCTGGAATGTTCCCCAAGAGTGGAACAGGTTCAAAGAGCCAATCCAGCAGGGCTCACTCCCCCATTCCTGATTTTCGGGCCTCCTCCTGTTGTGATCCTGCCTTGTGAAGGCCAGCAGAATTCTCCCCAAGTGTCAGTCTGGGCTGCCAATGGGCTGCACCAGAAAAGAAAAGTGAGAGTTAATCCCCTGAATTGCAGGAGCAGCAGGAGGAAAGAAATGCACTTGCCAAAGAACTCGGCCACATTTCCCTCCTTTTCTCCTGAAGCGTTGGCAGAGAGCCACTCGAATTTCATGCATGACACTCTGGAAGCACCTGGAGACGTTTCATACCACTGTTTGTCCAGTAGCACAACTGGAATTATATTGCTTGATTTCATCATTTTCTCTTTGTGTTTTGCACTACATTTTTTTTCACAGTTTTCTCACATTTCCATTGTTTAATTTTTCTTTCCAGTTAATTCAATTTTTCTTTCCCTAATTTTATTTCTCTTTCGGTGTCTAATTTGACTTTAATTCTCCCTATTTCTTTCTTTACTAACATCTCTGTTTTACTTGTTATCCTTAAATTTAATTGGTTGAAGAGATAGACTACTATTGCAGTCATTCCCCAAGGTTTATGACCCCCCCCCCCCCCCCACCCCAACCACAGTGTCGCTCTCAATTCACATTTCCAGCAATATGCAATGTCATTCTAATTGGAAAGGTGAGAGGAAGAAAAAAACAGCTGTAGGATTTCACCACAAAGTTTCAAAGACTGAGCAAATGAATTCAGGCAACATTTTCAATTATATTTGACCCACTATTTTGAAAGGTAGAAAAGTATTACCAGAGCTCTGGATGATCAACTATAACTTGATTCTTTTTTCCTCATGCAGATGAATTTACAGAAAGGAGTGGTAGCCGCCAATGGATCATTTGCTTTTGTCTCTCAGCAAGCTTGGATATTTCACGGGACTGTCAGAGAAAATGTACTATTTGGAAAGGTGTATGATGAGGGAAGGTATGTATGATGAGGAAAGGTACATTTGTTGAATTGACAGGGCACGGAGGCACAGTGGTTAGTACTGCTGTCTCACAGTATCAGGGACCCGAGTTCAATCCCAACCTTGGGTGACTAAATTCCGGGCTGGATTCTCCCAAAATGGGACTATGTCCCCACGCCAGTGTAAAAACGCTGGCATTTCACTCCAGAGATTCCTATAAAAAGGATAAGCCAATTCACTCACCTGCAGGGGGCTAGCAGAGACCCAGAGTGATTCACGCAGCTTTAGCTGCGACACGGGACCCCGCACTTCTGGCTTTGAGTCCGCGCATGCGCACGGCGGCAGCCTCCAGCGGCCGCGCCGAGCGCCATGGCGGACTCAGACCGTGGTAGCCTCGCCCCCCCCCCCCCCCCCGATCGGCCACGCGCCCAAAGGTCCAACCGGCCCGATCTTTCCCCCGGCCGCCCTTAAGGCCCCCCACCCCCCCGGTGTCCGATCCCCCCGCCCCCCCACCAGGGCGGCCACGGACTCCACACAAGCTTCCTGAACGGCGATAGGTGGTTAGAACCATGCCGTTGGAAACTCGGCCAGTCGGGAGTGGAGGATCGCTGGGCGTGCCTCTGGCAATGACCCCCCAGCCACGCGGAGTACTCCGCGATCACGCCGATTCTCGGTCCCGGAGAATCACCGGACCGGCGCCAGGCCCGATTTTGACGCAAAATTGGATTCTCCGCCACCGGGCTAAACATGATTTTGGCGTGGGGCTGCAGAGAATCCAGCCCGGAGAATTTGCACATTCTCCCTCTGTCTAATTGGGTTTCCTCCGGGGGCTTTTGCTTTCTCCCAAAGTCCAAAGATGTGTATATTAGGTGTATTAGCCATGCTAAATTTCCCATTAGTGTCCAAAGATGTGCAGGTTAGGTGGATTGACCATGAACAGTGTGCCGAGTTACAGGGATAGGAAGGGGGAGTGAGTCTCGGTAGAGTGCTCTTTTGGAGGGTGGAGCAGACTCGATGGGCTGAATGGCCTCCTTCTGCACTGCAAGGATTCTATGATGTAATCTGCTGCATTATTTTGAGATACTGAGGAAGCAATCTTTAGCTTGGGGGAATCACCCTTCCGAAGGTAATCACCAATATTTCAAATGAACCTCTTTGTTAGCATGTCCCTATTATATTGATCTATTTCAGCTTATATCATATTCAGGATAAGCCAACCTATGCTTTTTGACTGATTATGGTTATTAGCACTGATTTGAAGGTGAAATTGAAAATATCACAGTAACTGATTAAAGCCTTTCACTTTAATACTTTGAGGAGCCTAATTATATGTCTGCATCGAAACCAAAACTATAGAACTAAATTGTAATTGACTATAATCATATAGATGGAAAGGTTTTCTGGTTCTGTGTTTCTGTAACTCAGTGCGATGACATTCTGCCTGAGATGTAAGTTATAAGAACTTTATTCAGCGAGTTAAAATGATCAGAACATAAACAATTAAAACATTGCAAGGAGTAGACAGAGACAGTGGAACTTAATATTTTTACAGGTTACTTTACGGGTCTATAGAAGGATCTGTATGTCCATTGTTTAAAATATAACTAAAGCGGCAAATTCTGAGTATACTCAGCTAGCCAGGCAGCATGTATGGAGAGAGCAGAGCATTGTTTAAAATTCAGACCCTTTCCAAAACTGAAAACTAAATTGTGAAAAAAACATTAATAGATTAAAAAAAGAAGGAATATCTTGAAAATAAAATAACCTTCCAGAAAGGAATGGTAAATAGAATAATCTCAATCAAACAATAGACAAAAACACCAACTATTAAAGAAAAAGATAACATTACAGATGAAAAGCAAGGAAAGTGGTGTAAGAGCAGAAACATGCACATATTCGAGCATGGACATACCCACAAAGTCACATCACACAAACAGTACGAAATAGAATAGCTTGTGAAGTTTTTACATGGAGAACAGGAGATGTTTAAATTGCACAGAAGATATTAGTGTCCGACAATAGGAAACGTAAGGAGAAAAATCAATGAAATAAAATAACTGACAGGATAAAAAGTATGAATAGCTGAGATGCTGCAGGTAGAAAGGAAGCTGGTAAAACACACTTTAGTGTGTAGGCTCCAGTGAGTGAAGAACCAGGGAACAAAAAAGTCAGGTTGAGAACAAGGATGCCAATCACTCAGCCAGTATAGCATTTGATAATATTTGGAAATTGCAACAAAGTTCAAAGCTTGTTGTCAACGTTTTTCAGCTGTTGCTAGAATCAGATAGTCAATATTTTAATGTTATCAGCAAGAAAAAGAGCAAATTCTTCTCATTCAACTGGTTTAACTGAGCCTGATTTGCTGCTCTAGTTTGCAAGTTTATATTGCAATTTCTTTAGGTTATCAGTTTCAATAATGAGTAATAATTTCTCAGCATCATAACCAAGAACAAAGCGACATTGTCCAAGAATGTAAAATTGCATTTGTTCCCAATTGTTTATAAATGTGTGAAAATAAAATACATATCCCAACCTGAATTTAATTGCTGCTGTAAATATTGGGATGTAATGGCATGGTATACTTATTTTCAATCCATTACTTCATTTTTACCTATCGATTGAGAGGGGTTTCTTACACAGGGGAACAACTTTCAGTGCATGCTGGCAGCAGAAAGCCTTGTCTGTCAGAAGTACATGCTGAAAAATCCTAGGTGTAGTGCCTAATATTTTGCACCCATCGATCTATGTGGAAGATCATTATAATTCCAGGTTATTGCAGCCGGCAGATGTTGTGAAAGATCAATTGGATACACTGCTACACGCGCACACACAGTTTTTTCCTTTCTGGGAATTGGTTCTGTGGGACTCTGTGCCTATTGTTTTCTGTAACTTCGAATGATTGGCTGAGATACCCTGGGGTGGGTGAGATTCCCCACTGCTAGTGCGTGCTTGTAAATTACCCCAGGAGGTGCCAATTCACAACAACACTTGAATTGCGACATTTTAGAATTTTAGCTCAGCTGGCGGTCAGCAGCACTGCCCAAAGCTGCAGACTGGCTGTCCGAACCGTCGGAATTTCTCCAGGTTTCTCCAAATTCGCCATCCAATGGTCAGAAGAAGGCTTCCACAAAACACATTGTACAGAAGTAATGTCTTCGAGAGACAATTACTTTAATGCACCAGAGGAAGTGGATGAGTTTGTAAAGAAATATGGACTGGGGCAAACTAAGTTGTGAATTGTTAGGGCCATTTGCATCTGTATTTATTGTGAGATTTTTGTATTGTGCGTGAGGAGACGTGGTTGTTGCTGCGGGATTTCCCTGGGCAAGTTTGTAGTTTGTATTTTTGCAGTTGTTTGTGGGATGAGTGTTGGTTTTCTTTTACCCTTTATCTTTTTATCTCAAAGTTGGATGTAGGTGGGTTGGTTGGTTGTTGGTATGACTTTTCTCTGGTTTTACCCTGTGCAGGGGTCACCTTGATATCTGTAAAGTTAGTTAATGGGAGCGGAGAAAAGGGGATACAAAGAACAAAGAAAAGTACAGCACAGGAACAGGCCCTTCGGCCTTCCAAGTCTGCGCCGAACATGCTGCCCGTCAAAACGAAAAGTTCTGCACTTCCGGGGTGCGTATCCCTCTATTCTCATCCTATTCATGTATTTGTCAAGACGCCTCTTAAACGTCACTATCGGCCCTCCTTCCACCACCTCCTCTGGCAGTGAGTTCCAGGCACCCACTACCCTCTGTGTAAAAAACTTGCCTCGTACATCTACTCTAAATCTTGCACCTTAAACCTATGCCCCCTCGTAATTGTCCCCTCTACCCTGGGAAAAAGCCTCTGACTATTCACTCTGTCTATGCCCCTCATAATTTTGTAGACCTCTATCAGGTCACCCCTCAACCTCCGTCATTCCAGTTAGAACAAACTGAGTTTATTCAACCTCTCCTCATAGCTAATGCCCTCCATACTAGGCAACATCCTGGTAAATCTCTTCTGCACCCTTTTCAAAGCCTCCACATCCTTCTGGTAGTGTGGCGACCAGAAGTGAACACTATACTCCAAGTGTGGCCTAAATAAGGTTCTATACAACTGCAACAGGACTTGCCAATTATTATACTCAATGCCCCGGCCAATTAAGGCAAGAATGCCGTATTCCTCCTTGACTACCTTCTCCACCTGTTTTGCCACTTTCAGTGACCTGTGGACCTGTACACCTAGATCTCTCTGACTGTCAGTACTCTTGAGGGTTCTACCATTCACTGAATATTCCCTATGCTGATTTGACCTTCCAAAATGCGTTACCTCACATTTGTCCGGATTAAACTCCATCTGCCATCTCTCCGCCCAAGTCTCCAAATAATCTAAATCCTGCTGTATCCTCTGACAGTCCTCATCGCTATCCGCAATTCCACCAACCTTTGTGTCGTCCGCAAACTTACTAATCAGACCAGTCACATTTTCCTCCAAATCATTTATATATACTACGAACAGCAAAGGTCCCAGCACTGATCCCTGCAGAACAGCACTAGTCACAGCCCTCCAATCAGAAAAGCACTCTTCCATTGCTACCCTGTGCCTTCTATGGCCTAGCCAGTTCTGTATCCACCTTGCCAGTTCACCTCTGAGACTGTGTTACTTCACCTTTTGTACCAGTCTGCCATGAGGAACCTTGTCAAAGGCCTTACTGAAGTCCACATAGACAACATCCACTGCCTTACCTGCATCAATCATCTTTGTGACTTCCTCGAAAAACTCTATCAAGTTAGTGAGACACAACCTCCCCTTCACAAAACAATGCTGCCTCTCACTAATACGTCCACTTGATAACAAACGGGAGTAGATCCTGTCTCGAAGAACTCTCTCTGGTAATTTCCCTACCACTGACGTAAGGCTCACCGGCCTATAGTTCCCTGGATTATCCTTTCTACCCTTCTTAAACAAAGGAACAACATTGGCTATTCTCCAGTCCTCCAGGACATCACCTGAAGACAGTGAGGATCCAAAGATTTCCATCAAGGCATCAGCAATTTCCTCTCTTGCCTCCTTCAGTATTCTGGGGTAGATCCCATCAGGCCTTGGGGGCTTATCCACCTTAATATTTTTCAAGACGCCCAACACCTCGTCTTTTTGGATCTCAATGTGACCCAGGCTATCTACACACCCTTCTCCAGACTCAACATCCACCAACTCCTTCTCTTTGGTGAATACTGATGCAAAGTATTCATTTAGTACCTCGCCCATTTCCTCTGGCTCCACACATAGATTCCCTCCCCTGTCCTTCAGTGGGCCAATCCTCTCCTTGGCTACCCTCTTGCTAGGATATCTGAAGTTCATTACTTTAGGGTTTTTCCTTTTAAGTAATGAGTTTCAGATTTTTGTTCTTGGTTTTTTGGGGTTGAGGTGGGGTGGGGGAAGGGTAGGGGCCTTTGTTCTCTTTTGGCTGTCTGTTTGTTCATTGGGTTATGGTGTGACTGGGAAAATGCTGACAGTGATGAATTCTTTGTTCTGGTCTGATGGAGGGTTTGGCAGCCATCTTGGGTAGCCCTGGTATCGGCACTCTCTGAGTTGCAGCCGGATTACCTCACATGGTGGGTATGACTGGCTGTGGAGCTGAGGTGGGGGTAGAAGGCACCCTGTCCGGTTGATAACTTGGAATGCTAAACGGCCTGTAAAAAAGGCACGGGTGATTGCGCACCTGAGAAGTTTGAAGGCTAATGTGGTGTTTTTACAGGAGACCTATTTGCAGATCAAGAACAAACAAGGTTACGGAAGGGTTGGGTGGGGCAGGTTTACCGTTTGGGTCTCGATGGCAGGGCTTGGGGGGGCTGTGGTGTTGATCAAGAAGAGGATATCTCTTTCAGCTGCTAAAATATTAGTGGATCCAGGTGAGAGGTATGTAATCGTTAGTGGGTTGTTACCGGGCACATCGGTGGTAGGGTAACGTGTACGCATCGAACTCGGATGATATGGTGTTTATCAATAAGGTGATGGCTTCTATTCCAGAGCTGGATTCACATCAACCAATTCTGGAAAGAACTTCAATTGCGTTTTTGGTCCTAGGTTGGATAGGTCAAGTCCTAAGTCCCTCAGTCCATCAGGGGTAGAGAAGGCGATATTGGTCTTTATGGAGCAGACCTGTGGAGATTTAGCTATTCGAGGGATGAGGAGTTTTCTTTGTTCTGACACATTGATCGGGTCTAATCCCGGATTGACTTCTTTATGGTGGGTAGGTCTCTTCTTCCTGGGGTGAAGGGGCAGGATATTCGGCGATTGTTATCTCGGATCTTGCTCCGCACTTTGTGGATCTGATGTTGGAGTTGGGCCCCGCTCAGCGATCTCCATGGAGATTGGATGTGGCGTTACTGGTGGACAAGGGATTCTGTGAGCGTATATCCTCTGCCGTTGGGGAACACAATGGGTCGAATAGGAACTCGGCAGTTTCACCTTCCATGTTGTGGGAAGCTCTGAAGGCAGTGGTTAGGGGGAGAATATCTTACAAGGTGAATAAGGATAAATCTGGTCGGATGGAGAGGCAGAGGCTGGTGGATTCCGTTCTCGAGGTGGACTGCCAGTACTCGATTGCCCCTTCACCGGAGTTGTTGGTGAGTAGGAAGAAACTGCAGATAGGTTTGAGTTGCTCTTGATGGTTAAGGTGGTGAACCAGCTGCGAAGCTCGAGGAGAACCTTCTACAAATATAAGGAGAAGGCTAGTCATCTTTTGGTGCACCAGTTAGGCCTCCCGGGAGATAGTGCAGATAAGGGGTTTGAGTGGCAGGTTAGCTCCGCTCCAGGGAAGGTTAATGCAGCGTTTGAGGCCTTTTATCAAGAGCTATATAAGGCAGAGTCTCCAGAGGAGAGACTGTCAATTGTGCAGTTTTTGGACAGGTTGTCTTTCCAGTCATGCAGCCGGGGAGAAGGGGGAAGTTGGAGGCGAGGATGGGTCCGAAGGAGGTTATGAAGTTGTTATAACCTGCCTGAATACTATGGGGACTATTGGGTACCCCACAATGTAGTTTAGTTGATTGACAACTCATCAATACTAAAAAGTATCAGCAATATGCAAAGAAAACACAGTCATGAAAAGCAGTAATATGCCAAAAGCATTTACAAGATACAAAAACCAAGAGCTCTCAAGCCAGCACACACACACAACCACCCCCTACCCAACAGTAGCCCCACATTGGCGGAAAGGCGCCCAACGAGCAGCCCAGAGCATCGGAAAAGGACACACCGTTTGAGAGAGAGAGAGAGAACACCCTCCCCTCCCATGAAGGGGCCACAGTTCAATCCAAAACAGTTCCTTTGAACAAGCCACCAGCTACAAAGCCAGCATGCGGCCACTTCTCCCCCTCCCTCCCCAATGGTAGCCCCGCATCGGTGGAAAGGCACCCAAATGAGCAACACAGGCCACCGGAAAAGGATACACCGATGCCCTGCCCTAACTTCAGCCCCACATCGGTTGAAAGGCACCTAAATGAACAGTACAGACCACTGGAAAAGGACATATTGGGCAGGGCAGAAGAGAGGGAGAGAGAGAGAGAGAGGGATATCCCTTTACAGAAACAAATACAGAGCAACCACAGGAAACCAAACAAACAAATACATTTGCCAAAGCTGCCAGCACTCAAGCCAGTGCACGCTCCCGTCCCCCACCCTCCCCTGGCTCCAGCAATAGCCCCATGTGGGTGGAGAGGTGCCCACAAGCAGCTTAGTTAATAGGAAAAGTACAGGCAGCGTACAGTTGAGGAGGGAGAGAGAGAACACCCCTCTCCCTCACCAGTACCAGGAAGGACCCCTCAACCCCCAGTGCACAGAAGCAGAGGGGCCGCAACTGGCGAGCACCCAGCGCTAAGCTCAAAATAACAATATTCAACAAAAATAGAATCATAACCATACAATCCCCCAATAGTGAAACAGAATCAACATCAGTACAGACAGTACACATAGTCAATTGGGCCACTGCCCTGCTGCTCTAACAGTTCCGGCATCCGGTTTCCAGACACCATCCAGTCCAAGGCTGCAAAAGCGAGTCTGTTCTCCTCCACTTTCAGCCGGCAGCAGGCCAACCAAAATCCGCTCCACTCCAAGCCGATAAGCAGAAAGGCAGCCAGTGAGAAGTACGAGTCCCAGGCATGGCAACTGCATGCAAGCATTCTCCTCTCTCTTCCCAGCAAGCAACTGGCAGCAGCAACGGGCTCTCCTTTCCCTCCATTCAACCAGTTGTAGCAACGTTCCCCCTTGCCGTAGTCGAGGCTTCAAAGTCCGGAAAAGGCAGCCAGCATACAGAATAACACACCAGGTCCAGAAGCAGGGTTACAGACAGAGACAGCAGGAGCTCAGAGACAGAGTCCCCTCCAACATCTCAGAGCATGAGCTACTCGGGTGGAGTAAGCTCTCTCAATGAAGGGGACGGGGAGATCATTAGCAGTTTCATCTGCATAAATAGAGCTGGCCAGTGTGGTACCAGCTAGAGGAATAAAGCAGTGGTGAAGTACTACTGCTGCTGTATATATAAAATTGTGAATCATGGTATTTTCTTTTGACTCGACAGACCCTTGCAGGATTCTTCGTGTCCCTCATAAAAGAAGTGTATCAGATTAATGCAGTTGGATAAAGCTCTGGGTCCGGATAGGTTCCCTATTGAATTTCTTAAAATGTTTGCGTGTCAGTTGATTCCACTGTTGCTGGATATGTTCAATGGTCCCTTGTCCCTGGAGGGTCACATTGGCGCAGGCATCAATTTTCCAGATCCTGAAGGATAAGAATCCTGCGGAGTGTGGGTTGTACTGACCCATTTAGCTGTTGAACGCTGCTGCTAAGTTATTGGTGAAGGTGTTGACAATGCATTTGGAGCCCTGTCGTCGGGTGGTTTCGGAGGAGTAGACTAGTTTTAAGGGCCGGCAATTATCTCCCAACATACGGAGATCAAAAAAAAGAACTAAGAAAATTACAGCACAGGAACAGGCCCTTCGTCCCTCCCAGCCTGCGCCGATCCAAATCCTTTATCTAAACCTGTCTTCTATTTTCCAAGGATCTACTACCCTCTGTTCCCCGCCCGTTCATATATCTGTCTAGATGCATCTTAAATGACGCTATTGTGCCCACCTCTACCACCTCTGCTGGCAAAGCGTTCCAGGCACCCACCGCCCTCTGCGTAAAAAACTTTCCATGCACATCTCCCTTAAACTTTTCCCCTCTCACCTTGAAATTGTGGCCACTTGTAATTGACACCCCCACTCTTGGAAAAAGCTTGTTGCTATCTACCCTGTCCATACCTCTCATAATTTTGTAGACCTCAATCAGGTAACCCCTCAATCTCCGTCTTTCCAACGAAAACAATCCTAATCTACTCAACCTTTCTTTATAGCTAGCACCCTCCATACCAGGCAACATCCTGGTGAACCTCCTCTGCACCTTCTCGAAAGCATCCACATCCTTCTGGTAATGTGGCGACCAGAACTGCACGCAGTATTCCAAACGTGACCGAACCAAAGTCCTATACAACTGTAACATGGCCTGCTGACTCTTGTACTCAATACCCCGTCCGATGAAGGCAAGCATGCTGTATGCCTTCTTGACCACTCTATCGCCCTGCGTTGCCACCTTCAGGGTACAATGGACCTGAACTCCCAGATCTCTCTGTACCTCAATTCTCCCCACGACTCTTCCATTGACTGTATAGTCCGCTCTTGAATTAGATCTTCCAAAATGCATCACCTCGCATTGGCCCGGATTGAACTCCATCTGCCATTTCTCTGCCCAACTCTCCAATCTATCTATATTTTGCTGTATTCTCTGACAGTCCTCCTCGCTATCTGCAACTCCACCAATCTTAGTATCATCTGCAGACTTGATAATCAGACCACCTAAAGCTTCGTCCAGATCATTTATGTATATCACAATCAACAGTGGTCCGAGCACGGATCCCTGTGGAACACCACTAATCACCTTTCTCCATTTTGAGACACTCCCTTCCACCACTACTCTCTGTCTCCTGTTGCCCAGCCAGTTCTTTATCCATCTGGCTAGTACACCCTGAACCCCGTACAACTTCACTTTTTCCATCAACCTGCCATGGGAAACTTTATCAAACGCCTTACTGAAGTCCATGTATATGACATCTACAGCCCTTCCCTCATCAATTACCTTTGTCACTTCCTCAAAGAATTCTATTAGGTTTGTAAGACATGACCTTCCCTGCACAAAACCATGCTGCCTATCACTGATAAGTCTATTTTCTTCCAAATGTGAATAGATCCTATCCCGCAGTATCTTCTCCAACAATTTGCCTCCCACTGACATCAAGCTCACAGGTCTATAATTCCCTCGATTATCCCTGTTATCCTTCTTAAACAAAGGGACAACATTAGCAATTCTCCAGTCCTCCGGGACCTCACCCGTGCTCAAGGATGCTGCAAAGATATCTGTTAAGGCCCCAGCTATTTCGTCCCTCGCTTCCCTCAGTAACCTGGGATAGATCCCATCTGGACCTGGGGACTTGTCCACCTTAATGCCTTTTAGAATACCCAAAACTTCCCCCTTCCTTATGCCGACTTGACCTAGAGTATTTAAACATCCATCCGTAGCCTCAACATCCGTCATGTCCCTCTCCTTGGTGAATAC
Source organism: Scyliorhinus torazame (assembly GCF_047496885.1). NCBI lineage: Eukaryota > Metazoa > Chordata > Chondrichthyes > Carcharhiniformes > Scyliorhinidae > Scyliorhinus > Scyliorhinus torazame. Next base: position 62,391,248 of record NC_092716.1, on the reverse strand, counting down.
CGATGCAAAATACTCACTAAACATCTCACACATTTCCTCTGACTCCACGCATAAATTCCCTCTTTTGTCTTTGAGTGGGCCAATCCTTTCTCTAGTTACCCTCTTGCACCTTATATACGAATAAAAGGCTTTGGGATTTTCCTTAACCCTGTTAGCCAAAGATATTTCATGACCCCTTTTAGCCCTCTTTATTGCACGTTTGAGATTTGTCCTACTTTCCCGATATTCCTCCAAAGCTTCATCAGTTTTAAGTCGCCTAGATCTCATGTATGCTTCCTTTTTCATCTTAGCTTGTCTCACAATTCCACCCATCATCCATGGTTCCCTAATCTTGTCATTTCTATCCCTCATTTTCACAGGGACATGTCTGTCCTGCACACTAATCAACCTTTCCTTCAAAGACTCCCACATTTCAAATGTGGATTTACCCTTAAACAGCTACTCCCAATCCACATTCCCTTTTTGTTATACTTGGCCTTTCCCCAATTTAGCACTCTTCCTTTAGGACCACTCTCGTCTTTGTCCATGAGTATTCTAAAACTTACGGAATTGTGATCGTTATTCCCAAAGTAATCACCGACTGAAACTTCAACCACCTGGCCGGGATCATTCCCCAATACCAGGTCCAGTATGGCCCCTTCCCGAGTTGGACTATTTACATACTGCTCTAAAAAAACTCTCCTGGATGCTCCTTACAAATTCTGCTCCATCTACGCCTCCAACACTACATGAGTCCCATTCAATGTTGGGGATGTTAAAATCTCCCATCACGACCACCCTCTTGCTCCTACATCTTTCTATAATCTGTCTACATATTTGTACCTCTACTTCACGCTCGCTTTTGGGAGGCCTGTAGTAAAGTCCCAACAATGTTACTGCACCCTCCCTATTTCTTAGCTCTACTCATATTGCTTCAGTGCTCGAATCCTCCATCGTGCCCTCCTTAATCACAGCTGTGATATCATCTCTGACCAGTAATGCAACTCCTCCGCCCCTTTTACCTCCCTCTCTATCCCACCTGAAGCATCTATACCCTGGGATATTTAGTTGCCAGTCTTGCCCTTCCCTCAACCAAGTCTCAGTAATACCAATAACATCATATTCCCAGGTACTAATCCAAGCCCTAAGTTCATCTGCCTTACCTGCTACACTTCTCGCATTGAAACAAGTGCACCTCAGACCACCTGTCCCTTTGCGTTCATCATCTCTTCCCTGTCTACTCTTCCCCTTAGTCACATTGAGTTTATTATCTAGCACCTTACTGGCTTTTGTTGCTGCCTCTTTACTGACCTCTAACTTCCTAATCTGGTTCCCATCCCCCTGCCACATTAGTTTAAAGCCTCCCCAACAGTGTTTGCAAAAGCACCCCCTAGGACATTGGTTCCAGTCCTGCCCAGGTGTAGACCATCCGATTTGTAATGGTCCCACCGCCCCCAGTACCGGTTCCAATGTCCCAAAAATCTGAACCCCTCCCTCCTGCACCATCTTTCAAGCCACGTATTCATTCTGACTATTCTTGAATTTCTACTCCGACTGTCGAGTGGCACTGGTAGCTATCCTGTGATTACTACGATTGAGGTCCTACTTTTTAACTTATCTCCTAACTCCCTAAATTCTGATTGTAGGACCTCATCCCATTTTTTACCTAGATCGTTGGTGCCTATATACACCACGACAATTGGCTGTTCACCCTCCCCCTTCAGTATGTCCTGCAGCTGATCTAAGACATCCCTGACCCATGCACCCGGGAGGCAACATACCATTGGGGTGTCTCTTTTTCGACCACAGAAATGCCTGTCGACTCCCATTACAATTGAATCCCCTCTGACTATAGCCCTGCCAGTCCTTTTCCCGCCCTTCTGCGCAGCAGAGCCAGCCACAGTGCCACGAGCCTGGCCACTGCTGCCTTGCCCTGGTGAGTCATCTCCCCCAACAGTATCCAAAACGGTATACCTGTTTTGGAGGGAGATGACCGCAGGGGACACCTGCACTACCTTCCTGCTCTTTCTCTGCCTTTTGGTCACCCATTCCCTATCTCCCTCACCAATCCTAACCTCCTCAGCATCACGGATGCTCCAAAGTGAGTCCATCCGCAGCTCCAGAGCCGTCATGCGGTCTAACAGGAGCTGCAGCTGGACATACTTCCCGCACATGAAGGAGTCAGGGGCATCGGCCGCGTCCCTGAACTCCCACATTGAGCACGAGGAGCAAAACACGGGTCTGGGATCTCCCACCATTTTTACACTTTACCTTAACTGATTACAAATATAATATCAAATCATGAATAAGTGAAAGGAATAAAGATTTTATTTATCAAATCACAATACTTACCAACACATGAAGAGTTAAATTTCTCCCAGTTACTGCTATTTGGAGCACTTTCCTTCCCAGCCAATCAGGTCACTGCTTTGCTGTGATGTCACTCTTCAAGGTAAGTTTTTAAAGAGGAAAACGTACCTTCCCGACAGACCCCTGCTCCCGCCAAAAATCTGAAGGCCGCTTCTCCGACAGCTGTGTCCCCACCGCTCTCCTCGCGTTCTTTTATCATGTGTCCCCACCGCTCTCCTCGCGCTCTTTCACTGTGTCCCCGCCGCTCTCCTCACGCTCTTTTATCCTGTGTCCCCGCCGCTCTCCTCGCGCTCTCTCACTGAGTCTCCGCCGCTCTCCTCGCGCTCTTTCACTGAGTCCCCGCCGCTCTCCTCGCGCTCTTTCACTGCAGGCTGTGACGTCACGGTTCAACTTCTTTCTACTTCTACCTGCCCTCAAGTCTCCTTCTTGATCTTTATGCGGCTGGGATCCTAACAGTGATTGTCTTTTTTGGGGGGTTAGAGGAGGAGGTAGGGAGGGAAAAACTGAAGTAGTGTTTCGGGTTTAACTGTCACTTGACAGCAGCTCCTCCACAAACCACCTTCAAGATACGGTGACCGCCAGGCACTTATGCAAATTTTCCCCACAACAGTCAATCAGCAGCTCTGCTCTACTGCCCTCTGCTGGATGCTTGCCTTGACTTGAACACCTAGGGTGTCTTGCTCAGGTACACTTTCTGGATGCAGTGACCGCAAGGCACTTATGCAAATTTTCCCCGCAACAGCCAATCAGCAGCTCTGCTCTACTGCCCTCTGCTGGATTGCTAAATATAGCTCTTTTTCCATCCCCAGTGCCTGAGCCATAGGTGATTATTTCAATGGAAGTTGAAAAAGTGTTTAATAGGGTTGAGTCGGAGTGTCTATTTGAAATTCTTGGAAGGTTTGGCTTTGGACCAAAATTTACATCATGGATTCAGCTCCTGTACAGGGCCCCCACCACGAGTGTGTATATGAATGCCCTAAATTTGGGTTACTTTCAATTGAACAGGAGTACAGAGCAGGGTTTTCCATTCTCCTCTTCTATTTGCCTTGGCAATCAAGCCTCTGACTATTGTGTTGAGATTGTCTATTGTAGGGGGGGGGCAGCATACGGGTCTTAATATGCGGATGGTTTGCTTCTGTATATCATGGACCCATGTCGAGGAGATAATGAAGCTACTTAGGAGTTTTGACTCCTTCTTGGGGTATAAGCAGAATTAGTGCAAAAGTGGTGATGAATCCTTCAGGGAGGGGAGCTGAATTGGGAAGTTGCCATTTCGCAAGGCCAGGACAAGCTTTTGTTATCTGAGAAACCAGGTGCCTCAGTATTGGGCCTCGCTCCACAAACCTAATATTGCCAGTCTGATGAATAGGGTCAAGGCTGACTTGAGAAGGTAGGATGTCCTCCCTCTGACCTTGGCAGGCAGGGTGCAGACAGAAAATGAACGTCCTCATTAGATTTTTGCTTTTTGGTTCAGTGCCTCCCAGTCTTTCTCCCGAATCTTTCTTCTGTAGGGTCAAAAAGAATGGTATCCTTCTTCACTTGGGTGGGCAAGACCCCACAGATTGACACATTTCTACAGAGAAAGAGGCAGCTGGGTAGCTTGATGCTACCTAATTTACTCGTATTATTGGGCTGCAAATATTGAGACGGTGCAGGGCTGGTTTGGAGATCCAGATTCTACATGGGGGCAGATGGAGACAGGATCATGTAGAGGTTTGAGTCTGAGAGCCCTGGTCACTGCCCCGCTTTCATTTTCCCCTGCAAGATTCGTCATGAGCCATGGTGGTCACTTTGAGAATTTAGAGGCAGTTTAGGCAGCATTTTGGGCTGTGTTCCATGTCAATGTTGTCCCCTATTTGCAGGAAGCATTTGTTTGTTCCATCTGGGTTGGGCTCGACGTTCAGGGTTTGGGGGAGGGCAGGGTTGGAGTGGATTGGGGACATATTTATTGAAGGGAGGTTCACCGGTATGGAGGGGTTGTTGGAGAAGTTCCAGCTCCCGAGAGCTAATGTATTTAGGTACTTGCAGGTTTGTGACTTTTTGCACAAGATGATGCCTTCATTTCGCTGGCACCACTGCCCTTGCTCTTGGGCAGGGTCCTGTCTCTGGCAGAGTTGGGTGAGCGGAGGATTTCAGAAATCCATGGCCGGATCCTGTCAACGGAGCAGGTATCATTGGAGGAAGTAATGAGGAAGTGGGAGGGTGAACTGGGTCCGGTTTTGATGGGGGTGTGCGGAGTGAGATTCTTTGCAGGGTCAACTCCACCTCCTCTTGTGCTGTGCTCAGCTTGATCCAGTTCAAGGTGGTGCACAGGGCGCATTAACCAGGGTGCAGATGAGTGGGCTCTCTCGGATGTGGAGGGTAGGTGCATTCGCTGTGCTAGGGGATCGGCGCTTGGTCTTGCTCTAAACTTGCAAGCTTCTGGGTCTCCTATTTTCAGAAGCATGTCGGGGATTCTGGGGATTCAGCTTGAGCCGTGCCCGTTGGCAGCTATTTTTGGTGTATTGGATTTGCCAGTTCTGCAGACGGGGGAAAAGGCTGACGTCCTCGCCGTTGCCTCGTTAATAGCCCGGAGGCGAGTTCTGCTCGGGTGGAGGTCCCCGACACCGCCAACCACCTCAGCCTGGCTGAGTGATCTGATGGAATTTTAGTATCTTGACAAGGTTAAACATACTATGGGGGGTGGGGGAGGTTGGTGAAAGGGTTTACTTTCATCTCCTTTTTCAGGGAATTAGTCACCTTCAGTTCCTGGGCGTGGGTGGCGGGGGTTGGTTTTGTTACATTTTGTTTGTTTATGGAGGGGTGGGGGTGGGGTGTTTGTGGGTGGGGGGTTGGAGAGGTGTACTTTGCAATGGTGTTTGTCATATGTCATTGTTTTGTTTTACCTTGCTATAATGAAAAACCTTTCGGAATAAAAACATATTTTTTAAATGGTCCAATTTCCTCTCAAAAAACCCACTGCTTCCGAGTGACAGAATAAAGAGCGTTAACCTTCCAAATGCTAAGAATGTTGCATATAATTGGTTCTTGTCCTACTGCAACGTGCAAAAAATCAGGTAATTGTCATGAGAATGTCACTTTAAGAAATGTCTGTCTGCTCATGTCACTGCAGTGATGTCAGAGTGTGGGTGGAGCTGAGCTCTGGCTCTGCTTTTTAGTTTCACTTTGAGAAAAGCTTGGGTGTGTCTGTGTTTTTTTGGTTTTGTTTTTTCAGTGCTGGAGCTGAAGCCAGACATAGCAGGTGTACTGTTGATCTCTCTGCCATGAAAAAACTATCTCTTGATCATTTGGTGAATTCGGAATTATAAATGTTTTCAGTAGTGAATGTAAACCTGATGTGCTTCTGTTAAAAGGTGTTTCTTTTGTCTTCTGGATGTTGTTTCGGAAGTTATTAAGGATTACTTATTGTTATATTCTTTGGGGGTTGTATTTGAATTAATGGTTGCTAAGATGTTCACTGTATGTTTTAAAAAGGTTAACTTGAGTTCATAGAATAAACATTGTTTTGCTTTAAAAAATACTTTTCCATTTCTGCTCTACCACACCTGTAGAGTGGGCCATGTGCTCCCCATACCACAATCTATTAAAAGTTGTGGGTCAGCTGAACTCCAGGGTATACTTTGGGGTTCTCTAAACTCTGGCCCATAACAAATTGGGGGCTCGTCCAGGTTAAAAGTCTATCTATTGGATTGGCTTAGTGAACTTAAAGACAGTGAGGGGTGAGCATATTGTGGTTGCTTTTCAGGTGTGGTATTCCAGTTAACATGGGGAGTGTGTTGTTGGCAATGGCTCTTTCAGAGGCTCTGAAGTTTTTGGGGGTGAAGATGGTCACCGCAGTACCTTACGAACAGAGACTAAAAGCAGACTGTTAGATTTGGCAAAACCATTGCAGTTAACATTACCTGACAAAATGCGAAAAGGTGAGGTAATTATGGCAGTGGCCAAGCATTCAAAGTTGCCTGAGATACAGTTTGACTCATTGGAAATGGCAAACATTCAGTTACAACTTAAACAAATGGAACATGAGAAAGAATTAAAGCAGTTTGAATACGAAAGAGATAGAGTGGAATAAGAAAGAGAGAGAGAAGAAAGGAGAAAAGAAAGAATAGCCCGAGCAGAACAAAAAGAAAGAGAAAGGGAGATACAGATCAGGGAAAAAGATAAAGAGAGAGAGTTTGAACTTCAGAAAATGGACATGAAACATGACAATCAGTTAAAATTGGCAGACGTAAAGGGAAATGTACATTTGGATGATAGTGGTGAGGATAGTGAGAAAGAGCGTCAAAGTCAAAGGCTTGGTGGGAATCTATTTAAATATGTCCAAGCATTGCCAAGGTTTGATGAGAAGGACGTAGAAATCTTTTTCATTTCATTTGAGAAGGTGGCTAAATAAATGAAATGGCCACAGGACATGTGGGTATTACTGATTCACACAAAGCTGGTAGGTAGGGCTAGTGAAGTGTTTGCATCACTACCGGAGGAGGTATCTGGGACATATGAGGAGGTGAAAAAATGCATCTTAGGTGCATATGAACAAGTGCCTGAAGCCTACAGACAAAGATTTAGAAATTTAAGGAAAGAATTTGGTCAAACATACATGGAGTTTGAAAGGATCAAACAGAGTAATTTTGAAAGATGGATAAGGGCTTTGAAAATAGACCAAACGTATGAAGCTCTCAGAGAAATTATACTTTTGGAGGAGTTTAAAAATTCAATTCCTGATGTAGTGAGAATTCATGTGAAAGAGCAGAGGGTTAAAACTGCAAGATTGGCAGCAGAAATGGCAGATGATTATGAATTAGTTCATAAATCAAAGCTTGGTTTCCAACGTCAGTTTCAGCCTGTGAGGAATAGAAACTGGGGACATGAGAAATACTCAAGTGGTAAAGGTAAAGGTGATCTGATAAGAGATAATAAGGAGAGTGTACCTCAGATTAAAAAAGAAATCCAGGAGGGTGGAAAAGAAATGAAAAATTTCAAATGTTTTGACTGTAATAAATTAGGCCATGTAAAGTTACAGTGTTGGTGGTTGAAGAAAAGCACTGGGAAGGCTGATGTGGTAAAACAGGATAAGACAGTGGGGTTTGTTAAAGTGGTAAAGGAAAGCCCAAGTGAAGCGAAGGAGGTGCAAAAGATTGTACAGCCTGATCAATAGGTGATTGATAAGAAGGTGCCAGATCTCTTTCATGAATTTACTTGTGTGGGTAAAGTTTACTCATGTGTATCAGGAGGAGAAGGTAAAGAAGTCACAATTTTAAGAGATACCGGAGCAAGTCAATCTTTAATGGTAAGAGATGGGGAGTTATGTAGTCTTGGAAGAATGTTGCCAGAAAAGGTGGTAATATGTGGAATTCAGGGTGAAAGGAGTAGTGTTCCATTATATAAGGTAAGGTTGGAAAGTCCAGTGAAGAGTGGTGAAGTGGTAGTAGGAGTAATAGATAAACTATCTTGTCCAGCAATACAGTTTATCTTGGGCAATGATATAGCTGGATCGCAGGTGGGAGTGATGCCTACGGTGGGTGATAAGCCAGGGGAAATTCAGACAACTGAAGTGTTGAAGGATGAATATCCTGGGATTTTTCCGGATTGTGTAGTAACAAGGTCGCAAAGTCACAGGTTAAGACAAGAGGAGAAATCAAAGAGTGAAGATGAAGTGGAAGTGCAATTATCCGAAACGATTTTTGATTAGATGGTTGAAAAAGAACAAGAACAGGTGGAGGATGAGGTGGATATTTTTAGTTCAGGAAAATTGGCGGAGTTACAACAAAAGGAAATAGAAATAAAACGGATGTATCAGAAAGCATATACGCAAGAGGAACCTGAGTGTATACCAGAGTGTTTACAGTAAAAGTGATGTCTTGATGAGGAAATGGAGACCTTTACAAATGCAGCCGGATGAAAAATGGGCAGAAGTTCATCAAGTAGTATTACCGGTAGGGTATAGAAAGGAGGTGTTGTGAGTTGCACATGAGGAACCAGTGGGAGGTCATTTAGGAATAAGGAAAACTCAAGCTAAAATCCAAAAACATTTTTATTGGCCTGGATTACATAAAGATGTAGTTACATTTTGTCAATCTTGTCACACATGTCAAATGATAGGAAAAACCTCAAGCAGTGATAAAACCAGCGCCCTTAATACCCATTCCAGCATTTGAGGAACCTTTTACAAGGGTCCTAATTGATTGTGTCGGACTGCTTCCTAAAACGAAAAATGGGAATCAATCTCTTTTGACGATAATGGATATGTCTACTAGGTTTCCAGAGGCCATTCCAGTACGTAATATTACAGCTAAAAAGATTGTGGAGGAGTTACTTAAATTCTTTACTAAATATGGACTACCCACAGAAATACAATCAGATCAAGGATCGAATTTTACCTCAGGGTTATTCAAAGAAGTTATGGATAGCTTAGGAATAAAACAATTTATATCAACTGCGTACCATCCAGAATTGCAGGGAGCATTAGAAAGGTGGCATCAGACATTAAAGACAATGTTGAGGGCTTATTGTCACGATTATCCAGAGGATTGGGATAGAGGAATTCCATTCGTACTGTTTGCAATTAGGGATGCACCTAATGAGTAAACTAAATTTAGTCCTTTTGAACTAATATTTGGTCATGAGGTAAGAGGACCACTTATATTGATTAAGGAAAAATTGGTGAGTGAGAAATCGGAAATTACATTTATTGGATTACGTGTCAAATTTTAGGGAATGATTAAATAGAGCAGGTGAATTGGTTGGACAACATTTGAAAGTTGCACAAAATGTGATGAAACGGGTAGCGGACAAGAAATCCAAAGTTCGTAGTTTTGCCAGTGGAGATAAAGTTTTAGTATTGTTACCAATGGTAGGTGAACCTTTAAAAGCAAGGTTTTGTGGACCTTATCAGATTGAAAGGAAATTAAGTGAGGTGAATTATGTGGTAAAAACACCAGATAGAAGGAAAACCCACCGGGTGATTATGCTTAAAAGGTACTTTGAAAGGGAAGGAGGAGGATTTAATGATTCTAGCTCAAAGTGACGAACCAAATCCAGATGACTGTGAATTTGACATACCTCAAATTAAATTGGAAAATGAGGATGTTCTTAAAAATTGGGATAAATTGTTGAGTTACCTTCCAGAGAAAAAACAGACTGACCTGAAAGAGTTATTGATATCGCATGGGCAAGTTTGTGGAGATAAATTGGGAAGTACTAAAATGGCTATACATGATGTAGATGTGGGAAATGCGGTGCCAATCAAACAACATCCATACAGACGTAACCCTTTAAATTTGGCACAGGTTAACAAAGAGATTGAGAGTATGCTTAAAAATGTCATAATTGAAGTGGGTTGCAGCCAATGGAGCTCACCCATTGTGATGGTACCTAAACCAGATGGTACCAACGGTTGTGTGTGGACTATAGAAATGTTAAAGCAGTTACAAGAATGGACTCTTATCCCATCCCACGTTTGGAGGATTGCATTGAGAAAGTGGGATAATCAGCTTATATTTCCAAACTGGATTTACTTAAAGGTCACTGGCAGGTACCTTTATCCGAAAGGGCGAAGGAGATTTCAGCTTTTGTGACTCCAGGTGGTATATACCAATTCAAAGTTATGCCATTTGGCATGAAAAACACCCCAGCCACATTTCAACGGTTAACTAACAAAGTTGTTTCAGGACTACCCAATTGTGCGGTATACATCGACGATCTCGTAATTTTCAGCCAGATATGGACAGAACATTTAAAACATCTGATGGAGTTATTCGATTGACTTCAGGAGGTGGGTTTGGTGATGATCTTGCCAAAAGTGAATTTGGAAAAGCCCAAGTCACTTTCCTTGGCCATACAATCAGACAGGGTCGAATGGTCACATGGGATGTGAAATCAACAGTTGTCGAGGCTTTTCCGATACCCTCAAGACGAAGGGAAATAATGCGATTTCTTGGCATGAGTTGATTTGATCGAACATTTGTGCAAGGGTTTTGTGGCGTGATTGCTCCACTGATGGACTTGCTGAAGAAACGTCGAAAATTTCAATGGACAGCAGAGTTTCAACAGGCATTTGGCTGCCTGAAAGCTGTGATAACTAATGCTCATGTGTTGGAGAATTGCAAGGGATTCTGTGATCAGATTGAATTAAAGTATCTGACTTTAAAGAGAAATGCCGAGGCGTAGTGAAATGGACGGATCATGCAGAGACCTTCTTGTTCAAAGAGACTGTCAATCGAGAAGGATTTCAGTTGGAGGAAGAAGAATTTTTAAAAATTGACCATATTATTATACCTGTTTGTGTGTGTTGTCTTTTGAAACACGAAAGTATATTTACTGTGTGCATTTCTTAAAGGATAATGAGAAGGTGAAAAATGAAACCATCTTGAAGTTGATGGGGGTTTTTTTTCTTGGGGGGGGGGGGGATGTGTCATGAGAATGTCACTTTAAGAAATGTCTATCTGCTCAAGTCACTGCAGTGATGTCAGAGTGTGGGTGGAGCTGAGCTCTGGCTCTGCTTTTTAGTTTCACTTTGAGAAAAGCTTGGGTATGCCTGTGTTTTTTTGGTTTCGTTTTTTCAGTGTTGGCGCTGAAGCCAGACATAGCAGGTGTACTGTTGATCTCTCTGCCATGAAAGGACTATCTCTTGATCATTTGGTGAATTTGGAATTATAGATGTTTTCAGTAGTGAATGTAAACTGTGCTTCTGTTAAAAAGTGTTTATTTTGTCTTCTGGATGTTGTTTGGGAAGTTATTAAGGATTACTTAGTGTTGTATTCTTTGGGGGGGGGATGTATTTGAATTAATGGTTGCTAAGATGTTCACTGTATGTTTTAAAAAGGTTAACTTGAGTTCATAGAATAAACATTGTTTTGCTTTAAAAAATACTTTTTCATTTCTGCTCTACCACACCTGTAGAGTGGGCCATGTGCTCCCCATACCACAATCTATTAAAGGTTGTGGGTCAGCTGAACTCCATGATACACTTTGGGGTTCTCTAAACCCTGGCGCATAACAAACAAACAGTGGGGAGACATTCCCAAACATCCACAGGCGGAAGAGCCACTGAAACCCTGAAGTAAAGCAGATACATTGTTTCTTCACGTGGACTATTTTCATGGATCTTCTGCCGACAACATGGAAAATTCCTGTGAAAATTGGTGATGCAAGTAATCTTTATGTGCATTCAAAGGCATGACTGAAGATATGGCATTAATTGTGCAGAGACCAAAATGTAGTTGCATGTAAAATTGTAGATAGAAGGATGTTGGGTGCGTAAAAAACATGTCTAGTCTTGTCAGTCAACTTTCCCAGTGCAACCAGCCCAAATGATCAGACAATTTATTCATATGTCTGGAGTTGTGTTTTGCCTCCTGCATGGACAATCTGGTTATATTTTAGTGACTGGTAGTTTGATGATAGACAGAGGGAAACAAGATAAATTGATGTTGAGCGCAATGCCAGTTCCACTCAAAACTGCTGTCTCCTCAAACGTTGGTTCAGTAATTCAAAACGTTGCTAAGCCAGAAAACATCCTGCATCCCCTGCTTCAGGTTATAAAATGACTGCACAGAACCACTTGCAATCTTGAAACTACATCCTATGGCACACTTGGTACAGAACGTATAATTATAGGCTAGTGAAGGTTCTGAGAATAAATGTTTTATGATTGCCAGGATTTGGTTCCACTGATCTGTGAGGAACATGTTGTATATGCGTGATGGCCTGGAGATCACAAATCTCCATATTTCCATCACTTGCAGACTAATTCTTCACCTCAGTAATGTTATTCAATTCAGTTACAATGTAAATTAGCTGAGATCAATATAAATAATTTTATTACAATTAAGTCCACTATTAGTGGGCAGCACGGTAGCACTGTGGCTTCACAGCACCAGGATCCCAGGTTCGATTCTCTGCTGGGTCACTGTCTGTGCGGAGCCTGCACGTTCTCCCCGTGTCTGCGTGGGTTTCCTCCGGGTGCTCCGGTTTCCTCCCACAGGCCAAAGACGTGCAGGTCAGGTGGATTGGCCATGCTAAATTACCCTTAGTGTCCAAAAAAGGTTAGGAAGGGTTATTGGGTTACGGGGATAGGATGGAAGTGAGGGCTTAAGTGGGTCGGTGCAGACCCGATGGGCTGAAAGGCCTCCTTCTGTATGTTCTAGCTGAGTTTCACTGTCATCTGCTTGCATTTAATAATAATAATGTAAAAGCAAATAATTAAAAAAACTAGTTTCTCCAGAAATTTAAATAAAAATACAATGTGCATTTGTAATAAAGTTGAGTGGCGGGGCGAGCAGCCCCTCGGTGACAGGCACTGGGGGGACCAGGAGTGCAGTCCGGAGGCAGAGTGTTGGTGGGAACAGCCGGGGGTGGGACTAGGATTGGGACGGGGAGGGTGACATCGGGGGCAGGGGTTGCAGTGCAGGCCAGGGGTAACGTGTCGCCCGGTGGACCTGTTGGGCACGGGGTACTCACCATGTCAACATGTCTGTCCTTTACCCCCTGCAGAAAATGGACTTTGGAGTCCTGCCAGGAATGGTTGGCATCTGCCTGGCCGCCACAGCCGGAGTGCACCCGCACAGAAGGTGCACGAGCTGGAGAGCTCGGAAAGGACCCTGCAGAACAAGAACCTGCCCCAGAGGAGCAGGGGCCAACTGGTGATGATGGAGAGCTGGCTGCCCAGCAGGCCAGAGGAGCCGGTGGGTCGGAGACATTGTTTCAGGCCCTGTGTATAGAGGCCTCCTGTTATTCAAGGTCCTGCCCAACTGAGCGTGTCGTCGATGAATCCGGCTGAGTAGTGCTACATTTCTCGCCGACTAGGAGGCCTGGCCACCAGCAGTCAACCATCCCGCATCCCCTTCCTGCATTCCCTGTCCCCCACCCCAGCATCCCCACTGTCTTGGGTCGGCAGTATCAGCGGGTCTGGTCCAGAGGATGATGACGACCCGCTCCGTGATGAGCTCTGGTGCTCCGCATCATCTGCTACCCCAGTGTCACATACCACCGTCCGCCTGGGTGATTGCTGCATGCGTGCTAGCCTTTTCATCACACGGGTCCACTGACCTTCTGTTTGCTGCCATGGAGTATAGAGACTGGGCCATGCCCTTCTGGGACTGTGCCACGTCCCTCTCGGACTGGGCCACATCACTCAACAACTCGACAGCCGTGCCAAGTCCATCTGGGACCCTGCCACATCCCTCTGGACTGGGCCACATCACTCAACGGCTTAACGGCCGTGCCAAGTCCATCTGGGACCCTGCCACGTCCCTCTAAGACTGGGCCATGACACTCGGCAACCGTTCCACCTGGCCCAGTGACCGTGTCAGGACCATCTGGCACCGTGCCACGTCCCTCTGGCACTGACTCAAGTCAGCACGTGCCAGGCCAATGCTCTAGACATTGCAGCCATGGCCCATTGTGACTGGGCCACGCTCTGGAGCATCACAGCGATGTCCATGTGACCCTGGTACATGGCTGCCTGTGACATGGCTGCCCTGTTCTGCGGCTTGGCCACCGCTCACACAGTGTGCCCCAGCCATTGGCCATCCGGACACATGGCTGATACCTTCGCACCCAAGGCCTCCAACCGAATGCCACCCATGCGGTGTTGGCCTGAGTGGCACACATTGCACCATCTCCTGACCCTGCAGGTGCTGGATGGTTGCTGACATCCTCCCATGCAGTCCCCGGCTCTACGCCTGCAACTACAGCATTAATGGGACCGCCTTTTCCAGAAGCACTAGACCTGCCTAGACGGCAGCTAGTCCCTGGAGGCGCCATCCGACCGTTCATCCCCTCAGGGCTTTCTACCTCCACCTGATGTCCCACTGCATGTGTGTCGTGCTCACCAGATAGTGCCCAGGAGCCTCTTCACTAAAATGCCCAACCGAGGTGAATGTCTCTGGGATGGTGGAAGGTGTTGGTGACAGCAGTGACGAGAAGTCGGGTTGTCACCGGACATGGGCTCCAGGGTGATGTGGGATTGCGGCTGAGAGGACGCGTGACCTCGGATGGTCCCACCATGTCGGGTGGGCGTGGTGTGGGGGGTGGGGTGACTCACATGCGATAGGGGCATTGCAACGCATTGGGGGCTCACTGGTTGTCCCATGGCAACCTTCGCCTCTGCGACTACCCGCTCTGCCGCCTGCCAACCAGGTCTGTCCTGAGCTCCACGACTGTGATGGGCTGCAGGTCTGGTGTTCTCCCAATCCCGACGGTTGTGGGCGGCCTTCTCCTGGGGGGCTGATTATGCACAGTGTGTGACAACAGGACATGGGCAGCGCAGGGGATCTTCTGCTGGTGGCCTGTGTGTTCAGGGCACCCGGCCACCTGGCTGGAATGGGTGCTGGCATGTGGTGCAGGTGGGGTGCGGGAGGCTGCCAGCGGGTGGGGTTTGATCATCCTTGGGGGGAGCGAATGTGTTCCGGGTGTGTGGGATGGGAGTGCTGTCAGGCGCGCAGTGCTGGTAACTCACTGGCTGGCCTGGGGGTTCCTCATCCTAACCCAGTGCTGACTACCGGTCGCCTGGTGGGAGCCGCATGGGGGGAAAGGGGGGGTAGTGAGGAGCGTGGGATTGTGGCGTGTGGGATGGGGGTGGTGCCATGGGCACAGAGGTGGTGATCCACCCGTGCCGCCCTGAGGAGGTCGAGCCCTCCCCGGCACTCACCCTCCCCGGCACTCACCCTCCCCGGCACTCACCGTCCCTGGCATTCACCATCCCCGGCACTCACGCTCCCCAGCCGCCCCCACCCCTTCCCCGGCACTCACCCTCCCCAGCCGGCCCCCCTCCCCAGCATTCACCATCCCCAGCACCCCCCCCCCCCCACCCGCCCTCCCCGGAACTCACCCTCCCTCCCACCCCCCCGGCACTCACCCCCCCCCTCCCCGGCACTCACCCTCCCAAGCTCCCCCTCCCGGCACTCACCCTCCCCCCCTACCCACCACGCCCCCTCCCCGGCACTCACCCTCCCAAGCTCCCCCTCCCGGCACTCACCCTCCCCCCCCCCCCCCCCTCCCTGGCACTCATCCTCCCAAGCACCCCCCTCCCGGCACTCACCCTCCCCGGCACTCACACTCCCCAGCAGCCCCCCCCCCCCCCCCCCCCCCCCGGCACTCACCTTCCCCAGCACCCCCCCCCCCCCCCGGCACTCACCTTCCCCCCCCCCCCCCCCGGCACTCACCACCCCCCCCTCCCCGGCACTCACCCTCCCAAGCCCCCCCTCCCCCCCCCCCAGCACTCACCCTCCCAAGCCCCCCCCCTCCCCCCCTCAGCACTCACCCTCCCAAGCCCCCCCACCCCCCCTCAGCACTCACCCTCCCAAGCTCCCCCTCCCCAGCACCCCCCTCCCCGGCACTCACCCTTCCCAGCCACGCCCCCTCCCACCCCACCCCCACCTCCCCCCACCCCCCCACCACTACCGACCACGATCACCCTCAGCCTTGGGAGCACCCTCCACCGGCACCAGCAACCCCCCACCACCTACGGCTGTGCCGTCTCCTCTCCGGCCCACGCCGACCCCTACCTCCGCACTCGCCAGCGTCAGCCAGCGCGACTGGTTGACGCCGTTAAAAAGGTTGTCTGATTTACGCCATCGTGACCCATGGTTACGTTGGCGTGACTTCGGCCCATCCGGCCCTGAGATTTGGAGCATCCCCGGGCCCATTGCGTTGTGCCGCTTCTCGCCATTCTGCGAGGCTCGCGGCGCGATTCCCGTCGACGCGATTTTTTTACTGCTGGAGAATATCGCGGCCGGCGTCGGAGCGGCGGGGCGGGATTCACACCACCCCCGGTGATTCTCCGACCCGGCTGGGGGTCGGAGAATCCCGGCCAAGATGTCCCGCCTTTCCTCCAAGGCATCCAGTAGTATCTCTAGCTCTGCATTGGCGAATCTTGGGGCCGCTCTCCGGGCTGGCATCTTCCTGGCTGGAATGAGAGTGTGTGGGGGGTGGAGTGCTTATCAGCAGCTCCAGCTTGTCAGGCTCTCCAGTGCCAATCCCGACAGCAGCAAATCCAGCGCTAGCATCGGTTGGAATTGCACTCGTTCCTTGTGGCGCAAGTGCTGGCCCATTTGCATGTACTGAATTGCTCCGGGACTAACAATCCCATCGGAACGGTAGAACACCCCACACTTAGTCCCAGAGTCAACATTTGGGGCGAGATTCTCCTTTGGAGACTCAGGGCGCAATTCTCCAGAAACATTCCAAAGTGTGGTAGCGACCAGGAACTGCCACGAGCTTCCCGGCGCTCGGCCTGGCGAGGTATGCAATGCTCTTCAACGTTAATTGGTCCACTTAATGAGGCCTCATGGGTTTCACCGGCACCGCGCCCGCCAATCCCCCCATTAACAAGATCAGCTGCACTTGCTCAGCCAACCCCAGCCAGTTCGCAACAATGGCGCCAAGGAGCCCGGACCCAAGATTCGGGGATACAGATCTTGGGAGGCTCCTAGGCGCAGTGGAGGCCAGGATGGGTGTCCTGTTCCCCAAGAGTCCTGGAGGGTCAGCCATAGGGCAGCCAGTGTTGCCTGGGTCGAGGTGGTGGCGGCTGTGAGCACTGGGAGTGTGACCAGAAGGACTGGCCTCCAGTGCAGAAAAAAGGTCAACGACCTACACCGGACAGCACAAGTGAGTAGGCATCAATGCCCCACACAGCTCCACACCACCCCCCCACCCACGATTAGTGCCGATACACACACCTCGGTGGGAAATGTGGCAGGCTTCTGGGGCACAATTTGGTGAGCATCACACAGCTGATGATGCAGATCAGGTGGAGGCAGGAACCCCCAGGTCTGTTGGATCCCTGGATCCTGCTGGGTCCTGATGCTGAGCCTGTGGAAGAGGTCATCCCGCAGCTGATGGAGACTTAGGGAACAGCCGGAAATTGAAAGTGAGATATCAGCAACACTCCAGCAGATCCATAGCTGATCTGAGGAGTTTCAGAGGCTATGGACGCAGGAGATGTCACCAGCAATGCCTGGCACCGGGGCCAACACTGCTAGGGTGGTGACCACAGTGAAGAGCCTGGTGCATGACGTTGGCACCATGAGTGAAGGTGTCCAAGGCATCGCGCAGTCGGTGACGGCCATGGCTGAGGGTCTCGGCAGAATGTCTGACTTGCTGGGGATGTCACCTAGTACCAGGCTGTCCTTGATGAGGTTCTGTCAGATATGTCCCAGATAGGAATGACCGAGGCGCTGCGGAGCTTGTCCCAGTCACAGGTGGGCATTGCCGAAGCGCTGCAGATCTTGTCCCAGTGACTGAGGAGCATTGCCAAGGGCATCGACACAATGGTGCTGACCATGGGGAACCGCTACGGCTGACAGAGCCAGATGATGCAGGGGCAGCCGGGGATCGAACCAGATGCCCCTCTGTACCAAGGTGAACCTTATGGGCACCGAGCAGGAGGAGGGGGCGCTGGGTGCCAACCCAGACCCGTCCGATGGAGTGGCGACGGTGGCCACCAGCGCCCCCAAGTTCCACCTCTCAGGTGAGGCTGCATCGCTCAGCCAGCACAGGGGATAGAGCGGGACGTCTGTGCCGTCGACAAGTGAGCCGGGGCCCTCCGCGCTAAGACCCCATAGAGGATGCCCGCCAGGGGCATCGAAGGCCACAGGATGTGGTAAGCAGTTGGCTGCGTCCACCTCAGATGTGCATCCTGGAGGCACAACTAGATGTAGAGGCAGAGCTAGGAAGGCAAAGCACATCAATGATCACTGAGGGCAATGGGGGATGGGGTGAGGGGTGATGGGGGGTGGGTGGAGTGGCACCATCGGAAGAGTGAGGAATTGTAAAACTCAACAACACCCTTGTGCACACCCAGTGTGACGCCTCTGTCACTTTCTTCCGCAATGCGAGCCGACCTCCGAACCCTTGGCCCATCTCTCCAGCAATGCACCCCCCATCCCTGCCCCCCCCATGTGTAGGTGATGGGGGTGAGCGAGCACTCAGCAGACAGGCAGGAGTCAGACTATGGCATAGATTGGGAGCACTGGCACTCAGCTCTCTGCAGGTTATCATCACCCTCCTGCCCTCGACAGTGACCCACCAATAGTGCCGACACAGTCCCAGCACCCTGGAGTGATGTGACACACACCCTGGGATGGTGGGAAATGGGAGTTGGGGGTGACGGACCAGGCCACGCCCTATGTGAAGCTGGTGAGTATGAGGGCCTCCCTGGCCCTCCCGGCTTGCGGGACCCTCGCTGCTGCCGCCTGTCCTGCAGCCTCCAGCTGGTCCTCCTGTTCCTCCCTGAGCTCGTCCTCCAGCCTCTGCTGGTCCAGCACCTCCTCATCATCCTTATCCCACTCCTCTTCCTTCTCGGAGGTGGACACATGTTCCTCATCACCAACCTCCAGCTCATCACCCCACTGTCGTGCGATGTTGTGGAGGGCACAGCAGACCACCATAAAGCAGGCGACCATCCAGACAGTGTACTGCAGGGCACCACCGGAGCGGCCGAGACATGGAACTGCACCTTGAGGAGTCTGATGCACCACTCAATCACAGCCCGGGTCTCCTCTTCGGTATCTGACCTTTGCACTGTCGTCATTAGCCAGGTCCTCAGCAGATACCCCTTCTCCTCCAAGACCCAGCCGCCCATCCTGGAGTGCTGCTCGAAGAGGCCGGGGATGACCGACTGCCCAGGCGTAGCTGTCATGGACACTCCCCAGGAAGCGTGCACACACGTGCATGATCTTCATGCGATGGTTGCACACGAGCTGTATGTTCAGGGAGTCTGTTAACCTGCCCTTCTACCATCAGAGATCCATTTACAAACATGCCAAGGTTGCTTTATTCCTCAGGACTTCCCAGTGTGGTGCCATTCATTGAATATTTCCTTGTCAAATTGCTCCTTCCGAAGAGTAAGACCTCACACTTTTCAGGATTAAATTCCATCTGCCACTTTTCTGCCCATTTGACCATCCCGACTATATCTTCCCGCAACCCAAGACTTTCAGCCTCACTGTTAACCACCCAATCTATCTTTGTGTCATCTTCAAACTTACTGATCCTACCCCCCTCACAGTCATCTAAGTCACTTATATAGATGAAGAATAATAGGAGACTCAGCAAGGATCCCTGTGGTACACCACTGGATGCTGGCTGCCAGTCACTAAAGCAGCCATCTGTCATCACCCTCAGTTCCCTACAGCTCAGCCACTTTGAATCCACCTGATCAAGTTCCCCTGTAGCCCATGTGCATTTGCCTTCTTTATAAATTTCCCATGTGGCACCTTGTCAAATGCTTTGCTGAAATCTTTGTAAACTACATTAACTGCACTACCATCATCTACACACTTAGTCACGTGCTCAAAAAATTCAATCAAGTTTGTTAGGCATGTGTGCCAGGCTCAGCCTGATACAATTTAAGGTGGTCCACAGAGCGCACTTGATGGGGGCGAGGTTGAGTAGGGTCTTTGGGGTAGAGGACAGATGTGGAAGTTGCTCAGGGAGCCCGGCGAACCATGTCCATATGATTTGGTCATGCCCGGCACTGGAGGGGTTCTGGAGAGGAGTGGCGGGAGCAATATCTCAGGTGGTGAAAGTCCGGGTCAAGCCAAGCTGGGGGCTAGCAATATTTGGAGTAGTGGACGAACCGGGAGTGCAGGAGGCGAAAGAGGCCGGCATTCTGGCCTTTGCGTCCCTAGTAGCCCGGCGAAGGATCTTGCTAATGTGGAAGGAGGCGAAGCCCCCCAGCCTGGAGGCCTGGATAAATGATATGGCTGGGTTCATAAAGTTGGAGAGGATTAAGTTCGCCTTGAGAGGGTCTGCGCAGGGGTTTTACAGGCGGTGGCAACCGATCCTAGACTATCTCGCGGAGCGTTAGAGGAAGGTCGGCCAGCAGCAGCAGCAACCTTGGGGGCGGGGGGGGGGGCGTCCTGGGAGGGGGGGGGAAAGAGGGGGGACTGCCTGGGAGGGTGGATGAGCAAGAGATAACATGAAGGGTTGGGGAAACTGGCACGTACGGGTGAGGGCCAGTGTACAAAGCTGTGTAAATATATCATTTTGCCATGTATATATCTTGCTCTGTGCGATTTCTCGTTTTTTTTGTTGGGGGGGGCGGGGGGGTTATTGTTTGTAAGGGAGAAAAATTGTGTTAAAAAACTTTAAGAAATATATTTTTTTTAAAAAAGTTTGTTAGGCATAACCTCCCTCTGACAAAGCCATGCTGACTATTCCTGATCAAATCTTGCCTCTCCAAGAGGAGGTGGATTCTCTCCTTCAGAATTTTCTCCATTATTTCCCCCACCACTGACGTGAGACGTGACATGCAATGTTTAAAAGAAAATTGTGCAATGTAATTGAGAAAAATACTTCACTTTGTGACATGGGGGTATTCTGTATTGTGTGACTGGGAGAGGTACTGCACCGTGCGAATGCAGGAAATTCTGAAATGTATGACTGGGCGAAGTATACAGCGAGGTGTTGCTTCCTGGCAGCTTTCTATTTTGTATTTGCACCATGGTGGTAAACTGTGTGCTAAGCATCACCTGGGGTGGTTCAGAATTCCTTCCAGCATGGCAATCTCTGCTGCATTTACTGCAGAAGAAGACAGTGGACTAAGAAAGGAAAGGATATGCTGACATGTTTCCTCTGGGCCTTCTTCTCAACCAGCTGAGCTTTCTGTTTCCATGAAGTAAATCATGTCCCAATTGTCAGTGTCAATGTCTGCCATCTTGATATCTTGCTTGCAGGTGTCCTTGTAATGAATCTTTGGATGCCCAGGGGTTTGTGACCTAGTTTCCAGTTCACAGTGCAGGTCTTTGGTATACGACCGTCATCCATCTAATGAACATGGCACAATTGTTATTGGTTTAGCAATGAGTATATGCTGATGGAATTATTATGCTCCTGTACCTCTGAGTTGATGACCATGTCCTGTGAGAGATGCCAAGGATACATCTGAGATAATGAAGATGGAAACTTTTCAGCTTTTTCTCCTGCCTAACAAAATGCCCAGATCTTACTACTGCAGAGGAGCTGAGGATGAGGTTTGATAAACTCACAGTTCGGTGTCTTTGGTCAGGTTGCTGTTGCTCCACACTGTTGAGCAGCATGGACATAACTGTTAGGTGGATTGGCCCCACTAAATTTCCCCTTAGTGTCCAGAAAGGTTAGATTGGGTTACGGGGATAGGGTCGGGGCTTCGGCCTCGGTTGGGTTCTCTTTCCAAGAGTCGATACAGACTCAATGGGCCAAATGGCCTCCTTCTGCACGGTAGAGATTCTATGATTATTCTATGATATAACAGCTGCAGCTATTGTGATTCATGTTTTGGTTTCAACATTATATGACAGATCGCTGATGATTGTAGAGATCACATACGTGAAGCAATCAGCAACCTCCAATGTCACATTTTCAGTGTTGGATAAATGCAATGTGACAAAGTCCCGGACCATGACGTTTGTCTTCCTGATGCTGATAGTAAAATCAAACTCTTTACAGGCATGAGGCAGTCTGTCTATTTTCTGCTGAAGGTGCTCCTGGGTATGGGATGCATCGTCAGTGCAGAGCAACTCTCTGATGAGGAGTTGTCACACTTTTGTTTTGAATCTCGGTCGGGCAAGGCAAACAGTTTTCCATCAGTTTGTGGATGTAAGAAGGCACCCTCTGTAAAGGAAATGACGGAATCGAAGAGAAGAAGATGCCAAAGAGTGTCGGTGTCAGAACACAGCTGTCTGACCCCACTGCAGAACCCAAAGGGTTCCAATGTTACCCCATCATGGCTGACCTTACACATCATGTTGTCAGAGAAACAAATCACATTGAGCAGCTTCTGTGGGAAGCCAATTTCCACCAGCAGCGTAGGCCTCTGCTCACAGGGTTGAATGCTTTGGTCAGATAAACAAAGGATATATATAATGGTCTCCTTTGTTTACTGCATTTCTCTTTCAGCTCCCGGATTGAAATGATCATGGCTGTTGTGGATCTTTCGGTTCTGAAACCACACTGCGTGGCACAGTGGTTAGCACTGCTGCCACACAGCGCTAGGGAGTTTGCACTTTCTCCCCACGTGGTTTTCCTCCGGATGCTCCGATTTCTCCCACGGTCCAAATGCGAAGGTTAAGTGAGGTTCCGGGGATGAGGCG
This sequence comes from Scyliorhinus torazame, assembly GCF_047496885.1. Lineage (NCBI taxonomy): Eukaryota > Metazoa > Chordata > Chondrichthyes > Carcharhiniformes > Scyliorhinidae > Scyliorhinus > Scyliorhinus torazame. Next base: position 62,368,827 of record NC_092716.1, on the reverse strand, counting down.
GGGAAGTGGGCCTAGGTGTGTGCTCTTTCGGAGGGTCAGTACAGACTCAATGGGCTGAATGGCCTCCTTATGCACTGTTGGAATTCTATATTTGGGATATTTGCGTTTAGCTAGGTTCTAAACACAGTCTGACAAGGGAAACACAGCCAAATATTTTCACCATAATTCTCAGCATGGGATGCCTCGATATTTGTTGCAATTACTGTGGTTGACCTTCTTGTACAGTGTTATGACACCCTGGGCAAGTGTGCGGTCAATTCCAGCGGCACTGGGCCCGGAGTCACAACACAAGTGAATTAACCAATAATTTTTATAAAAGTTTCCAAAGTCTTCAAGGTCATTCAGGTTCCGCCAAAGTTAGAAAATGCACTACTCACACGCAGCAGATTGTCTGAAGAAACACTTTATTTCTTCTCAAACTGGGCCTTCAGCTCAACATTCGCATTCAGGTCTATTTCTTTGTGCAGAGACACTTTATTTCACATCAAAACTTGCTTCCAGTTCATGACCTCTCAAGAGAGGTCTCATGCAGTCTCAAGAGAATGGCACCCGGACTTGCTGGAGAGAGAGTCAGCTCTCACAGTGGCCTTCTGAGGAGAATTAGTTGGATCTTTTTGAGAGAGTTAGTTAGATCTGTCCAGCAAGCTGCCAGAATCAAAACTGAAATGAAATTAGAACCAAAGGACTCTAAAAAGTCTTCCAGTGGAATAATATCCAATCACCACCTGTTACCAGGCAGAGCACAGCCTTTTGCGCCAATTCATTGGCTATCAGCCAAATCAATCAAACTGAGACATCATTGATGCCGGCCAGTCTGCAATCGCCAGTCTAAATCAGCACAGGCTTCTGCTTGAATTAAAGGCTCAGGCCACTGCTTATGACTGCTTGAATTAAAGATACAGGGTGCCTTAAAGACACATGTCCATGAATCATCCATGGCTCAAAAATATAACAGCAAAAATGAAAGAAATTAGAAATAAGGGAATAAATGGAACAAACTATAAGGACCCTTACAACAGGGTCACAATCTTCACGTCGTACACATCGTGAGGCATTGTGCCCTTTCTCCAGCAGAGACAGAGAAGTTCATGCAGATGTTACAGAAGTGCTGATTTCTATGTTTGATAAGTTCAGGGAGTATAGCATCAGCACTTGGTGCTTTGCTCAAGGCAAGCAACTCAATCACTTTGCTAATCTCCATTGTGCGTTTGATATTCAGCTCTGTTGTAACAGGCAGGCCCTCTGTTATCCTAGAGCTTCCTCCATGACCATATTCTCCCTAGAATACACCTCAAGTGAGCATCCCAGCCATTTTTCCATCTGATTATTGCTGTCGGTGATGACCTCCCTGCCTTTGTTTTCAATGGATCAGTTTTCTTTGCTGATGGATCAGTTGCCATTTTGATCCCATCAAACATGCCCTGGGAATTCCTTATGTCAAAGGACATCTGGATGGCAACGCTGTCACCAGTAGTCATTGACGTGGTGTTGCTCTGTGTGACTGGGGAATGTGTTGTACTAGGTGATTCTGCTAACTCTGCAATTGTTTATATTGGAAAAATTAAGAATGATTCAGCTATAGAAAAGTTTTTAATCGTGTTTAACTTCTTTATAAACCAACAGATATAAGAACGTGTTAGAAGCCTGCTGTCTACTACAGGACCTGGCTATATTACCCTTTGGAGATTTAACTGAAGTAAGAAACTTTAGTTAAGAATGAGAAGATTGATCTCAGAGACATTTAATCAGATATTCTGAGGTAAATGAAAATGTTAATGGCTTTTTTAATTAAATCAAAGATAGGAGATAGAGGGCTCAACCTGTCAGGTGGGCAGAAGCAACGAATTAGCATTGCTCGAGCTGTGTATTCAGACCAAGATATTTACCTGTTGGATGATCCCTTATCAGCTGTGGATGCTCATGTTGGGAAACACATCTTTGAGCAGTGTGTCAAAAAAATACTACGTGGGAAAACAGTGATTCTAGTCACTCACCAGCTGCAGGTAACGTACTGAAAACTGGACATGGTCTTGGGGTGAGAGAGAGCAGGACATTTTGAGATGATGATTTAACATGAAGTGCTCCGTTAAATGTGTAAAAGTTGGGATAACCCGGGTCATATTTCCCGAGCCAACACCAGAAATGTGACACTATCACCAAAGATAAAGCAAAATACAAAAACAGAAAGCACTTAAAACACAGATCAGGCCAGGAACCTCTGAGTGTGGGCATGAGGTAGAACTGGGAGATGTTACACTTGAGCACAATTTCAGGGCAAATGAAACAAGGGGCAGTAAAAAAGGAAAACACACAGATAAATGGAATAATCTGTGCTTGTGGAGAACAGGGGACATTTAAAAGACAGGAATAATTTGAAAATGAGACAATGGGAGGCATCATGGGAAAACCAAAGAAACCGGGATTCTCCGGTCCCCCAGCCGCATGCTTCCTGGCAGCGTGCTGTTCGCTGGAGGCTGGAAGAGAGAATCCAGCCACTTGTCAATGGGATTTCCCATTGAAACCACCCCACACCATTGAAATTTAAACATTGAATTCTGGATGAATATACCTGCATTCTAAACTCAAATTTTCTCAGTAGAAAGGTTTGTTTATCCAGGGATGTAAAATTCAGTAAGGTGACATTTTATTGAAAGAAACTAGTTAAGTATATGTGATATACTTCAACATTCATTGCACTAACATTGAATTCTATTTTAGCATTAATTTCTGAAATGTTCATGCTGCCTGTCAGAATACATGAAGCAGTTTCTCTGGTGACTTACCCCAGTGACTGTAATATTGGAGTAGCTTTCACAGAAGGGATGCAGACTTTTCTAATTCAAAGCACAATGCTTTGCAGAAGTATCAGGATTGACAGGTTTGTACAGATATACCCCATGTTCATTTATTTTTAAATTTATCTCCAGTACTTAGAACATTGTGATGAAATCCTTTTATTGGAGGACGGCAAAGTTAAAGAAAAAGGAAAACATGTGTTACTAATGAATGAAAATGGACACTATGCCACCCTGATCAACAATTACCAAATGAACCAACCAAATGTAAGAAAATCACAGATTGTTTATGTTGAAATGTATTACGTGTTTCTGACCAGTCTTTTGCCTTGTACCAGTGAAATCGGAGCTAAAGCCCCTAGCCACATCCAAGTCAGCTGGAGTCAGCCATGGCTCAGTTGGTAGTGCTGTTACCTCAAAGATACAAGGGCCGGGATTCTCCGACCCGGCGCCGGCTTCCCCATTCTCCAGCGCCGTTTTTCGTGCGCCCGTGGGATTCCCGCCGCACCGGTTGGGGGCTGTTGATAGCGGCGTCCCCGGTGATTCTCCAGGTCCCAATGGGCCGAGTGGCCGACGTGTTTGGCCGAGTCCCGCCGGCGTGGATTACTCAGCTCCCACACGGCGGGACCTGGAAGGTGAGTGTGCGGGGGCCATCCTGGAGGGGAGGCGGGGGGATCTGACCCTGGGGTCCTGGCCCGTGATCGGGGCCTACTGATCAGCGGGCGGGCTGGTTCCGTGGGGGCCTACTTTACTCCGCGCCAGGCCCCTGTAGGGCTCTGCCTTATTGCCCAGGGGTGGCGCGCAGAAGGGAACACCCGCACATATGCGGAAATACGCTGGCCGTAGCGCGCATGCGCGGAAATACACGGCCGTTTCACACCAGCTGGAGCTGCGGGGACCTCTCTGGTGCCAATCTAGCCCCCTAGAAAGGTGAGAATTCCTCACTTTCTGGGGCCTTTGACGCCGGAGTCGTTGGCGTCGATTTTCACGCCGGCGTGGGGACATAGCCCCGTTATTAGAGAATCCCGCCCAAGGTCCTAGCTGTGAGTGCCATTCCAGGGCTTGAGCATACTAATCAAGGTTGACAGTGGAGGGAAATAGCATCTTTTGGATGAGAGGTTAAACCGAGGACCCATTTGGGTGAATGTAAAAGATGCCATGGCACTATTTCCATTCTGAGCAAGGGAGGTTTCCCTGGTGTCCTGGACAGTATTAATCCCTCAATCAACGCCACCAAATCAGATTATCTGGTCATTGTCACATTGCTGCTTGTGGGAATTTGTGGTGCGCAAATTGGCTGCTGTGTTTCCCACATTACAATAGTAACTAGCTTTCATAAAAGTACTTCATTGGCTGTAAAATGCTTTGAGATGACTGGTGTTTACAAAAGCTCAATATAAACGCAAATATTTGTTTTCTTTCATGCATTTACATTGCATTTATCATTCCTAAGGTAATGCAGCATTCCATTCAAGCATATAATAAGGGCCAATGCATATATATACATTAGAAGTATTCATTAAGCGAGAATCTTTAATAGCATTTAATTCAAACAAACTAAAACACAAGCAAGATCAGCAATTTTGCAGTCAGGGAGGGAAAACATCAGCTGCTCTGTGAATTTTATGTTGTTACATTAATATTTAGGTCACTGGAGAAATTCTCGAGCCAGCAGTGCTTTAATTAGTCAGCGAGCTGCAAGTGGGATAATTAGGCCTTTGCTGTTAAAGAGTTATGTTACAGTCATTTCTCATTAATCCAACTCTTATTAATCTGACAACCTAATTTTAAGCAGAATTTAATCTTGATAAGGCATTCAAATCTTGTGCTGAAGTAATTCAGCTAACAAGGTTATCATTCCAGCATTAATCTGACATTTTTGGAAATGTGAATATCTAACAAAGGGCTAAAGATCCAGTTAAGAATGATTGAACATTATAGAACTAACCAAGGACAAAAATGATCAAATATTCCATGAAACACAGTTAGCTCCTCAGTGTTGGGATCCTGATAATACATCTATAAATTGTATCTGATTTGATTTATTGGAGGAAATGTAAGCATTGAAAGATACTGTGAAGTTTACAGAAGTGTCTTCAAGAACAAGAGGAATTTTGTAGGACTTTTGTTCAGTTAATGAAATGGAGGCGGCAGAATTCATAAAAAGGCTAGAGTAGGCTTGTTGGGCCAGTTGTTCCTTTCCAATACCAGGGCCAGGATTTTACCGCCCTCCCACCCAGCAGGATATTGTGGTCTTTGGCAATTTAAATAATCCGCTACAACCCCCTGGTGGGTGAGGGGGAAACACACCGTATCCCGGTCTATAATTTATTTCAGAAGTGAAAATGCTAGAGATGTGGCAAATCTGAAATAAATCAGAAAATGTTGGAATTACTCAAAAGGTCAGTCAGTGTTTTCATCAGCATTGAAAGGTCACTGACCGGCTCTGTTTTTCTCTCTCCAGAGGTGCATGTATTCTTTATTTTCATGTTAACCCCTCATTGGTACCATTTAAATTTTTCTTCTCAGTTTTTTAAGCCTCAGCTCTTCTGACTGGAAGGTTAATTTGTCAATTGGTTGCCCCCAGTGTGGAATTCTGCTGGCAGGGAGCCGGTCAGGAAATCAGTGGCCCACAGACATTGATTTCTATCCAATCAAATGAATAGGCAGAAAACCAGGGGCTTCACAGAATCATATCATCATAGAATTTTTTTTTTTACAGTGCAGAAGGGGGCCATTCGGCCCATCGAGTCTGCACCGGCCCTTGGAAAGAGCACCCTACTCAAGCCCACACCTCCACCCTATCCCTGTAACTCAGTAACCCCACCTAACGTTTTTGGACGCTAAGGGCAATTTAGACTGGCCAATCCACCTAACCTGCACACCTGGACAGTGGGAGGAAACCGGAGCACCCGATGGAAACCCATGCAGACACGGGGAGAATGTGCAGACTCCGCACAGACAGTTACCAAGCCGCAACCAAACCTGGGACCCTGGAGCTGTGAAGAAACCGGGCTAACCACTGTGCTACCGTGCCGCCCTCATAGTTTCTTACTCAGACCTCCTTTTTTTAAAAAATAATTTTTATTAAAGGTTTTCATAAAATATCAATAACAAAATGAGAAAGAAAAAAGAACCCAACAGGGTTAAGTACAAAACACAATCTAAAAAAGCAACCCCCCAAACCCCTCCCCCCTGTACCTAAATAATAAATTAACATTAACACCCTGACTTAAGACAACAGATGTATACACCCCCTCAAACCCTTCCAGTGTAAATAACAGAAACAAAAATAAAGTAAACCCCCGCCCCCCCCCCCCCCCCCCCCCGGCGAGCTGCTGCTGCCATTGACCAATGTCTATCGTTCTGCCAGAAAGTCTAAGAACGGTTGCCACCGCCTAAAGAACCCTTGTACCGACCCTCTCGAGGCGAATTTCACCCTCTCCAATTTAATGAACCCTGCCATATCGCTGATCCAGGATTCCACGCTTGGGGGCCTCGTATCTTTCCACTGAAGGAGAATCCTTCGCCGGGCTACCAGGGACGCAAAGGCCAGAATTCCGGCCTCTTTCGCCTCCTGCACTCCCGGCTCCTCTGCCACCCCAAATATTGTGCGCCCCCAGCCCGGTTTGACCCTGGATACTACCACCCTCGACACCTTCCTCGCTACGCCCTTCCAAAATTCCTCCAGCGTGGGCATGTCCAGAACATATGGGTGTGATTTGCTGGGCTCCCTGAGCACCTAACACACCTGGCCTCACCCCCAAAGAACCTGCTCATCCTTGTCCCGGTCATGTGTGCCCTGTGCAGCACCTTAAACTGTATGAGGCTGAGCCTCGCGCATGACGAGGAAGAGTTCACCCTCCCTAGGGCATCTGCCCACATCCCCTCTTCGATCTCCTCTCCCAACTCCTCCTCCCACTTACCTTTCAACTTCACCACCGAGGCCTCCTCCTCCTCCTGCATCACCTGGTAAGTTTCCGAGATCTTCCCCACTCCCACCCAGCCCCCCGAGAGCACCCTGTCCTGTACTGTGTGTGGCAGTAGCCGTGGGAATTCCACCACCTGCCGTCTGGCAAACGCCCTTACCTGTAAGTATCTGATGGTGTTCCCCGGGGGGGAGCCCGCATTTCTCCTCCAGCTCACCCAAGCTCGCGAACTTCCCGTCCACAAACAGGTCCCCCAACTTTCATATGCCTGCCCTGTGCCACCCCGAAAACATTCCATCTGTTCTTCCTGGGGCGAACCGGTGGTTCCCCCGCAATGGGGTCCACGCCGAGGCCCTAACTTCCCCCCTATGCTGCCTCCACTGCCCCCAAATTCTGAGGGCCGCCACCACCACCGGGCTCGTGGTATACCTCATTGGAGGTAGCGGCAGCGGCGCCGTTGCCAGCGTCCCCAGACTCGTACCCACACAGGACGCCGTCTCCAGCCTCTTCCATGCAGCCCCCTCCCCCTCCATCACCCACTTGCGCACCATTGTTGCATTGGCGGCCCAGTAGTACCCACAGAGGTTGGGCAGTGCCAGCCCCCCCCTATCTCTACTCCGCTCCAGGAACACCCTTCTCACCCTCGGCGTCCCTCGCGCCCACACAAACCCCATTATACTCCTGTTAACCCGCCTGAAAAAAGCCTTCGGGATAAACACGGTGAGGCACTGGAACAGGAACAAAAACCTTGGGAGCACCGTCATTTTGATTGACTGCACCCTACCCGCCAGGGACAGCGGCAACGCGTCCCACCTCTTGAACTCCTCCTCCATTTGCTCCACCAGCCTTGTAAAGTTAAGCCTATGCAGGGCCCCCCAGCTCCTGGCCACCTGGACCCCCAAATATCTGAAACTCCTCTCCGCCCTTTTTAGTGGGAGCTCACCAATCCCCCTCTCCTGGTCCCCTAGCTGAACTACGAACAGCTCGCTCTTCCCCATATTGAGCTTGTACCCCGAAAAGTCCCCGAATTCCCTAAGGATCCTCATTACCTCTGGCATTCCTCCCACCGTGTCGCCACATACAGCAGCAGGTCATCCGCATAAAGCGACACCCTATGCTCCTCCCCACCCCGCACCAATCCCCTCCAGTTCCTCGACTCTCTCAGTGCCATAGCCAGGGGTTCAATCGCCAGTGCGAAGAGCAGGGGGGACAGGGGGGACCCCTGTCTCGTCCCTCGGTGCAACCAAAAGTACTCGGATCTCCTCCTATTTGTGGCCACACTCGCCATCGGGACCTCATACAACAGCCTAACCCACCTGACAAACCCCTCCCCAAACCCGAACCTCTTCAGCACCTCCCACAGGTACTCCCACTCTACCCTATCGAAGGCTTTCTCGGCGTCCATCGCCACCACTATCTCCGCCTCCCCCTCCCTCGCCGGCATCATGATAACGTTCAAAAGCCTCCGGACATTCGCGTTCAACTGTCTCACCTTCACAAACCCCGTCTGGTCTTCATGGATGATCTGCGGCACACAATCCTCAATCCTCATGGCTAAGACCTTCGCCAGCATCTTGGCATCTACATTTAGCAAGGAAATCGGTCTGTAAGACCCACATTGCAGGGGATCCTTGTCTCGCTTCAGGATCAAGGAGATCAGTGCCCGGGACATCGTCGGGGGTAAAGCCCCCCCTTCCCGTGCCTCATTGAAGGTCTTAACTAACAGCGGGCCCAACAGATCCATATATTTTTTATAGAATTAGACCGGGAAACTGTCCGGCCCCGGTGCCTTCCCCGCCTGCATGCTTCCTATCCCTTTGATCAGCTCCTCCAGCCCAATTGGGGCCCCCAGTCCCACCACCAGTCCCTCTTCCACCTTTGGAAACCTCAATTGGTCCAGGAAACGGCCCATCCCTCCCTCCTCCCGTGGGGGCTCGGATCGGTACAATTCCTCGTAGAAGTCCCTGAAGACCCCATTGATGCCAACCCCACTCCGCACCACGCTCCCTCCCCTGTCCTTAATTCCCCCGATCTCCCTAGCTGCGTCCCACTTCCGAAGCTGATGTGCCAGCATCCGGCTTGCCTTTTCCCCATACTCGTAGACCGCCCCCTGGGCCTTCCTCCACTGCACCTCCACCTTCCTGCTGGTCACCAGGTCGAATTCGGCCTGGAGGCTGCGCCTCTTCCTCAACAATCCTTCCTCAGGTTCTTCCGCATACCTCCTGTCTACCCTCACCATCTCCCCCACCAGCCTCTCCCTCTCCCCCCGTTCCCTCCGCTCCTTGTCAGCCCTGATGGAGATCAGCTCTCTCCTCACCACCGCCTTCAGTGCCTCCCAACCATCCCCACTCGGACCACCCCATTGTCGTTGGTCTCCAAGTACCTCTCTATACTTCCTCGGACCCGCTCGCTCACCTCCTCGTCCGCCAACAGCCCCACCTCCAAGCGCCACAGCGGGCGCTGGTCCCTCTCGTCCCCCATCTCCAAGTCCACCCAATGCGGGGCGTGGTCCGAAATGGCTATTGCCGAATACTCAGTATCCTCTACTCTCGCTATCAGCGCCCTACTCAAAATGAAAAAGTCGATTCGAGAATAAGCCTTATGGACATGTGAGAAGAATGAAAATTCCCTAGCCCCCGGCCTTGCAAATCTCCAAGGGTCCACCCCTCCCATTTGGTCCATAATTCCCCTCAACACTCTAGCCGCCGCCGGCTTCCTACTCATCCTAGACCTGGAGCGATCCAGTGCAGGATCCAACACCGTGTTAAAGTCTCCCCCCATTATCAGGCCCCCCACTTCCAAGTCTGGGATCTGACTCAACATACGCCGCATAAAACCCGCATCGTCCCAGTTCGGAGGCTACACCTTGACCAGTACCACCCTCTCTCCCTGCAACTCACCACTTACCATTATGTACCTACCGCCATTATCTGCCACAATGCTCGACGCCTCGAATAACACCTTCTTTCCCACCAAGATCGCCACCACTCGATTTTTGGCATCTAGCCCCGAGTGAACCACCTGACCTATCCACCCTTTCCTCAGTCTTACCTGGTCTGCCACCTTCAGGTGTGTCTCCTGGAGCATAACCACATCCGCCTTGAGCCCCTTCAGGTGTGCGAACACGCGGGCCCGCTTAACCGGCCCATTCAGTCCCCTTACATTCCAGGTTATCAGCCGGATCAGGGGGCTACCCGCCCCCCTCCCCCGCCGACTAGCCATGACCTCTCCTCGGCCAGCCATGAGCCCGCACCCCACACCTGGCCCGTTCCCCACAGCGGCATACCCCCGTCTCGACCCACCCCACTCGCTCCAGCTCCTCCTTGATCTTAGCAGCAGCAACTCAATTCCCCCTCCCATCCACCCCCACCCCCCGGCGAGGACCCATCCTAGATGGTTTACTCCCCCCATTGCACTTCCGCAAGTCAGCTGACTCCTGCTGACCCCGGCCACTCCCGCCTCCCCTTCGACTCCTCCCATTGTGTGGCACACCCTCCTCTCCCGCTCCCCATTCACAGGCTTTCCCCCTCCATTCTAAGCGCGGGAAACAATCCTCGCTTCCCCGCCCCGGTCCCGCCCCCCCCAGTCTTCGGCGCGGGAATAAATCCCGCGCTCTCCACCTACCAGGCCCCGCCACCAACCAAAACAGTGCCCAACCCGCCCCATCCACCCTCCCCAACCCGAAAGAGAAAAACACAGAGAAAAAGAAACCCAAAACAATGCAAAGGCTCCCCCCCCCCCCCGAACCAAAAATAGGCATAACATATCTACCGCAGTCCCCAATCGCCCATCCCGACCCTCAGTCTGTGTCCAGCTTCTCGGCCTGAACAAAGGCCCACGCCTCCTCCGGAGACTCAAAATCTGGTCCTTGTAGGTAACCCACAATCGCGCCGGCTGCAACATGCCAAACTTCACCCCCTTCCTGTGCAGCACCGCCTTCGCTCGATTGTACCCGGCCCTCCTCTTCGCCACCTCCGCACTCCAGTCCTGATATATCCGAACCTCCGCGTTCTCCCACCTGCTGCTCCTCTCCTTCTTGGCCCACCTGAGCACACACTCCCGATCGACGAACCGATGGAACCGCACCAGCACCGCCCGCGGAGGCTCGTTAGCCTTGGGCCTCCACGCCAACACTCTATGGGCCCCTTCCAGCTCCAGGGGCCCCTGGAAGGACCCCGCTCCCATCAGCGAGTTTAACGTGGTGACCACATAGGCCCCCAGAATCCGCAGATTCTTCCGCCTCGACCATTCTTCATCTCCTCGAACCGCTCCTGCCATTTCTTGTGGAGCGCCTCGTGCGCCTCCACCTTTACCGCCAGGACTAAGATCTCGTCCTCATTGTCAGAGATCTTTTGTTGAGCCTCTTGGATCGCCACCCCCTGGGCCGTCTGTGTCTCCAGCAGCTTATTAATAGAAGCCGTCATCGGCTCCAGCAGGTCCGTTTTAATCTCTCTGAGGCAGCGCTGGATACCCTCCTGTTGCTCCTCCGCCCACTGCCTCCACGCTGCCTGGTCTCCGCCCGCCGCCATTTTGTCCTTCTTCCCTCCCTTCTTCTGGTCCACCACCACCTTTTTTGTCACCCCGCTCCTAGTTAAAGCCATATACTGACGGGGAGCTATTATTAACTCCTTCCCACACCGGGAAACGTCTAAAAGGTGCCCTTGGGGGCCCTGAAAAGAGCCCAAAAGTCTCGAGAGGGAATTCTTTTGGCAGTGTTCGCTTCACCAATCTGCCCCAAAATGTCTGTGGAAACTCCTGAAAAAGGTCTAAGAGTCCGTTCCAGACGGGAGCTGCCGAATGCGTGACCTACTCCTCCATGGCCGCCACAGGAAGCCTCGTCCCCGCTTCTTCAGTGGCCTTGGTGAGATCTTTTCACAGTTGTTCCCTCTGCTGTTAGAATTCACTTTTGATAAAGGCCCTCAGGTCAGTTTGCAGCTTTAAGCTTGCCCGTCCCCCGCCTGCATGCTGGAAGAGGCCCTGTTTATCCTGTTGCAGCCAAATCTTTTACTGTTTCTGCCGGGTCTGGTAGCCAAAAGACATAACATTCCTGCGGGGAATGTTGCAGTCTTCTTGCCACACCGGGAAATGTCAAACAAATGCCGTGGGGGCCCTGTAAAAGAGCCCAAAAGTCCGTTCCAAGCGGGAGCTACCGAATATGCGACCTAGCTCTGCATAGCCGCACCCGGAAGTCTTACTCAGACCTCTTAACAGTGCTGTTTCGCACTGCGAGTGCCTGGTCAAGAAATCAGCCCTTTTTCTTTTGTCGACTTCTTTTGTTTAATGCAATTGTTATTTGCGAATCTTCTTGTTAATTATTTCCTTCTTCTCCGACGTTACTCGCTGTTTGCTGTTGTACTTTCTGTCACAATGTCCTGCAGTGTTAATAATATTTTCTGTGTATTACAGAACGTAATCACTTCTCAATGAAATTACACTTCTGTGTAACATAGTTGAGAAAGATTTCCTTTGTGTGATATGACTGTATTCATAAAGACTGGGCTTAGAATTTCACCAGATATCAAAATCTTCATTCAGTACCCCACCATGCTTATTATTTCAAATTAAAAATATGACCTTCATTGCCAGCAGAAAGTCTATGTTTATGTACATATCAAGCAACCAGCAAATCGAAAATGATGAGCTAATGGGTGTCTGGCTATTCGAGCAGTAGAGCACAGACGAGTTAAGCACTGCTTTTTATATCAGGAAGATTGTTCCAGGGATTGCAGTACCATGGTGCTTACTGTAGCATCTGTTCAGTATTCACTGCAGGATGTTAACCTCTGAGCAAGCGATATGTAACAGTGCCAAGTCATAGAGTGAGAGAATTTAGCAGAGACTATCTCCAGATCAAGTCATCTAGTGTGTCAGCCAATGATAGAGGTGCCAGTGCCAGACAAGTGTCAGTACACCAGGCTCCCAATGCACCAATTCTTTACCTTTTCTCCTTGACTTATTATAACTTTGTATTCAGTCATTAAAAATGTACAGAAAACAAAACTTTAGGTTATATTTCTTTGCTGAATATGGTTTAAAAATCTATAAGCTTGGACCAGCCGTTTCTCATTCCTACTTAATAGTTTTTTTCCTTTTATTTAATTTCAAATACGGATTGCAAATGTAACCTTTCAGCCATAGGATGGATGTTCATCTTTTCTAGTTTCAAATGTGAGCAAGCTCTTAATTACATGAAGCCTTTATTCAGCATAAAAATAAGGAAAAGTAATGCAAGATTCCAAAGACATGCTTGTTAGGTGAATTGGACATTCTGAATTCTCCCTCAGTGTACCCGAACTGGCGCCGGCAAGTGGCGACTAGGGGATTTTCACAGTTATTTCATTGCAGTGTTAATGTAAGCCTACTTGTGACACTAATAAAGATTATTAGATTATTATTAAGTGGCGCACTATCATGAGACTCTGCCCAAGGAAATCTATAACTTCTGCAAATCCTTCTCTTCACTTCAAGCAAATACATACTCCGAGGCACTTACTCAGCAATAACCTCCCGGATACGCAGTTTGGGTCCCACTCAGCTCCTGACATCATTACAGCCTTGGTTCAAACATGGACAAAAGGGCTAAATGCGAAAAGTGAGGTGAGAGTGACTGCCGTTGACATCAAGGCAGCATTTGACTGAGCGTGGCATCAAGGAGCCCTAGCTAAATTGGAGTCAATGGGAATCAGGGGGAAAAGTCTCCATTGATTGAAGTCATACCTGGCACAAAGGAATATGGTTGAGGTGGTTGGAGGTCAATCATCTCAGCTTCAGGACATCACTCCAGGAGTTCCTCAGCATAGTGTCCTAGGCCCAACCATCTTCAGCTGCTTCATCAATGATCTCCCTTCCAGGTTAGAAGTGGGGATGTTTCCAGATGACTGTGCAATGTTCAGCACCATTCGCAACTCCTCAGATAATGAAGCAGTCCATGTCCAAATGCAGTAAGACCTGGACAATATCCAGGCTTGGGCTGACAACTGGTAAGTTACATTTGTGCCAGGCAATGATCATCCCTTACAACAGAGGATCTAACCACTGCCTCTTGACATTCAATGGCATTGCAATCGCTGAATCCCCCACAATGAACATCCTGAGGGTTAACATTGATCAGAAACTGAACTGGACTAGCCATATTAATAACGTGGCTACCTGGGCAGGTCAAAGGCTAGAAATCCTACAGTGAGTAACTCACCTCCTGACCCCCCAAAGCCTGTCCACCGTCTATAAGGCACAAGTCAGGAATGTCATGGAATACTCTCCAATTGCCTGGATGAGTGCAACTCCAACAACTCTCAAGAAGCACACCTCCCACAAACATTCAAACTCTCCACACCGATGAACAGTGGCAGCCATGTGTACCATCTGCAAGATGAACTGCAGTAACTCACCAAGGTTCCTAAGACAGCACCTTCCAAATCCACGACCACTACCATCTATATGGACAAGAGTAGCAGATACCCAGGAACCCCACCACCTGGAGGTTCCCCTCCAAGTCACTCACCACACTGACTTGGAAATATATTGCCATTCCTTCATTAATGCTGGGGCAACCCTGGAACTCGCTCCCGAACAGCACAGTAGGTGTGCCTACACCTCATGGACTGCAGAAGGCAACTCACCATCACATTCTGAAGGGCAACTGGGGATGGGCAATAAATGCTGGCCGAACCACATCCCGTAAATGAAAAAAATAAAGATAAGGAAAGAAGAAAATTGAAAATAACAAAGACAATGATTGGAGAAAACATCAGGAATTTGTTCAATCCAGGACACCAGATTGAGTTGGATCCAAAATCCTCTCTGCAAGTTCAGAACCGATCAAATTCCTGTCATTGAGATCAGCCTGAGATGCATAAACACATATTAGAAAGACCAGTAAAAGTATTTCGTCATTGCCCACAGGAAATTATCACATCTCACTCTGTTGGACAGAGAGAGAGAGAGATAAATGGTGATAAAGTTTGAGGGCACCAATCAGCATCAAGTATGGGAGACACCCCTCACAGGCAGTACAGGGATTAAACACACACCAGAGAGACTTGAACAATTATACTACAATTGCTATGTTGATTTACAGTTCAATATTTCTTCCATTCTGCATTTAGTGTTCAAGAGAGAAAAAACAGATACCACCTAGTTCTGATACAGGAAAGCTGGATGGAACCTCTCCTTCAAGCACATGGTTAAATGGCTCGGACAATGCTGGTAAGTATGTCATCTTTAAGAAGGCCATTTTGCATAAAATCGTATTACTCAGGAACAGAGGTAGGCCATTGAAATCTTCAAGTGTGTTCTGCCATTCAATTAGGTCATATTCACGCACCTCTGCTCCATATCATTTGTAGCCTTTCCGAAAGGAACATACTCTGTTGATTATTCTTTTTGTCTCCTATGTACGTACTGTGTATGTTCCCTCGGCCGCAGAAAAATACTTTTCACTGAACTTCGCTAAATGGGAAATGATTAGAACAGATTTAGAACAGATATAGCAATTCAAAACTGGGCACCCATGAGGCTGTGGGCCATTAGCAGCAGCAGAATTATACTTAACCACAATGTGCAACACGACAGCCCATATCCCTCACTCTTTCATTCCCATCAAGCTGTAGTTCAACCCTGAGTCAATGAAGAGTGGAGGAGGATATGCCAGGAGTACTGATGCACTAAGCGTCAAGAACCACAAAAACATGTGAGACTTTAACCAAGGCTTTAATACACCACATAGGAAGCTTACCTGACACAGACGACCCCAGACAAAGTGAGTCCGGTCTCAGAAGCTGGGTCTTATACTTAACACTCGGGGGAGTGGCCAAGGCGGAGCCTATGTACAATGCTAGGGAAGTACAGTGGTGTATCACCACAAGTACCATCAGGCATACCTAAAATTTAGGTGTCAATCTGATGAAGCTATAACGCAGGACTACTTGCATGTCAAATAATGGAAGCAGCATGTGATAGACAGAACGAAGTAATTTCACAACTAATGGATCAGACCTAAACTCTGCTGTCCTGTCACATCCATTTGTGAATGACAGTGGACCAAGTCACAGTCCGTGTGGAGTTTGCACATTCTCCCCGTGTCTGCATGCGTCTCACCCACACAACCTAAAAGATGTGCAAGGTAGGTGGATTGGTCACGCTAAATTGCCCCTTAATTGGAAGAAAAAAGAATTGGGTACTCTAATTTTTTTTTTAAGTGAATGATGGTGGACAAATAAACAACTCGAGAAAAAGTTCCATAAATATTAAATATCCCCCTCCTCACTAATGGGTGGGGATGGGGATGGGGGGCACAGCACATCAAGAGACAAGGCCAAAGAATTTGCAACCATCTTCAGCCAGAAGTACTGGGTGGATGTTAGACGTTAACCTATTCAATTCACCCCATGTGATATCAAGAAGACACTGTCATCCCTGACAACATTCTGGTAGCAGTACCAATGGCTTGAGCTCCAGGTCTTGCCGCAACCACCAGGGTCAGCACCCCCCCCCCCACCCCCCCACCCCCCTCCCCACACACACACACACACACAACCCAGCCAAGCAATCCAGCACAGCTACAATATTGGCATCTACCTGGCAATGTGGAAAATTGCCCAGGTATGTCCAGTCCGCAAAAAGCAGGGCAACTCCAACCCAGCCAATGATCGCCCCATCAATCTATTCTCAATCATCAGCAAGGTGATGGAAGATGTCATCAACAGTGCTATCAAGCAGCACATAAACAGCAATAACCCGCTCACTGATGCCCAGTTTGGGTTCCGACAGGGCCACTCAGCTCCTGACCTGATTACAGCTTTGGCCAAAACATGGACAAAAATGGTAAATGTAAGAGGTGAGATGAAACTGACTGCCCCTGACATCAAGGTAACATTTGACCGAGTATGGCTTCAAGGAGCCATTGCAAAACTGGAGTCAATGGGAATCAGGGGGAAACCTATCTACTAGTTGGAGTTATGCACAGCACAAAGGAAGATTATTGTGGTTGTTGAAGGTCAATGATCTAAATCCCAAGACATCACTGCAACAGTTCCTCAGGTTAGTGCCCTCAGCCCAACCTTTTTCAGCTGAGCTTCCCTCCCTTATAAAGTCAGAAGTGGGAATGTTCACAGAATCACAGAATAATACAATGCAGAAGAGGCTCTTTGCCATGAAAAACATCTGGCTTGCCTACCTAATCCCACTTGCCAGCATTTGGTCCATAGCCTTGAATATTATGACGTACCAAGTGTGCATCCAGGTACTTTTAAAGGACGTGAGGCAACTCGCCTCTACCCCCAGGCAATGAATTCCAGACCGTCACCGCCCTCTGGGTAAAATAGTTCTTCCTCAGGGCAGCACGGTGGCGCAGTGGTAGCACTGCAGTCTCACGCCGCCGAGGTCCCAGGTTCGATCCCAGCTCTGGGTCACTGGCCGTGTGGAGTTTGCACATTCTCCCTGTGTTTGTGTGGGTTTCGCCCCCACAACCCAAAGATGTGCAAGGTAGGTGGATTGAACACGCTAAATTGGAAAAAATGAATTGGGTACTCTAAAAAATTTTTTTTTAAATAGCTCTTCCCCAAATCCCAAATCTCCTGCCCCTCCCAATGAACTTGTGTCGCCTCGTAACTGACCCTTCAATGAAAGGGAACAGTTGCTCCCTATCCACCCTGCCCATGCCCCTCATAATCTTGTACATCTCAATCAGGTCACCCCGCAGTCTTCTCTGCTCCAGTGAAAACAACCCAAACCTATTCAACCTCCCCTCATTTTGTTTTCCAATTAAGGGGCAATTTAGCATGGCCAATTTACCTACCTTTTTGGATTGTGGGCGTGAGACCCACACAGACACGGGAAGAATGTGCAAACTTGACACGGACAGTGACCAGGGGCTGGATTCGAACCCGGGTCCTCAGTGCCGTGAGGTAGCAGTGCTAACCAACCTCTCTTCATAACGTAAATGCTCCATCCCAGGCATCATCCTGGTGAAATGCCTCTGCACCCCCACTATGGCAACCAGAATTTTTTTTAAAAAAAATATTTTATTGAAAATTTTTGGCCAACCATCACAGTACATTGTGTATCCTTTACACAGTAATATAACAATATAAATAACAATGGCCAGTTTTATAAACAAGAAATAAATAATATATAAACAAAAACAAAACTAAATGGCAACTGCCTTGTCCCAGATAAATGTTCTCCAAAAATATGTTTTAACAGTCCAATATACAATTATCTATAACAACAACCTATACATATTATACTTATATATTAACATCCCTGAGAATCCCTCTGGTTCCTCCCCCCCGCCCTCCCCCCCCCCCCCCCCCCCCCCGGGCCGCTGCTGCTGTCTTCTTCTTTTCCATTCCCTCTATCTTTCTGTGAGGTATTCGACGAAAGGTTGCCACCGCCTGGTGAACCCTTGAGCCGATCCCCTTAGGACGAACTTAATCCATTCCAGCTTTATAAACCCTGCCATATCATTTATCCAGGTCTCCACACCCGGGGGCTTGGCTTCCTTCCACATCAACAGTATCCTGCGCCGGGCTACTAGGGACGCAAAGGCCAAAACATCAGCCTCTCTCGCCTCCTGCACTCCCGGCTCTTCTGCAACCCCAAATATAGCCAACCCCCAGCTTGGTTCAACCTGGACCCCCACTACCTTCGAAAGCACCTTTGTCACCCCCACCCAAAACCCCTGTAGTGCCGGACATGACCAGAACATGTGGGTGTGCTTCGCTGGGCTTTTCGAGCATCTCGCACACCTATCCTCTACTCCAAAAAATTTGCTAAGCCGTGTTCCAGTCATATGCGCCCTGTGTAACACCTTAAATTGTATCAGGCTTAGCCTGGCACACGAGGACGATGAGTTTACCCTACTTAGGGCATCAGCCCACAACCCCTCCTCAATCTCCTCCCCCAGCTCTTCTTCCCATTTCCCTTTCAGCTCGTCTACCATAATCTCCCCCTCGTCTCTCATCTCCCTATATATGTCCGACACCTTACCGTCCCCCACCCATGTCTTTGAGATCACTCTGTCCTGCACCTCCTGCGTCGGGAGCTGCGGGAATTCCCTCACCTGTTGCCTCGTAAAAGCCCTCAGTTGCATATACCGGAATGCATTCCGCTGGGTCAGCGCTCCCAGACTTACAAACGTCCCATCCACAAACAGATCTCTCAATTGTGTTACTCCTGCTCTTTGCCATGTTCCAAATCCCCCATCCATTCTCCCCGGAGCAAACCTATGATTATTTCTTATCGGGGACCACACCGAGGCTCCCGTCTTTCCCCTATGCCGTCTCCATTGCCCCCAAATTTTCAGAGTAGCCACCACCACCGGGCTTGTGGTGTATTTCTTCGGTGAGAACGGCAACGGCGCCGTCACCATGGCTTGTAGGCAAGTCCCCCTACAGGACGCCTTCTCCAATCTCTTCCACGCCGCTCCCTCCTCTTCTCCCATCCACTTACATACCATTGAGATGTTGGTGGCCCAGTAGTACTCACTCAGGCTCGGTAGCGCCAGCCCCCCCCCCCCCCCCCCCCCTATCCCTACTACACTGCAAAAATCCCTTCCTCACTCTCGGGGTCTTCCCGGCCCACACAAAACTCATGATACTCTTCTCAATCCTTTTGAAAAAAGCCTTCGTGATCATCACCGGGAGGCACTGAAACACAAAGAGGAATCTCGGGAGGACCACCATTTTAACCGCTTGTACCCTCCCTGCCAGTGACAGGGATACCATGTCCCATCTCTTGAAGTCCTCCTCCATCTGTTCCACCAACCGCGTTAAGTTTAACCTATGCAATGTACCCCAATTCTTGGCTATCTGGATCCCCAAGGAGCGAAAGTCCCTTGTTACCTTCCTCAGCGGAAAGTCCTCTATTTCTCTGCTCTGCTCCCCTGGATGCACCACAAACAGCTCACTTTTCCCCATGTTCAGCTTATATCCTGAAAATTCTCCAAACTCCCCAAGTATCCGCATTATCTCTGGCATCCCCTCCGCCGGGTCCGCCACATACACCAATAAATCGTCCGCGTAAAGAGATACCCGGTGTTCCTCTCCTCCCCTGAGTACTCCCATCCACTTCCTGGAACCCCTCAATGCTATTGCCAGGGGCTCAATCGCCAGTGCAAACAATAATGGGGACAGAGGACATCCCTGCCTCGTCCCTCTATGGAGCCGAAAATACGCAGACCCTCGTCCATTCGTGACCACGCTCGCCATCGGGGCCCTATACAGCAGCTGTACCCATCTAATATACTCATCTCCAAAGCCAAATCTCCTCAACACCTCCCACAAATAATCCCACTCCACTCTATCAAATGCTTTCTCGGCATCCATCGCCACCACTATCTCCGCTTCCCCCTCTGGTGGGGGCATCATCATTACCCCTAGCAGCCTCCGTATATTCGTATTCAGCTGTCTCCCCTTCACAAACCCAGTTTGGTCCTCATGGACTACCCCCGGGACACAATCCTCTATCCTCATTGCCATTACCTTGGCCAGAATCTTAGCGTCTACATTTAGGAGGGAAATAGGTCTATAGGACCCGCATTGCAGCGGGTCTTTTTCCTTCTTTAGGAGAAGCGATATCGTTGCCTCCGACATAGTCGGGGGCAGCTGTCCCCTTTCCTTCGCCTCATTAAAGGTTCTCATCAGTATCGGGGCAAGCAAGTCCACATATTTCCTATAAAATTCGACTGGAAATCCATCCGGTCCCGGAGCCTTCCCCGCCTGCATACTCCTAATTCCTTTCACTACTTCCTCTATCTCGATCTGTGCTCCCAGTCCCACCCTCTCCTGCTCCTCCACCTTAGGAAATTCCAGCCGGTCCAGGAAGCACATCATTCTCTCCTTCCCATCCGGGGGCCGAGCTTCGTATAATCTTTTATAGAATGCCTTGAACACTCCATTCATTCTCTCCGCTCCCCGCTCTATCTCTCCTTCCTCATCCCTCACTCCCCCTATTTCCCTCGCTGCTCCCCTTTTCCTCAATTGATGGGCCAGCAACCTGCTCGCCTTCTCCCCATACTCATACTGTACACCCTGTGCCTTCCTCCACTGTGCTTCTGCAGTACCCGTTGTCAGCAAGTCAAATTCTACGTGTAACCTTTGCCTTTCCCTGTACAGTCCCTCCTCCGGTGCCTCCGCATATTGCCTGTCCACCCTCAGAAGTTCTTGCAGCAACCGCTCCCGTTCCCTACTCTCCTGCTTTCCTTTATGTGCCCTTATTGATATCAGCTCCCCTCTAGCCACTGCCTTCAGCGCCTCCCAGACCACTCCCACCTGGACCTCCCCGTTATCATTGAGTTCCAAGTATTTTTCAATGCACCCCCTCACCCTTAGACACACCCCTTCATCTGCCATTAGTCCCATGTCCATTCTCCAGGGTGGACGCCCTTCTGTTTCCTCCCCTATCTCCAAGTCTGCCCAATGTGGAGCGTGATCCGAAATGGCTATAGCCGTATACTCCGTCCCCCTCACCTTCGGGATCAACGCCCTTCCCAAAACAAAAAAGTCTATTCGCGAATAAATTTTGTGGACATAGGAGAAAAACGAAAACTCCTTACTCCTAGGTCTGCTAAATCTCCACGGGTCTACTCCTCCCATCTGCTCCATAAAATCTTTAAGCACCTTGGTTGCAGCCGGCCTCCTTCCAGTCCTGGATCTCGACCTGTCCAGCCCTGGGTCCAGCACCGTATTGAAATCTCCCCCCATTACCAACTTTCCCACCTCTAGGTCCGGGATGCGTCCTAGCATGCGCCTCATAAAATTGGCATCATCCCAGTTCAGGGCATATACGTTTACCAAGATCACCGCCTCCCCCTGTAATTTGCCACTCACCATCACGTATCTGCCCCCACTATCCGCCACTATGGTCTTTGCCTCAAACATAACCCGCTTCCCCACTAGTATAGCCACCCCCCTGTTTTTCGCATCTAGCCCCGAATGAAACACCTGCCCCACCCATCCTTTGCGTAGTCTAACCTGGTCTATAAGTTTCAAGTGCGTCTCTTGTAACATAACCACGTCTGCCTTAAGTTTCTTAAGGTGTGCGAGTACTCGTGCCCTCTTTATCGGCCCATTCAGCCCTCTCACATTCCACGTGCTCAACCGGGTTGGGGGGCTTTTTACCCCCCCCCCCCCCTTGTCGATTAGCCATCCCCTTTTTCCAGCTCCTCACTCGGTTCCCACGCAGCTGTGTCCCCCCCCAGGCGGTACCCCCCCGCCCACCCAACCCCATTCCGGCTCCCCCTTCTCCCCAGCAGCAGCAACCCAGTAACTCCACCCTCCCACCCCCCCCCCCCCCCCCCGCTAGATCCCCCACTAGCGTAGTTACACCCCCCATGTTGCTCCCAGAAGTCAGCAAACTCTGGCCGACCTCGGCTTCCCCCCCGTGACCTCGGCTCGCACCGTGCGACGCCCCCTCCTTCCTGCTTCCCTATTCCCGCCATGATTATCATAGCGCGGGAACAAAGCCCGCGCTTCCCTTTTGGCTCCACCCCCCATGGCCAACGCCCCATCTCCTCCACCTCCCTTCCTCCCTCCACCACCACCTGTGGAAGAGAGAAAAGTTACCGCATCGCAGGATTAATAACATAAAACTCATCTTTCCCCCCCTTTTTCCCCCCTCTTCGCCCCCCATACTCGCCCCCCCACTTTGTTTCAAACGTTCTTTTTTAATAACCCGCTTATTCCAGTTTTTCTTCCACAATAAAAGTCCACGCCTCATCCGCCGTCTCAAAGTAGTGGTGCCTCCCTTGATATGTGACCCACAGTCTTGCCGGTTGCAGCATTCCAAATGTTATCTTCTTTTTGTGAAGCACCGCCTTGGCCCGATTGAAGCTCGCCCTCCTTCTCGCCACCTCCGCACTCCAGTCTTGATATACGCGGATCACCGCGTTCTCCCACCTACTGCTCCGAGTTTTCTTTGCCCATCTAAGGACCATCTCTTTGTCCTTAAAACGGAGGAATCTCACCACTATGGCTCTAGGAATTTCTCCTGCTCTCGGTCCTCGCACCATCACTCGGTATGCTCCCTCCACCTCCAGCGGACCCGCCGGGGCCTCCGCTCCCATTAACGAGTGCAGCATCGTGCTCACATATGCCCCGACGTCTGCTCCTTCTGCACCTTCAGGAAGACCAAGAATCCTTAAATTATTCCTCCTCGCGTTATTCTCCAGCACCTCCAGTCTTTCCACACATCGTTTATGGTGTGCCTCGTGCATCTCCGTCTTCACCACCAGGCCCTGTATATCGTCCTCGTTCTCGGCAGCCTTTGCCTTCACGACCCGAAGCTCCCGCTCCTGGGCCTTTTGCTCATCCTTTAGCCCTTCGATCGCCTGTAATATCGGGGCCAACAGCTCCTTCTTCATTTCCTTTTTAAGTTCTTCCACGCAACATTTCAAAAACTCTTGTTGTTCAGGGCCCCATGTTAAACTGCCACCTTCCGTCGCCATCTTGGTTCTTGCTTGCCTTCCTTGCCGCTGCTCCAAAGGATCCACTGCAATCTGGCCACTTCCCTCTCCTTTTTCCATCCGTTTCCAGGGGGGATTCCCTTCTGGTTTACCGCACAGTACTTCTAGCAGTTAAAATTGCCGTTGGGGCTCTTATTAAGAGCCCAAAAGTCCGTTCCACCGGGAGCTGCCGAAACGTGCGACTTAGCTGGTCATCGCCGCACCCGGAAGTCCATGGCAACCAGAATTGCACACCATACTCCAGTTGTGACCTCATCAAAGTTCTATACAACTCCAGCATGATCTCCCTGCTCTTCACTAATGATTTTACAGTGTTCAGTACCATTAACTATTCTGCAGATACAGAAGAAGTCTGTGTTCATATGCAGCATCATAACAAGTCGTACAACACCAGGTTTGTTTGGAATCACTAGCTTTTGGTACTTGAGTGGTACTTGACCCACCTGATGAAGGAGCTGCACTCCGAAAGCCAGTGATTCCAAACAAACCTGTTAGACTTTAACTGGTGTTGTAAGATTTCTTACTGTGCACACTCCAGTCCAACGCCAGCATCTCCACGTCATATGCAGCAAGTCCTGGACAAAATTCAAGCCTAGGCTGTTAAGTAAAATTCATGCCACACAAGTGCCAGGCCATGGCCATCTCCAACAAGGGAAAATCTAACCATCTCCCCACGACATTCAATGGCATTACCATCACTGAATCCCCTACGATCGATATCCTGTTGATTGATACGATTAACCACAATCGTAACTGGACCAGCCATAAATATTCTGTGGCTACAAGAGCAGATGAGAGGTGGGAATTGCTGAGGCGAGTAACTCATCTCACTCCCCAAAGCATGTCCGCTATCTTCAGGCACAAGTCACGAATGTGATGGAATACTCTCCACTTGTCTGGATGAGTGCAGCTCCAACAGCTCAAGAAGTTCAATACTATCCAGAACAAAGTAGTCTGCTTGATTGGCACCCCATCCACAACCTTATGCATTCACTCCCTCCATCACTGCCAAACAGTATCAGCAGTGTGTACCATCTGTTAGGTGCACTGGAACAACTTATCCAGCCTCCTTCGAAATTACCTTCCACACCTCCACCAATTAGAAGGACAAATGCAACAAATACCTGGGAACACCACCACCTGCAAGTTACCCTCCAAGTCATGCATCATCCTGACTTTGAACTATATCCCTGTTCCTTCACTGTTGCTGGGTCAAAAAACTGGGACTCCCTTCCCAATAGAACTATGTGTGTACCCATATCATATGGCGCCTGACCATCTTCTCAAGGGCAATTAGAGATGGGGACTAAATGCTGGCCTGACCAGAAATTCCAACATCTCAGGAAAGAATAAAAGATTAATCTGCGCTGTATCATCCACAACACCAATGTCCCTTTTCTGAGATGTAATGTCCAAAAGTGAAAACAGTACGAGGGTGGGGTCTAACCCACGCTCCGTAAAACGGAAGCATCATTTTGGCATTCCAGTCCTCTTACGATAAAGACTTTTTACTTACTTCTTGTGCCTGCTCACCGGCCTTTACTGATTTATGTACATAGACACCAAAATCATTTCACTTTTCATCAGCTCCTCGTGTCTCATTATTCTGAATGTATTTACTCAATGCAGTTTCAAACGCAGTTTGACAAAACTGTTTTGTAATTTTAGCATTTGATATGACTGATGAGACAAATGATTCAACGGAAGGAAACACCAAGAATGCAAAAGCAATGCAGCTGGATGGAAATCATGAAAAAGGTAAAACTATATTAAAGTTTTTACATCGGCTTTGTGCTGTATTGAAATTTGCTGTGACAGGAATGTAAATTCTAACATTTAGCTGTCACACCACTAGGTGGTGTCATATTATTTTTTAATATCAAAATTGCACAAAATGTATACTGGAACCAATTATTTTTGTAGTGTAAACGATTAACGTAAATAGACAGTGTAAATCATCAGCAATGTAAGATCACATAGATAGTTCTAATAAAAGTTAAAGTTTACCAACAGCCTTGCCTCCAGCAGTTTCTAAATCCCTGATGTTTCAAAATAATTTTAGAGTACCAATTATTTGTTTTTGCAATTAAGGGCTAATTTAGCATGACCAATCCACCTACCGTGCACATCTTTGGTTGTGGCGGTGAGACCCACAAAGATATGGGGAAAGTGTGCAAACTGCACACAGAAAACAAAACTGTGTCTTTATTCGAGGCGACAGAGAGATTTCATGGAGAAAAATGACTGACACAGTGCAGTTTGTGGGACAGAGAAGGAGCAGCAAAAGCACGGAAAGTGCAAAAAGAGCAAACTCTGGGTTCTCACTGCGGTGGGAATAACTGCAGTGGTGCAAAGAATGTTCCACCAAAAATGTGAAGTGTCATTTCTGTAAGAGAAGAAATTCCATGCCACAGCAAAAAGCTCCTAACTCATAAATATAAGGAGGAACTAATTGAAACATGTTGCATTCAATAAATTTAAGATACTGTCATGGTTGAGACAGCACATAATAGATATCTATATTCAACTGAAATATTTTACAAAGTCATTTTTTTCTGTGCTGTTAAAAATGGAGAATTGCTGAAATAACAAATGGTCCAGCCAGTCACCTGCAGCAGTTTCAAGGTAACATTGGCCATGGCGAAGGGTCCAGATAACTCCGGTCAAAGGAAAATCTTTGCAAATTGTAATCTCCTATAATGGTGCTTGTCGTGTTGGGTGCTCTGCTACACAGACGAACCAACACGGTTGCAGATGGTACAACTCAGTTTTATTACTATCAATAACAACATCTGTAAACTTGTTACTGTGGTTCGTTCATTACCCTTTAACCTGTGGACCCAGCCCTAACACTATCTTGGAGAGGCACTCAGCACATGGTGAATGTCTGAGTGGCTTGCTGTGAGCTCTGTGCCCTGAGCTGTCTCCTGCTGGAATGAGCGGGAACTGTGGTGTTCCCCGTTTTATAGTGCGTGTGCCCTTGCTTGTGATTGGCTGTGATGTTGCGTGTGTGTTGATTGGTCCATTGATCTGTCCATCAGTGTGTATGTGTGTTTGCACCATGATGTTTATCTGAATATCATGACAGTGCTAATGGCCAAAGCGTTAGCAGTGTTAACACCATGGTTCAACAAAGAGAGTGGCAGTTTGTTAACCCAACACCAATGTCTCCAAAAACAAAAGGAATCCCAACTCCAGTTAGATTCCAGACTATGCATCCTGTGTCCAAAAGTGAGGAGGTGTGTCACATGGCTTTCCCCAAGCTGCACTGTGAGAACATTTATTGGAACTCCAGCAGTTTCTGTTTAACTTCCAAAGTGAGCAGAACTCCAGGCAAGAGCTTGCGCTGCCTACCATCAAGCCAGTGGCAGCAGAAAGACCTTGGGTTCTCATTAAACCTGCCAATTGCTGTAACCTCGGAACTTACGCCTCCACACTGACTCATTCTATGTGCCTTGTCCTGTCGTGCAAGTCTCACTCCTGAAAGACAAGGCATTCTACAATCAGTCAACTTAACTGCAGAAGGAAATTCCGGTTGGTGTCTGATTCTGGACACCTGTAAAACCGCTATTCGTATTGTATTGTGGCCGTGCCCTGAAACCTCGTCCTTTTTCCCTTATCCCAAATTTACTGTGTGAGTGTAAAAATGGGTGAAAGCGGGTTTGTGTGTGTACTCGCGCAAAAATAAACCGGGCGGGATTCTCCATTTCAGAGACTAAGGGCGGGATTCTCCGTTCCTCGATGCCGATTTTGTAATCGCCGATCGGGCGGAGAATCCCTTTTTACGACCGAATGGGGGGGCGGCGCCAGTTTTCGATGCTCCGCCCCCTCCAAAACGGCATCATCAGAGTCTACACCGCACACTGTTGGGACGGCCTCAGGACATCACCTGACGGCCCGCCACCGATGCTCCTCCCACGATGGGCCGAGTTCACGACGGCACGGTTCACTTGTGCTCCCAGTTTTCGTGAACCTGGCATGGCGACTGCGGGCTGTGTCCAGCGCCATATCAGTCAGCGGGGATGTGGGGGGCTGTGCTGCTGGCCGGGGGGGAAAGCTTCGGCGAGGGCTGGGGGTACTGGTGGGGGGTGGTCCGGGGGTGCTGACTGCGTGTCCAGGGGGGCACTATCCGGCAGGTTGGGAAGGCATTGCTAACGGGGGTTAGGGCAATGTTTTTCTAACTTTTTTTCCGGGGACCATTTTTACCAACCGCCCCACCTTTGGGACCCAACCCAGCCGACCTTCGCGACCCATGGGCCGACCTTCGCGACCCATGCCAGCTGACCTTCGCAACCCACGCCGGCCGACCTTCGCAACACACGCCGGCCGACCTTTGCAACCCACGCCGGTCGACCTTCGTGGCCCACGCCGGCTGACCTACGCGACCCACCATTTTCTCTTACCTTGTTTGTTGCTGACAAAAAGGGAGGAAATGGTTTTGGGTCCCTTTGGCCGCAATGGTCTCTTTGTCCCTTTGGCCCCGGAACTTGTAAAAAAAATTGTTTTTGCGTGCCCGATCATCGGTGCGCATGCGCAATGCGGCCGAATTTGTTTTATATGTTCGTCACCATTTTGAAGCCGCTGGCAGCCGGCATAGTTAAAAGCCGGCTGCTGTGGCTGTTGCACGTGGATGTGCGCAATCGGGAGCGCCGTGATGGACAGCTCCGCGACTCTCCCGACACCCGCCCGCGACCCACCCGTGGGTTGCGCCCCCGAGTTTGACAATGCCTGAGTTAGGGGATCAGAGTATTCAGCGATCAAGTAGAATGGGAATATTTGATGGCGGTTCTTGAGAGGTTTGGGATTAGGCCAAGATTTATTTAGTGGGTACGGCTACGATATAAGGAACCGATGGTGAGTGTTCGCACTAACAATATGAGTTTGTGGCACGTTGCTGTGCACCGGTGGACCAGGCAGCGGTGTCCTTCTGCTATTTGCATTCACGATAGAATCTTTGGCCAGCGCTTTAAGGAACTCGGGACTGTGGAAGGGAATAGTACAGTAGGGAAGGGGGGAGGGGGGTGAAGGAACATAGGGTGTGTCTGTACATGGGCGATTTATTATATATATCAGAGCCGAGTATGTCGGTGGGGAACATAATGGGACTTCTCCGAAGATTTGGGTCTTTTTCAGGGGATAAATTGAACCTGGAAATGAGTGAATATTTTGTCGTGTCGGGAGTGTGGGCAGGAGTAGGAGGGCTGCCATTTCGAAGGGCGGCAATCCACTTCAGGTATTTGGGGATGCAAGTGGCGCAGTACTGGGGGGGAACCATCGGTACAATTTTGCTAGCTTGGTGGGGAGGGTGAAAGCAGATTTGGCAAGGTGGAACAGCCTCCGATTGTCAATGGCAGGCGGGTACAGGCGATTAAAATGAATGAGTTGCTGTGATTCCTGTATTTATTTTAGTGCCTGCTGGTCGTTTTGCCAAAGGCAATCTTTAAGGTAGTGGATAATTCGATCACTTTGTACATTTGGAAGGGGAGAAGGTAGCCAGGGTCAGGAAGGTGGTCCTGCAGAGAGGGCAGTGGGCCTCCCGAATTTATCATATTACTATTGCGCGGCGAATGCCGAAAAGGTGAGGAGTTGGGTTTGAGGGGAGTGGGGATGGGGTGAGGAGAGTCGTTATGGGTTAGAATGGAGGATAGTCTGAGTCGGGGTCGGGGTTGAGGGCGCTGGCAATGGCGCCGCTCCCGATGGCCCCAGGCAAGTACTCTGAGAGTCCGATGGTGGTGGCAACACTGAAGATTTGGAGGCTGTTGAGGCAACATTTTAAGCTGGGGGCTGGGTCAGGGGAGATGCCGATCAGGGGGAATCACATTTCAGCTGGGGAGGCTGGATGGGATGTTTCAGAGATGGGGATCAGGGTTGAAAGACATGTTCCTGGGAGGACATTTTGCGACGTTGGAAGAGTTGGGGGAGAAGTATGGATTGGGGCAAGGGGAAGGGTTCACCGTCTGGAGCACCTCACACCACAAACCATGGGGCACACCAGGGGCTGGTTTAGCACACTGGGCTAAATCGCTGGTTTTTAAAGCAGACTAAGGCAGGCCAGCAGCACGGTTCAATTCCCGTACCAGCCTCCCCGAACAGGCGCCGGAACGTGGCGACTAGGGGCTTTTCACAGTAACTTCATTGAAGTCTACTTGTGACAATAAGCGATTTTCATTTCATTTCATTTTCAA
The DNA here is from genome assembly GCF_047496885.1 of Scyliorhinus torazame. Classification (NCBI taxonomy): domain Eukaryota; kingdom Metazoa; phylum Chordata; class Chondrichthyes; order Carcharhiniformes; family Scyliorhinidae; genus Scyliorhinus; species Scyliorhinus torazame. The sequence goes on along the minus strand of NC_092716.1, from coordinate 62,339,456 downwards.
GGGTTTAGGTACCTGCAGCTCCAAGACTTTGCTAGGAAGGAGGTTCAGAACTTCCTTTTTTTAAATATAAATTTAGAGTACCCAATTAATTTTTTCCAATTAAGGAGCAATTTAGCGTGGCCAATCCACCTACCCTGCACATCTTTGGGTTGTGGGAGCGAAACCCACGTAAACTCGGGGAGAATGTGCAAACTCCACACGGACAGTGACCTAGGGCCAGGATCGAACCTGGGACCTCAGCGCCACGAGGCAGCAATGCTAAGCATTGCGCCACCATGCTGACTCTGAGGTTCCAGCTTCCCAATAGAGCCGACCCCCTTGTTGTTGGAAGAGGTATTGACTGCAGGGGGAATGGAGAAGGCGGTGCTGTCGGCGATCTACAGGAGGATTTTGGGAGAGGACGGGGTGTCTATGGAGGGGAGTAAAGCCAAGTGGGAGGAAGAGATGGGGGAGGTTATGGAAGATGGTTTGTGGCGTAAGGTGCTCCGGATGGTGAACAGCTCAACCTCATGCTGAGGTTGGGGATGATACAGTTGAAGATCATGTATAGGGCGCACCTCATGAGGGAGAGGATGAGCCGACTCTTTGAGGGAGTGGAGGACGTATGTGAGCATTGTGGGAGAGGCCCCGCAAACAATTTACATATGGTCCTGTCCGAAGCTGAAGAGGTATTGGAGGGAGGTTTTCAATATTATCTCAGGGGTGCTACACGTGAACCTGGAACCAGGGCCCCTAGAAGCTATTTTTGGGGTGTCGCACCAGCCCAAGCTGCAGACGGGTGCAGATGTTTTAGCCATCGCCTCGCTGATTGCCCGGAGGCGGGTCCTGTTGGGGTGGAGGCCAGCTTCTCCACCCAGTGTCTCAGCTTGGCGGGGGGACCTGCTGGAATTTATGCATCTCGAGAAGGTGAAACTTGAGCTGAGGGGGTGAATGAAGGGTTCTACGATTCAAGGGGACTGTTTATTTAGCATTTTCGAGAATTGGGGGAGGGGGGGTTGGGTTATTGTTGCTTTGATTATACTGTTCACTGATTGACTTTTAATTTTTTACCTGGAACGTACAGGTGGATGTGTTAGTCTGTATATTGAGGGGGGGGCTGTTTTTGTTTGGGGGATTGTTATTGTATTTGTTTTTGTGTGTTTTTTCTTTTGTTGTTTATTATATGAAAATGTTGAAAATAAAGAGAATTAAAAGATTTTTTAAAAAGACAACAGCGCGATCGGAGATCCGGCTGACAGACCACCTCCGCTGCTGCAAATCACATGGCGGGGAGGTCGGTAAATCCTGCCCCTCGTCTTGCATGTGACTGTTCCACACAGGCTTGCTGCTTTATGAGCTCTGCCCTTGGCTCTGCGCTGACCACTGACTACATACTTTACCCTCTGTGGACTGTGTCACTCTCCAGACCTCCATTGGTCCTTTTCTCTGTCAAGTACCTTCTCTACAATGCCTCCTTCATCTTCTGCATCACCTGATCTTCTGTTTGGGTATGAGGCACTCTTTATGTTATAACTGGAAATAAGGAGTTCTTTATACCAAACATCCATTTCCTTCTCCACCCCGAGGATTTTCTTCACTCTGCCACCACAGGCTGCAGTTTGGTCTAAGGCCGCTCCAGCTCCATCTCCCTCAGTCAGTTTACCTATTTCTTTAACAACTTATTTTCCTTCTTTTGATAACCAGTTGAAGTATCCTTGGATGAACTAACAACTTCAAGTGGCCCTCAGTGCTAAGAGAGTTCTCTGCAGTGATCACAAGCACCAACCTGTGCCCAAATTCAATCCAACTGAGTTTTGTTTCTCAACTGTTGCCGTCCCAAACTCTCCCTCAGTTTAGAGCTGTTTGTTTGTATCCGATGCTTCAGCTGTCCTCCTTGGTTTCTGATCTTTCTGCTCAGAGTGTCCTAGTTTTACTCTTAGTCCATTTGTCTCATGGAAACAGTGTTCTGTCAGCGTATCGACCTTCACTTCCAGTTCTTTGGGGAAATGTCCTAATCCTCTTTCCACCAGCTTAATACTGTGTTACTCTTCACCTCGGTGTTCTCCCACGATCACTGTGGCTTTCTTTTGGTCACAATAGCTTTCTCCAGCCGAAAAGTATCACAACAATCCTTTAGTCCTCCACTCTTCTTTTCCATTCAGTTTATCCATCTCTGGTTCCCTTTCAAAGTGAATCAAGGGCAGCACAGTGGAGAGTGGTTAGCACTGCTGTCTCACAGCTCCAGGGTCCCAGGTTCAATTCTGGCCTCAGCTGACTGTCTGTGAGGAGTTTGCACGTTCTCCCCGTGTCTGCATGGGTTCCCTACGGGTGCTTCCGGTTTCCTCCCACAATCCAAAGATATGCAGGTTAGGTGGATTGTCCATGCTAAATTGCCACCTGGTGTCAAAAAAATAGGTTAGGTGGGGTTACTGGGTTACGGGGATTGGGTGGAGATGTGGCCTTAAATAGTGCGTTCTTTCCAAGAGCTGGTGCAGATTCAATTTTTCCAAATGGCCTCCTTCTGAACTGTAAAACAAAATTCTATGAATCCAACATTCTCTCTAACAACATTTGATAATTATATCTTTTTTATGAACAGATGGACGTTTTCTCTGCCAAAACCTCAGACCCTCAATGCCTGCAGTCCACCAGCGCAGGGGTCGCTGACCACCCTATCCCCCTCCCCGCCCCCCTCCCACCACGCACCCCCACTCCTCTCCCCCGCAAGGCTGTGCTCATGTTGGGAGCCTAAATCCTTATACTCCTCACTTTCCCGTGCTTTTGAAATAGATTCTGAAGTTCCCTCGGGTACTTTTCCCTTTTTACGTTTGACACTGCTCGCTGTATCCTCCTTTCCTTGTTTTGCTCTTTTAACTTCAGTTCCCTTTTTCATAAGCTTGAGATCACACCTCTCACTTCTGAGGGTTATTTTCTCTCTGTTTGCATTTTTTCCCAAACTTCTAACTGTCCTCGCCAATGCATCTTTGCTCTGCTTCTGTCCCTCTGGGTCTGGAACTATCTGTTCACCCAACTGACATTCAGGTGAGTCTTTCCTTCCTTCAGAGTTCAATTTAACCAAATATTCAAAGGTTAGTTGTATCCCGTAATCGATCCCATCCTCATCGCCAATGTAGTGGCCTGGCAGCGATGAGGCAGGGGCTCTTCATGGAACAAACAGAGTTTATTGATAACAAAGAACAATTTACAGAGGTCACTGGCCTTATTGTCCTGGAGCAACATGGAGCTGCTCTAGCCTTTACATCTTTATTACATGGCTCCCCGATGTATTCTGCCTGAGAGGGGACTCCACCTCTGGGGTAATCGCCCGCTCTCGGTCCCCATTGATTCGTGGAGCCATGTGATCATCCACTGCTGTACTATCTCAAGGAAAACATACACCTCAATCCACTACAGAAGCTTACAAATTTGGTTACACTACTAGTTCATCCATTTATCCGAAAGCTAATGGGGAGACTGAACGACGTGTGAGGATGAGGAAGGCTTTTTGAAGAAATATCAGCTTAGCACTCTTGGGCTACCATTCCACATCACTCCAGAAGAGTCTGGCTCCGTCCAAACATCTAATGGGTAGACAACTACGGACTCAACTTTCTGTTCTTCTGCACATGCTTATGTCCTGCCTCACAGCAACAGATCTACAGAGAGTAAGGGAGATGGATGATGAATATCATGCAAAGCAAACCAGAAACTACAATAAATGCCATAGAATAAATAACTTACCACAACCCCAGGCAGGGGAGTCAGTATCGATTGTGACAGCCAACTTTTGGAATAAGCACTACATCCAAAATCTAATCTTGTGGAGACTGGAGACTGAAAATGGCCCAATGAGAAGAAAAATATGTGTACTCATATCTGCAAGAAGACCTTACGGACCAGTTACCCAGAAGATCAGGAAGATTACCGGAACATTGGTCTGGTAGTCTCTGATAATACACATACTACTCTACTTAGTTCAAAGGAAAACATGGAGAGCTTGAATCCTATCCATCCACCAACAGAGTTGCGAATAAGGTCAGGGAGATTTGTGAAACCACCACAGCACTATCTCTGTGAACTGGGCATAAAGGCAGAGACTTTGGGGGCAAGATGTAGGACAGCATAAACAAGGCAAATTAAATTTGTGATGGTACTGAAAGCTCAATCTGTGAAGAGACCTTTCTACGATGCCTGAATGATTTTGCCACTTCGCACACCAGCCCCTTTTTTATCTGGCCTCTATTTGTTATTGTGAAGGTTTTGTAACAAAATCTGGGTGGTGTTATGCTGACTGTAAATGACTGCTACGAACTGGTTGACATTGCTGAAGTTCATTTCATGTTTAACGCTTTTTGCTAGGGGAATGATGGGGTTCATCCCATCAGTCTGCGTTAAACCAACAACCACACAGAGGAAATTTTACACTTACCCACAGTTATAACCAGTCTCTAAAAATGTCTGATTTGCAAGGGACTTCTGAAAATATTTGCTATTGCCCATTGCAGATTACCAAATCAGAATTAACATTTGGCTATAATTTGGTAAGGTTGACTGAGGTACCATTAAAAGTAAATCTCTTTAGTTTGTTATATAACAGCATTTGCATTTCATAATGTTGATTATTGGACATTTTTTGTAATCTATAATGAGAAACATAAATGAGTGTAACAATTGAGAATAGTAATTGAATCATGCGTTTACTTTTACAGCACAACACGAGCAGCTTACAAAAGATGAAGTGAACAAATCAGACTCAACGTCAGGAAAAATATTTCATTATTATTTTAAGGCAGGAGGAGGTAAGAAACATTCATATCCCTTTAAATTGTGCCCTATCCATGAGACGGTCTTCCATTTGAGTTGAGCTGTTAATAAGAATGGCAGCCATTTTGTTTAAGGCAACTACCACTGTCCTTGAGAATTCCACCATGACTTCCGGTTGCGGCTTTGCTGAGCTAAGTCGCACGTTCGGCAGCTCCCATCAGAAATGGACTTTTGGGCTCTTTTTAGGGGCCCCAGCGGTATTTGTTCGACGGTTCCCAGTGTGGGAAGGCGACAGTACAATTCCCCCGGCATTGTATGGATTGGACCAGGAGTGGAGAGGTGAAAAAAGTGATTTTGGTGCAGCGAAAATTGCGAGAGAGGAGAACCAAGATGGCGGTGGGTGGAGACCAGGCAGCGTGGACGCAATGGTCACAAGAGCAGCAGGAGTTCCTCAAGCGCGGTTTTGCGGACCTGAAGGCAGAGCTGCTGGAGCCGATGAAGGCATCGATCGATAAGCTGGTCGAGACCCAGAAGGCCCAAGGGGCAGCGATCCGGGAGGTGCGGCAAAAGGCCTCAGAGAACGAGGACGCGATCTTGGGCCTGGCGGTGAAGGTGGAGATGCACGAGGCACTGCACAAGAAGTGGCAAGGAATGTTCAAAGACATGGAGAATCGGTCGAGGAGGAAGAACCTTCAGATTCTGGGTCTCCCGGAGGGAGTGGAGGGGTCGGATGCTGGAGCATACGTGGTCACGATTCTGAACACGCTGATGGGCGCGCGAGCTTTCCCGAGGCCCCTGGAGCTGGATGGGCTCACTGAGGCCTGGTGAGGAGGTCCAAGGCCAACGAGCCGCCATGGGCGGTAATGGTGCGGTTCCACCACTTTGTGGACAAGGAGTGTGTCCTGAGATGGACTAAAAAGGAGCGGAGCAGCAGGTGGGAGAACACAGACGTCCGTATATATCAGGACTGGAGCGTGGAGGTGGCCAAGAAGAGGGCCGGGTACAACTGGGCTAAGGCATCGGAAGGGGTGAAATTCGGGATGCTGCAGCCGGCACGATTGTGGGTCACTTCAAGGACCGACACCATTACTTTGAGACGCCGGAGGAGGCGTGGATCTTTATCCAGGCTGAAAAGTTGGAAACGGACTGTGGGTTTGTTGGGAGGGGGTGTCGAGGGGGGGGGTTATTGTGTTTTGGGGGATGTTCTGTTCTGTTTTCTTTGGTGCTGGGTGGGGTTGGGTAAATGGTTCGAAGTGGGGGTTGTGTGAGAGTGTGGGCGCTGGTGGTTGGAAGGACGGGGCCCTGCTGGCCGGGGGGGGGGGGGGGGGGGGATGGGAGGCCCGAGGTGGGGAAGCTGAGATAAGGCCGCAAAAGGGAGCTGCGCCAGAGAGGGCGGGGCTTGGTGGAAAGCGCGGGCTTTTTCCCACGCTAGGATAGGAAGGGGGCGGTGCCGGTTGGAAGGGCGGTGTTGGAGAGGAGCGCACACTGACTGCCAGGAGGGGGAGGAGAGATTCTCACGCTGGGGGGTTGACGGAGTGGCGGGAGAGACCAGAGTCAGCAGGAGTCAGCTGACTTACGGGAGTGCCATGGGAGGAGCAATACAGTTATGGGGGGACCTAGACAGGGATGGGAGGAAAGGGGGGAGGGGGAACTGGGTTGTTGCTGCATTGGCCAAAGGGGAGCTGGAGTTCGGAGAGGGAGTCAGGGCGGGGGTCCGCCGCCTGGGGGAATGGAGGGTGCGGGAGGCGCGGGCATGTGGCTGGCCTAGAAAGGGAGATGGCTAGTCAGCGGGGGGGGGAAGCCCCCTGATCCGGCTGATAACGGAATGTGAGAGACTTGAACGCACCTGAAGGGACTGAAGGCTGATGTGGTTATGCTCCAGGAGATGCATTTGAAGGTGGCAGATCAGGTTAGGCTGAGAAAGGGCTGGATAGGGCAGGTTTTCCACTCGGGGTTGGACGCGAAGAACGAGGGGTGGCGATCTTGGTGGGGAAGCGGGTGTCGTTTGAGGCGCTGAATATCGTGGCAGATAATGGAGGTCGGTATGTGATGGTGAGTGGTAAGCTGCAGAGGGTGCGGGTGGTACTGGTGAATGTATACGCCCCGAATTGGGACAATGCCGGATTCATGAGGTGCATGTTGGGTCGGATTCCGGACCTGGAGACAGGGAGCTTGATAATGGGGGGGGGCTTCAACACAGTGTTGGACTCAGCATTGGACCGCTCCAGGTCCAGGACGGGTAAAAGGCCGGCGGCGGCCAAGGTGCTGAGGGGGTTTATGGACCAGATGGGGGGAGTGGACCCATGGAGGTTTGCCAGGTCGGGGGCCAGGAAATTTTCCTTTTTTTCCCACATCCATAAAGCCTACACACGGATACATTTCTTCATTATGAGTAGGGCACTAATCCCGGGAGTGGAGGGCAGGGAATATTTGGCTATAGCTATCACAGATCATGCCCCGCATTGGGTGGAGCTGGAGTTGGGGGAGGAGAGGGACCAGCGCCCGCTGTGGCGCCTCGATGTGGGACTGTTCACGGATGAGGAGGTGAGCGGGCGGATCCGGGGGTGCATTAAGAGATATTTAGAGGGTAATGACAATGGGGAGGTGGTGGGGTGGTCTGGGAGGCGCTGAAGGCGGTGGTCAGGGGAGAGCTGATCTCCACTAGGGCCCATAAGGAGAGGAAGGAGAGGAGAGAGAGGGAGAGATTGGTGGGGGAGATATTAAGGGTGGATAGGAGGTATGCAGAGGTCCCCGAGGAGGGATTACTCAAGGAGCGACGAAGCCTCCAGGTCGAATTCGACCTGTTGACTACCAGGAAGGCAGAGGTGCAGTGGAGGAAAGCACAAGGGGCGGTGTACGAATATGGGGAGAAGGCGAGTCGGATGCTGGCACATCAGCTTCGGAAGCGAGAGGCAGCGAGGGAGATTGGGGGAGTTAGGGATAGAGGGGGGAACACGGTGTGGAGTGCGGTGGGAATAAATGTGGATCCTCAGGGAGTTCGGGGACTTTTCCGGATATAAGCTTAACGTAGGGAAGAGTGAGCTCTTTATGATACACCCAGGAGACCAGGGAAGGGAGATAGACGAGCTTCCGCTGAAGAGGGTGGAAAGGAGCTTTCGGTACCTGGTGATCCAGGTGGCTAGGAGTTGGGAGGCCCTGCACAAGCTCAATTTGACGTGGCTTGTGGAGCAGATGGAGGAGGAGTTTAAAAGGTGGGATATGTTGCCACTGTCGTTGGCGGGTAGGGTGCAGTCGGAGAAAATAACGGTCCTTCCGAGGTCCCTCTTTCTGTTCCAGTGCCTTCCCATCCTGATCCCTAAGGCCTTTTTAAAATGGGTCAGCAGGACCATCATGGGATTCGTATGGGCGAATAAGGCCCCGCGGGTAAAAAGGGTGTTTCTGGAGCGTAGCAGGGACAGAGGAGGGCTAGCGTTGCCTAATCTATGTGTGTACTACTGGGCTGCCAATGTGGCGATGATCCGTAAGTGGATAATGGAGGGGGAGGGGGCAGCGTGGAAGAGGCTGGAGATGGCGCCCTGTGTGGGCACAAGTCTGAGAGCGCTGGTGACGGCACAGCTGCCCCTCCAGCCAACAAGGTACACCACGCGTCCAGTGGTGGCGGCAACTCTAAAAATTTGGGGACAGTGGAGGCGCCACAGGGGTGACGTAGAGGCCTCGGTTTGGTCCCCAATCCGAGAGAACCATCGGTTTGTCCCGGGGAGAATGGATGGGGGGTTTCTGAGCTGGCATCGGGCAGGAATTAAAAGAATGGGCGACCTGTTTATAGATGGGACGTTTGCGAGCCTTGGGGCGCTGGAGGAGAAATTTGGGCTGCCCCCCGGAAACGCCTTCAGGTACATGCAGGTGAGGCCGTTCGTGAGACGGCAGGTGAGGGAATTTCCGCTGCTTCCAGCACGTAAGATTCAAGATAGGGTGCTCTCGGGGGTGTGGGTTGGAGAAGGCAAGGTCTCGGCGGTCTATCAGGAGATGCAGGCAGAGCGGGGGGAGAGGAAGAGGCTGGTGGGGGAGATGGTGAGGGTAGACAGGAGGTATGCGGAGGTGCCCGAGGAAGGATTATTGAGGAAGAGGCGCAGCCTCCAGGCCGAATTCGACCTGGTGACCACCAGGAAGGCGGAGGTGCAGTGGAGGAAGGCCCGGGGGCGGTCTACGAGTATGGGGAAAAGGCAAGCCGGATGCTGGCGCATCAGCTTCGGAAGCGGGACGCAGCTAGGGAGATCGGGGGAGTTAAGGGCAGGGGAGGGAGCGTGGTGCGGAGTGGGGTTGGCATCAATGGGGTCTTCAGGGACTTCTACGAGGAATTGTACCGATCCGAGCCCCCACGGGAAGGGGGAGGGATGAGCCGTTTCCTGGGCCAATTGAGGTTTCCAAAGGTGGAAGAGGGACTGGTGGCGGGACTGGTGGGCCCGATTGGGCTGGAGGAGCTGATCAAAGGGATAGGAAGCATGCAGGCGGGGAAGGCACCGGGGCCGGATGGTTTCCCGGTCGAGTTCTATAAAAAATATATGGATCTGTTGGGCCCGCTGTTAGTTAGGACCTTCAATGAGGCAAGGGAGGGGGGGGCTTTACCCCCGACGATGTCCTGAGCACTGATCTCCTTGATCCTGAAGCGGGACAAGGATCCCCTGCAATGTGGGTCTTACAGACCGATTTCCTTGCTAAATGTACATGCCAAGGTGCTGGCGAAGGTCTTAGCCACGAGGATTGAGGATTGTGTGCCGCAGATCATCCATGAAGACCAGACGGGGTTTGTGAAGGGGAGACAGTTGAACGTGAATGTGCGGAGGCTTTTGAACGTTATCATGATGCCGGCGAGGGAGGGGTCCACTGTCCCCCCTGCTCTTCGCACTGGCGATTGAACCCCTGGCTATGGCACTGAGAGAGTCGAGGAACTGGAGGGGGTTGGTGCGGGGTGGGGAATAGCATAGGGTGTCGCTTTATGTGGACGACCTGCTGCTGTGTGTGGCGGACCCGGTGGGAGGAATGCCAGAGGTAATGAGGATCCTTGGGGAATTCGGGGACTTTTTGGGGTACAAGCTCAATATGGGGAAGAGCGAGCTGTTCGTAGTTCAGCTAGGGGACCAGGAGAGGGGGATTGGCGAGCTCCCACTAAAAAGGGCGGAGAGGAGTTTCAGATATTTGGGGGTCCAGGTGGCCAGGAGCTGGGGGGCCCTGCATAGGCTTAACTTTACAAGGCTGGTGGAGCAAATGGAGGAGGAGTTCAAGAGGTGGGACGCGTTGCCGCTGTCCCTGGTGGGTAGGGTGCAGTCAATCAAAATGACGGTGCTCCCAAGGTTTTTGTTCCAGTTCCAGTGCCTCCCCGTGTTTATCCCGAAGGCTTTTTTCAGGCGGGTTAACAGGAGTATAATGGGATTTGTGTACGCGCGAGGGACTCCGAGGGTGAGAAGGGTGTTCCTGGGGTGGAGTAGATGTGGGGGGGCTGGCGCTGCCCAACCTCTGTGGGTACTACTGGGCCGCCAATGCGACAATGGTGCGCAAGTGGGTGATGGAGGGGGAGGGGGCTGCATGGAAGAGGCTGGAGACGGCGTCCTGTGTGGGTACGAGTCTGGGGGCGCAAGCAACGGCGCTGCTGCCGCTACCTCCAAGGAGGTATACCACGAGCCCGGTGGTGGTGGTGGCCCTCAAAGTTTGAGGGCAGTGGAGGCGGCATAGGGGGGAAGTTAGGGCCTCGGCGTGGACCCCATTACGGGGGAACCACTGGTTCGCCCCAGGAAGAACAGGTGGAGGGTTTCCGGGGTGGCACAGGGCAGGCATACGAAAGTTGGGGGACCTGTTTGTGGACGGGAAGTTCGCGAGCTTGGGTGAGCTGGAGGAGAAGTACGGGCTCCCCCCCGGGGAACACCTTCAGGTACCTACAGGTAAGGGCGTTTGCCAGACGGCAGGTGATGGAATTCCCACGGCTACTGCCACACACAGTACAGGACAGGGTGCTCTCGGGGGGCTGGGTGGGAGTGGGGAAGATCTCGGAAACTTACCAGGTGATGCAGGAGGAGGAGGAGGCCTCGGTGGTGGAGTTGAAAAGTAAGTGGGAGGAGGAGTTGGGAGAGGAGATCGAAGAGGGGACGTGGGCAGATGCCCTAGGGAGGGTGAACTCTTCCTCGTCATGCGCGAGGCTCAGCCTCATACAGTTTAAGGTGCTGCACAGGGTACACATGACTGGGACAAGCATGAGCAGGTTCTTTGGGGGTGAGGACAGGTGTGTTAGGTGCTCAGGGAGCCAAAGCAAATCACACCCATATGTTCTGGGCATGCCCAGCGCTGGAGGAATTTTGGAAGGGCGTAGCGAGGACGGTGTCGAGGGTGGTAGGATCCAGGGTCAAACCGGGCTGGGGGCTCGCAATATTTGGGGTGGCAGAGGAGTCGGGGGTGCAGGAGGCGAAAGAGGCAGGAATTCTGGCCTTTGCATCCCTGGTAGCCCGGCGAAGGATTCTCCTTCAGTGGAAAGATACGAGGCCCCCAAGCGTGGAATCCTGGATCAGCGATATGGCAGGGTTCATTAAATTGGAGAGGGTGAAATTCGCCTTGAGAGGGTCGGTACAAGGGTTCTTTAGGCGGTGGCAACCGTTCTTAGACTTTCTGGCAGAACGATAGACATTGGTCAATGGCAGCAGCAGCTCGGGGGGTGGGGTGGGGGAGGTTTACTTTATTTTTGTTTATGTTATTTACACTGGAAGGGTCTGAGGGGGTGTATACACCTGTTGCCTTAAGTCGGGGTGTTAATGTTAATTTATTATTTAGGTACAGGGGGGGAGGGGTTTGGGGCGTTGCTTTTTTAGATTGTGTTTTGTACTTAACCCTGTTGGGTTCTTTTTTCTTTCTAATTTTGTTCTTGATATTTTATGAAAACGTTTAATAAAAATTATTTTTTTTAAAAAAGGAGCTGCAGGAAGAGGAGGAGACCTCGGTGGTGTAGCTAAAGGGTAAATTGAAGGAGGAGCTTGGGGAGAAGATAGATGAGGGTCTGTGGGCTGATGCCCTGGGTAGGGTTAATTCTTCCTCCTCTTGCGCCAGGCTTAGCCTGATACAATTTAAGGTTCTTCACAGAGCGCATATGACAGGGGCGAGGTTGAGTAGGCTCTTTGGGGTAGAGGAGAGGTGTGTGAGGTGCTCGGGGAGCCCAGCAAATCACGCCCATATGTTCTGGGCGTGTCCGGCGCTGGATGGGTTTTGATGGGGCTTTGTGAGGACTGTGTCCAAGGTGGTGAACACCCGGGTCAAGCCGAGCTGGGGGTTGGCATTATTTGGGGTATCGGATGAGCCGGGAGTGCAGGAGGCGAAAGAAGCCGGTATTCTGGCCTTTGCATCCCTGGTAGCCCGGCGGAGGATTCTGCTACAGTGGAAGGATGTGAAGCCCCCAAGCGTAGAAGCCTGGAACAGCGACATGGCAGGATTCATTAAATTGGAGAGGGTAAAGTTTGCCTTGCGAGGGTCTGTGCAAGGGTTCTTCAGGCGGTGGCAACCGTTCCTAAACTACTAGCGGAACGTTAGGAGGTGGTCAGCAGCAGCAGCCCGGGGGGGGGGGGGGGGGGGGGGGAGAGGGGGGGGGGAAAGGGGGGGGTTTCGGGTAGGTGTTTGTTATTGTTTCATGGGGGGGGGGGGGTTGTACATTGGGGGAATTCGCGATATAAGTGTGCGATGTTGATCTGCGTGTTTTATGCTTTTCCTTTTTCTGTAAGGGGGGGTGGGGGAGGTCTGGTTGAAAATTTGCTAAAATTGACTTAAAATATTTTTTAAAAAAAGAGAATTCCACCATAGTTTAAAGCATATGGTTGTTACAATTCCCTCGACAGACAACTAGACCTGTCCAGTATGAGCCTATTATACATCCTAGGCATTGCTGCAGTATCCCGTATGCCTTCTTAACCACCTTAGCTATTTGTCCTGTTGCCTTTAGGGACCTTTGGACATGCACCCTAAGGCCCCCCTGATCCACTGTACTTTCTAGTGTCCAACCGTTCATTGTGTATTCCTTTGCATCATTAGTCCTCCCACAATGCACCACTTCACACTTTTCAGGGTTAAATTCCATTTGCCACTGTTCTGCCCATCTGACCAGCCCGTCTATAATGCCCTGTAATCTAGACTTTCCTCCTCGCTATTTACCACACTATCAACTGCGAACTTACTGATCATACCGTCCACATTCATGTCTAGATCATTAATGTACATTACATATGGCAAGGGACCCAGCACTGATCCCTGCAATATCTCACTGGACACAAGTTGCCAGTCACAAAAACAACCTTCGACCATCACTCTCTGCCTCCTGCCACTAAACCAATTTTGGATCTGTGGTGGTATGTATTAGGGGTCATGTGGGACTGTGAAGCCATGATGCTATTGGCTGACAGATCCCGGGTCCTGGTTGGCTGCCGACTCCAGGCTCCGCCCTGAAGGAGGAGTATAAGAACCCGAGCTTCTCCCTGCAGCTTCATTCTGTTGCTGAACTGCTGGGGACAAGCATCGCTTAATAAAGCCTGGATCAACTTCACCACTTCTCGTCTCTCGTAAGTCATTGTGCGTTACAGGATCCAATTTGGCAAATTTCCTTGGATTCCATGGCTCTTACCTTCTTGATCAGTCTCCCCTGCAGACCTTCATCAAAAGCCTTACTGAGGTCCATGTAGCCAACATCAATCACATAGCACCCTACTCACATTCAACCATTCATATGACATACATAATATAGTGCCTAATACCACATTAGTTATTATTTATGTAGTTTTGAAATCACACCATGATCTGTCACGGTGATTTGAATCCCTGCTGAATGATGCTGAACTAGATGTTTATAATCTCATATTGCCATATCAATTTGTAACATCCAGTCTACAGTGGAGCTGAACCATAAAACTGTTTTTTTCAGAAATGCAACCAGTGATAGAGATTTACCATTAGGTGTTTGACAACATAGTGTGGGAGGCCATTTCCCTACCCCCTACCCGCATTTCTCAGAGTAAAGAGGTGGCCTGCCACTGGCCAGTGGTAGGATCTTTTGCTCCCACCACTGTCAATGGGATTTCCCATTGAATCCACCCACCACTACCTGCCGGGAAACTTGAGGTGGGGGTTCGGCGTTGGCAAAACGGGAAGATCCAAATTGGAAAAGCAGCTGGAAAATCCCCCCCTCCATCATGTCTTTAAAATTGCCAGTACTTTGTCTAGAGCTAATACCTAACTTTAATTTGTTTAATTTTGGGTGAACATATCAGTATATTTTCCCAACAAATACATAAATAATGTCGGACCATATCATTCACATAAAATTAGTGTTCTGAAGAAGGAGCTGCATACAAAGTTATTTTATCTGGACTTTCTACAAATGCTTTCTGACCTGCTATGTTCATGCAGGTCAGCATGAACACGGTAGCACAGTGGTTAGCACTGTGGCGTCACAGTGCTAGGGTCCTCCGGGTGCTCTGGTTTCCTCCCACAGTCCCGAAAGACGTGTTAGGTCATTTGGACATTCTGAATTCTCCCTCCGTGTACCCGAACAGGCACTGGAATGTGACGACTCAGGGAATTTCACAGTAACTTCATTGCAGTGATAATGGAAGCCGACTTGTGACAATAATAAAGGTTATTACATTATTATTATTAGATTAGGTATCTTCTGGGTTTTTTTTCAGATTTCCAGCATCCGCAACATTTTGTTTTTTATACAACTGTCTGGCAGTTTGTGTTTGTGCATTTCTACGAATGTTCCTTATGAATTCTGCAAAATTTTACTCTTTGAATTCTTGAAACTAGCAGGAATTTGTTCGTATCACTCACTTTAGACATTTAATGTCCCATTCTGAGCATTCGACCGTGTCAGCTCAGGACTGATTTGCTGCAATGACACAGCAATGTGTGATTCACTTCATACCTTTCATATTAATTTAGTTTCAGTACGTTTTTTGATGTGTACTTTCGAAAAAGATATTCACTGCAGATCATTTATTGAATTGTTTATTCTGATTTATTTTCTAGGATATATGCTCTTTCTATTTGTTCTCTTTCTGTTCATCCTTATGATTGGCTGTACAATCTTTAATGGATGGTGGTTAGGCTATTGGATACAACAAGGAGCTGGGGTAAGTTCTCCTGATACAACTAATGCAAGAAGTCATCTGTAAATGTATGAAAAGTTTAATCCTTTAAATTATTTTCATATTTTGTTCAACTTTTTAGAACAGATTACCTCTCCAAATTTTGAAAGAAAATTCTTATTCCATTAATTATAAGATTACAAATGGTTAATTACTGTATCATGCAAAATTCTTATAATTCCATTAATTAAAAGATTACAAATGGTTAATTACTGTACATGCATTCATTATATTAAACATATAACAGTTTCCAGTCTTAAATATTAGAAAATATAATTAGAAAAACATAGCAAGCAAAAGAGTATTTGATATTTGAATAAATGGACAAATGACTTCATTACCTTCAGTACAAGTCACTTCTGTGAAAACATGATTTGTGATGATCAATTCTTTGAAGTCCAAAGTGCTATTTGGGAACCAATACAAAATTGAACAAAATTACTTGGTCTATCACAATTTAAGGAATATTCTTTGCTTCAGTTCATTGTCCGATTTTGTTTGTCACAAAAATTGTTCTTGCAAATATTGTATGAAATCCCTTTTATTTTGAAAACTGGATGGCCAAAGGGCTAAACCATTTATGTGACATATGCAAAGGACATTCCTTATACCATTAAAATTTTAAAAATAATAATTTTATTATTGAATATAACACTGAAATCCTTTTCTCTGAAATGAAATTTACACACGATATATGGGTAAGAAGTTTCCTCTTTGCATTTAAACAACATGGGTTGGATTTTAATTTTGGTTTAGCACAATACCAGGGTTCCAAGGTTAAATTACAAGGAGTGATTTCAAAAATCAGGGCTGCATTCTCTGTAATTTTGAAGGTTAAGGGCTGATTAGATTGAAGTTTTCAAGATATTAAAGGGAACAGTACGAAGTCTTACAACACCAGGTTAAAGTTCAACAGGTTTGTTTCAAATCAATTCGAAACAAACCTGTTGGACTTTAACCTGGTGTTGTAAGACTTCCTATTGTGCTCACCCCAGTCCAACGCCGGCATCTCCACTTAAACGAAACAGATAGGGTAGGTAGAGAGAAACCATTTCAGCTGTTTGAGAAGAACATGGTGTGAAGGCTGTTAAAAAGGTAGCCATGATCCATGGCATTATTAATAGCGAAATAGAGTACAAAGCAAGGAACTTTGCAAAATCTGTATAAAACAATGGATAAGACACAACTAGAATATTTGTTCAATTCTGGGCACCACACTTTGGGAGGGCAACAGCACAAAGAGGAGGTAAAAGAGATTTACCAGAAAGGTCCCAGGATCGACACTTTTCAATTATATGGAGAGACAAGAGAGGTGGTTGTTCTCCTTAGAGCAGAGGCAGTTAGATAGAGATGTTCAAAATCCTGATATTTTTTGAGAGTGAATAAGGAGAAACAGTTTCCAGTGGCAGAAAGGCCAGTAACCAGGAAAGACAGATTCAATGCAATGGGTAAAATAACTTGAGGCGGCATGAGGTGAAGAAAACTGGCATAGCAAGTCCTTGTGGTCTAGAATACAGGGCGGTGAAAGAAAATTCAATGCTAACTTCCAAAGGGAAATAGGATAAATATGTTAAGGGATAGAAATTGCAGGAATATTGGGGAAAGACTATGGGATATAGAACTAAATTGATATATCTACCAATGAGCTGGCACATGGGCGCTGGGCCACATAGAATCATAGAATTTACAGTGCAGAAGGAGGCCATTCGGCCCATCAAGTCTGCACCGGCTGTATCAGTCAATGCTTCTGAGAATAAGTACACAGATAAGTTACAAACAATAAAACATATTGCATGTACATTGACAGCAAAATTTAGCGCTTCCAGATGTTAATATCAGAAATAATTTCTCCAATTTCATCTAATGTGTACAATAGTTGACAGTAATGCAAATGGTACAATAAATACAAATTATGCAGTAAACAACAGCATGCAGCCAGGGGCAACTGTAATAATGATTGATGCCTCACTAAACACACAGAGTTCAGAAAAAAGTCAGGAAAATTTATACCAAGGTGATTGCCCAGAGGCTTCCCATGACTGGTTCAACAGCAGATTATCAATATTCTGTGAATTTCTCAATTTAAAAGCCAAAGTTCTACATAATTAAACTAAGAGAAAATTTTACAGGAATGGTAAAGTGGTATGCAAAAATTACATTCTGAGTTGATTTGTTGGATTGAAACAGAGCGATAAGATGCATCTTCTTTTTTTTTTTTAAATATATTTTATTAAAGTTTTCAAACAGAATTTTTCCACTTTACAAATCAACATAAAAACAGCACAATAACTGATAAATAACATTATTTAAATAAAATAGTGAACTAACAAAGTAACAAAAAATAGTGCTCCCCCCCCTCCCGCCCCACCCTGGGCTGCTGCTGCTGACGATCTATTTTCCCTTAATGTTCCGCGAGATAGTCAAGGAACGGTTGTCGCCGCCTGGAGAACCCCTGAGCCGATCCTCTCAGCGCAAATTTAATTCGTTCTAGTTTTATGAACCCTGCCATGTCGTTTATCCAGGCCTCCACGCCGGGGAGTTTCGCTTCCTTCCACATGAGTAAGATCCTTCGCCGGGCTATCAGGGACGCAAAGGCCAGAATATCGGCCTCTTTCGCCTCCTGCACTCCCGGCTCTTCCGCTACCCCAAATATTGCTAACCCCCAGCCTGGCTTGACCCGGACCTTCACCAACTTTGAGATCACCTTTGCCACTCCCCTCCAGTACTCATCCAGTGCCGGACACGACCAAAACATATGTGTGTGGTTTGCCGGGCTTCCCAAGCACCTCCCGCACTTGTCCTCCACTCCAAAGAACTTGCTCAGTCTTGCTCCCGTCATATGTGCTCTGTGTAGAACCTTAAATTGAATCAAGCGAAGCCTGGCACACGAAGACGAGGAATTTACCCTACTTAGGGCATCAGCCCACAGACCCTCCTCAATCTCCTCTCCCAGCTCTTCTTCCCATTTTCCCTTCAGCTCCTCTACCATCGCCTCCCCCTCGTCTCTCATCTCCTGATATAGTTCGGACACTTTGCCCTCCCCAACCCATACCTCGGAAATCACTCTATCTTGGATCCCCTGTGTCGGGATCAGCGGAAATTCCCTCACCTGTTGCCTCATAAACGCCCTCACTTGCATGTATCTAAAATTGTTCCCCGGGGGCAACTCATACTTTTCCTCCAGTGGTCCCAGGCTCGCAAACGTCCCGTCTATAAACAAATCTCTCAGTTTTCTAATTCCTGCCTGTTGCCAGCTCTGGAACCCTCCGTCCATCTTTCCTGGGACAAACCTATGGTTGTTCCTGATCGGGGACCACACCGAGGCACCCGTCACCCCCCTGTGTTGCCGCCATTGCCCCCAGATCCTTAAGGTTGCCACCACCACTGGGTTTGTGGTATACCTTTTATGGGAGAGCGGCAGCGACGCCGTCACCAGTGCCTTTAGGCTCGTTCCTTTACAGGACGCCATCTCCAGCCTCTTCCACACCCCCTCCCTCCCTCATCCACTTACAAACCATTGCCACATTGGCGGCCCAGTAGTAGTCGTCCAGGCTCGGCAACGCCAGTCCCCCTCTGTCCCTGCTAGACTGCAGGAACCCCCTCCTTACCCTCGGGGCCTTCCCTGCCCACACAAAACTCATAACGCTCCTGTCTATTTTCTTGAAAAAGGCCTTCGTGATCAGAATGGGGAGACATTGAAACACGAAAAGGAACCTCGGGAGAACCATCATTTTTACCGCCTGCAATCTTCCCGCCAATGAGAGCGGCAGCATATCCCACCTCTTGAAATCCTCCTCCATCTGCTCCACCAGCCGCGTCAGATTAAGTTTGTGTAGAGTTCCCCAGCTCCTAGCTACCTGGATTCCCAAATATCGGAAGCTCCTTTCCACTCTCCTTAACGGCAGGGCGTCTATTCCTCTTCCCTGGTCCCCAGGGTGTATTACAAAAAGCTCACTCTTCCCCATATTTAGCCTGTATCCCGAAAAATCTCCAAACTCCCTCAATATCTGCATAACCTCTGTCACCCCCTCTACAGGATCCGCAACATATAGCAATAGGTCATCTGCGTAGAGTAACACTCGGTGTTCCTCTCCCCCTCTAACCACCCCCCTCCATTTCTTAGAGTCTCTCAACGCTATGGCCAGTGGTTCAATTGCCAACGCGAACAGTAATGGGGACAGGGGACACCCCTGCCTTGTTCCCCTATGTAACCGGGAATACTCCGATGTTTGCCGGTTTGTGACTACACTTGCCACTGGGGCCCCATATAGGAGTCTGACCCAACTGACAAACCCCTCCCCGAACCCAAACCTCCTCAACACCTCCCATAAATACTCCCACTCTACCCTGATGCACTAAGCGTCAAGAACCACAAAGACATGTGAGACTTTAACTAAGGCTTTAATACACTACATAGGAAGCTTACCTGACACAGACGACCCCAGACAAAATGGGTCCGGTCACAGAAGTTGGTCTTATACTGAACTGCTGGGGAGTGGCTAAGGCAGAGCCCTCCGTGACCAGGTCAGGTTACATACAGGTGACCGAACCTCTACAGAGCTACAGTACAATACACAGTACCATACACAGGATTACAGGGCCACGTTACACACAACTATTATATAACTATGTACAATCCTAGGGAAGTACAGTGGTGTATCACCACATTCACCCCTTGTTTAGAAGGAAGTCCGGGGTGAAAATATGGAGGAGCAAACACAGTGAACAAACAGTCCATCAGGAGGTTCCGTGTCGTCAGAGGTCGAGACGAACGATGGGTTTGGTCGATCTCTTTGAACGTCGGAGCTGCGGCGCTGAGGTAGTGTCCGGCGGTATCCGTGCGGTCGGTGGTGCTGGGTCGCGAGGCGGCATGATGTCCCCCACCGCTTCGGCTGGCTCGAGGCGAAACTGCGGGATGACAGCGGCTGGCACGGAGTAGTAACAGGCCGAGGGATCGACGAGAGCAGAGAGG
The DNA here is from genome assembly GCF_047496885.1 of Scyliorhinus torazame. Classification (NCBI taxonomy): domain Eukaryota; kingdom Metazoa; phylum Chordata; class Chondrichthyes; order Carcharhiniformes; family Scyliorhinidae; genus Scyliorhinus; species Scyliorhinus torazame. The sequence continues at coordinate 62,319,611 of NC_092716.1, read as the reverse complement.
GAGCGGGGTGGAGGTTGCGGGGCGGGGGCGGCCCCAGAGGGGGCCAGGTCCTTGATGGAGACGGTCTCCTCACGCCCGTCGGGGTACGCTATGTACGCGTACTGTGGGTTGGCGTGGAGGAGACGGACTCTCTCCACCAGGGGTTCCGCCTTAGAGGTCCGCACGTGCTTGCGGAGCAGGACGTCTCCCGGGGACAGGAGCCAGGACGGAAGCGATGTCACGGATGCCGATCTCCTGGAGACGAGAAACATCCGCTCATGAGGGGTAGCATTCGTTGCAGTACACAAAAGGGACTGGATGGAGTGGAGTGCGGCAGGGAGGGCCTCCTGCCAACGGGAGACTGGTAGGCCTTTGGACTTGAGGGCTAGCAGCACGGCCTTCCAAACTGTCGCGTTCTCCCTCTCCACCTGTCCGTTCCCCCGGGGGTTGTAGCTGGTCGTCCTGCTCGAGGCAACGCCCCTGGCGAGCAGGTACTGACGCAGCTCCTCACTCATGAAGGAGGAGCCCCGGTCACTGTGAATGTAATTGGGATAACCGAACAGCATGAAGAGGTCGTGCAACGCTTTGATGACGGTGGCGGAGGTCGTGTCGGGGCTATGTACAATGCTAGGGAGGTACAGTGGTGTATCACCACAGGCCCCATATAGGAGTCTGACCCAACTGACAAACCCCTCCCCGAACCCAAACCTCCTCAACACCTCCCATAAATACTCCCACTCTACCCTATCGAATGCCTTCTCCGTATCCATCGCTACCACTATCTCTGCCTCCCCCTCTGCTGGGGGCATCATTATCACCCCTAACAGCCGTCGAACATTGACATTCAGTTGTCTCCCCTTTACAAACCCTGTCTGGTCTTCATGCACCACCCCCGGGACACAATCCTCAATCCTCGTCGCCAGCAATTTTGCCAGCAGCTTGGCGTCTACATTTAGGAGTGCGATAGGCCTATATGACCCGCATTGCAGCGGATCTTTATCCCGCTTCAGGATTAGAGATATCGTCACCTCCGACATTGTCGGGGATAGCGTCCCCCCTTCTCTGGCCTCGTTAAAGGTTCTCGCCAGCAGCGGGGCCAACAAGTCCACATATTTCCTGTAAAATTCCACCGGGAACCCGTCTGGTCCCTGTGGCCTTCCCTGCTTGCATATTCCCCAGTCCTTTAGTCACCTCATCCACCTCAATTGGCGCCCCCAGACCTGCCACCACCTGCTCCTCCACCCTCGGGAACCTTAGTTGGTCCAGAAACTGTTGCATTCCCTCTTTTCCCTCCGGGGGTTGGGACTTATATAGCCTCTCATAAAAGGTCTTAAACACCTCATTTACCTTCCCTGCTCTCCGCTCCGTAATTCCCGTTTCATCCCTAACACCAATCTCCCTCACCGCTATCCTCTTGCGAAGTTGGTGGGACAGCAGCCGGCTCGCCTTTTCCCCATACTCATATCTCATCCCCTGTGCCTTCCTCCACTGTGCCTCTGCCTTTCCTGTGGTCAGCAGGTCAAACTCCGTCTGAAGTCTTTGCCTCTCTCTATATAGTCCTTCGTCCGGTGCCTCCGCATATCTTTTATCCACCCTCAAAATCTCCCCCACTAATCTCTCCCTTTCTTTGCCCTCTTGTTTCTCCTTGTGAGCTCTAATGGCGATCAACTCTCCCCTAACCACCGCCTTCAGCGCTTCCCATACTACCCCCACCTGGACCTCACCATCATCATTGGCCTCCAGGTACCTCTCAATACATCCCCACACCCTTCCACAGACCCCCTCATCCGCCAATAGTCCCACATCCAGTCGCCAGAGTGAGCGCTGCTCCCTCTCCTCTCCTAATTCCAGATCCACCCAGTGCGGGGCATGGTCTGAAACGGCTATGGCCGAGTACTCCGTTCCTGCCACCTTCGAAATCAGTGCCCTACTCAAAACAAAGAAAGCTATCTGGGAGTATACCTTGTGGACATGGGAGAAAAAGGAGAACTCTTTGGCCAACGGCCTAGCAAATCTCCACGGATCCACTCCCCCCATTTGCTCCATGAACCCCCTAAGCACCTTGGCCGCTGCCGGCCTTCTTCCGGTCCTGGATCTAGACCGGTCTAGCCCTGGATCCTGCACAGTATTGAAATCTCCCCCCCCCCCATTACCAGGCTTCCCACCTCCAGGTCCGGGATACATCCCAGCATCCGCTTCATAAATCCCGCGTCATCCCAGTTCGGGGCATATACATTTACCAGCACGACCTCCTTTCCCTGCAATCTACCACTCACCATCACGTATCTACCCCCGTTATCCACCACGAGATTCCTAGCCTCGAACAACACCCGTTTCCCCACCAATATCGCCATCCCCCTATTTTTCGCGTCCAACCCTGAGTGGAACACCTGTCCCACCCATCCTTTCCTTAACCTAACCTGATCCGCCACCTTCAGATGCGTCTCCTGAAGCATGACTGCATCCGCCTTCAGTCTTTTTAAGTGCGCGAACACTCGGGCCCTCTTAATCGGCCCATTCAGGCCTCTCACATTCCACGTGATCAGCCGCCGCCCCCCCCCCCCCGCCCCCCACCCCAGCACCCCCTCCCCCCCCGCCCCCCACTCCAGTCCTGATACACTCGTATCACCGCATTCTCCCACCTGCTACTCCGTACCTTCTTGGCCCAGCTCAAGACGGCCTCTCTGTCCGTGAAGCGGTGAAATCTCACCACTATCGCCCTTGGTTGTTCAGACTTCTCACAAGGACCCGGTGAGCCCCTTCCACTTCCAGGGGACCCGAGGGGGCCCCAGCTCCCATTAGCGTATGGAGCATCGTGCTCACATAAGCCCCAACGTCAGCTCCCTCCGTTCCTTCGGGGAGACCTAGAATCCGGAGGTTCTTCTCCTCGAGCTGTTCTCCAGGGCTTCAAGCCTTTCGATACATCTCTTATGTAGCGCCTCCGTTTTTACCACAAGACCCTGTATCTCATCCTCGTTTTCGGCTGCCTTTGCCTTCACCCCACGGAGCTCTATCGCCTGGGCCTTTTGTGTTTCCTTCAGCCCATCGATTGCCAATAACATCGGCGCCAGCACCTCCTTCTTTAGTTCCTCCACACACCGTCGGAGGAATTCCTGCTGGTCCGGGCCCCATGTCGTCTGGGTGCCATCCGCCGCCATCTTGCTTCTTCCTTCCCTTCTCTGCCGCTGCTCCAGAGGATCCTTCGCAATCTGGCCACTGCCACTGGTCTTTTCCATACACACCCAGGGGGACACCTTCCTTCGTCACCCCACACTGGGTTTGGTCTGAAAAAATTTCAGTTGGGGCTCCCGAAAAGAGCCCAAAAGTCCGTTAGAACGGGAGCTGCCGAAACGTGCGGCTTAGCAGTGCATCGCCGCAACCGGAAGTCCGATAAGATGCATCTTCAACAGCCATTGTTTTTAATGGGACAAGATGAAAGTCCATTTAAAATTTTACGAAATCTTAACAAAATTAAAAATCCTCATTTGGCACAATATTACAGATGCCCAATTCACAAAGAAATTAGTTAGAAATTATGTTCTTTGGCAGGGTTGAATTCTGCTGCATTGGGAGTTGAGGGGTAGGAATATAGGGTCAAATCCATTTCCAGCCCTTTCTGGCTACAAAGGCAAATTGTGATGATAAAGTGCTTCTTCCATCCATGAACTTCAGCATCCCGTTCCAATCCCAGCCTTACTCTTGGGGAAGGGCTGCACGGTGACAATCCCACCAGTTCCACCTCCTGCATGGTCAGCACTAAGTATGCTGACTTTACTGAGTCATACAGGAGTACACCAAGTTAGTATTCAAACAGCAATTAATCCAAGAGAAACCAAATGAGGATTTGGATATGAAAAGACCAGCAACAGGGCAGCGCTGAAAGGAAATTCCAGCAAACTTCTCACAGCTCAGCTTCAAGAATGCAATTTCTAGTCTATTGTATGCTTGATGTCGCAGGAACAAAACTTTTGACATTGACTAATTTATATTTAATTCTACAAAGGCTGACTGTCTTGCACAAAGGAACAACACCACAACAGTGGATTGTAGCAGCATCACTGACAACCCCCAGCTAGGATTCTACCAACTAATCTTTGGAATGGCCATTGTTGTAATAATCGTTCTGAGTGTCTTTAAGGGATATGTTTTCACTAAGTTTACCATGAAAGCTTCTTCTACATTACATGACAACGTATTCCATAAGGTAAGAGGTATGTTTGATACAGAATTTTATTGATTTCAGTTATAAAGGCTATAAAGTAGATAACCATTGTCATATGAGAGTGTGTTTAAAAAATGGATGTTTACGCAATGTACCTTTAAGAAAATGCAGTGATGTCAGAGTGTGGGTGGAGCTGGGTTTTAGATCAGCCATTTTGGAAGTTTCAGTTTGAAAAATAGCTTCTGTGTGTTTCCAGAGAACTGCAGATTGAAAAAGCAGCTTGTGTGTGTCTGTGTGTTTCCAGGGAGCTGCAGTTTGGAGGAAAAGAGCTTGGGGAGTGTCTGTGTTTGCAGTGAGCTGGATTTGCTGTGATCTCTGCCATGAAAGACTATCTCTGGATCATTTGGGTGATTTAAACTCATAATAGTAAAGCCTTTAACCTGATGTGATTCTGTTTAAAGGTGTTAAGTCTCTTGGAAGTTTGAAGGAACGTTTTGAGGAATTATTTACTGTTGTAATATTTTCGGAGTTATCTTTGAAGTAAGGGGTGTTAAGAGATCCAATGTTTATTTAAGATGTTAGGTTGGATTCATGGAATAAACATTGTTTTGTGTTTAAAAACCCACTTTTCCATAATTGTAATCCCACACCTAGGGAACAAGCCATATGCTAGGAAAAGCAACAAATATATTAAAGGGGGAGGTTGGTTGAACTCCATGATACATTTTGGGGTACTGAAAACGCCTCGCCCATAACACCATCAACTTTAAACTAATACATTGAACTACAAGGCCAAAATGTTGTGCCCTCCCCTGTGGTGGGTTTGGTGGAGGGGCGGGGGGGTCATTCAATTGGGTGGAAGGGTAGCAGGTTGTGACCTTGCCACATTCCCGCCTCCATCCTAGTTAAGTCCCATGTTGAGTTCCAAGGGAGTAAGGTGAGGCTGGATGGCCTCTACATTAATGCTAGGTGCATTATAGGTAAGACCGATAAGTTAAGGGCATGGATTAACACGTGGATTTGGTATATTGTTGCCATCACATAGACATGGTTGAGGGAGGGGCAGGATTGGCAACTCAACATTCCGGAATATAGGATCCTCAGGTGAGATAGGGGAGAGTGTAAAAGAGGAGTTGGTGTTGCATTATTAATTAAGGAGTCAGTTATTGCAGTAAGGAAGGATGATATTTTGGAAGGGTCTTCAAATAAGACTTTGTGGGTAGAGCTTAGGAATAACCAGAGGACATTCACATTGCTCGGAGTGTATTTTAGGCCCCAGTTAGCAGGCAATAGAGGAGCAGATATGTCGACAATTCACTGAGATGTGTAAAAATAATAATAATAGAATAATTATATTAGGGGATTTTAACTTCCCCAACATTAACTAAGAGGGCTGTACGGTGGCGCAGTGGTTAGCCCTGCTGCCTCACGGCACTGAGGACCCGGGTTCGATCACAGCCCCAGGTCACTGTCTATGTGGAATTTGCACATTCTCCCCAAGTCTGCGTGGGTTTCACCCCACAAACCAAAGATGTGCAGGGTAGGTGGATTGGCCATGATAAATTGCCCCTAATTGGAAATAAAGAATTAATTACCCTAAACGTATGAAAAAAAACATTGATTAGGAGAGTTATGGTGTGAAGAATTTAGAGGGGGCGGATTTCTTGAGATGTATTCTGAAGAGCTTTTTATAACAATATACACAAGGCCCAACAAGGAACAGCTGGATTTAATTCTGGGGAACATAGCCAGCCAGGTCTTTGAGGTGGCAGTGAGGGAGCATTTTAGTGATGGCAACCACAACACAGTATGATTTAAATTTGTTATGGGAAAGGAAAAAGATTGTCTACAAAAATGCTTTTGGACTGGGGGAAGGCAGATTTTCCTAAAAGAAAGCAGGGTCTGACCAAAGTAGACTGGGATCAGCTTCTTGTGGGAGAATCTACAGCAGAGCAGTGGGGGGCATTCAAAAAGGAAATGGGGAGAGTACAGGTCCAATATCTTCCCTTTTGGGTGAAATGTGGGAGCAATAAGCCCAGAGAATGCTGGATGTCGAGGAATATTCAGGACTAGATAAGAAAGAAAAGAGAGGCTTTTAGCAGGGACAAAGGGATCAAATCAGCGGAGGCCTCAGTTGGGTATAGAAAGTGCAGGGGGAAATTTAAGAAAGCAATTAAGAGAACAGAAAGGGGGACATGAAAAAGCACTGGCAGGTAAGATGAGTGAGAATCCCAAGATATTTTATAAGTATTTTAAGGGGATGAGGTTAACCAGGAAAAGATTAGGGCCCATGAGGGATCAAGGGGACAATCTGTGCATGGAGTTGGAGGACATTGGTAGGGTGTTAAATGAGTACTTCACATCTGTCTTCACTTGGGAAAAGGAGGATGTAGGTACAGAATTTGCGGAGAGGGTCTGTGAGATTCTTGAACAGTTTGACATAGGGAGTGAGGAGCTTTTGGTGTGCTAAAAACTGGACAAACCCCCAGGTCCTGATGATTTGTATCCACGCTGCTGTGGGAGGCAAGGGAGAAAATTACAGGGGCTCTGACCGAAATTTCTAATTCCTATCTGACCACAGGAGAGGTGCCAGAGGATTTGAGGACAGCTAATGTGGTTATTTTTTTGAAGAAGGGTGGTAGAGATAAACCAGAGAATTACAGATCAGTGAGTCCCACATCAGCGGTAGGGAAATTAATGGTGAAAATTCTGAAGGAGAGAATCTATCTCCACTTAGAGAGGCAAGGTTTGATCAGGGATAGTCAGGCTTTGTCAGAGCGAGGTCATGCCTCATGAATTTGATTGCATTTTTCAAGGATTGGGTGTGTAGTTGAGGATAGTGTAGTTGATGTAGTTTATATGGATTTCAGTTAAAACTTTGACAAGGCACCAAATGGGAGGCTGATAAAGTAGGTAAAAACACATGGGGTCGTGGATAACTTAGGAAGTTGGATCCAAAACTGGCTTAGTGGTAAGAGACAGAGAGTGGTGGTAGAAGGCTGTTTGTCTGATTGGATGTAGTGTCCAGTGACATACCACAGGGTTCTGTGCTAGGTCCCATATTGCTTGTGATGCATATGAATGATGAGAATGAGAATGTGGGGGGATGTAAGTAAGTTTGCGGAAGGCACAAAGATTGGCAGGGTAGTTAATAGTGGGGAAGAAGGTCTTAGGTTGCAGGAAGATATAGACGGGTTGGTCAGATCAGTGGCAGATGAAATTTTATCCTGAAAAATGAGGTGATGCACTTTGGAAGGAGTAACAAGACAAGGGAGTACGCAATGAATGGCACGACACCAGGACGCTCAGAGAAACAGAAGGATCTTGGAATGCTTGTCCACAAATCCCTGAAGAAAGCAGAACAGGTTATAGTGTAGTTAAGAAGGCATACGGGACACTTGCCTTTATCAGTCTTGGAAAAAATTATAAGAACAGGGCCATTGTGTTGGAGATTTACAAAACTTTGATTAGAGCACAGCTGGAGAATTGTGTGCAGTTCTGGTCAACTCACTATAATAAGGATGTGATTGTACTGGAGAGAGTGCAGAGAAGATACATCAGAATTTTGCCTGGGATGGAGCATTTGAGTGATGAAGAGGCTGGATAGGCTCGGGTTGTTTCTTTAGAGCAGAGAAGGCTCAGGGGGACCTGATTGAGGTCTATAAGATTATGAAGGTTATGGACAGGGTGGATAGGAAGCAATTGTTTCCCTCAGTTGAAGGGTCATTAATGAGGGGGCATGACTTTAACGTGAGGGGCAGGAGGTTAAGTGGGGATTTGAGGCAAATTCTTTTTACCCAGAGGGCAGTGGGTGTCTGGAATGTACTGCCCAGGAGGGTAGTAGAGGCAGGAAACCTCACAACCTTTAAAAGGTACATGGATAAGAATTTGACATATCACAAAATTCAAGGCTATGGGCCAAGTGCTGGAAAGTGGAATGAGTGTAGATTTAGGGCGGGATTGTCCGGCTGCGACCGCCCAGCAACCGGAAACTCCCGCCCGAGGTCAATGGACCTTTACCTAGTCCGCGGCCCGACCATCTTGCGGCCGGCGGGCAGAAGAATCCAGCCCTGTGTGTAGTTTTGAAGGTGCAGACTCGATGAGCCAAAGGGTCTCTTCTGTTCTGTATAACTCTATGACTATGAAAACAATTGAGGCCCTCAAGTGGTCAGATTAATGGCCACTTAATGGCCTCATCCTGCTACCATTGGTATTAACCCAGAAATGGAGGGTAGGGATCTCCATGCGGGGAGCGTGATAAACAATCCTGCTTTACTTACAGGCTGCTGGAGGAGGCTGGGTGGTGGTGGTGGACCGAGGAGCTCCTTTTAAGGCACTGCCTGCTCGAGCGACCTGGCATTGGGCTGGGTGGGGCAGTTGAAAGCCAGTCCCCTGTCCTTGCTGCCATCCCACTCCCCCGTGATCAAAATGTCACACCTTTCTCGTCATCACTCACCTGTGCCTGGTCCATCCTTGATTTGAATCTCGGGTGGTTGTAGTACCGGCAGCAGCCACCAGTTCCCCAGTGGCACTGCGAGTACTGAAGAGCTGCTGGCTTCTGATTGGCTGCTTTTGGTGGGCAGGGCTTCTGCCTGTGGGGCACATCTACTGAGGGAAGGCTTACCACAGGCCTATCAAGTGTTGAGTGACACAAGATGCGGCGGGCCTTCTCAAAAAGATGTGACGCAGGGCAGCCTATCGCTTCCACAAGATTAAGCTCATAATCTTTTATCTCAGGAAATATAAAAGGGCAATAATTTTGATTATGTTCAAGGTACAAGTGTCAAGATTAAGTCAAGCTTTAAGAGATGCAACATACCTCAACATCTTGAATTGATTTACTTTTCTGCAGTTCATAACATTGACAAAACAAACTTAGAATTTTTTGGTAGTTCTCCTCTTCAGTCATGTACCTTTGGGTGGGGGAGTGAACTGGGTGATGAGATCAACAGAAACCCTCGTTACATTACTGAAAAAGAGTTTCCATTGATCTTCTGCCAAGGTTACTGCAACTGATCCGCAGACCCCTGAGCAAATTTCTAGTGAGGCTGTCTTTAATATACTGGTATTTTAATTACAGACACATTCTGTTTTAATAAACCCATTCCTGTTAACTAATTGTATAAACTTGCATGTCAATTAAATCTGTCAGGTTGCTCAATTGTTTGCCAATCTGTTCATTAGCATTGTAAGATGTTCATTTATCGAGACCTCACAATGCTGGTGGACCCTTGTACGTATCACTGGCCCCCTCTCAAGTGACCAAAAACAGATGTTTTAAAAGAAAAGTGGTTTAACACCACCTCGCTCCACCCACCCCTACCTTGTGTCACCCTCAAGAGCAGACAAATGGCAGGTTTCCTCATAAGTTTTAAAAAAGGATAAATATTCACTGCTCGGCATGTAAAATATCTTCATAGCAGCACACACACACACACAAAATGGTAATTCCAAAAGAGGTAGCATACTTAGGTCTTCTTTAGTCCAATGAAGAAAAAGAGGATGCGATCTACCGGCCTCATCGTGCCAGGTGAGAGAACGAGCGGGCCAGTTAGATAGTGGGAGCGGCTGAAATCGGGATCCACGCAGGGCGTCGATCGGTTTCCAATCTATCCGGCCCACTCCTGTTGGTGAGATCAGGATCTGCCATGGTGTGGCGAGAAACCAATAATCACCGATTAAGACCAATCTCCATCCCATTGATGGGAAGGACCCCCTATTGAACGGCATCCCATGATCGAACCGCCGCCCCAGTGGGCAGTCACACATGAATCGTTTAGTACACCTGTTTAAAAATGTCAAGCTGGCGAAGTAGCTGCTTTGGGATCCAAGGAGGTGAGTAACCATCTTGGAAATCGGGCAGTCAGCCCAGGGGTGGTGGAGCTGCTGCCCCAGTGTGTAGGTGGGGATTGGGGAACTTCCAGGGAGGGACCTTTGGGGGGTGGGGGGGGGGGGACCTGTTTTTGCGGCGGGGGTGTATGTGCAGGGTGGGTTGGTCGGCACACTGAAGGTTCTCAGGGAATGTAAGGGTGGGGGACACCTGTGGGATTTGAGGTTCCCAGGGTGAAAGCCATAGCTGATTGTCAGTCTCTCACCCACTCCAATTCCTTACAGATATCACATTATGATAATATTGTGCACCCTGCGGAAGCTAACATCGCGGTGTGAGTGGCAGATGAGGCAGCCAGACGCCGGATAGGGCAGGGGCATCGACAGAGGCTCGAGGCAGCAGCCCATGTGCGGGGCCCACCCCACACCCTGAGGACCCGGCCAGGGAGGGGTCCAGAGGAGGAGGCCAGTGATGGCCCAGGGTGTACAGGCGTCGCTGGTCTTTTGAACAGATGGCAGATAGCATGTGCTGCAAGAGGCTCTGCCTTAACAAAGTGACGGTGCGGTATCTGTGCCATATCCCTGCGGACCTGGCACCAAATGGTGGAGGTGGATACCCGTTTCTGGTGGCCGTCAAGGTCCCCGCAGACCTGAACTTCTCCCCCTCTTCCCTTCCTATCCACCATCCTCCCACTCTGTGCTCCCCTCCCAAATTGGACCGCCTCACCATGGCCCCAACCCCTCACCCAACCACCCATCATTCGTCCCCCTCCCCCTGCACCTCCATTGCCCTGTTCCACCCTCCCAGGGTCTGTGTTACATCATTCCAGGGTGATGGGCCTGTGTCGGCACTGTCAGTGGGTCAATATACAAGGCACGAGGGTGATGATAACCCGCTGTGAGTTGAGCTCTGGTGCTCCTCGATCTGTGCTATAGTCTAACTCCTGTCTGTCTGCTGCGTGCACGCACACACCCAGCACCTGCGTGTGACCATAATATTTGTTTTTCATTGTCCTCACAAATGATTGTTGGCATACAATAGTGCTTGAGTTTCATCCATTTACATATCCTTTTGATAGAATGGGATTCTTCTCACACCCATTCTTTGGAATTCCACACCAAAGCCATGAATTCTGTAAGTCCGTTTTGAACGAGTTGCTGTAATTATTTGGATTATGGACGCGATTAATCCACAGGAAAGGTTTGTTGCATTTTAATGTCTCCTCAAGGAAATGTCCTGGAAGGTAATTTGCATTTTAATTTCTTGTCCAGTAATGCCGTCTATCTTCCACGTCCTTGTGTAGTTCCATGTATATTGACAAGAACTTGATTTGATTTGAATTATTGTAACATGTTCTGAAGTACAGTAAAAAATATTTTTCTGCGGCCGAGGGAACATATACAGTACGAACATCGTAGACAAAAAGAATAATCAATAGAATACATTGACAAATGGCACATCGACAAACAATGATTAGTTACAGTGCGGAACAAGGGGCCAAACAAAGCAAATACATGAGCAAGAGCAGCATAGGGCACCATGAATAGTGTTCTTACAGGGAACAGATCAGTCCGAGGGGGGAGTTGTTGAGGAGTCTTGTAGCTGTGGGGAAGAAGCTGTTCCTATGTCTGGATGTGCGGGTCTTCAGACTTCTGCCTGATGGAAGGGTCTGGAAGGAGGCAATGTCTGGGTGGGAGGGGTCTCTGATAATGCTGTCTGCCTTCCTGAGGCAGCGGGAGGTGTAGACAGAATCAATGTGTGGGTGGCAAGATTGTGAGATATGTTGAGCTGAGTTCACCACACTCTGCAGCTTCTTGTGACCTTGGACCGAGCACTTGCCATATCAGGCTGTGATGCAGCCAGATAGGATGCTCTCTATCGCATATCTATAGAGGTTTGCGAGAGTCGATGTAGACATGCCGAATGTCTTTAGCTTCCGTAGGAAGTAGAGACGTTGTTGGGCTTTCTTGACTGTTGCAACAACGTGAGTGGACCAGGACAGACTGTTGGTGATGGTGACCCCCAGGAACTTAAAGCTATCGACCATCTCCACTTCGGAGCCATTGATGCAGACGGGAGTGTGTGTTGTGCTACGCTTCCTGAAGTCGATGATAAGTTCCTTGGTCTTCCCAACATTTAGAGAGAGGTTGTTTTCGGTACACCATGCAACCAAGTGATTTATCTCCCTTCCGTAGTCTGATTCGTCGTTGTTTGAGATACGGCCCACCACAGTCGTATCATCCGCAAGCTTATAGATTGAGTTGGAGTTAAATCTTGCCACACAGTCATGTGTGTATAGGGAGTACAGTAGAGGACTGAGCACACATCCTTGAGTGGCCCCGGTGTTGAGGACTATTGTGGAGGAAGTGCTGTTGCCTATCCTGACACATTACGGTCTGTTGGTGAGGAAGTCAAGGATCCACCTGCACAGGGAGCAGTCAAGTCCAAGATTGCAGAGTTTGATTATAAGTCTTGTCGGGATAATGGTGTTGAAGGCGGAACTGTAGCCTATGAACAGCCGTCTAACATAGGTGTCCTTGTTGTTGAGGTGTTCGAGAGTTGATTGTAGAGCCAGGGAGATAGCATCTGCTGTAGAGCGGTTGCAGTGATAGGTGAATTACAGTGGATCGAGACCATCAGGGAGGCTGGCGTTGATCCATCTCATGACTAGCCGCTCAAAGCATTTCATGATAGCAGACGTCAGGGCCACCATTCGGTAGTCAATGAGGCAGGCTACCTTGTTCTTCTTTGGTACTTGTATTATGGTAGTCTTCTTGAAGGAGGTGAGGACCACAGAGCGGAGGAGTGAGGTGCTGAAAATGTCACCAGCTGGTCTGCGCAGGCTCTGAGCGCTGGCCCAGGGATTCTGTCGGGGCCCGTCGCTTTCCGTGGGTTCACTTTCAAGAAGGAAGCTCTTACCTCTGAGGCTGTAGTATGTAGCCACCTAAAATGGCTGATTCCTGATTAATTTGGCCAAAACCCGATGTAAAATGGCTAACCGAAAAGGCTGATGGGAAAAGCAGCCAACAGGGCACAAACGGACAGCTGCAGACAGAATAGCGTATTCGGCTATGGGGGATTCGGCCCAGATCGATACCTGCGACCATTAGCAGCACATCAACACAGACATCTGCAGTTTAATCGGCTATCCCCGGGAACAATTGCAACATATTAGCAATTGAATGCCGATCCAGACCTCTCAGCGCCAGCAGTGGCCGAGACAAAGAAAGGTGAACGACCACCCCCCGATCAAGGAATCGCCCCATTATTGGAGCATATCGAACCCAGTGATTGGGAACAAGTCCAATCACTTGGGACCAGGGTCAAGGTCCGCCCCGAGAGGCGGGAGGACCCTGGGAACTATAAAGATAGGGGCCAAGTTCAGATCGACCCTTCTCTCCCTTCTTCTCCTGCTCGCAACCTTCGCAAGAACCATCGCGCAGCAACCGTAAGTTTGACTCCAGCGATCGCTACCCGATAGAGACTCCTAGCCATCGACCTGTATCAGCCTTTTGAATCCCGCAGGCCAGACCCAATTCTATAAACCATTTGTTTCCCTGACCTGGTGGGCCATTCTCAAAAGTTAAGTATTGGCCAGTAGTGGTAGGTAGTAGTCTAGAAAGTAGGATTATTGTATAAGTATTTATTGCTGTACATAATAAATGACCGTTGATTTTACTCTTACTAAGCGGTGTGCTGTCTTATTAATCATAACTAGAGCTTGAACCACGTGGCGGTATCAGAAAGATACCTGGCGACTCGTGAGCAAAGGTGACATAATTAGAGCTAATAAAACTAAGGCTAATAAGAGCAACAAATTGGCGACTCCGCCGGGACCCGATATAGAAGTGGAAAACCACTCCGTGAGAACCTAAGAAATTTGAATAGAATCCAATTGGAAACAAAAACAAAAAAACCACAAGTGTTCAAGCGGTTCTGGTTAATAATTCACAATTCGGAAGTGTGTGTATGCATGCGTAACTAACAGGGTTATAAGGTAAAACTGATAGATTTTGTTGCGTCAAAACTGTCGGAAGCCGGTATTTTCGGAAATTTGCGCAAGCCGTACCCACATCTACGACACCACCTTAGCCACCTGTTTCAAATTCGAACAAAGCAAGCAGATAAGAGAGATGGCCATGCAGGCAATGCAACGCCTCATGAATCCCGAAGAATTTGCGGTCGCAGCGATCAGCAGCATTAAAGTGGGACAGTGTCCCATTTGGGAAGTGGAAATCCGGAAATTTCTCCAGGGCAAAGGATGGCCCATGTGGAATGACTTCTGCAATAATGACGACTCAGGTCCCGGAAGTATAGGGCTTACTTGGTGGGAGAACCTGAGTGAGATCCATAAAAAGAGCTCAGCAAAAGCGCGCAAGCCGATGGCAATTGTGTCCTGTCTGGCACAATTGCGAGGCACAGAGGAGGTCGTCAGGACGCTCCGGAAAGAAATAGAAGGCATACATCGTATGAGTACAATCGATGTATGCGAGGTTGAGAAAGAGAACCTGGAATTAAAAAGGAAATTAGTGGCAAAGGACGAAGAGGTGGCTGACGCCAAACGGGGTCACCAGTCTTGTCTGGCGCATTTGAGTAGTTTCCAGTCCCAGTATGAGAAGGCTTATCAGGAGACGCAGCGTGCAGTCCTGGTGAAGAAAGAGACAGAGAAGCAGGTAGAGACGCTACAGAAGCAATGTAGTGATCTCAAGGCAGCCTTGAGAGCGCTCCACGCTGCAACCACGGAACAAAGGCAGAGTACCATAGACCATGCGAAGTGCCGAAAGCAAATTGCAGACCTGCAATCACTGCTTTCTGTCCAAAAGGGATTCCAAGAAACCTTTGATGAAAGTTTAGAACAGGAAGACGGCCCTGATTGGGAAGAATTGCAGGAGACAGCGCAGAGATATGTTCAGGGAACATGTGCGCAGGGAACGCCCCAAAGGAGGAAAGCACCCCCACCCCCCACACAGCAGGTAGTTCAGGCTCCCATGAACCCTGTAGCAACCCACCGCACCGCCACAGCAGAAGAGGTGGAATTCCTATATTCCACCCCCCTCACAGTGACCCAATTACGGGACACGTGTGCGAAAATCACACCGTTCCTCCCGCTTCAGACCCACACCATTTCTTTGCCACCGTCAAACACCAAGCGACCTTGTACGGCCTGGATGAGAAAGAGCAGGTAAAGCTCATGGTCCTAAGCTTAGACCCATCGGTAGCAGCAGCCCTTCCCGACCCACAGAACGTAGGAGGACGCATCCTTGCAGAAATGCATACCACGATCCTAGATGCGATCGGGTATAACCGGGGTGACCCCGTAGATGGCCTAAATAAGTGCAGACAGAAGAAGTCTGAACACCCCACAGCGTTCACAGGATGCTTGTGGATTCACTTTGAAGCCTTTTTCGGAAACGTAGACCGTGTCCATTTGTCCCCAGACAATATGGCCAAATGGACCCGCACCCTTATCTCCCATGCCACCGAAGCAGGACAGAATGTCTGTAGTAATTATGACCCCTCGGAGGAGGCTCATAAGAAGAAGTGGGTGGTAAAAAGATTGTCCCGCGTTTGGGAACAGTCTACTCACAATAAACCTGCCGCTAAAACCCCCGGGGAAAAGCAAGCCGCCGCAGACGTGCAGGCAGTAAGAACCACTCTTCACAACCCCGCCTGGGTAAACGAGGGAAAGAGCAGCCCCCAGCAAAACCGCAAGAATGCTACAACTGCGGACAGTTGGGACATTTTGCCGAAGAGTGCAATGCCCCTAAAAAAAACACAGAGAGCCCAACAGACAGGCACTCTCAGTAAGAAAAAGGCAGAGCGCATACATAGCGTTAGCGCCCGGTCGGATCAGCCAGACTTGACCGGAACGGACTGACGGTGTGCAGGCTCCCCCAGTTGGATCTGCGATACCCTTTGGGATAGGTTAGGATGACCCGTAGTCGCAGCGAAATTTCGGGGACAGCCGATCGAGCTTCTCTGGGACACAGGAGGGTCCAGCACCACCTTAAATTCCTCCACCCTTGGTCAGGACACGTGGCCCACTACAGCCACTATCACCCTCAGCGGCTTCACAGGCCACTCACAGCAGGGACACATCACAGCCCCTGTACCCATCCAAATCGGAACCATTAACACAAAACACCCCGTAGTTTTAGTCGACCTGCCCCAAACCTCAGAACACATTTTGGGAATCGACTTTATGAATTCCCACCACCTATCTTTCGATCCAGTCAAGCAGTGTGTCTGGAAGATGGCGAAATCCACTAGAGCCCCCGCAACGCTCACCATAGGGGATGCCCGATATTTCACGGTTTTGGACGTCAGTAATGGATTCTGGTCCATTCCATTGGCAAAGGCGTGCCAGTATAAATTTGCCTTCACTTTCAGAGCGCAGCAGTACACGTGGACATGCCTGCCACAGGGCTTCCACAACTCCCCCCTCCATTTTCCACCGGCAGCTGGCAAATGGACTAGCAAAATGTTCTCGCCCCGAATGTCTGGTACAGTATGTAGACGACCTACTACTGCAGACAGACACAAAGGAAGAACACATTGAGCTTCTGTCCGAACTCCTGGAATTGTTACATTCCATTGGCTGTAAAGTCAACCCCAAAAAGGCCCAGATATTGGAAGAAAAAGTGGTATATTTGGGTACTATTATCACACACGGCAAACGCGAGATCGAGCACAAAAGAATTGACTCGATCGCTAAATTGCCCCTTCCCCAGAACGTTTCAGCCCTCCGGTCGTTTTTAGGAATGGTTGGCGACTGCCGAAACCACATTGACGGTTTCGCCAGCAAGGCAGCGCCCCTCTCAGACCTCTTAAAGAAAGGAGCCCCCTGGGAGTGGCTTCCGCAGCATACGGAAGCTGTGGAATCATTAAAACAGGTGCTCATAGCCGCCCCCGCACTACAAGTTCCAGACCCGCTTTCCCCTTACGCCAGAGAGGTAGCAACCACAGACCGCACCCTTTCAGCCATGCTCCTGCAGGAATGGCACGACCAGCTAAGACCCGTGGCTTATGCCTCCCGAATTTCGGATGCTGTGGAGCAGGGATTCTCAGCCTGTGAGAGGCACCTGCTCACAGTTTTTTGGGCAGTCCAGTACTTTTCCTACATTACCGGACTGAACCCCATCACCATTTTGACCGAGCACACCCCCACCCAACGTTTACTAGACGGACGACTTAAAGACGGTACCGTCAGCCAAATCCGTGCTGCTAGGTGGATCCTTCTCTTGCAAGGCGGGGACATCACAGTTAAACGGACCAAGACTCACACATACTTAGCGGACAATTTACAGTACCCCGGAACCCCCCATGAGTGTGAAATCATCTCTCCCCACCATAACACAGGCCCCTTTATCGCTAAAACCCCCCCCAGGAAATTAGCAAATCCATCTCAGAGCCCCCCTCACCCGGACACGTGTGACCCCATTAGGATCTATGTGGATGGATCTTCCACAGTCCTGGATGGGCAACGCATAACAGGTTGTGGGATTTATGTGGAGGACGCGCAGGGACGCGCCCTCGAGGAAATCACATTAAAATTACCCGGACACTTAGGCGCGCAGGCGGCAGAGCTTGCGGCCATCGCCTACATTGCAGAGCACCCAGATTCCTTCCCCAGCCCAGCAGACATATATTCAGACAGCCTATACGTCTGCAACAGCCTCACAGAATTTCTGCCCCTCTGGGAAACAAGAGGATTTGTTTCCGCGGATGGGAAACCCCTCCCCTCAGCCCCAATACTCCGCCATATTTTGCAAAAAGCCAAGGACAGGACTTTTGGCATTATAAAAGTCCGCAGCCACCATCGTTCCTCCCCCCCCCCCCTGGAAATGTAAACGCCGACGCACTGGCTAAGGCAGGATCCAGGCATGGGTACTTTTGGAAACCCCCCGAAAGAGCGCCAGTGAGTGCGCCAGTGAGTGCAGTTCAGGTCACGCAGACTAGGATCGAAGATCTAGCAGAGGCCCAGAAGCAGGATAGCGCTCTCACTGAGATCGTGAAAAGGAAGTTTCCAGCCTCATACGAGAGGTACAGAAATGCAATAACCACACATGACGGTGTGGTGCTAAAGAACACCCTTTATGTAGTTCCTGAGCAGGATAGGAACCAATTAATTTGTTTTTTCCATGATGGTCATGGACACCAGGGAATCGATCCCACCGCAGCCCACCTCAAACAGCTTTGTTGGTGGCCAAGTCTCAAGGAAGATGTATCCCATTACATTGAGAATTGCCTCATCTGCGCACAGAACAACCCAGATAGATATGCCAAAAAGGCACAACTCAGCCACACCCGACCCGTTAACAGCCCCTGGACTAACCTCCAGATTGATTTTATAGGTCCATTGCCCCCTTGCAGGAATGGCTATGAATATGTTCTGGTGGTCATAGACACTTTTACAAAGTGGGTGGAAGCATTTCCAGCCCGCACCAACACCGCGAAAACCACAGCCAAGATCCTAACACACCACATCTTTACAAGATGGGGACTCCCCCGCAGTATTGAATCGGACCAAGGTTCTCACTTTACAGGACGTGTCATGCAGAATGTCCTCACGATATTTGGCATAACCCAAAAATTTCACATTGCATACCACCCACAGTCGAGTGGTATAGTGGAGCGCATGAATTGGACCCTAAAAACCACCCTCTGAAAAATGGTCCAGCAGAACAACACCACTTGGGATTCTGTCCTCCCCTGTGCGCTGATGTTTTTGCGTAACACTGTTTCCACCTCCACAGGTTACACCCCACACACGCCCCATGAAAGGGACAGAATACTTGTTAGGTTTAGACCTGACCAGCCCTGAGCTTACGGCCCTTACCCACGAGAAAGCCGTTGAGCAATTAGTTGCGAATGTAAAAACGGCTCAGTTAGCAGCCGCAGTTAAATTGGGCACCAAAAGGAAACAGAGCAAGGCCTGTTTTGATAAGGCAGTACATGCAACGGAGTATGATATAGGACAGCAAGTGATGTTGTCTGTATATAACCCCAGCACATTCCTGTCTCCAAAATATTCGGGTCCGTACTCCATTGCGGATAAAGTAAGCCCATCGGTATATAAAATCAAATACCCAAATGGCTTATGGAGCACAGTCAAACCACGCCCACCACGTCATGCTTGACGCAGCAGACCACACCCCGCCCACAGCCAACGTAACCAGACCAACCCCCACCACGTCCAGCCCAGACACGGACTCGCCCTCGACTCCACCCCCAAAATCCACACTCCGCCCCGGAACGCCCACAGACTGCAGCAGCAGAGACAGCGACTGTGACTCGGACGATAGCCACAGCACGCCTCCCTACTATCCCAATACAACCGGACCCACACCCAGAGACTCCGATTCCGACTCCAGTGATCCCTTCAGGATCACTTTTCTAAACAAATCCCACCACCGACCACCGAACCACACGGACGACCCCGACCTTGTCCCCACACAACTCGACACAACCCATTGGCACCGTGACAATTCCTACAGACTCGTCCGCAACGACGAAAGCAACGCCAACTCACACCACGCAGCCCTTTCAGACTTAATTCACTCCAGAGTTTGGCACCCGGGAGAAGGGGACGACCTCGAGTCAGACTCCCAAGCCGCCAACCCCTTTGCGACCCTGTTCGCAACAGAGAACTGAGGTGTCCACATGATGATTTAAAGGAAACACTTGGGAGAAGTGTTGTCCTTCCTGATGGAACCTGCAGGATGTTTTATGTTGTTCGTACGTTTGTTTTATGTTGTTTGTCCAACAGGAGAATGTTTCTCACTGTCACACACCCATTCACCTGAAACTTCGGAGCTCTTGCCCTCAAAGACTCAGAGATAAGCCAGACGCTTGTTCAGTGGTACCAACTTGTCCACAGATACCTGGTCAACAGACCAGATGCTTGTTCAATGGAACTAGCTTATCTGCAGATACCTGGGGCGAGATTCTCCGACCCCCCGCCAGGTCGGAGAATCGCCGGGGGCTGGCGTGAATCCCGCCCCCACCGGTTGCCGAAGTTTCCGGCACCGGAGATTCGGCAGGGGCGGGAATCGCGCCGCGCCGGTTGGCGGGCCCCCCCGCGCGATTCTCTGGCCCGGGTGGGCCGAAGTCCCGCCGCTAAAATGCCTGCCCCGCCGGCGTAAATCAAACCACCTACCTTACCGGCGGGACAAGGCGGCGCGGGCGGGCTCCGGGGTCCTGGGGGGGGGGCGCAGGGCGATCTGGCCCTGGGGGGGTGCCCCCACAGTGGCCTGGCCCGCAATCGGGGCCCACCGATCCGCGGGCGGGCCTGTGCCATGGGGCACACTTTCCCTTCCGCCTCCGCCAGGGTCCCCACCATGGCGGAGGCAGAAGAGACTCCCTCCACTGTGCATGCGCGGGAATGCCGTCAGCGGCCGCTGACGCTCCTGCGCATGCGCCGCCCGGAGATGTCATTTCCGCGCCAGCTGGCAGGGCACCAAAGGCCTTTTCCGCCAGCTAGCGGGGAGGAAATTCGTCCGGCGCCGACCTAGCCCCTTAAGGTTGGGGCTCGGCCCCCAAAGATGCGGAGCATTCCGCACCTTTGGGGCGGCGCGATGCCTGTCTGATTTGCGCCGTTTTGGGTGCCAGTCGGCGGACATCGCGCCGTTTCCGGAGAATTTCGTCCCTGGTCAGCAGACCACACGCTCATTCAGAGGAACTAGCTTCTCGTCAGACGCCCGTTCTGATTTGAGGGTAGAATCACAGCAGCAACCTCACCATGATGACTACATTTTTGCCCGTTCTTGTCGGTTGCTCAGGCAGTGGAGAAACGGCGTGAGACCCACCCTGCCTGGGGACCCCCCATTGGTCAAACACGCTTGGGTAGGGGAGCTACGGCATTGGTAGCCATCCTACCCGGGGACTCCATCCAAATCTTACCCGTCGCGGCCCATACGCACCTCATTTGACATTTTCATTTCAAAACGTTTATTTTTTTTGGCGACCTTTAGGTTGCTGCCATATGCTATTTACATCCCAGAACATTGGGATGGTAAATCAGCACTGGTCCCTCACTGGGAAGTGTGCTGTGTCCTGACATTTGTTTTGAAAAAAAAATAAGGGAGTCACACATAGTGACCCATTATAAGGGTATAATTGGCCCCAAAAAAGGACAGACACACTAACATACCAGATATTATACCAAGGTAGTTACAGATACTATGCTTGTTTTACAGAACTCCAGAAGCTCCGGGACCGGAGAAAACAGAGAACACAAAGAAAGACAAAGAAAGAGGACAGCCATGAGGACTTCTTTCATCATGATCAAAATCTTTTTTACGAACATTTGGTTGCGCGGGAACGCGGACCCCATTACTCCAAACTCCCCTGCCGTTAATGTTTCACTGCCGCGCAGTACCCAAAGCCCAGTCACGAGCGACACTGCATCTTCCTGGTGTGCCAGGTTCATAACCTGGTACTCCCTGTCTTACGTGATTGAAGCACTGTTAGCATTGGCGATACTCTGCTGTGCAGTGCAGACTATGCGCCTCCGCAAATGGAGAAGGAGAGCATACCGCGCTCGAACCCCAGTATATTGGATCTGATCCCCTATATTCGGGTATGACCAGACCCCCGACCCCCGCGACCTATAATACAATAATAAAGAACATGCACTTGCGTTTTTCTGGAAATAAAAAAATGTACAAAACCCCCATAAACAAAAAATGTATGATCCTGAGCTTGACTGCCAAGCCAGGAAAGAGTATATTGAATGTTATGATTGTTGTTGTATGTTTTAAGAAGGTAGAATAATGCAATGTTTGGTGATTGTTGTGTATTTAGGTCAAATTAGAGGTTCCAAGTTTTTATTTTGTAGACGCATGCCCCAGCCTGACATCGCACCCTTAGAATTGTTTAGGTAAAATTTTTTGGTGCATAGCTAGGGTCAGAGTAGTGGCCATGTAGGAGGTGTTCCCCCCCCCGGTCAGGGAACGGAAAGGACAAAATTGAGGTGATCCTTCACGCTTCGTGTTAGGATCACAAGTAGGGAATGTAGCCACCTAAAATGGCTGGTTCCTGATTAATTTGGCCAAAACCCGATGTAAAATGGCTAACCGAAAAGGCGAATAGGAAAAACAGCCAACAGGGCACAAACGGACAGCTGCAGACAGAATAGCGTATTCGGCTCTGGGGAAGTCGGCCCAGATCGATACCTGCGACCATTAGCAGCACATCAACCCAGACATCTGCAGTTTAATCGGCTATCCCCGGGAACAATTGCAACATATTAGCAATTGAATGCCGATCCAGACCTCTCGGCGCCAGCAGTGGCCGAGACAAAGAAAGGTGAACGACCACCCCCCGATCAAGGAATCGCCCCATTATTGGAGCATATCGAACCCAGTGATTGGGAACAAGTCCAATCACTTGGGACCAGGGTCAAGGTCCGCCCCGAGAGGCGGGAAGCCCCTGGGACCTATAAAGATAGGGGCCAAGTTCAGATCGACTCTTCACTCCCTTCTTCTCCTGCTCGCAACCTTCGCAAGAACCATCGACCAGCAACCGTAAGTTTGACTCCAGCGATCGCTACCCGATAGAGACTCCTAGCCATCAACCTGTATCAACCTTTTGAGTCCCGCAGGCCAGACCCAATTCGATAAGCCATTCGTTTCCCTGACCTGGTGGGCCATTCCCAAGAGTTAAGTATTGGCCGGTAGTGGTTGGTAGTGATATAGAATGTAGGATTATTGTGTAAGTGTTTATTGCTGTACATAATAAATGACCGTTGATTTTAATCTTACTAAGCGGTGTGCTGTCTTATTAATCATAACTAGAGCTTGAACCATGTGGCGGTATCAGAAAGATACCTGGCGACTCGTGAGCAAAGGTGACATAATTAGAGCTAATAAAACTAAGGCTAATAAGAGCAACAACTAGTAGGTATGGGTGTGTCCAAGGCTGTTGGGGCGGGTGGCACTGATGTATTGGCTGACTGTTCAAAGCGGGCATAGAACTTGTTCAGTTCATCGGGGAGGGATGCTCCAGCCCCAGATATTCCGCCTGGCCTTGCTTTGTAGCTGTGATCTTGTGTAAGCCCTGCCATAGACGTCATGGGTTTGTGTCGTTGGCCTTGGACTGTAGTTTGATCCGGGATTGTCTTTTGGCATGCCCGATGGCTTTCCATATGTCGTACCTGGATTTCTTATATAGGTCAGGATCATCAGACTTAAATGCCTCCGTCCGGAACTTCAGCAGGGAGTGAACGCTTTGGTTGAGCCAGGGTTTCCGATTGGGAAACGCCCGTATTGTCTTCTTTGGTACACAGCCCTCGACACACTTACTGATGAAGTCTGTGACGGTGGTTGCACACTCGTCCGGGTTAGCTGCCACGGCCTTGAATATGGACCAGTCCACAGACTCCAAGCAGTCGCGGAGGATGTCCTCTGATGCCTCGGACCGGCACTGCACAGTTTCCTTGACTGGCTCAGCACGCTTGAGTTGCTGTTTGTAGGCCGGAAGTAGGAGCACCGACTTGTGGTCGGATTTGCCAAAGTGTGATCGGGGAATGGAGAGGTAGGCGTCTTTGATTCTCTTGTAGCAGTGGTCCATGGTGTTTGCACCTCTGGTGGGGCAGGAGATATGTTGATGGAGTTTGGGTAGAACCTTCCTGAGGTTGGCCTGGTTGAAGTCTCCAGCACGATTGTCAGGGCTTCAGGTGATTTGTTTCTTGGTTGTTGATGGTGGGGTGTAGTTCGTCAAGTGCTTTCCTCACTTCCGCCTGGGGTGGGATGTAGACTGCTGTGATGAGTGTACACAGGTGAATTGCTGTGGAAGGTAGAAAGGGCGACAGGTATCCTAGGTCTGGGGAGCAGTGGCACGCTAGGGACACCACATCCGAGCACCAGGAGGTGTTAATGAGGAGGCAAACACCCCCGCCTTTTGACTTGCCTGAGGCCATCATGGGGTCCATCCGGTGGATCGAGAAGCCTCCGGGTTGGATGGTGCAGTCTGGTGTGGCCGGAGTAAGCCATGTCTCGGTGAGCAGAGCACACAGCAGTTTCTCACTTTTCTCTGGGAGGAAAGTTGAGTGTTGAGGTCACCCAGCTTGTTCTCAATCGCTTGGACGTTTGCCAGGAGTACGCTGGGGAAAGGAATCTTGAAGCTGTGTAATTTAAGTTTCACCTTCAGACCGGCGTGTTTTCCCTGCTTCCTGAGTCGGCGGCTGCTCTTGGATGGCAGGGCTGGCTTTGCATAAGGTAAGTGATTGCATTTGGAGGGGTCGTGGATGACAGTGGCGGTGTCAAGCTCACTGCAGGGGTTTGTACGTGGGCCATTCTGGTCTCGAGGGGCGGCGAGGTTAGGTTCGCCTTCCGGTGTGGTTGGGTGGATACCTGTCGTTCCGGAGTTGGCTCGGGCATTCCCACTTCGCTGGTGAAGTCCGCGCCCTCACTGTCTAGTTACGCTGCGATTGGCATAATAGAGAAACTCCCGCAAAGCTTTTGTACTCAGGACATTCCAGAGTTCCTAGTCCCCAACAATGGTACCAAAACAAAAATGCTGGAAAATCTCAGCAGGTCTGGCAGCATCTGTAGGGAGAGGAAAGAGCTAATGTTTCGAGTCCAGATTACGCTTTGACAAAGCTGCCCCACCCAGCGTTGACAAAGGGTCATCTGGACTCAAAACGTTAGCTCTTTTCTCTCCCTACAGATGATGCCAGACTTGCTGAGATTTTCCCACGTTTTCTCTTTGGTTTCAGATTCCAGCATCCGCGGTAATTTGCTTTTTTCCCCGACAATGGTACAGCCTTTTCCAGAAGGGAGTTCCAAGTGTTCATGAAATCAAAAAGTATCAAGCACATCTGAACAGCACCATTTAGCCATCATCCAATGGTCTGGCAGGACGGGCAGACAGACTTTCAAAAACGGGATGAGGAAACAGCCGACTGGTTCCATGGAGACAACGTTGGCTTGATTCCTGTTCGACTGCCGAACCGCACTGCACACAGCAGGAGTCGCCCCGGCGGAATTATTGATAGGGACGACGACTTCACACCAGGCTGAGCCTGCTATTTCCCAATTTGGTAGTGAGGTGGAGCCAAACAGGGGAGTCAAAAAAGACATTAGGATGCCAGGAGGACGGAGAGAGGAATTAAGAAAGGGAATGCCATATATGTACGGAGTTTCGGGGATGGCTCCAGTTGGTTCCCTGCAGTCATATTGGAGAAGACAGGACACATTTCCTACAAAGTCTTAAAAAAAACATCTGCACATCTGCAACCTACTCCAGTCTCCTACTTCAGTCGAAACAGCCTCTGGCACTGAGCTTCAGCCCGTGGAGGACCCCAGGGTCTTCTCCCAACAGTGCAGACTCGAAATATGATATGGAGGCTGAGGAGACTGGTCTACCTTGGGAGACCAGTGCCGAGGACGAATCAACATCAGTGACCCTGAGACGCTCCTTGCGGAAGCAAAGGTCTCACTCCCCCGATCCGACTCCACCTGCCACGGACTCAACGCTGAGCATTAAAAGGCAGAAGAGGCCTCATCATTGCGGGAGCCATGAAACAGACTTAAGGGGGTGGGATGTTATAACCCCTACAAAGACCACAAGGGATTGCTGACTGATCGCCCTCTGGGATTTTGTGGTGTATGAGATCCCGTATTGAGCAGGCCGAGGTGTCCCCGGTGGGGACTCGATAGCTGGGCTTTCAAGACTGATCCCGACCTGTACCAGGAACTTCCCGATGGTCCTGGGCTGGGACGCTTGCTCTGTAAACCGTGGCTGTCGGGGAGTAAACCTTCTTTCCTTCGAGCCTGGGTTCACCTGTGATTATTAGTGACCTTTGAAAGATGTTCCATTTTTAAAGGGTCTTACACATATCTTAATTTCAACTAGCTGCAATGTAAAGCTTCAAGATGTATTCTTCATCTCTTACCTCAATCAAAGATAGACTGTCACTGCTTCCACCATGATATCACTATACTTGCACGGCCAACCATGAATTGGAATGTTTGTCACACAAAGACATTTGTGGGGCGAGATTCTCCGACCACCCGCCGGGTCGGAGAATTGCCGGGGGCTGGCATGAATCTCGCCCCTGCCGGTTGCCGAATTCTCCGGCACTGGAGCTTCGGAGGGGGCGGGAATCGCGCCGCGCCGGTTGGCGGGCCCCCCCGGCGATTCTCCAGCCCGGATGGGCCGAAGTCCCGCAGCTAGAATGCCTGTCCCGCCGGCGTGGATTAAACCACCTCTCTTACCGGCGGGACAAGGTGGCGCAGGCGTGCTCCGGGGTCCTGGGGGGGCACGGGGCGCTCTGGCCCCAGGGGGTGCCCCCACGGTGGCCTGGCCCACGATCGGGGCCCACCGATCCGCGGGCGGGCCTGTGCCACGGGGCAATCTTTTCCTTCCGCCTTCGCCACGGTCTCCACCATGGCGGAGGCGGAAGAGACTCCCTCCACAGCGCATGCGCCGGGATGCCGTGAGCGGCCGCTCATTTCCGCGCCAGCTGGCGGGGCACCAAAGGCCTTTTCCGCCAGCTGGCGGGGCAGAAATCAGTCCGGCGCGGGCCTAGCCCCTCAAGGTTAGGGCTCGGCCCCCCAAGGCGCGGAGGATTCCTCACCTTTGGGGCGGCGCGATGCCGGACTGATTTGCGCTGTTTTTGGCGCCGGTCGGCGAACATCGCGCCGATACTGGAGAATTTCGCCCATTGTCTTGATTCTTGCTAATTACTTAAACTTAGTGAACTTCCCCAATAAGTTTGAATTACCCTAAAAGAGCAGTTGGTAACTTTTAACTATCCTCGTGTTTCTTTTGCCATTGCCAGAGTACATTATACTGCCCTCTGGTTTGAGATAAACTTAGTGTTA
Source organism: Scyliorhinus torazame (assembly GCF_047496885.1). Taxonomy (NCBI): domain Eukaryota; kingdom Metazoa; phylum Chordata; class Chondrichthyes; order Carcharhiniformes; family Scyliorhinidae; genus Scyliorhinus; species Scyliorhinus torazame. The sequence goes on along the minus strand of NC_092716.1, from coordinate 62,292,811 downwards.
AGAGGCTTGTGCTCCCCGATATTATATCCTGTTCTTCATAAAATGTGCTTCCAATTGGTTTCTCCAAACATGGAGGACCAGATTTTAAAACAGAAACAGAATCGAAGGCTCTGCAATTTCCCATCACTGGCCAACAAGCTGGTCTCCGACCACCATCCAACCTGTGGGTCTTGTTAGTGCAGGCAGGATTGGGGGGAGGGAGGGCTGACGGGAAGAGGGTTGGCGGGAGGGGACTGTGACAGCAGTGGATAGCTTATTTGCCCAATTAAAGGGCTGGCACACCCTCTACCGAGGCAGCAGCTGTTGGGTGGAGGGAGTCAATGTTCCATCCAGTTGGGAACCCAACCCCTTCACCGCCATCCCCCTTTCATCACATCCACCATAGCTGTTAGTTCACAGCTATAGTCATCCAGTGGAAGGTTATCCCTTCACAATAACGATCTGGCAACGTCTGCACTTTTAATGGTAAAAAGCTTTTAAATATTCTTCAGACAGCGCAGAGCACTTCCACCTTGAAGCATTTTCTCTCTCTCTTCCTCCCAACTGCATAAACATTTTGTCTCCACAGTAAGGATATCTCAGAAGTGAATGGTTCTTACATGTAAATTGATCATTGACATGAGTATTCCTGATGAATGGACAGTCAAAACCTATTTATAACAGACAATCATCTTGCAAGAGTTATTGAAAAATATTAACATAAGCCTCACTTTATATTCACTTGGTTAATAACCACTTAATTTGGAAATGACATTTAATTTGTTTTCTTCTTTTTAAAAAAGATTTTAAACTGTCCAATGAAGTTCTTTGACATCACCCCAAGTGGAAGGCTAATTAACCGTTTTTCGAAGGACATGGATGAAATAGATGTGAGGCTACCTTTTTATGCTGAGTCTTTTCTGCAAACGTCATTGATAATACTGTTCACAATGACAACCATGGCAGCAGTGTTTCCATATCTTCTCATCGCGTTGGCTGTTATACTTTTCCTTTTTGCTATCCTGTTCAGGTTAGTTTTATGTTTGTTATTTTTTTTAAAAATACATTTAATAATGAAATGTGGAAGCAAAAGGGCAGGGCTGTTGATTTACTGCTTTGCATGAATTCAATCATATTTCTGGTCTGAAGGATTTAGAGATTTTTACTGGTGTAGTGGAGATTAAATTCAGTTTCATGTTAGAATTCTCCACATCAGTCTTGGGATGTGAAGCTCTGTGCTAAGATCAAAAAATCATAAAATATACCCCACTGGGATCAACATTTTAAAAATTCCAGATCGCAAATTGAAAATTCAAGATCACTTTTGGAAGATTTAATGACACATTGAGGCTACCTATGGTTACCGTGTAACAAGACATCAGAGGGTAGCACAGTGGTTAGCACTGCTGCTTCACAGCACCAGCGACCCGGGTTCGATTCCCGGCTTGGGTCACGGTCTGTGTGGAGTCTGCACGTTCTCCCCGTGTCTGCGTGGGTTTCCTCTGGGTGCTCGGGTTTCCTCCCACAAGTCCTGAAAGATGTGCTTGTTAGGTGAATTGGACATTCTGAATTCTTCCTCAGTGTACCCGAACAGGCGACGGAGTGGGATGACCAGGGGATGTTCACAGTAACTTCATTGCATGGTTAATGTAAGTCCACTTATGACATTAATAAAAATTATTATAAATGCTGGAAATGCACAGTTGGTCCATCAACATTTGAAAAGAAAGGTCCTTGCTCATAAAATCTATTATTTAAAATATTTTAATGAAGAAACTGGGTGGCATGGACAAACTGGGCCGAAGGGCCTGTTTCCATGCTGTAAACATCTATGACTCGATGACTCTATGAAGATCCTACACTTGAAATGTTAACTAATTTTTTCTCCTTTCAGGAACTGGCAGCCTTGACTGCTGATTTCCAGGATTTTCTGTTTTTATGTCACAGTAGATACTTCACTATTCGTTACCTTCTGCTGAAAGTGTTTGAATGCCTCTAATAAGTTATTAATTATAATAATAATAAACTTTATTGTTGCAAGTGGGCTTACATTAACACTGCAGTGAAGTTACTTCAATGGAAGTGTCTTATCCCACGCAAGTCATTTGATGAGCTGAGGGAGGACCCAGCAGAAAGGGATTGGAAACAGTTGCAGAAATGATGAAGCTGTCTCTCAGGGTAATGCTGCATTCGTCCCACCCAATGACACAACACGAGTCATTTAGGACGCGCTATACAACCTTAAGAACCAGTCAGTGATCGAAGCACGGTCTCCTGACTCAGCACATATATTCCTGGAAAAGAATTACCGCTACAAAAATGTAAAAGAAATCTCAATCTAAATCAAAAGTTCATATACTGAAAATTAAGATAATAAATTGATTCACTCAAATAAAAGCGAACAACTGCAGTCACTGGAAATCTGAAATAAAAACAAAAGTGCTGGAAACACTCAGCAAGGCTGGCAATATCAGGGCAGCACGGTGGCGCAGTGGTTAGCACTGTTGTCTCAGGGCGCCGAGGTCCCAGGTTTGATCCCGGCTCTGGGTCACTGTCCGTGTGGAGTTCGCACATTTTTTCCGTGTTTGCGTGGGTTTCGCCCCCACAACCCAAAGATGTGCAGGGTAGGTGGATTGGCCATGCCAAATTAACTTGAAAAAATGAATTGGGTACTCTAAATTTATTTTTAAGAAGGGAGAATATGACTTTTCTTCAGAACTGAATCTGATCTATTCCTGAACTCCACCTTCTGCTCCACCTTCTCCACCTTCCTCTCCAACTACATAACCCATCACATCTCTGCCCTCTCCAGCTTTGAAGAAGAACCATACGGACTCAAAATGTTAACTCTATTTCTCTCTCTACAGATGCTGACAGAGCTTTTTCTGTCTTTATTTTCTATTATATCTAATAAATTGATTACTGAATGAAAACCACCTTCTGTACATGTAATTAGTACTGGCTACAAACATGGTGGGACTACTCCTTCTCTCCAGAACATGTTTTAAAATAAAACCTCAGTAACACAGGCACATTGTCAACTAAAAACCCAGCAAGTAATACTGCCATGTATTTAAATATGCTTTGACACCTTAATGACAGCAATGCACAAAATGGTTCTGCACATAAAGCACAGCCTAAGGCAAATCAAGCAAGAAACAATCCAAATGTCTGCGAAAATGAATCATCAAACACCTACTCACCAGTGCCAGCATCCCAGTATAGGGATTCAAGGAAATTAATTGTTTTGAGATATGCCTTCTAATTAAATCTAAAATTGAGACAACTTCATTCAAAAGGAATAATTTCAACCAGAGAAACCTTGTGGTAAATATGATCTTATTACATTCCAAATTAACAAACAGATATAAAAATAAAAACACAAGTTCCAACAGAATCAACAATGGGCAGGAGGGCTTCCAGTGGAGACATGAAAGTGGAGGTCGCACATTGGGTGGCCACCATGAGAGCTTTCATTTTTTAGCCCTTTTCACCCAGTTTTGAGGGAGATTTTATATGATCGGTCTCCAGTAAAGTTATGGTTATCAGAGGATGTTGAAAACTCAACAGAAGGATACAGGATGAAAAGGAATGAGCTCTCGTCCGCCTGAGAGCTTGAGTTTGGTGAGGAGTGCTGTGTGAGGCAAGATGGCGGGGGCAAGCTCGCCGGGTGGGGCTGCACCATTACTGTGGACATGCAGGCCGAGGTGATGGCGGTGGAGTTTGAGCGGCAGTTTGCCTAGCATTTTGAGCACCATGGAAAGGAGATGATGTGAATGCTCAAACAGTTGGTGGATGACACATTGGCCCCAATAAAGGTGCTCTTGAAAAGACATCGATGGTGGTGCGGGAGCAGGGAGAGGTGTTGCAGAGTGTGGACGAGGCATTGTTGCGGCATATCGACCAGCTCACCTCAGTGGGAGAGGCACTGTGGATGGTGGAGGAAAGTAATAAGGAACTGAGAGCCAAAGTGGAGAACTTGGAGAACAGATCACGGTGCAGAATCTTCAAATCGTGGGACTGCCTGAGGAGTTGGAGGGCCAGAGGCTGATGGGTACTTTTGGAGATGTTTCCAAAGTTGTTGGGAGAGGAGGAGAACACTTCCCTCTTTGAGCTGGATAGGGCTGATTTGTTGCTCTGGATGAAGACAAAGGCGAGTGATCCACCAAGAGCTGTGATAGTCTGTTTTCACAGCTATCAGATGAAGGAAAAGGTCTTGAGATGGGCCAAGCTGAATCAGGAGGTGAGATGGGAAGGCAGTAGTGTTCGTATAGACCAGGATGTCACAGAGGAGCTGGCAAAACGATGGACGGCCTTTAACAGGGCGAAGGCGATACTTTTATTCGTGTAATGTGCAGTTCGAGGTAGTCTACCTGGCGAAATTTTGAGTCATGTGTAACTCCAGAAACTATTACTTTGAGATGGCTGAGGGGGTGAAGGTGCTCGTGAGGACTGATGGATTAGGACTGAACTGAATTTAGACTTTGTTTTCTTACGTTGTGGTTGAGAGAGCTTGGCTTGGGAATGGTGGAATAATGTGTTGGGGGCACAGTGTTCTTTCTCCTTTTGTTTTGGGAGTTTATCTTGTTTGGTTGGTTTAGAAGCACTGGACATGGGAGGTTATTCTGTTGGTTTTTGTACTAGGTATGTGGGGGGAGGGGGCTCAGGTGGGGACCGCCTTGCTCACAAACTTAAGTTGGCGGGTGAACGGGTATGAGGTGGGAGGAAGGGCCAGGCCAAGCCTATGTGGACAGGTTTTGATAGGCCTGGGAAGTGTGAATACTGGGGGGATAGGGAGTATGCAGAGAGGAGTGGTTTTGGGGGGGAAGTGGTTGGAGGGTTTCTGGGAAGGGGAGAGGGGTAGCTGGCTAACAGGGACTAGGGGGTAGGGCTTGTGTGGGCCAGGGGTCGCAATGTGTGGCAGGGCCGGTGGTCGGTGGTTATGGCTGATAGGAGGGGGCGAGGGGGTGACGGACCCCCAGTCCAAATGGAAGCGTGAAAGGTGCGGGGGTTGGGTGGACGTGTGAAGCGGGCAAGAGTCTTCATGCATTTGAAGAGCTTGAGAGCCGATATGGTGCTGCTGAAGGACACCCATTTGAGGGTGAAGGACCAGAATAGGCTTCAGAAGGATTGGGTGAGTCAGGTGTTCCACTCGGGTTTTGATAGCAGGGCCTGAGGGTTAGTGGTACTGGTGGGTAAGAGAGTTAGGTGTCAGATGGAGAAGGTGGTGGCAGATCTGGGGGGCAGATACATTATATTAACGGGTGCTTTGGAGAGGAGGTTGGTTTTGTTGCTTAGCCCTGAATTGGGATCATTTATGGTTTATCAAGAGGATGTTGGTGGCTAAACCAAGTCTGGACAGGCACCAGTTAATATTAGGTGGGGATTTAAATACAGTGTTGCATCCGAAAATGGATCGATCTAAGCCGTGCTAATTGACCCCTTCGCGGGGGAACGAGGGTGTGGGCAGCTTTTATCAAGGAGATGGACGGAGTGGACCCATGGCGGTTCTTACATCCAGGGGGCAGAGAGCTATCCTTTTTTTCCGGCAGTGCATAATGTATAATCGAGGATTGACTTATTTATTATGGGGAGGTCGTTGTTGTCGGGGGTGAGGAAAGCGGAATACTCAGTGATTATCATTTCGAATCATGCTCCGCATTTAGTGGATGTGGTCCTTGAGAAAGAGCCTGAACAGAGGCCAGCGTGGTGCTTGGATACGGGTCTGCTTGCGGATCTGAGTTTGTGTCTGAGGATGGGAAGGTGATTGTTGATTATGTGAGGTTTAATAAGAATGGGGAGGTCTCACCTTTGGTGGTTTGGGAGGCGCTGAAGATAGTGGTAAGGGGTGGGATCATCTCGAATAAGGCTCAGGCGGATAGGAAGGCAAGAGAGGAGCGGCTGGTGGATGAAATCTTGGAAGTTGATGGAAAGTATGCAGACGATCCCACTCCGGAGCTTTTGGTCAGCAGAAAGGAACTGCAGATGCAGTTTGACCATTTGTCTACAGGAAAAGCCGTATGCCAGTTAAGGCGGGCACAGGTTGTGGTGTACGAGTACGGGGGAAGGCCAGTCGCCTGCTGGTGGAACAGTTCTGCAGGCAGACGGCCTTGTGAGAGATTGTTCACGTCCAGTATGGGGCGAAGGGGCTGGTGGTGATTCCGGAGCAGGTGAACAGGGCATTTGAGGAATTTTATAAGAGGTTGTATATGTTGGAGCATCAGGGGATGAGTCAGATATGAGGGAGTTTTTGGAGGGGCCGGAGTGTCCTAAAGTAGGAGAGGAGGAGAAGGCAGGGTTGGAGGATCCAGTGGGGACGGAGGAGGTTCGGATGGCGATAGTGAAGATACAAATGGGCCAAACGGTGGTGCAGTCGTTAGCACTGCTGCCTCACAGCGCCAGGGACCCGGGTTCGATTCTGTGGTAAACACCACTGGTAACACATTGCATGTATTACGGTACTGCCACTGTATTACAGGTACCACAGTAAATCCCAGCCTGCTGGCTCCTCCTAGCAGGCGGCGTATAAAAGTGTATGCTCTCCTGCGCTGCTCCCATTCTGGTTCCAGCTGCAGGAGGCACAACATCTTGTGCAATAAAGCCTCAATTGTTTCACCATTCTCATCTCTTGGTAATTGACGGTACATCAATTTATTGCACAAGATTTTAAAAGATGGACTTCCTAATCAGGTCTGATCACCCGGCGGTAACGCCACGTCTGCCTTCAAGCACTGGCTAGCCTGCTTTGAAGGCTACCTCAGAGCACCCACTGAAGAACTCTCGGACCCACAGAAGCTCCAAGTCCTCTACTCACGGGTGCGCCATCAAATTTTTCCCCTCATCCGGGATGCGCCCACCTACACAGAAGCGATGACGCTACTAAAGGGACACTACATTAATTCGGTGAATCAAGTGTACACCAGGCACTTCCTGGCCATTAAAGGGCAACTCCCGGGCGAAACTCTGTTTTTACACTGTTCGGTTTCCCCACGTACATACACAGTGATAGGGGGTCCTCCTTTATGAGCGACGAACTGCGTCAATTCCTGCTCAGCAAAGGCATCGCCTCCAGCAGGACGACCAGTTACAACCCCCGGGGAAACGGGCAGGTAGGGAGGGAGAACGGAACGGTCTGGAAGACCGTCCTGCTGACCCTTCGGTCCAGGAATCTCTCAGTCTCCCGCTGGCAAGAAATCTTCCCAGTGGCCCTTCACTCCATTCGGTCGCTGCTCTGTACTACCACAAACCAGACACCTCACAAACGTCTCCTTGTCTTCCCCAGGAAGTCCTCCTCCGGGACCTCACTCCCAACCTGGCTAGCGACACCCAGACCCGTCCTGATGCGGAAACATGTGAGGGCGCACAAGTCGGACCCGTTGGTCGAGAGGGTCCACCTGCTGCATGCCAACCCCCAGTACGCCTACGTAGCGTTCCCTGACGGCCGCCAAGACACGGTCTCCCTTCGGGACCTGGCGCCCGCCGGAGCCCCACGTGCACCCGCACCATTGCCCCCACCCCCACCCCCCCGCAGCAGCTGACCGGAGGGTCAGTACTGCCGCCGCCCCTACTCAGCGCCAAACAGGCACCGGTGCCCCCTACAGGCGCCCCTCCCCCCTGCCCACTTTTCACCCCAACAGCGCCGCCTGGGGGTGACAAAGCTGCCAGGGAGGAAGACACCATGTTCCCGGAGCCACAACCGCCGGGGCCCCCACCAGGATCATTGCCGAAGCCCAGACGCTCCAGAAGGATGACCAGGCCACCCGATCGTCTGATTGCTGCACCATAAAACAATAAAAACTTTCTCTGTTACCCTCGACATCACAGTACCTGCAATACCTGGTCCTACCATGCAAAAGGCGACAGTAACACTGGCCATCACCCCGCTGGGTCCTTTTTTTAACAGGGGGTGAATGTGGTAATACCAGGTATTGCAGTACCTGAGAGGTGGATGACCATTGGCTAGACCTAGGAGTCTACCATTGGCTAACGTACATACTCTGCCCTGAGAGGTGGGGTATAAGAACCAATGCCATCCCAGCAGCCTTCACTTTCTGTATCGAAGCTGCTGGGTACAGTTCTAGCTGATTAAAGCCGATTAGTATGACTCTCCTTGTCTCCCGAGTAATTGATTGTGCATCAGGTTCCCAGTGGAATTTTTGGAAAAGTTCTTGGGGGACCTGGGGCCTCTGCTGGTGAGGGTTTTTAATGAGGTGAGGGAGCAGGGGGTGCTCCCCCCATTGTTATCGCAGGCCTCGAGCACCTTAATTTTAAAGAAAGACAAGGATCCAGAGCAGTGTGGGTCCTACAGGCCAATTTTACTATTAAATGTGGACGCCAAGTTACTGGCCAACATCTTGGCCTCAAGGATCGAGGACTGTGTGCTGGGGGTGATAGGGGAGAGCCAGACGGGGTTCGTTAAGGGGAGGCATCTGCCAGCGACTATCAGGAGGTTACTGAACATTACAATGATGCCTCCGGAGAGACGAAATGTGGAGGTGGTGGTCGCCACGGATGTGGAAAAGGCCTTCGCTTGGATGGAGTGGGATAATTTGTAGGAGGAGTTTGAGTGATTTGGGTTTGGACAGGGGTTTGTGGACTGGGTCCGGTTACTGTACTAAGCACCGGTAGTGAGTGTGCTGACAAGCTGGTTGAGCTTGGAATACTTCAGGCTGCACCGGGGGACAAGCAGGGATGTTCAATCTCCCCATTGCTCTTTGCCTTGGCTATAGAGCATAGGGTCTCACTGAATGCAGATGACTTGCTGCTGTATATTTCGAACCCGGTGGAAGGTACTGGGGGGATTATGAGGATTTTGGAGGGATTCGGCCAGTTCTCGGGGTATAAATTGAACATGGGGAAGAGTGAGGTTTTTCCGATCCAGGCGAAGGGGCAAGAGAAGAGGCGGGGGGGGAGTTGCCGTTTAGGGTAGTGGGGGGGAATTTTCGGTACTTGGGCATCCAGATGGCCGGGGGGTGGGAGCAGCTGCACAAGCTGAATTTGGCTCGGTTGGTGGAACAGAAGAAGGGGGACTTTAGGAGGTGGGATGCGCTCTCGCTGTCATTGGTGGGACGGGTGCAATCGGTGAAGGTGACAGGCCTCCTAAATTCTTGTTTGTGTTCCAGAACGTCCTGATTTTTATTCCGAAGGCTTTTTTTGAGAAGGGTGTACTCGGTGATTTCAGGGTTTGTTTAAGCAGGTAAAGCCCCACAGATGAAGGAGGTGCTACTGGCGATCATAGCTATGGTGCAGAAGTGGGTAGTGGGGGAGGGGTTGGTATGAGAGTGGATGGAGGCAGCCTCTTATAAAGACACATGGTTGGGGGCATTGTTAACGCCGCCTCTGCCGTTCTCGCCGGCCAGGTACTCCACAGGCCAGGCCAGGTGGTGGTGACGGCCCTGAGGGTGTGGGGACAGTGCTGGCAGCATCGGAGGCTGGAGGGGGCCTCAGTTTGGGCACCGATTTGCAGGAATCATAGATTTGGAGGAGGAATTTGAGCTGCCCATCGGGAATGGATGCCAGTATTTTCATGTGAGGGACTTTGTGCGGAGGCAGGCATCGACCTTTGCTCACCTGCCGCCCCAGGGGCTACAGGACAAGGTGAGGTCAAAACCAGGGGTTGGGGAAGATCACGGAAATTTACAAGGAACTGATGGACTGGGAGGGAGCCCTGATAGGGGTAGTGAAGTGCATGTGGGAGGAAGAATTGGGTAGGGATTGGAGGCTGGGCTGTGGGAGGATGCCCTGAGGTGGTACACAGGGCACATATGACTGTGGCCAGGGTGAGCAGGTTTTTTTGAAGGGTGGAGGATAGGTATGGGCGGTGTGCCCGCGAGGGCCCGCGAATCATGTCCACATGCTTTGGGCATGTCTGAAGTTTGGGTGATTCTGGCAGAGATTTGCCAACATGATGTTGGAGGTCCTGAAAGTGAAGGTGGTCCCGGGTCCAGAGGTGGTGATCTTTGGAGTGTCAGAAGACCCGGGTGTCCAGGGGGCGAGAGAGTCCAATGTCTTGGCCTTTGCCTCCCTGGTCGCCCGGAGACGGATATTGTTCGAATGGGGACTCTGGGCCCCCGAAACCGGGCGTGTGGGTGAGTGACCTGGTGGAGTTTCTCAGGTTAGAAAATATAAAGTTTGTCTTGAGGGGTTCTATGGAGGGGTATGCCCGGAGGTGGCAGCCGTTTATCGACTTCTACCCAAGAAAAGTTAAGATGTCAGCCATGGAGGGGGGAGGGGTTTAGGGGAGTTGGGAAGTGGGAGGGGGGCGGGTTGGTGGGGTATTTTGTTGAGTTGGTTATTTGCAGCCCTGTTGGCTTGATTTGATTTGTGATTATGTTTGTTGTGGTCATATATAAATGCCTCAATAAAATATTTTCCAAAAAAAATTAGCTACCAAATTATAGGTCTTCTTGAAAAGTGCTTTTCCTCTTTTCTAAATTATACAAGAAACCTTAAAGGAGGATTGTTGACATAATTTTAAAATAAAATAAAGATAGAGGGCGCGGTCTACCCGAATGGGGAGAAAGTCCCATAGCGCGAAAATCCCCCCACCATCTAATACCCATCCGGGTAGATCGGAGGCCTCAGTGGTGGGCTCCCCAACGAGGCCGCACTTGGCCCCGTTCTGCACTGAGGAACTCCGCAGCGAGAAATATGGGGCGGGGTTCTCCGACCCCCCGCCGGGTCGGAGAATCATCGGGGGGTGGCGTGAAACCCGCCCCTGCCGGCTGCCGAATTCTCCGGCACCGGAGATTCGGCAGGGGCGGGAATCGCGCCACGCCGGTCGGCGGGACCCCCCCCCGGCGATTCTCCGGCCCGCGATGGGCCGAAGTCCCGCTGCTGCTATGCCGGTCCCGCCGGCGTGAATTGTGCCAGGTCCCTTACCGGCGGGACCTGGCGGCGCGAGCGGGCTCCGGGGTCCTGGGGGGGGGGGGGCGGCGTGGGGCGATCTGACCCTGGGGGGTGCCCCCACAGTGGCCTGGCCCACGATCGGGGCCCACCGATCCGCTGGCGGGCCTGTGCCGTGGGGACACTCTTTTACTACGCGTCGGCCGTGTAGGTTTCTGCGATGGCCGACGTGTAGGTGACCCCCCGCTGCGCATGCGCGGGGATGACGTCAGCAACCGCTGACGCTGCCACGCATGCGCGGACTCCCGACGGCCGGCGGAGTCCCTTCGGCCCCGGCTGGCGTGGTGCCAAAGGCCTTCCACGCCAGCCGGCAGGGCACCAACCACTCCGGGGCGGGGCTAGCCCCGAAAGGTGCGGGCTTGGCCCCTCAAGGTGCAGAGGAATCCGCACCTTTGGGGCGGCCTGATGCTGGAGTGGTTCACGCCTCTCCATCCCGCCGGGACCCCCGCCCCGCCGGGTAGGGGTGAATCCCGCCCCAGGACACTATTTTGAAATGGCATCCCGATCTCTCGAGTCCCCAACATGACCACTAAACACACCCAAGCCCCAACTCACAATAAGGGGATCCATGAGCCCACCCGGACCGTCCCGCACACATGCAGGCCATACCCCAGCCCAATCACCGCTGCGCAAAAAATGCCAGTCTGGCACATGGCAGTGCCCTTCCAGCTGGCAGTGCAACCTGGGCACCTTGGCAGTGCGATGGCACTGCCAGGATGCCAGACTGACAGGGTACCAGACTCGCAGTGCCAGGGTGTCCAGGTGGCAGTGCCAGGGTCCCACGCTGCCCTGACAACATGCACCTGGGGGCCTCCAAACCTCTGGGAGACCGCAACAACTGCAATTCTGTCTGGTCCCTATTTGTGAAGACCAGCACTGAATGCTCTCACTCAAGGTCTCCACAGTACAAAGTCTTACAACACCAGGTTAAAGTCCAACAGGTTTGTTTCGATGTCACTAGCTTTCGGAGCGTTGCTCCTTCCTCAGGTGAATGAAGGGGTATGTTCCAGAAACACATATATAGACAAATTCAAAGATGCCAAACAATGCTTGGAATGCGGCCATTAGCAGGTGATTAAATCTTTACAGATCTTTATCAGTCGCATTCACAAGACAGCCCCGAACGTCAACCAAGCACAACGCAATGCCATCAACGCTCTCAAGACCAACCGCAGCATCGTTATCAAACAGCAGACAAAGGAGGGGCCACTGTCGTACTGAACAGAACGGACTACTGCAAAGAAGTATACCGACAACTGAACAACCAAGAACACTACAGACAGTTACCCGCAGATCCGACCAAGGAACACATCCGCCAACTTAACAGAGTGATCAAGACCTTGGATCCAGATCTTCAGAGCACCCTACGTGCTCTCATCCCACGCATTGGAGATCTCTACTGCCTCCCAAAAATACATAAGGCCAACACACCAGGCCGCCCTATCGTTTCAGGCAATGGGACCTTGTGTGAGAACCTCTCTGGCTACATCGAGGACATCTTGAAACCCATCGTACAAGGTACGCCCAGCTTCTGTCGCGACACGACGGACTTGCTACAGAAACTCAGCACCCATGGACCAGTTGAACCAGGAACATTCCTCGTCACAATGGACATCTCGGCACTCTACACCAGCATCCCCCATGACGACGGCATTGCTGCAACAGCCTCAGTACTCAACACCGACAACTGCCAATCTCCAGACGCAATTCTGCAACTCATCCGCTTCATTCTGGATCACAACGTCTTCACCTTCGACAACAAGTTCTTCATCCAGACGCACGGAACAGCCATGGGGACCAAATTCGCACCCCAATACGCCAACATCTTCATGCACAAGTTTGAACAGGACCTACTCACCGCACAGGACCTTCAACCGACATTATACACCAGATACATCGATGACATTTTTTTCCTTTGGACCCACGGCGAAGAATCACTGAAACGACTACACGATGACATTAATAAGTTCCATCCAACCATCAGACTCACCATGGACTACCCTCCAAAATCAGTTGCATTCTTGGACACACTCGTCTCCATCAAGGATGGTCACCTCAGCACTTCGCTTTACCGCAAACCCACGGATAACCTCATGATGCTCCACTTCTCCAGCTTCCACCCTAAACACATTAAAGAAGCCATCCCCTATGGACAAGCGCTCCGTATACACAGGATCTGCTCAGACGAGGAGGAGCGTAACAGACATCTACAGACGTTGAAAGATGCCCTCGTACGAACGGGTTTTGGCACTCAACTCATCGATTGACAGTTCCAACGCGCCACAGCGAAAAACCGCACCGACCTCCTCAGAAGACAAACATAGGACACAACCGACAGAATACCCTTCGTCGTCCAGTACTTCCCCGGAACGGAGAAACTACGTCATCTTCTTCACAGCCTTCAACATGTCATTTTAAAAAATATATATATATTTTATTGAAATTTTTTCCCTGAGCAACATTTTTCCCGCTTACAAAACAAGCGAAACGATAACAATAACAAAACAGAATGTTTTTAACTTTTTAACAATAATAATAATAATATACAAGTAACAAAACCTCGTACTCTATTGACCTATATTCAACTAAGCCTCCTCCCCCCCTCTCACCCCCGCCCCCCCACCCGGGTTGCTGCTGCTGGTCATTTGTCTTCCCTCTAACGTTCCCCTAGGTAGTCGAGAAATGGCTGCCACCGCCTGGTGAACACTTGAGCCGATCCTCTCAGGGCAAACTTTATCTGCTCCAGTTTAATAAACCCCGCCATATCGTTTACCCAGGCCTCCAGTCCGGGGGGTTTCGCCTCCTTCCACATGAGTAGGATTCTGCGCCGGGCTACGAGGGACGCAAAGGCCACGACATCGGCCTCTTTCGCCTCCTGCACTCCCGGCTCTTCCGCAACTCCAAATAGAGCTAACCCCCAGCCTGGTTTGACCCGGGCCTTCACCACTTGCGAAATCACTCCCGTCACTCCCTTCCAATACCCTTCCAGTGCCGGGCACGCCCAAAACATCTGTGCGTGGTTTGCCGGGCTCCCGCCACACCTCCCACATTTGTCCTCCACTCCAAAGAACCTGCTCAATCTTGCCCCCGTTATGTGTGCTCTATGTAGCACCTTAAATTGAATCAGGCTAAGCCTGGCGCATGAGGAAGAGGAATTTACCCTGCTTAGGGCATCAGCCCACATACCCTCCTCTATCTCCTCCCCTAATTCTTCTTCCCACTTTCTTTTTAGTTCGCCCACCGACTCCTCCCCCTCTTCCCTCATCTCTCTATAAATCTCTGACACCTTGCCCTCTCCGACCCACACCCCTGAAAGCACCCTGTCCTGTATCCCCTGTGCCGGGAGCCGCGGAAATTCCCTCACCTGTTGTCTAGTACACGCCCTCACCTGCATATATCTCAAGAAATTCCCCCGGGGTAACTTATACTTTTCCTCCAGTGCTCCCAAGCTCGCAAAAGTCCCATCTATGAATAAATCTCCCACCTTCTTAATTCCCAACTGGTACCAGCTCTGAAATCCTCCATCCATTCTTCCTGGGGCGAACCTATGGTTGTTCCTGATAGGGGACCCCACCAGGGCTCCCCGCATCCCTCTCTGTCGCCTCCACTGTCCCCATGTGTTCAGTGTTGCCGCCACCACCAGGTTCGTGGTGTACTTTTTCGGTGAGAACGGTAGCGGCGCCGTCACCAGCGCCTCTAGACTCGTCCCTTTACAGGACCTTCTCTCCAGCCTTTTCCACGCCGCTCCCTCACCCTCCATCATCCATCTACGTATCATTGCCACATTGGCGGCCCAATAATAATCTCCCAAGTTCGGTAGTGCCAGTCCTCCTCTGTCCCTACTGCGCTGCAGGAACCCCCTCCTTACTCTCCGAACTTTCCCTGCCCACACAAAGCTCGTAATGCTCCTATCTATTTTATTAAAAAAGGTCCTGGTGATTAAAATAGGGAGACATTGAAATACAAATAAGAACCTCGGGAGGACCATCATCTTAATTGCCTGCACCCTGCCCGCCAGCGATAAAGGCTGCATGTCCCACCTCTTAAAGTCCTCCTCCATTTGTTCTACCAGACGTGTCAGATTAAGTCTGTGCAAGGTTCCCCAGCTCCTAGCGATCTGAATCCCCAAGCATCGGAAGTTTCTTTCCACTTTCCTTAGCGGAAAGCCTTCTATCTCTCTACTCTGGTCCCCTGGATGTATCACATATAATTCACTCTTCCCCATGTTTAACCTATACCCCGAAAATTCCCCGAACCTCCTCAAGATTCGCATAGCCTCTATCATCCCCCCCGCTGGGTCCGACACGTATAGCAATAGGTCACCCGCGTATAACGAGACTCGGTGTTCTTCTCCCCCTCTAGTCACCCCTCTCCATTTCCTGGAGTCTCTCAGCGCCATGGCCAGAGGTTCAATTGCCAGCGCAAACAACAATGGAGACAGCGGGCATCCCTGTCTTGTTCTCCTATATAGTCGGAAATACTCCGATCTATGTCGACCTGTAACTACGCTTGCCGTTGGTGCCCCATAAAGTAGTCTAACCCAGCGAATAAATCCGTTCCCAAACCCAAACCTCCTTAACACTTCCCATAAATACTCCCACTCCACCCTATCAAATGCCTTCTCTGCGTCCATTGCCGCCACTATCTCTGCCTCCCCCTCCACTGAGGGCATCATTATCACCCCTAATAGCCGTCGCACGTTAACATTCAATTGTCTCTCTTTTACGAACCCTGTCTGGTCTTCGTGCACCACCCCTGGGACACAGTCCTCTATCCTCGATGCCAGCACCTTTGCTAGCAGTTTGGCGTCCACGTTCAATAGTGAAATAGGTCTATAGGACCCACACTGCATCGGATCTTTGTCCCTCTTCAAAATTAGCGATATCGTCGCCTCCGACATTGTCGGGGGTAGTGTCCCCCCTTCCCTGGCCTCATTGAACGTCCTCGCCAACAATGGGGCCAACAAGTCCACATATTTTCTGTAATATTCCACCGGGAACCCATCCGGCCCCGGGGACTTCCCTGCTTGCATGCTTCCCAGTCCCTTAATAACCTCGTCCACCTCAATCGGCGCCCCCAGGCCTGCCACCGCCTGCTCCTCCACTTTCGGGAACCTCAACTGGTCCAGGAACTGCCGCATCCCCTCCTCTCCCTCTGGGGGCTGAGACCTATACAGTTCTTCATAAAAGGTCTTAAACACCTCATTTATTTTTCCTGCCCTTCGCACAGTGTCTCCCCTTTCATCCCTAATTCCTCCTATCTCCCTCGCTGCTGCCCTCTTTCGCAGTTGGTGCGCCAACAGGCGACTAGCCTTTTCCCCATATTCATACCTCCTCCCCTGTGCCTTCCTCCACAGTACCTCTGCCTTTCTGGTGGTCAGAAGGTCAAACTCGGTCTGGAGTCGTCTCCTCTCCCTGTACAGCTCCTCCTCCGGGGTCTCTGCAAATTCCCTGTCCACCCTTAAAATCTCCCCCAGTAATCTATCCCTTTCCTTGGCCTCTGTTTTCCTTTTGTGGGCCCCAATAGAAATCAGCTCTCCTCTGACCACCGCTTTTAGTGCTTCCCAGACCACTCCCACAGGGACCTCGCCGTCGTCATTGACCTCCAGGTATCTCTCGATACACCCCCTCACTCTTGCACACACTCCCTCATCCGCCATCAATCCCACATCTAATCGCCAGAGTGTTCTCTGCTCCCTGTCCTCTCCTACTTCCAGGTCCACCCAATGTGGGGCATGATCCGAAACCGCTATGGCTGAGTATTCAGCTTCTTCCACCCTAGAGATCAACGACCTTCCTAAAACAAAAAAATCTATCCGGGAGTACACTTTATGGACGTGGGAGAAGAAGGAATACTCCCTAGCCCTGGGTCTAAGAAATCGCCATGGATCCACTCCCCCCATTTGGTCCATAAACCCCTTAAGTACCTTGGCCGCTGCCGGCCTTCTTCCGGTCCTTGAGCTGGATCTATCTAGCCCCGGGTCCAGCACCGTATTGAAGTCCCCTCCTAAAATCAAATTTCCTGCCTCCAGGTCCGGAATACGCCCCAGCATCCGTCTCATGAACCCCGCATCGTCCCAATTTGGGGCATACACATTAACCAACACAACCTCCATTCCCTCCAGCCTACCACTCACCATTACATATCTACCTCCACTATCTGCTATGATGTTCTTTGCTTCAAATGCTACCCGTTTCCCCACCAAAATGGCCACCCCTCTGTTCTTTGCGTCCAGTCCTGAGTGGAACACCTGTCCCACCCATCCTTTCCTTAGCCTAACTTGGTCCGCCACCTTTAGGTGCGTCTTTTGGAGCATAACCACGTCTGCCCTTAGTCCTTTCAAATGCGCGAGCGCTCGGGCCCTTTTTAATCGGTCAATTCAGGCCTCTCACGTTCCACGTGATCAGCCTCACTGGGGGGCTACCTGCCCCCCTCCCGTGTCGACTAGCCATTACCTTCTCTAGGACAGTCCCATATCCCGCCTCCCCGCTCCCGCTCGCTCCCCCAGCGTCCCTTCAACACGTCATTGATGACGATGAACATCTTGCCAAGGTCATCCCCACACCCCCACTACTTGCCTTCAAACAACCGCGCAACCTCAAACGAACCATTGTTTGCAGCAAACTACCCAGTCTTCAGAACAGTGACCACGACACCACACAACCCTGCCATGGCAATCTCTGCAAGACGTGCCTGATCATTGACATGGATACCACTATTACACGTGAGAACACCACCCACCAGGTACGCGGTATGTACTCGTGCGACTCGGCCAACGTTGTCTACCTCATACGCTGCAGGAAAGGATGTCCCGAAGCGTGGTACATTGGCGAGACCATGCAGACGCTGCGACAACGAATGAACGGACATCGCGCAACAATCACCAGGCAGGAATGTTCCCTTCCAGTCGGAGAACACTTCAGCAGTCAAGGGCATTCAGCCTCTGATCTCCGGGTAAGCGTTCTCCAAGGCGGCCTTCAGGACGCGCAACAACGCAGAATCAATGAGCAGAAACTTATAGCCAAGTTCCGCACACACGAGTGCGGCCTCAACCGGGACCTGGGATTCATGGCATTACATTCATCCCCCACCATCTGGCCTGCGAAATCCTACCAACTGTCCTGGCTTGATGTAATTCACACCTCTTTAACCTGGGGTTACCCCATCTCTGGATCTGTAAAGATTTAATCACCTGCTAATGGTCGAATTCCAAGCATTGTTTGGCATCTTTGAATTTGTCTATATATGTGTTTCTGGAACATACCTCTTCATTCACCTGAGGAAGGAGCAACGCTCCGAAAGCTAGTGACATCGAAACAAACCTGTTGGACTTTAACCTGGTGTTGTAAGACTTCGTACTGTGCTCACCCCAGTCCAACGCCGGCATCTCCACATCAAGGTCTCCAATGCAAGGGAGTTAGATCCCACGCCTTGGTTAGATCTCGGGAATGCACATTAGAGTGAGACTAGCCGTCTCACTCTAATATGCAGATTTCCCAGAAAGTGATCCCGCTGACAATCACATCACAACATTAACAAAGGAAAGTACAGCACAGGAACAGGCCCTTCGGCCCTCCAAGCCTGCGCCGACCATGCTGCCCGTCTAAACTACAATCTTCTACACTTCCTGGGTCTGTATCCCTCTATTCCCATCCTATTCATGTATTTGTCAAGATGCCCCTTAAATGTCACTATCGTCCCTGCTTCCACCACCTCCTCCGGTAGCGAGTTCCAGGCACCCACTTCCCTCTGTGTAAAAAACCTGCCTCGTACATCTCCGCGAAATCTTGCCCCTCGCACCTTAAACCTATGCCCCCTAGTAATTGACCCCTCTACCCTGGAGAAAAGCCTCTGACTATCCACTCTGTCTATGCCCCTCATACCACCTCAATCAGGTCACCCCTCAACTCCGTCGTTCCAGTGAGAACAAACCGAGTTTATTCAACCGCTCCTCATAGCTAATGCCTTCCAGACCAGGCAACATCCTGGTAAATCTCTTCTGCACCCTCTCTAAAGCCTCCCCTTCCTTCTGGTAGTGTGGCGACCAGAATTGAACACTATACTCCAAGTGTGGCCTAACTAAGGTCCTATACAGCTGCAACATGACTTGCCAATTCTTATACTCAATGCCCAATACCGTGAGCAATTTTGGGCCCCACACCTCAGGAAGAACATACTGGCACTGGAGCGGGTCCAGCGGAGATTCACACGGATGATCCCAGGAATGGTAGACCTAACATACGATGAACGTCTGAGGATCCTGGGATTATATTCATTGGAGTTTAGGAGGTTGAGGGGAGATCTAATAAAAACTTACAAGATAATGAATGGCTTAGATAGGGTGGACGTAGGAAAGTTGTTTCCATTAGCAGGGGAGACTAGGACCCGGG
Organism: Scyliorhinus torazame; assembly: GCF_047496885.1. Classification (NCBI taxonomy): domain Eukaryota; kingdom Metazoa; phylum Chordata; class Chondrichthyes; order Carcharhiniformes; family Scyliorhinidae; genus Scyliorhinus; species Scyliorhinus torazame. Next base: position 62,273,537 of record NC_092716.1, on the reverse strand, counting down.
GGCACAGCCTTAGAATAAAAGGGAGTCACTTTAGAACAGAGATGAGGAGAAATTTCTTCAGCCAGAGAGTGGTGGGTCTGTGGAATTCATTGCCACAGAGGGCAGTGGAGGCCGGGACGTTGAGTGTCTTTAAGACAGAAGTTGATAAATTCTTGATTTCTCGAGGAATTAAGGGCTATGGAGAGAGAGTGGGTAAATGGAGTTGAAATCAGCCATGATTGAATGGTGGAGTGGACTCGATGGGCCAAATGGCCTTACTTCCGCTCCTATGTCTTATGGTCTTATGGTCTTATGCCCCGGCTAATGAAGGCAAGCATGTTGTATGCCTTCTTGACTACCTTCTCCACCTGTGTTGCCCCTTTCAGTGACCTGTGGACCTGTACACCTAGATCCCTCTGACTTTCAATACTCGAGGGTTCTACCATTCACTGTATATTCCCTACCTGCATTAGACCTTCCAAAATGCATTACCTCACATTTGTCCAGATTAAACTCCATCTGCCATCTCTCTGCCCAAGTCTCCAAATGATCTAAATCCTGCTGTATCCTCTGACAGTCCTCAGCGCTATCCGCAATTCCACCAACCTTTGTGTCGTCTGCAAACTTACTAATCAGACCAGTTACATTTTCCTCCAAATCATTTATATATACTACGAACAGCAAAGGTCCCAGCACTGATCACTGCGGAACACCACTAGTCACAGCCCTCCAATTAGAAAAGCACCCTTCCATTGCTACTCTCTGCCTTCTATGACCTAGCCAGTTCTGTATCCAGCTTGCCAGCTCATCCCTGATCCCGTGTGACTTCACCTTTTGTACCAGTCTACCATGAGGGACCTTGTCAAAGGCCTTACTGAAGTCCATATAGACAACATCCACTGCCCTACCTGCATCAATCATCTTTGTGACCTCTTCAAAAAACTCTATCAAGTTAGTGAGACACGACCTCCCCTTCACAAAACCATGCTACCTCTCGCTAATACGTCCATTTGCTTCCAAATGGGAGTAGATCCTGTCTCAAAGAATTCTCTCCAGTAATTTCCCTACCACTGACGTAAGGCTCACCGGCCTGTAGTTCCCTGGATTATCCTTGCTACCCTTCTTAAACAAAGGAACAACACTGGCTATTCTCCAGTCCTCCGGGACATCACCTGAAGACAGTGAGGATCCAATGATTTCTGTCAAGGCCTCAGCAATTTCTTCTCTAGCCTCCTTCAGTATTCTGGGGTAGATCCCATCAGGCCCTGGGGACTTATCTGCCTTTATATTTTTCAAGACGCCCAACACCTCGTCTTTTTGGATCTCAATGTGACCCAGGCTATCTATACACCCTTCTCCAGACTCAACATCCACCAATTCCTTCTCTTTGGTGAATACTGATGCAAAGTATTCATTTAGTACCACGCCCATTTCCTCTGGCTCCACACATAGATTCCCTTGCCTGTCCTTCAGTGGGCCAACCCTTTCCCTGGCTACCCTCTTGCTACCCTTTTGCGAGATTGCATTACATCTCGTGAGGTGTGGCGAGTCGGGTAGATCCCGAAAGTGGGATCACCCAGCATCTACTGGTCGCGTTGCGTCGCACTGCTTTGCGGGTGCAGCACGACATGTCGATCCTGCCCAGAATCTTAGATGATTACAGCACAAAATTAGGCCATTTGGCCATTCTGCCTGTGCTGGCTCTTTGAAAGAACATTTGTGCTTAAAGAACAAAGAAAGGTACAACACAGGAACAGATCCTTCGGCTCTCCGGGTCTGCATCGACCATGCTGCCTATCTAACCTAAAACCTTCTACACTTCTGGGGTCTGTATCCCTCTATTCCCATCCTATTCATGTATTTTCAAGATGTCCCTTAAACATCACTGTCATACTGCTTCCATCACCTTCTCTGACAGCGGGTTCGAGGCTCCCACTACCTTCTGTGTGAAACATTTCTCTCGCACATCTCCTCAAAAATTTGCCCCTCGCACCTTAAATCTATGTCCCCTACTCCACCCTGGGAGAAAGCCTCTGACTATCCAGAAGTCTGACATCCCTATTTTCTGTACATGATCTTGCATATTCCTTATTTAACTGTCAAAGTCTCTTTTAAAATTATTTGTGGAATCAGCTGCCACCACCTTTTCAGGAGGAAAATTCTGTATCCCAACAACTGAGTGAAAACATTTCTTCTCATCTCCTCTCTCTATCTTTAACGAATGAATTTCAATCCATGGGGCGAGATCTTCCAGCTCTTCACCTCAAACCGTGTGGTTCAATGGAAAATCCTATTGACAGCAGCAGGACCAGAAGATCCCGCCGCCGGCCAATGGCAGGCCGCCTCCCACCGCCGAGAAACACGCCACAGGGTGGCCATAGAATCTCACCCATGACCTCTAGTTATTGACCTACTCAACAGATGAAATAATTTTTCTCTACCTACTCTATCAAAACCTCTCATTGCCTTGAAAGCCCCGACCGTGTTACTCTCTAACTTCTGTCAGAAAGAGAACAGACCCAACTTATCCAATCTTACCGGGTAACTCTGGTAACATCCTTAATCTTCTCTGTAGACCTTTTTAAGGCCTCTACATCTTTTCTGACGTGTGGTGCCCAGAATTGGTCACATACTGAGGGATAACCAGAAGTTTATACATTTCCAGCATGATCCCTTTGCTTTTACATTCACCTCCTTTACTTATAAACCCAAGTAACCCATATGTTTTTATAATCAATTTAACAACTAGCCCTGCAATATTTAAGGCTGGTGTATATGGGCACCAAGATCTCTCTGCTTCTTCAGAATTGTGTTACATATCAAATACTTTCTTTCCACAGTAGTGCTCCCAAACTGCATCACTTCCTACTTTTCCTCATTGAACTTCATTGTTATGCTTCTGCCCATTTCATCATCCTGCCTTTGTCTCAACAATTCTCATCACTACCACGTTTTGTATCAACTATAAACATTCGCTGGGAGAACTGAGTAAACTATTTGAGATTCATGCGGTGCTAGACTGAAGCTCTCCCCACAGTTCAGCGAAATCCTGATGTTGAGGCGCCGAACCAAGACACGGCATTTACTTTTGGAAATTTGATGTGAGCCAAACTAAGTTCAGATTTGCAACTGCAGGTTAGTTTGGACTGGTGCCAGTTTTTGAATTCTTTACTTCATGTGCCCTTTCAAGTAACAACACACATGATTGGAGAGCCAAAATGTGCTTCAGTACCTGTGTGAGTATCATATCAAAAGAGTATACTATATTGTAACACAATTCTAAAGATACAGAGAGACCTTGGTGCCCATATACACAACCCATAAGCAATAGGAGGAAGATTTTCTGATTTTTATTTCTGGTTATTGGCTGATTCACCACACATGGCTTGAGGAGAGCAAGAATGTGCTTAACACCTGACAGCTTGTGCCTGAGCATGGTTCCAACGTGTGTTATGAGACAGTTGCTCGTTTTAGCCTTAGTTAACTTATTCTTATTCTGTCACCTTTGCTCATGAGTCGCCAGGTATCTTTCTGATACCGCCACGTGGTTCAAGTCCAAGTAATGATTAATAATGCAACACACCACATAGTAAGAGTTAAATCAACGCTCATTTATTATATACAGCAATTAATACTTATACAATAATCCTACTTCTAGACTACTACCTACCACTAAAGGCCAATACTTAACTTTGGAAATGGCCCACCAGGTCAGGGAAACGAATGGTCTTTCGAATTGGTTCTGAGCCCGCGGGATTCAAAAGCTGGTACAAGTCGATAGTCAGGAGCGCCTATCTGGTAGCGATCGCTGGAGTAACACTTACAGTTTCTTGTAGAAGGGTCTCGAAGGTTGCGAGCAGGAAGAGAAGGGTCGAGTTGAACTTGGCCCCTATTCTTATAGTCCCCAGGGGCTTCCCGCCTCTCGGGGTGGACCTTGTACCTGGTTCCAAGTGATTGGACTTGGTCCCAATCACTTGGTTCGATATGCTCCAATACTGGAGCGATTCCTTGATCGGGGGGTGGTCGTTTACCTTTCTTTGTGTCAGCCCCTGCTGGCGCCGAAAGGTCTGGATCGGCTTTCAATTGCTAATTTGTAGCAATTGTTCCCGGGGATGGCTGATTAAAATGCAGATGGCTGGGTTGTTGTGATGTTGATGGCTGCAGGTATCGGTCTGGACTGCCTTCCCCAGAGGCGAATACACTGTTTTACCTGCAGCTGTCCGTTTGAGTCCTGTTGGCTGATTTTCCCATCAGCCTCTTTCGTTCGCCATTTTAAATCGGGGTTTAACCATTCTAATCGGGAATCAGCCATTTTACGTGGCTACAACCCCTCCTTGTGATCCTAACGTGAAGCGTGAAGGATCACATCACTTTGTTCCTTTCCATTCCCTGACCGGGGTGGACACCTCCTACATGGCCTCTGCTCTGACCCTAGCTATGCACAAAAAATGTTACCTAACAATTCTAAGGGCGCTTTGTCAGACAGGGACATGCATTACAAAATAACAAACTTGGAACCTCTAATTTATCCTTATTACACTATACTCGCGAAACATTGCATTATCCTATCTTCCTAAAACATACAACAAACTCACATCATTCCATATAATCTTTCCTGGCTTGGCAGTCAAGCTCACGATCATACAAGGTTTTTTTTTTCATGAAAGGTTTTGTACATCTTTTTATTTACAGCAATAACGCAAGTGAATGCACTTTATTGTTTTTATTATAGATTGCGGGGGTCGCGGGTCTGGTCGTAACCGAATATAGGGGATCTGATCCGATATACCAGGGTTCGAGCGCGGTACGCTCTCCTTCTCCACTTACATAGGCGCATAGTCTGCACTACACAGCAGATTATCGCCAATGCTAACAGTGCTTCTATCACGTAGGACAGGGAGTACCAGGTTATGAA